>NC_134710.1:143276831-144476831 GCF_043290135.1 Rhipicephalus microplus | reverse complement strand
CACTTGCCACGACCGGTATAATTAGTCAGGGTCCGGTGGGTGAGACCTGATCTGTCGACACGTATTCTGAGCCAGCCACAAACCCTTCGAACGAAAACGGATCTTCCGCCTCTCGGCGGCCTCGCGTCGGCTACCCGCACTCTCCTATAGCTGGAGCAGTTCCAGCCGCTTGGCGGCGTCGCGGCCGGCCGTCTCATGCCTGTTTCCGTACCGAATAATTACGGGTTATCGAGCGCAGCGTGGCGCTAAGGTCAAGGTCGATACATCCAGCACGCCGCGCAGTCAGTAGGCTAAGCGAATGCGTTGCCGCGCCGGAACGGTCTTGCACCCACTCAGTGGGACGCGGGGGCGAGGCGGGACGCGCGCGGGCCCGGTGGGGCGGAGTCGCCCGGGAGAGCACGAGAAACAGCAAAAATATGCACGATAGTGCCTTGTCTACCAGTGGCACGAGCGAGGATGTCCAAAGAATGAGAGTGAGAAGAGTCAAGAAAAAAAAAAGTTTATTGATGACCCGGAGAGATATATCTTGTTACTCCCAAGCGCTGGATGACAATTATGGTAGGGGCAGTGATTATATAATCACATGAGTGACACAACAACTGACAGACAGTTATAGTATACAAAAGAAATTTTTCTGCAGCCTTTAAACTTGAGAAATATCAGTACAGCACTTTTGTAACATGTCAAATACACATGTACACCTTGAAAAGAAGCCTCAAGACCAATGTAGTGGGTGGAACGAAAAGAAACAAAAACGCACCCCTGTCTCCCCATTTCACGTTTCCGTCTTATCATGCAAGAATAGCCCCAAACGCTAACGTCAGTGCTCATTAGGTTCAACTTAAATGATACCTATGTCAAGGATATGGGCCCACTCCTTAGAAACACCTACTCCAACTCACCCTGGTGTTTTTCTCGCCATCTCTGGACACAAATGTCTGGACACAAATGTCTGTCTAAGTGCGAAGCTATATATGCTGAGATGAAAGCAGTGCTCGTCGGCAGGGTTGTCCCTATAGCGTAAGTATGTGCGAGAGAATTAAAACAAGCCTCCAACCCCACCAACCAGCTAAACACGTTTACATGCTACATAAATTGAACACCCCCCCCCCCCTCTTTCCCCCCGTACTCAGCAGTGGACCAATAAGGAGCCGTGAAACGAATAACGCGGCAAAAAGGATCCATGTTTCTCAAATGCCTTCTCAGAATCGTGCACGAAATGCCAAACCATCCGGCAAATCATGCAATACGGCGTAAGTTGCGGCAAAAAGACGCATGCTGCAAAAGTACAACCTTCTAAGTTCAAATGGCACTGTCTGTACCTTTCATGAAAATTTTGTGGGTTTCTGTACCGAAATTCAGCATCACCTCAGTGCCCTGTGCTACACAGCTTCGCTTGTCATCCAGCTTGACATAGTTCAAAAAAAATTAGGGAACCATAAAGCTTTACTTTTAAGAGCTGAACGCGATAGCAACATCCTGTTCCTAGTGCGTACTTCAAACACTTAGTGCATGAAACCTTTTCGAATTTGCTATGCACCCGCTACGTGGACTTACGGGAATAGGTGCAGTGGCGTGTGAGCCTTTTGTAGAAGGGGTAGTGGCCTTAAAACACGGAGCCATTATGATGATCACATATTTTGACGCCCGTAGGCAATGAACGCTTGTACCAAGCATTATACTGCAATTATTCATGTTGTATTGTGAAGAATGTATACAGGACGCACGTGTTTGTGAAGCGTGAAAGCTATTTCGACTGCATTTTCAAGCAGAGGAAGTTCTCTTCACTGTTTTCGCCAGCACAGGCGGGGCCGTGTGGTAGAACATCAACTTGCCACGCAAATAACCCGGTTTCGATCCCCACCCAAAAACAAACAACCCTGGTTGAGTCAATACTCTGAGCCTGGACTTTTTATTATTTATTTATTTCATTTGTATTGTTCTCCAATTTTTAGTGACGCATAATATGATGGTTTTTCGCTCACAACCACCGAAACCGATGATGGGCTTTCTGCAAAATAAGCTCTTTAACGCTATCGCGTTAATAATGTCTCGAGTTTCACGTCCCCAAACCGCGATATGATTATGCGAGATTCCGTGGTGAAGGGCTCTGAATGTTTTGACCAACTGGTGTTTAACACGCGCTGATATCGCACGCGTGTTTCCACCAGTTAGTCTCCACCGAAATGCGACCTCCACCGCGAACATCGAACCCGCGACCTTCGGGACAGCAGCACCGTCACCACTGATCTACCGAGGTGGACACAGAGTTGAATGGATTCTTCCTAAATGCAGTTTAAACATAATAATGAGTCAAGATAAAGCCAGTCATTAACACCGGGGCCGGGCATTTCAACTTCCTTGGCTAACCACATCTGCACTGAATGTGTGGGCATCATTTTCTTTAAACTATGCAGCTGTTTTAAAGCGGCCCTGAAACACTTTTTTACATAACCATGAAACGAATTCATTGGAAGCGCTTATTGCCTCGTAAATTCCACACCGCAAAAAATTTTAAGAATCGGTTAAAGTATGAGTGACGTTACAGAGATTTGTCGCACACTACCTATATGACATCTTGATAACGTGATCGCGCGATGCCAAGAAGTTATGAAATCTTCGCATCACTCGTGTTCACACCGAGAATCACATATCGTATTTGGGGATGGACCTCAGTACTTCGCCTTAATATAACCACGCATATATAACCCAGACCACGTGGTAGGTCGAAAAGTATGCAGGAAGAACAAGATTATGGTCCTCGAACGGCGATCTCGAGCCCTCTCTTCGTGTTGATGATGGCTGAGCCCGTGATTTCAATGCTTTCTTTGTGCATTATATGGCCGCCACGCCTGCCATGTAGCTGTGTGCACTCTTGTATATACTCCTGTCTTCAAAGCTTCGCTATCCACCATGGTGATGCATAGTGGTTATGGGGCTCGAATGATGACTCGAAAGTCCTGGGTTAGATCCGGGCTGTGGTCGTCGCATTTCGACGGAGGCTATATGTTAGATAACAATGTACTGTACAATACAAGTGCATGTTAAACAACGCCAGATAGGCCAAAATTTTCAGAGTCCTTCATGACGGCGAGCCTCAAAATTATAGTCTTCAGAGCGCGTTAAACTACAGATAGTAATATTATTTCAAATATCCCTTAACTTTCTGTACTAGCCTAGCAGGTAAGATGTCGCACTGCTAAGCTCGAAAACGTGGGTTTGATTCCTGGCCATGGCGGCCACGTTTAAATTTATTTGCTTATTTTCACTTACTTAAAAATACTGTTACTCTCGCTTGAGTGCCATTACAGGAAGGCGTGACACTGTGTAAATAAACATATTTAATCAACTTACAATTGTGATCGACTTAGGCTCCCAAATATATAATCAAAGGCATACAGTTAAAATTGGGGCAAAATAAATAACACTCACGAAAATTAAAAAAAACCCTAGGTGGTATAAATTGATTCAGAGTCCCCCACTCACGAACTGATCGTCCTTTTGTCATGTGAAACTCCAGGAATTATTATTTCAGCAGACCTAACCTTCAGCTGACCTAACTTACGTGCATGTTCATGGTCAGTTTCAAGTATCTATTCATGACAATGCAGGGTTTGAATGGACAATTGTTTTATTCATTTATGTGTTTATTAATTCTGGCTCTGCTGTAGATATTCTTTCCATTGGTCAACCACCTTTACTAATGATATATGCAGCATTAGGATTGGTGAAGGTTTGCTCGTATAGGGGTAAATCTAGCGTAAAACGTATATCGTACTCCATTCTTTTGCGCCGACTTTCTACAAGATGCATCAAGTTCAACTCGTCCTCGTACCTACCTTGGAGCGAAACGAATTTGAATAAAAGTCTCTGTCATTGTGCGTGCTCACGTATATTCATTTTCTGCCGTCTGTAAGTTCCTGAACGTAGTAAGCTTTGACTGTATTTAGAGATTTACGGCGCGTTTAGTTGTTTTGTTTTGTCCTTCATAATATAGTAACAATACGTGGAGTTTTTACATTCCAAAACTACGATGTGATTATAAGAGACGCTGTAGTGGAGGGCTTCGTAAATTTCGACCATCTGGTTTTTCTTAAAGGGGTCCTTAAACACTTTTTCAAGTAACCGTGAAATGGAGTTATCGCAAAATCTTGTTGCCTTATGAATTGAACCCGCAAACATGTCACAAATCTATCAAGTACGAGCGGAGTTAAAAAGATTTGTCGCACGCTGCAAACAAATTTCCTCTTCTCTCGTCCCGACAAAAGCACTAGAAGCTAAGCAGGGAGAGATGGCAGGGGCAAAAAAAAAAAAAAATACGTCACGTGCGCCTCGTGACCTTGAGCACTGTTTCATTTTGTTCTCTTCAAATACGCGGCTTTTTCAGTGTGATCGCACGCGCACGCGTGCACAAGTCGCGGCCTCCCACGGCGATTCCTCTAACGACCAATCGCGCCATGTTCAAATCAACCAATTACTGATAGACAGCCTTCTACGAGCAATTTTCGAGCGTCTCCCGTCACTTCTTGAGAGAATAAAAAGCCATTTTCAGCCGAGTTCT
This sequence comes from Rhipicephalus microplus, assembly GCF_043290135.1. Taxonomy (NCBI): domain Eukaryota; kingdom Metazoa; phylum Arthropoda; class Arachnida; order Ixodida; family Ixodidae; genus Rhipicephalus; species Rhipicephalus microplus. The sequence goes on along the minus strand of NC_134710.1, from coordinate 144,472,270 downwards.
ATAATTTATTGTGAATTCCAGGCCACGTGCTGCGCTGTAATATTTAGCTCGCGTGTTCTCGGGAGCTCCTACTACCCATCAGCAGCGCTCTCTGACCATGCTCAAAAAGTGCTGCAGGGCCCCTTTAACGTGCACTGACGTCGCTGTCCTTCTTAACGCAATAAATGGGAGGCTACGTTAAAGACGTGATAGTAAAAAAAATTGGGCCCTACAAATTGTGATGCTCGATCTGATTCGAAGCAGCCAACTTGTGCAGCATTTTTTTCGCATTGAGCCCAGCGCTGCGAGGTGGATCGGAGTCTTTGTGGGAATTGAGCAGAAGCTCTCTGCAACAACTCTCGTATGTCGATATCGAGAACGAAAACGAGACAGTCCGGTCATTCAACGCAAAAATACAGCACAAGAAGCGACGATTCGATGTCACAATTGATTCAAAGTCACTCAGCTACACTCGATCAAAGATGTGAGCTGTCACTGTGCGACGATCTCGCTGTTGAGCACAACACGTTTCCGCAGAGCTAGTGCTGAAGAAACTATTCCACAACGCCATAAGAGAGTAGCAAGCTGACTGACATGCTGGAAATTTTTCTATGGAGAAAGAAAGCACATGCATCGACGATAAGCGTACTCGCGCAATACGACCGCGTACTGAAAACGCCAATCCCTCGTGCTGTGAAAAAGCCTCGGTGCTACTTCCGAACACTCGTCTGGTTACAGACCTCACTGTTATGCGAGCTCGCCAAACACTGCTTGATGATGCTGGTGTAAAGGTAGCCGCGATTCATGCTAGGTTGTGTGTGGTGAGCGCCAGCTGAGCTGTGAAATGTGCAAGTCAAAACTACCGGGCGTGTTTTTCAGTTTCGAACAAAGCCGTGAAGTCCATCAGTCGTGTCCGGATGATCGGGTTGTAACTATTGGCGTTTAGCAATGACACAATGACATGTAAATTTTGCAGGTTTGTATGTACAAGGCTCTTCTGCAATATATATATATATATATATATATATATATATATATATATATATATATATATATATATATATATATATATATATATATATATAGCTTGTAAAGATCACGTGTTACGTGACGCCACACAGGGGCTCATAAGAGAGTGTGCTACACTCACCGCCATGGCTACAGGTGGCACTTGCTGACACTCCCACGTTCAAATTCACATATATACCCAATAAAGTAGCTGGGGGGATGGCCGCCTTGGTAGCTGAGTGGCAGAGCATCGAACACGCATTATTCGAAGGTCGCAGATTTGCTTCCTGCCCACAGCAAGTTATCTTTTCACCCACTTCTCTTTCTTCACATTTACCTTACAATTCGGTCTAATAACCTCCCCTATACTTTCCTTGGCATTATTATCTGTTGGATTTCATTAATATTGCGTCAAAACACGGGAAAACCAGCCCTTAAGTAGCCAAATCTTTCCCTTATATATATATATATATATATATATATATATATATATATATATATATATATATCTTATAAAAAGAATGATTGATTGATTTGTGGGGTAACGTCCCAAAACCACCATATGATTATGAGAGACGCCGTAGTGGAGGGCTCCGGAAATTTTGACCACCTGGGGTTCTTTAACGTGCACCCAAATCTGAGCACACGGGCCTACAACATTTATATATAAAAAAAGAACGCAAAGGGCGTTAGATTATATGTAGGAAACGCTAAGAAACAATGAGGCCATGAACGATAACATGATGATTAAGATAACGTAAATGTTCGCAACCGAAGAGCTTTCTGGTAGGGTGGTTTTGAAAATCCGCTACAAATAGTGACTTTTTACCGGGCCATGTTGGGGTTGTTTGAGAATGTAAAATATTATTGCCGCGGCGACCCTAAATTCTAGAACTAGGTCTAAAAGTGTATTCCTTTAGACTTTTCACCCCGGGCCATGGAGTGTGTTAAATATTGATCAATATTTAGGAACTAAAGATGAGAACGAAGTGTGGGCACAAGAGGAGAGCTCATGCCTGATGTGTGCCGAATGAACGTTTTGCCGGTCATGGACGCGTTTTTTTTTCTCCGAGCCATTAAACCTTTGTTTTGATCCACTTTACCGGCGAAGACCCTGTTCTCTATTTTATGGTGTCGGAACTCGGGAATCTGCGATCCAAGCAACCCGATGCAAGGACTTTGCCCGAAACGAAGATGAAGAGCATCAAAGGCAAGCGAAAGACTCAGCGAGCTCTGCACACGCGTTTACGAAACGAAGCATGGCAATTTATCGAATCCAACCAGTTCGCCTCATCGAATCATGTGTGGTGCACGAAAGGCTAAACACATGCAACAAGGGCCTGCGGGAGCTCAACTTAGAGCTAGAAGCACACCTGGCCGACAACGAAGTCGCAGGAGAATATGCCTGTGTAGCAGCATATGAGGACAACGCTGCTGCTACGTTGTCGTTACTGGGTCTCCACATGTAGGAGCTCAAGGTGTCGATGTCCGGAATTTCCTGCATTACGGCAACCAACATCGATAACGAAGGTATCGCCACTGCAGGTAGCCGGGTGCTCGGCGACAAAATGACACAGGGGTCCTCGGCTCTCCTCTCCCTAAACTTGAGCTGCTTCACTTTAAAGGAAGCCCAACACAGTGGCAGCCTTTCTGGGACATGTCTTGGGGAATATTTAACAGTAGTTTTGCGATTGGCATCGCCTTGCCGTGCACGTCGACCACACTGGCGTGTAAAGATATAGCTCATAGACTGCACCTAACGTTGTGACTCACGTTACAGCGAAAACGTTTCTTAGTTCGCGACGAGGTGCACACTGCATCGCGGTGATCTGCATATTAAAGTCAGAGGTTCGTGGCACATTCCAGCAATGTTTAATTATGCCTTACAGAGTCACCGGAGTACATATGTGACCTTTTTTTCCATAAATCAAACAAATCCTGTTATAGAAACTGGGCTAAAGTTCACTTGAACAGCTTTTATGTTGCGCGGCGCGGAAATATACATGGACAAGAGAAGGCAGTGAAGGACACCACAAAGCACTACTAGCATCAACAATTTACTTTAAAAAATCAAACTGCCTAAATATATATATATATATATATATATATATATATATATATATATATATATATATATATATATATATATATATATATATATATAGGCAGTTGAACACAAGGGATCACTCAGAACAGGCGCTAACAAACCACACGACTTAACCGAAGTAGGCATCAGGGTGAGTTATGTAAATGAGCGCTTGCGCAAAAACTCCAACTCCTTCAGTGACAAAGTGAGAATGCTAAAGATGGCGTGCTAACACACAAATCGCCAAGCGCATAGATATGTGCGGCTTCAACAATCACACGCGTGATCTCTTCTTTATGTGGACCTACAATGGCTGTCTTGTCAAACAAAAGTCGGAAAACACACGCATGAACGTGGAGTGCAATAAACCCTTCAGGTGCCAACTTCTCTGACTTGTGATTATGCTCTTTTGATTGGTCATTCACGTTCCGGCTAGTTTGGCCGACATAGTGTTTTCTACGCACATGACAACGACACTCAATAAATAACAGGCCTTTTGCATCAACAAAGCTGTTTGCATGCGTTATCGTGCAGCCGACTTTTTTCAGCTGGAGCTTGATTTGTAATGGCAGATAGTTTTCTGGGCTTATAGCACACGAAAAAGAGAACCCTATTATTAGAGAAGGGCCACCTTCTTGAGGTTGTGTGACAGCTGGTGAACATACAGGATCACAGCGGTATGTCTTGTCTCTGCCGTTATATGGTCTTGAGTATTACTCTGGCTTGAATTTTCTCAAAGTCTTTGTAACTGTTTTTCTGCCACTGAAGCTAAAAGATATCGTCTGAATAGTTACTCTTCTTCGAGCGTGAAAATGAATTCGGGAAGCTACGCTTCATTATGTGAGCACAACACTTTTCAATGCGTTGGTAAGACACGTCATCGGGTTACCTTTCTCGGTTAATTTTGAATGATTCCAATGAAATGAGAGCAATGACTTTTGAGCACGTAGTTCATACCTAGAGTACTGCTGGTTGTCAGAACAAACGAGTCCTAAGTCTAAAAACTTGATGCGCCTCTCACTTGAAAGAACAAACAGCACGAAAAACAAGTGACCAGACGAAGAAATACACATACAGAGTGCTGACTTACAACAAAACCTTTATTCTTCAAAAGACACATGTATACCTATGCAGTGGAACGAAAAACAAACAAACAAAAGTAATAGTCGAAGAAAAACCATAAAATCACTCTCATACTGTTTGTGCAATCAAACAGATAAAAAGACAACTTTCTTTTCTCAGAGGGCCACCAAGGGCCTACTCGAGCATGCGTCCCCCAATCAAGTGATCTCCAAGGACTCCAGTATTTCACAGGTAAGCTGGTCTCGATGACACTTCGTAGTCGAACATGACTGAAAATCAGGGGTACACCCACAATCTCGGCAATGAATGCCTAAGTGGCCAGACACCATCGAGGAAACACTGTAAGCCTTTTCCTTGAGACGCTCTTTCAGACATCGCCCAGTTTGCCTTATGTATAGTTTACCACAGGACAGTGGTATGAAGTGTACGACGCCATGAACGCATGGAACGAACTTATTACTATGCTTAGTTCGGCAGGTGCAGGTCTCCCTAGCTCCTGGGTTGATGACCTTACACAGGCTAGCCAGCTTCTCCGGGGCAAAAAAAAAACAATCTCGACGTGACATCCTTCGGCTATCCCCTTAAGGATGTGGGCCACGCCGTGGATGTAAGGAATGGCAGCGTACTTCTTACTGCCCGGTCTACTTTCGCGAGTCTGAGCAGGCAACTCTTGACTCATTTTTTGTTCTTTAAGCAAACACTCAGCCACAGCGGTGACATGGGTATTCTTCACTTGTGAGGCGTTCTACCTGCATAATAAAGCTGGCCTGGATCTTGTGGTAGCATGACTTCCCCAAAGCGTGCGCGAAGCAACTTCCATAAAAGGAAGTTGTTTCTTTTTGGTTGATTGCACGGGCTATGAGAATGATTTTATGGTTTTTCTTCGACTATCACTTTTGTTTATTTTTTTACGTTCCACTGCATATGTATATATGCGTGGTTTGAAGAATAAACTTTTTGTTGTACGTCAGCGCTCTGTATGTGTACTTCTTTGTCTGGTCTTTCGTTTTCGCGCTGTTTATTTTCTCAACTATGTCGTACCAACACGCCCAAGCAACCACTTTAGCCCCTCACTTGGTCATTCAACTATCACTTCTAGGGGATTAAAACCATCACAAAACACGTGCATTGACAATGTCACTTTTGAAATGACTTGGCTCGCATTTAAGTCACAGTGACTATGCCACTTGATTGGAAATGTTAGCCGTGCTCAGAAAGCTGTTTGCTGAAAATGTCCTCTGGAAAACGTGCCAAATGTTTATCTTTGGCAAAGCTCTGTGTGGTGTGACTTAATGCAAATGTGCTTTCTAAATGTAATATCCTCCATATTATGGGGGCTCAAAGATTTTAGAAGCCTAACATAAATAGACCGCGTACAAATGGACTGCGGTTGTCCTAGAGACGTTACACGTACATCGAAAACAGAGTAGGGTAGGGAGGTGTGGTATCGCTGTCTGTATTTGTGCATGCGTTTGCTTGTTTGCCATGACATCAATACAATATTTGGAAAATATAGTAATTTAAGCTGCCGAAAGGAGAACATGGGTGTATTGTATTTAGGCAAAATAACAGATGGGCTTGATATAATCTCTGAGGTGTGGGGTATGTAAGTGGCTTTAAGGTGACGGTGCACCTTCGGCTCGGCTCAGTGCCCGGCTTCCTGGTGTTTTAAGCCCTCGAAGGTGGCATGAGCAATGCACTGAAACTCGGAAGCATATGGTTGAAATAACAGATAGACTTTCAGCAAGTAAATTTTCGTCCGAACTCGGAATACGGTCCGGAGCAGGTTCTTGGTGGCTAAGCAAAGCCGGGTTCGTTGCTTCGCGAGGGGAATCACCGCTGTCTTCGTTACTTTTCCCTGGGGGAAGACGCCTTCGCCACTGGACGTTTTACAAATAGAACTTTATGTACAAAACTATTTACAATGCAGAGATGTCCGCAGAAGCATGACCCACAGTGGGGCCTAAGGCGGTCGTGCCGGTGTCTAGCCGGCAGGCTTTCCTAGTAGCAAAAGACTCCTCGTCTTTTCCTGGGGGCTCCTTTTATACCCCCGGCCTCGTTGCCCATGACCCTTGTCGACACCGGACAGGCAGTTTCATGGAAGGAGCAGGGTGTGCAGGAGAAGCTGCAGGGCGCTGTTTCGCGGGAACGCGTAAGGCTAGCGAGGAAAGGGTTGCCACGCTGAGCCGGTTCCGTTTCTCGGGAAGACGTGTCACCAAGAAGGAAGGGGGTGGGGGATGTCACGCCGAGCGCGACTTTACACAGCATTAACAAAACAGCCCAAAACAGGCACGGGAAAACTGGGCCTTCACAAATATGAATGTTGCAATAGAGTTATCTTGTAGGTTTCTCATAAAACAATCGATCGCATACGTGAGCGCATACAGATTAATGCTCCAGATATTGTCGGAATTGCTGACAGAACGACCGTATACTTTTCCCTCTTCGTAGTGCGATCCGCGTTACTCAAGATGTAACGTGAATTATAGTGGTGTTTGCAAGTTGCTCAACATTCATTGAGATGTAGGCAGATCATGAGAATTCTGATTGTCGCCTACTTTGTGGGGCAGCAGGCTCCTTAGGTAGCGAATGTTTCGGCCCAATTTCGGTACACAGGCAATTCACTCTTGCATCATGGTGTGTAGCGGGTTTCGGAACACTACTTAAAACTGAGTAGTGCGTTAAGCTTGCTAAAAATGCTCAAGTAAGCGCTTTCGTAGGCTACAACAAGCAGGCGCTAGACGCAGACTCTCTTGACAGCATCAGTAGAAGGTTGTTGCAATAGAACCTTTTTGCAGGCTAGTTGGTTCATACCCACACACACAATTCATGAACTACATGCTCTGGCACAAACACAATGAAGGAAAACAAGAACGTTTCTGCTGTTCTGGTTTCGGAGCCAACGTCGACTCCTGGCTTGCTGTCTTGTTTCACCAGCAGCATAACTAGTGGAGGTGCTGGGTAGATTGGCTCCCAAGTGTTGTCCGTCACTCCTCGCTACTTGGGGACAGCAACATCTCCCATGGAAAGAAGCAGCTTCCGCCTGCGAGGACTAGCCACGAATTCGTTCCCTTGTCATCGAGACTCAGAAAGATGACATCTCCGACAACAATCCAGGTTAGTCAAACACGCGATGCACATTGTCCTCCTCTCGCGCCTGTTTTTCATGCGCCCCAAACACCGAGGCTATTCCACGGAGACATTTTCGAGGATGCGGATGACTGGCTCGACCACTTCGATCAAGTTGCAAGCATCAACGAATGAGATGATGGTGGCAAGCTCCGAAGAGTTTACTTTGCGTTGAAATATAGTGCGAAAATGTGGTACGAGAACCACGAGGACTCCTTTGAGACATAGTAAGAGTTCAGCCAATCGCTGCGCGACGCATATCGCAAGTCGAAAGGAAGAATAAAGCTGAGCAAGCGATGGCGTGCAGGAATCCATGGCCGAACGAGAGAGCCTCCATATTTATTGATGACATGCTTCGGCTCCTCAGGCGCACCGACCCTGCAATGTCTGAGAGAAAGAAGATTCGACATTTGATGCGCAGAGTGAAACAACAGCTTTTCGCTGGACTCGTGTGCAATCCCCCGAAAACTAGGGCCAAGTTCATTGTCGAGGCAACCACGACGGAGCGCACTCTCCAGCAGTGGTCGCCCTAGTACGAATGCCTTGACGTCACGGCCACTGCATGCTCTATCGGGTCTGACAGTGAGAGGCAGGCACTCGCAGACTTCATTTGAAGTATTGTGCTGGATTAGCTACGTCAGCTTTAGTCACTGGTACCCCACTACTTGTGACGGCACTCACGGACGTCACCAGAAATGGAATCAAACAGGCAGTCACCCCATTCACACTACCAATGCCTGAGGTCACCGTGCTAATATATGCGGCGGCACTGTGATCTCCGGCGCCACCAGCCACATGTTTCTGAATGCGTACAATCGAGCAGGCTCCCTATCTATTCCCAGACATCACTTCCGGTTCACCACCCGGCTCAAGGTTACAGAGCGCACCCACATATATGCGTTCTGGCTCACGGCCAAGTGCTAGCAAGGCAAGCGTGTGGCGTGCGTCGAATAACCGGCCACTATGTTACCATTGTGGCGAAGCGGGGCACGTGTATCGCAACTACCAACACCGCCAACTCGGTCTCCGCGGCTTCGACCCAGATGCTCGTGCCCACGCTACTGTGAGCGCCCCCGCTAAATTGAGGCCTATCTTACCGGCCGGCGAATGTGTTCGACTGTTCAGCGCGACCAGTCAAGGTCACCATCACCTCGCCTCTCTACGTCACCAAGCATGCTCTCATCTTCAGCTTCTTTTTTTCAGGAGCCATTTCCTGAGTCCTCGAAGAGAAGCTAGGAAACGTGACTTCTGGGGGTGAAGCCATTGTTCGACGAACAGTCAAAGAACCCCCCTCGACGCAACGACCCGTTGACTAGCGTTACGGTTTTTCACTATTTCCGACAGTAAAAAACATTGTTTTTGCCGGTATCATGATCCTCTTTGACAATCACGCCGTCAACGCTCTCGTTGACCAAAATGCAGGCTATTCTGTCATGAGCGCCACCCTGGCATCTGAGTTGAGGACAGTTACCACATCGTGGCAAGGACCCAAGTTGCGCGCGGCAGGCGGACATCAGGTGATGCCGACCGCAATGGGCATTGCACGTGTTCATATCCGTGCGTCGATATTCGCTGGATATTTCCTCGCATTGCCTATATGCTCCGAACGATCGTCCTGTGAATGAACTGCCTTCAAGAATACGGCGCAGTCATACACCTCCGTGAGTTACTTGTGTCATTCGAGGACTATTTTAGGGGCGAAGCTCCTTAAGCCGTGGGTCTGTCCATCCCTTGTATGTATGTATGTATGTATGTATGTATGTATGTATGTATGTATGTATGTATGTATGTATGTATGTATGTATGTATGTATGTATGTATGTATGTATGTATGTATGTATGTATGTATGTATGTAGCCACCGGTTGAACATACCCGCTCTAGAGCGGGCATGTTCCACAGGAAATGCGAGTTGGGAGATGGCGGTGCTTGAAGTGTTCACTAGATGGACGCATGGACGGATGGAAGACAGACTAGCAGGCAGACGGACGGATGGATAGACGCGCGCACGTATGGACAGATGAACGCACGAATGACAGACAGATGAATGGACGGACTCACGGACGAACGCATGGACAGACAGACGGACGCATGGATGGACGCATGAATGGTCGCGCGGACGGCCGGAAGCAAGAACGATTGGGTTGACGGACGCTTCGCCCCACTCATCATCAATCACTCCGTGAATATGCTGCAATTTTTCGAAGGGTGAAGCTCCTTAATGCGTGGGCTGTGCGTCCCCTGTATGTAGCCACCTCTCGTTTAGTTCATGCAGTGTTCACTAGATGGCGGTACCGTCCCCTGTATGTTTGTTAAACAAGGAAAACTCCTTGAACAGGCACTAGTAGCATTGATGTACGCAGATAATATAGTGCTAATGGCCGACAATAAGGAAGATTTGCAGAGATTGATGGACATCTACGGTAATGAGGGAGATAGGTTAGATTTCAGATTCAGTAAGGAAATATCAGCAGTCATGATTTTTAATAATAATGAAGGTAGTGAGCTTAGAATAGAAGAGGTCGCGCTAGAGATAACAGATAAATACAAATATCTGGGCGTATGGATAAGCAATGGGAACGAGTACCTAAAGGAACACAAAATATACGTGACGACTTAAGGAAACAAGAACGCAGCAGTTATGAAAAACAGGGCACTGTGGAATTACAATAGGTATGATTTTGTGAGAGGGATATGAAAAGGGGCCATGGTTTCTGGTCTGACGTTCGGCAATGCGGTCTTGTGCATGAGATCAAAAGTTCAAGCAAGATTAGAAATTAAGCAACGTGGAGTAGGTCGGCTTGCCTTAGGAGCTCACGGGATTACACCACATCAGGGTGTACAAGGTGATATGGGATCTACATCATTTGAGGGCAGGGAAGCTAGCAGCAAGATGAAATTTGAGAAGCGATTGAGAGAAATTAGGGTAGGAGCGTTGGGCTAGGAAGGTATTCAGCTACTTGTACATAAAGAATGTCGATACAAAATGGAGGAAGCGCACCAGAAAATTGACTGGTAAATACTTAGAAAACAGCAGAGAGAGAAACCAAAAAATATTATTGGTTAAGGAAAATGTGAAGGAAGCTGAGACCAATATGTGGAGAATCGGCATGATTAAGAAATCCGCACTAAAGAACTATCGAACTTTTAAGCAGGAAATTGCCAAGGAAAAGATCTATGACAATACTCGGGGTAGTTCTCTACTGTTTAAGGCCAGGACGGGAGTATTGCGAACCAAGACATATCCGGTCAAATACCGTAGGGGTAGACACGGTATGCAGTGCGTGTGAAAAGGAGAAGGAAACTGCCGAACACTTGATAATGTTCTGCAAAGGGCTTCGCCCTATAGTTCAGGATAATGGCACAGAGTTTTTCAAAGCACTGGGGTTTAAGGACAAAGAGGGCAAAATAGACGTTAAGCGGGTAGAATTAAATAGAAAGCGGTTATCTGATCGGTGGATAAAGTCAAAGCACGAGTGAAAATTAAAACCTTCACTGCAAAGTACGAGTCCTCAACCTCACTATTTAAATAAAAAGAAATCTAGTTTTTGGTTCACTAAATATTACGGCTTGCTGGCGTTAGCAACCGCCCGATCTAAAGAGTACAGCCATATCCATCCATCCATCCATCCATCCATCCATCCATCCATCCATCCATCCATCCATCCATCCATCCTTCGATGTAGCCACCTCTCGATTAGTTCCTGCAGTGTTCACTAGATTGTGGTACTTGTAGCTGATGATGAAAAGATGCAAGGTGTTATAAACTAGACGGCAGTACTTGTAGCTGATAATGAAAGATGCGAGATGTTTTAAAGTAGGAATGATGACAGATACGGCGCGTCTCATTGGTGGAAGGCAATCGTTCGATTTAGTGCGGCGACGTACGCTAGGGGGAGCGTTGTAATAAAATCGAGTGGGCAAAATGTACGGAGGATTCATGGTTTCCCAGGTTTACCTCCAGAGCTTCGCCCACTCATTATTATTTTTCTCGTGGATATGGCAGCACTTTTTTGTGCTGAACCTGAAAGCACCCCGTTCTCGAAGACAGCTTTATGTATTGCAGGTGGTTCTGTGACTCTGCCCCCTCGAAGCAGCCTCTTTGTAACTGTCCAATTGGGAGATGATGTGTGGAACACTGTAATCGCAGACGCGTATTTGTGTTACCTTTTTTCACGGCAAATCTGCGTGGTCCAAGACATTATTCAACTTCGCAGCACACAGATTCACATACTTGGTCACAAACTTCACAGAGGAATATCGGCATCTTGCCCGATACACCACCATTGCGTACATTTAAGAACATGCTGATGCCCGAGGTTTTCAACATTGATAGAAATTTCGTAGTGTGACCATTCTGCCTAGGTGTTCATAAGCACTCTCGACGTAAACAAGGGTCTACCTTGAGCACAACGAGAAAGCGTTTTGCGTCTACTCAGCTCCTTTCGAGACTGCTTCGCTGCAACGTTGAAGGTTAACTATACGCCGCTTGGCCATCATCGTATCGTCATCGAACCCACCGAAAGACACATTCGACAGCATGTCTATATGTTGCCACAAAAAGACGCAAGGACGCTCTGATTAGTTTGTACGGATTGAATGGCTCGAACTGGGCAAGTGCGAATGAAGGAAGCAGATAAAAACAGGAAATTGTGCTCTTTCTGTCTCTTTCTGCATTCTTCCTTGGTGCTTGCGCAGTACGCTATCCGTTCAGTCAGTACAATTTAACTAAATCACCACCGCTATGATTACCCGTTGAGATATCAATCGAGATGCAGCGCCTCCGCTTCGTTCGTTTCTCTACTTCCTTTCTAGTATCCTAACGTAGGTGCGGGAATATATATATATATATATATATATATATATATATATAGAAAGAGCCCTCACTTCGCTGAGAATTGTTTCGCATGTAAAACACTGGGAGCGTGAAGTGAAGTTGTGGCACGCGCTCAAATTTGCGATCATGGCTGATTAAAGGGCTGCTTCACCCTCTCCAGTTGTCTCGAAAAGAAAACATATACAAATATGACATTGTGTCGTTATTACTCAGTGTGCAGAATAACACTCAAGGTTGCCTGGGTATAGCATAATTAAGAACTGGGGGTTGATGGTCATCTCCTTGCTTCAGTAAAAATCCGCCGCAGTGTTCGCATGCACACGTATGCTCACACGAGATAAAAGCTGATCCAGCCTAATCATTAAATTGTCCTAATTTATGTTCGTTCATTTTTTCCCTTGAGGCACCTATAAGCGCAGATAATTCATTCCATCGCAAATGACTCTCCTAACAATCTTCTTCAGAACAGAAGACTGCGCCAGTGAAGAAGAGACATAGACGAACAAATAAAACACACACACACACACACACATTATATATATATATATATATATATATATATATATATATATATATATATAAGGAACCTTCTAACCCGCATAAAAATTCAGGATGCCTCATGAAAAACAGAAAAATAAATGGTGGTTAAGCAAATGGTTGTCTCTGTAACCATGATGAATTTCTATTACTGCCACGTTTTCTCTCTTTCTTTAAAAACCAGTCTGGGCCTCCTCCTTGTGCTAGTTGGAGCGGGATTGCTCATTTTCTTCATTATTTTAAATGGGAAGCATTTCTTAGCGAACTTCGGCGACTTTGATCGTGTCTATGTATCTGTCTACCTATCTACCACCTACTACTTTTAGATCTCCTGGCCATTTCAATAATGCTATCAATATGAAAATCGGTATGGCATAGCATGACTGTATGACGAGCATTAGCGACCAGTCAAAACGTACATATCATAATATATGCCATGAATGCCATGATTTACATCTTATGGTCCTGCTGCGATTGCGGTGGTTTTGTTCAAGTGACATATTGCAAAACAGGTATGGTATGGCATGACTCCATGGCGAGCATAAGTGACAGACCGTAATGTTGAAATCATGACATGCATGTCATGTAAGCTATGACTACACGCAACGTTCACGGTGCGCTCGCGGTCATTTCGCTAGCTTCACATATACCAAATCCGGTATTACAGGAAGGAAGGAAGGAAGGAAAATTGGAGGAAGACAACGGCAGGGAGTTTAACCAGTCTATAGGTCACCGGTTTGCTACCATGCGCATGGGAGGGGGATGGGGGAGATGTAAGAGAGATAAACACAACACATTAAGCAGCACAGTGCGCACACTCAGTATTAGTCCAGTCTTGTCTTTTGTGGTGAGTGACATTGCTGTTACAACCGCTTGTTCAAGTCCGTGTCACGTAGGAATTTCAACAGTGCTTTTGTCGCCTTCTTTTGCAATGTCTTCTCTCATGAACTTGAAAGAATAGTGTCCACAGACATTTGGCTGTTGTCGATGTGCGCAAGAACGGACGCCAGTGACTGTCTCTGATTGTGATACAACGGACAGTCACACAGGATGTGGTGTAGCGGCTCTTCGCAATGACAGGCATCGCAGAGAGCGTTGTCGGCCATTCCTATAATAAATGAATAAGATTTTCTAAATGCCACCCCTAGCCATAAGTGATGAAGAAGGGTGACTTCTCTTCGATCGAGCCCAGTGGGCATGCTGAGAGACATCAAAGAGAACAGGTGGTGTTGACGATTCGTCTGGGTGGTCTGGTTGCTTGGTGGCAGTATAGTGAAAACGCAATTTCACGCGCAAGCTGTCGAAAATTACTGGCAACATCGGTCCGCGAAAGTGGTATGGCTTCTTCTCGTGTACCTTCAAAAGCTGCCCGTGTGGCAGTATCGGCATGTTCGTTCCCTATGACGTCGCAGTGACTTGGTAGCCACTGAAACGTCACATGGTGCTCTTTTTCGTGTGAAGTGTGGAGAAGGCATCGAATTTGAAAACAAGCTGTTCGTACGGCCCGCGACGCAGTTCTGAGAGCACTGATTGTAGGGCAGCTCATAAGTCACTGAAAATCGACCATTGTTGCGGTGGTTCACAATTGACCACACAAAGTGCACCGCGTAAAACAGCTAGTTCCGCTACTGTAGACGCCATGGAGCGGTCAGTCCCAAAGCTGATGGTAACACTTCTTGCGGTCACAACTACTGCACCTGACGAACACTGGCGGTTCGTGGAGCCATCGGTATATGTACACTGTCTGAATATTTCTCGTGCAAAAGAAGAAGAGATGTTGTTTCAGCACGGGCGATGAAAGCTCAGATTTCCTCCGGATTCCTGGTACACTAAGATGCAGTGTGGGTCAAATAAGACACCAAGGGAGTATCGATGGTTCAGATGCAGAAGTGAAGCCCAAGGGAAGTTTCTCTTTCTACTTCACAATCATTTTAGCGAACGATGCTTGCGCCTCTCTGAAGGAAACAGTGCAAGGTGATGACAGGGAGCATGTGCAAAGTGTCTGATGTGCGTTCACAGGACTTCTACAGCAATGTGAGTTAATATTGAATAGTCACCAGCAATTGCAATTGTTGCCTCCGTTGACGTACATCTGGGCAGACCGAAGCACACTCTCAGTGCCTGGGCTTGTACTGCCTGTAGAACACGAACATTGGTCTTGCAAGTATTGCTCAAGACGGGCAAGCTATATCTCAGTAAACCGAGAAACATGGCTCTGTAGAGTTCCATCATTGCGTTTAGTGACATCCCCCACGTGTTTCCTGCATGGAACTTGATCAATTGAGAAATAGCGGTCAGGCGCTTTTTTATATAGGCCACATGCGGACTCCAACAGAGGTCCCTATCAATTACCGGAAGGGAATGAATGACGAATGTATATGTCTGGAAGATAATCATAAGATGCGTGTCATGTAAGAAGAAGAATAAATGTCATGCTCATTATGCGCTCGCGGTCGTTTCGCTAGCGTTATATATACCAAATTTGGTATTACATGACGCGACTAACGACGAGGATGATAATCATGACATATGTGTTATGTAAAACTTGACTAAATGATACGCTCATAGTGCATTCGTGGTCGTTTCGTGAGCTTCACAAAAACCCAATTTAATTTTGCGTGACGTTTATTGAGTTTATGACAGGTGCAAACAAGATAGCCATGACATGCGTGTCATGTATTAACCTCACAACATACCACGCTCATGATGCGCTCACGGCCGTTTCGCTAGCTTCACACGTACTAAATTTGGTACAACGGGACGTGAAGAGATGACGAAGGTAAATGACACGTCGTAACAAAATAATGGCATGCGTGTCACTGCATGATACACTCATACCGTGCTCGCGGGTCTTTTGCTAGCTCCACATATACCAAGTTTGGTATCACGTGACATGAATAGAAGACGAAGGTAAATGAAATGTTCAAATATCATCATCATGATGTCTATGTCATAAAACAACATGACACGTTACCGCGCTCAGGATGCTCTCGCGGCTGTTTCACTAGCTTAACATATACTAAATTGGATATTACGTGGAGTGAATGGATGACGAAGGTGAATGACACGTTCACACGTGATAATCATAACATGCGTGTTATGTAAGACATGACTACATACTAAGCTCATAGCGTGCTCGCGGCCGTTTCGTTATCTTGACGTATAAAAACAGTTCGGTATCACCTGACGTGAATAGACGACAAAAGTAAAAGGCACGTCCAAACATGATAGTCAGAACATGGCATTATTTACGCCCACCTCGTAACGTTGTGCTGATTTCAAAGTGACATATGCAGCTTCTTCATTTGTGCTTCGCATATCATCGACTCCCATTGTATGTGGGATCGGCCAATTTTAAACGCGGGGCATTTCTTAGTCGCACCATATCACTCCTCATCGGCGTCCACACCCCCACTGCGCATGCTCGTCTCCCCTTCGCCTCGTTCGCTTGACTTCGCACTTTGCTTGACTCGAGTAGATGCGATAGAAGCAACAAATGGCCACAGTACCTTCAACCAGTACTGAGGCCCAACCCATCATCATCGTCCCACCACTCGTTCAAGGGAACATTACCCACCCTCACCGTCTTTAGCATCAACAACAGAAAGCAACGCAGAAGACAAGTCTGTGAAGAGACGAGCATACGACGCAGAACGCAAGCCTTTGAAGCCTGCTGCGGATCCTCCACTCGGGGAACGAGAAGCAGCTGCAAAACGGCAACGCCGAGCTGCGGATTCCAAACTTCGTGCATGAGAAGCAGCGGCGAAACGTGAGCAGCGAGCTTTAAGACCAGAGGTACGTGAGCGAGAAGCGGCGTGCAAACGTCGTCATGGAGAGGCGGCTCCGGAAACGGAAGCTGCTCGTGAATGCGAGCGTGCTGTGAAAGGGGTGGTGCAAGCCAAGCAGTTTGCGCAGCCGGCCGCTTGTTTCAAACGTGACTTCGAAGACCACGGCTTCGGACACAGCTGTAAGGTGTGCGACCGACTGTTGTTCGACAACGACCTTACGCTGGCCGGGAGCATCAAGAACAAAGCGAAGCAGACCGATGCGCTACGGGTTCCTTGGAGAACGTTTGGCAACGTCGACTTGAAGAGCGGAGGCGTCAACGACAACGTTAACAGTGACAACGATGACAACAAGAGACTGCTGGAGCCGTTCAAGTCGTACTTGGTGCGCGCATCGTGAAAGGACTCGTTGGTACGTGGGCACGTAACGTCGATCAGCGTGACTACGGTCACCGTTGCCCGCCTCGACCCGCACACCTACCCGAGATGAAAGCGGTGGAAGAGCGGCTCATTTCACCTCGACTACCGTTCATGAACATCCGCCTTCTGACGCGTGGCAACGGCCAGTACGCTATCAAGCAGCAGGTGGTGAACGTTTCATTCGACGTCCCCAGCGTCGTTCAGTGCCTGCCCCGCAGCGTTCCCGAGGACGTAGCCATCGACGTGCACATCAAGCAGAGGCTCGTCAGTGCTGCGTCGTACAAGCGTGGCCACATCCTAGCTTGGCTCCTTCTCCTTTATTCAATAAATAAGAATAGTAAAGACGAACTGACAATTAAGCATTAATAAGCCATACCCAATTACGCAACATTCACGAGATAGCTCTAGCACTCCGACACATTCACTCGAGTTTCCCACGTGGGAAGATGCGGGTGGCTTCTTTTTTCCCTTGCCCACTCCACACAGCTGATTTGCTGATGCAAATTACTCTTTGTAAGCTCACTATTAAAACACATTTCGCAGGGACGTTTTCAACGTGTATTCGCACGGCTGCTTCATCATCATCCTGACTACGTCCACAGCAGGACAAAGGCCTCTCCCATGTTCTGCCAGTTAACCCGGTCCTGTGCTTGCTACTGCCAATTTATACCCGCAAACTTCTTAATCTCATCTGCCCACCTAACCTTCTGTCCCCCCTAACCCGCTTGCGTTTTCTGGGAATCCAGTTAGTTACCCTTAATGACCAGCGGTTATCCCGTCTACGCGCTACATGCCCGGCCCATGTCAATTTCCTCTTCTTGATTTCAGCTATGATATCCTTATAACCCCCGTTTGTTCCCTAATCCACTTTGCTCTCTTCTTGTCTCTTAAGGTTACACCTACCATTTTTCTTTCTATTGCTCGCTGTGTCGTCCTCAATTTAAACTAAACCCTGTTTGTAAGTCTCCAGGTTTCTGCTCCGTAGCTAAGTACCGGCAAGATACAGCTCTTATATACCTTCCTCTTGAAGGATAGTGGCGATCTACCTGTCATGATTTGAGAGTGCTTGCCAAATGTGCTCCACCCCATTCTTATTCTTCTAGTTACTTCAATCTCGTGGTTTGGCTGCGCGGTCATTACCTGCCCTAAGTAGACACAGTCTTTTACAACTTGAAGTGCACTATTACCTATCTCGAAGCGCTGCTCTTTTCCGAGGTTGTTGTACATTACCTTCGTTTTCTGCAAATTAATTTTAAGACCCACCTTTCTGCTCTCCTTGTCTAACTCCGTAATCATGAGTTGCAATTCGTCCCCTGAGTTGCTCAGCAATGCAATGTCATCGGCGAAGCGCAGGTTACTAAGGTACTCTCCACTAACTCTTATCCCTAACTGTTCCCATTCTAGGCTTCTGAAAACCTCTTGTAAGCATGCGGTAAATAGCATTGGGGAGATTGTGTCCCCCTGCCTTACACCCTTCTTGATTGGTATTCTGCTGCTTTCTTTATGAAGCACTATGGTAGCAGTTGATCCCCTGTAGATTTCTTCCAGGATGTTTATATATACTTCATCGACACCCTGATTCCGCAGTGTCTGCATGACGGCAGATATTTCTACTGAATCAAACGCCTTCTCGTTATCTATGAAGGCTTTGTATAGTGGTTGGCTATATTCTGAGCATTTCTCTATTACCTGATTGATAGTATGAATGTGGTCGATTGCTGAGTAGCCTGTTCGAAATCCTGCTTGTTCTTTTGGTTGATTCAATTCTAAAGTTTTCTTTACTCTGTTAGCAATTACCTTTGTAAATAGCTTGTATACTACAGAGAGCAAGCTGATCGTCCTATAATTCTTCAAGTCCTTGTCATCTCCTTTCTTATGTATTAAGATGATGTTAGTATTTTTCCAAGACTCTGGTACTCTTCCCGTCAGAAGGCACCTCGTAAACAGGATGACTAGTTTTCCTAACACAATCTGTCCTCCATCTTTCAGCAGATCTGATGTTACCTGATCCTCACCAGCAGATCTGCCTCTTTGCATGCTCTCCAAAGATTTTCTGACTTCTATCATTACTGGTGGGGTGTCATCTGGGTTACAGCTAGTTCTTATAGTATTTAAGTCGTGGTTGTCCCGGCTACTGTACAGATCTCTGTAAAACTCCTCCGCTATTTTAACTATCCTATTCATATTAGTAGTTGTTTTGCCTTCTTTGTCCCTTAGTGCATACATCCGATTTAGGCCTATCCGAAGTTTCTTCTTCACTGCTTTGACGCTTCCTTCGTTTTTCAGAGCGTGTTCAAGTCTCTCCATGTTATACCTTCTTACATCGCATACCTTACGCCTATTGTACAACTTTGAAAGCTCTGCCAGTTCGATTTTGTCTGTTGTACTTGAGACTTTCATGGTTTGAAGCTTCCTAATAAGATTCTTTGTTTCCTTAGAAAGCTTGCCAGTGTCCTGTCTAACTACCCTGCCTCCGACTTCCACTGCACACTCCCTAATGATGCTCGTCAGATTATCATTCATTGCATCTACGCTAAGGTTGGTTTCCTCACTAACAGCCGAGTACCTGTTCTGCAGTGACACTCTGAATTCCTGTACTTTTCCTCTCAGTGCTAGCTCATTGATTGGCTTCTTGCGTATCAGTTTCTGTCGTTCCTTCTTCAAGTCTAGGCGAATTGGAGACCGTACCATTCTATGGTCACTGCATCGTACCTTGCCAACCACTGCCACACCCTACACGATGTCTGGGTGTGCACTCATTATAATGTCTATTTCGTTCTCATTTTCGTAATTAGGGTTCCTCCATGTCCACTTGCGATTTCCGTGTTTTCGGTTGAAGGTATTCGAGATCCATAAATTATTGCGTTCTGCGAATTCTACTAGTAGCTCTCCTCTGGCATTTCTAGTACCGATGCCATAATCTCCCACTGCCTGGTCTCCAGCCTGCTTCTTCCCAACATTTGCATTAAATTATCCCATCAGTATAGTATACTGCGTTTTTACCTTACTCATTGCCGATTCCACGTCTTCATAGAAGCTTTCAACTGAAGCGTCATCATGGCTGGATGTAGGCGCGTAAGGTTGTATCACCTTCATCTTGTACCTCTTATTGACTTTAATTACGATACCTACCACCCTTTGATTGATGCATAGTATTCTTCTATGTTGCCAGCTATGTTTAGGAACCCCACTCCCAGTTCTCTTCTGTCAGACAAGCCGCTATAGCAAAGGACGTGCCCATTCTGTAGCAGCGTATAAGCCTCATCTGTCCTCCTAACCTCACTGAGCCCTATTATATCCCATTTAACACCCTCTAGGTCCTCGAATAGTAGAGCTAGACTTCCCTCACTAGATAAGGTTCCAGCGTTAAACGTTGCCAAGTTCAGCTTCCAATGGCGGCCTGTCCGGATCCAGAGATTCTTAGCATCCTCTGCTGCGTTGCAGATCTGACCGCCGCCGTCCTCAGTTGCTTCGCAGCTGCTAGGGACTGAGGGCCGTGAGTTAACTGACGTATGCATGTGGGCGGTGGCGGCCACATACTGCACCAGGGTGGCCAATCCTTCTCTGGTGAGGGTGTGCGTTGCCGGCGGTGGTTACCGATGAGTCCGCACCCCAGGCCTCCTAATGTAGTTCCATCACCACGCGGATGTTTTTCTATATCCGGTTGGGAACTGCGCGGCACCGGGATTTGAACCACGGGCCTTTTGCATGCGAGGCGGATGCTCTGACCACTATGCCATCGCTGCACCATCCCTTCACGTTCAGGTAGTCACCATTAAAAGCATGCGGTAGGCTTAAAGTGGTGCTATGCCGCAAGCGTGTCCGAGCACATAGCTGGGGATGCTTACTGTTTTCATCCGTGATAAATCAAACCAGCAGGTTTGTCAGTGGTTGACACTTCATCTTCAGTGTTTTTTTTGTTCGCTATGATTACCCGTCGAGGCATCGCCGCAATCACACGAAACTCGGAATACTTGATTGGTCAATCTTCGCACTTACTGAAATGATGAATAGCCACTTGTGGCCCACTGTCGCATCTGCAAGTTCAGCGGCGCACTAAGCTCTTACGGCGCAAAATGTTATTGCGAAATGCAGTTGGTGCACACCAACCGGTAGGCATAAGACAACCACTACGGCTTAGGCGGCCTGTGAATTCATTAGTCTCTGTGAGACTCTGTTGGAGATTCATTGCAACTATGCTGTAATCGTTAGTACGTTTAAGGCGGGTATGTATCAATGAGGTATTGAATATGCAATGTCATGAAATATTGAACATGCAATGTCAAAAGTAGTAACCACTGCACTTCTGTGACGCGTTGAGATACACCGGGGAAGTTGAACTCTAGATTGTCCACAAATTTTCACTAGATTCTTTTGAGAAAAAAATAAGCACGGCTGCTTATGTTATGCAAATTAAGGATTGCAAAAGTTTATTGCATTTCTGAGGTTCGCTTAATGCAGATGGCTATACCTAACTAATGTTCAGTCATGATTACCTGGAGAGAGACGCTATTTTGTTGCCACATGTACTAAAAATTAAGGTTTTGCGCCGGTAACCATTCATATATACACATCGGTATAAGCGTAAACCATCGTATAATTTTCAGTCTCACACAGCATTAGAAGCGAACTACGCTTCGTTTGCTACTTTCTTTTTATCCAACACACTCTGTACAGTAGTGAGGCTTTGAAATAAATAATAAGGGCTATTGACGCGTTTTTATAACGGAGCGAAGGAATGGTTTATGCTACGGCTTCACAGGAGTATTAAGAAACGCAGCTGCCAGAATGCTGAACGAGCAAAAGTTACACTTTATAGATTGCACGCCAAAGCTTTTAGGAGGCTTATGACTCAAGTTCATGAAAATCAGTGAAAAAAAAAACGGAGAAATTTCGAAAGGCACTCGCAGTAATCTTCAGCGAATCTTAAAATGCGACGCTTTACGATAATGCAAGAGACAATGCCCGCCCGCTGTCGTGCCGACGCCTCAATGTGAAAATAAAAAGCTGCGTCGCTAGTTATTTTTTTCTTTTTTTAATGTTGAAGTACTCTCTGTGAGAAAGCCTTAAAAAAATGAAACCTTTGGTGAAGTCAGTTTCGCATGGCCTGGTTTGAAGCATGCATCACAGATGATTCGTACGAAGGAAGACAAAAAGGCGCCAACTTGAGCTTCCCTGCACTGTGCTAGTGTTATTCACTTCAAATAAGAGAAAGAGAAAGAAAACTGAAGAGAGAGAGAGCCGTAAAACGCGGATTATGTTGGAATATTTTATCGCTATAGGAAGGTTTCAATTTTTCGGTAGTTACGTACGTTGGCTTTTGCGAACCAGTTTCTGATTGATGCCTTTTTTGTCTTTGAGATTCATGGTCTGTCGTCAAATAGCATGTACAGGTTTCACTGCCATTCCCCGACAAGCGTTCAAAGTGCCTTTGTTAGCCTTGGGATTTATTTTCTCCAGTAAAACCACGCATGCCGAGTCATCCCCCCCCCCTCGCTACGCTGCTCACGCTTAATTGCCTCGGTAAGAATACAGACTATTATCTTTCTACACAGTTCTCAGTAGTTCTTACTGAAGCCACCAAGCACACGACCTCTGTTTTTTTTATGTCTTTCCCCTCTCAGATTGTTTCCTAGAAATGTGCCTTTCTAAGTGCGAAGGCACGCCCAAACATGCGCAGCATATGCGTGATAGCACTTGGCAGTGATTATATCAGGCACCGACTGAATACACGATAGCACTAATTAACGCAGTTAAGTGAACACGATGCTTTACGCTGGCTGCGTTTAAAGATGCAATCAGGAATTTACCGTTCGTAGGAGTGCAGGCTTCAGACGTGTTGACAATAGCGCACCTGCTTAATGAGATGCGCAGCGAAAGCTTAGCGGACTGTTTCAGCATTCAATAACAAGCCGTGTGTTTCATACCATTCATCTGCGCCCTTGACCGGTGGTTCAACATCAGGGTAACCTTAACCTTAAGAACTGTTACTTAAGCAACACTCTGTGGAGAAGAAAAAAAAAATGGCAAGAGGATACAAATTCTAATCTGTTATTTCAATTTCATCACAGAGAAGTTGCTATTAGACGACATATCAGGGGAGGTACTGCGACATACCTACCCTTGTAAGAAAAATCGCTGGTCACCCTGATAGGCATCATTGACTCTTAGAGGGAAATTAGCGATGCTGGATGTCTGTAAAAAATTATTGATGCTTCCATGGTGTCTTTATGTATTGGAAATTCCCGATAGGTTATCACATCGATGAAACTAAATGTCTGGAGAATATTGATTTGAGCTGTATTTAAAAACGACCAGCCGTAAGTTAGAAAGGGAGAATTTATTTACAGAAAGGTAGAGAGGTCGGCAGTCGTAAGTTAGTTTTAATGTAGCCTACTGTGACCCGTGGAGCACATCGCCCTCGAGTCACATTTTGAGGCAGCATCTTTAGAACTAATGAACATGATAAGGGCGCATGTGAGGAAAAAAACTAAAAGATAAGTAAGCACTGAAGATCGTCAAAAAAAAAAGAAAAGCATCACGGTGAATGACAGCAGCGTGTGTACTCAAAAGAAGTTCTTGCAGAAAGTTGAAGTTCTAAAGAAATGAATCAACGAAATCAAGTGAGGAAAATAACTTCATAACATTTTCCCGCTCATTATAACATATTCCTGCTCATTGGCTAGCTGCCAGTTTGCGCATAAAGGAAACAATCTCTAAACTAGAGCAGAATATTCTTTTAATTTTAATGTGGAAGCTGTTTTAGCTTGGTATGTCATAACCCAAATTATCATCATGAACAAGTACGCATTCCTTCCCCTTCGTCCTTTTCTTCTTCTGCTCCACTCTTAGAACACGTGCGCCGATTGATCCGGTGTATAGACCTATTCCATGTTTGTAAACAGTGGCAGGTGCCCTCGTCATACAGATGTTCTTGCAGAGACATTGCAGCACGTAGGACCCACCGAGCCCAAACCTCACCACCATGATCTTATGATCACGTGACAACTGGAACAGCAGCTTCGAAGCTGCCTCCGAGCACGGCCGACGCGCTGAGCTCAGACGCAGCTTCGCAGCTGCTGTTCCAGTTGTCACGTCATCATAAGAGGTGGTGGTGAGGTTCGGGCTCGGTGCAGCCAGCGCACCGTGACATCGCTACAAGTGCCTCAGTATGTCGAGGGCGGCTACCCTTGTTTACCAGCATGATATAGGTCTATAGCAGAAAACAAAGGAGAGATGTGAGGGTGATAAGGAGGGTGACGAAAGAGAGAGAGAGAGAAATAACACAACACATGAAAATTTTGGCAAAAAAATGCCTCTCCCTCCCCCAAGGGAATCGGGAGGAAATTCGAATGATTTGCGTAGCGTCCGTAACGGCGTTTCACGCGTGAAAATCCGGCGTTAAAGAAATGTTTTTTTTTTCTTACACGATGTAGCCAATAGCACCATTCGCCACACGTGGCTTTTTCTGTAGCGCGAAACACGGTATACGTTTCCAGCTCTAGTAGCTAACGTGCACGATTAAAGAATACTATGAAGTGAACAAAACAGTGTTCTCGGCTGGGCATTGGCGTTTCACAGTGGTGTCTCGAGCACACATGGTCGGATGTTCTTGAGAAGCGCCCAGTCAGCGTTCGGTCGAGAGTGAGGTGCAAGCGGACGGGAAAGTGGGGCACAGGGAGGGTAGAGAGCGAACAGCGAGAGGAGTGGCGAAGCACTGGACCTAGCCTCTCCTACACTCTCTCGCACCACATGATCTGGTTGCTATGGGTGAGGATAGGCGCACGCACCCACAGCTGTTGCTATGGGAGAGGGAGAGCTGACAGTGATAGTGGCGCCATGGACGCCGCGGACAACGCCGGATGCCTGACATAGCCCGAGTAAGAATATAATTCGCATTTAAAAATGCGAGCCTACTTGCCTGCGATCTGTAGGCGGGCATCAACCACTCGGTTATCTAGGCACACTGAAAGAACACCCGCACTTTTTTTTCTACCCTTTGCTAATCGATACGAGCCATAGCTTTGAATAATACAACTGTTTATTGGGGTAAGAAACGAAAAGGAGGGTGACAAGGAGAGAAATGCGATGACAGTAAAGCCTAGCATATAAAGAATGAGATAAAAAGAAAGAGAGCGAAACAAATGATGAAGAAAGCC
This sequence comes from Rhipicephalus microplus, assembly GCF_043290135.1. Classification (NCBI taxonomy): domain Eukaryota; kingdom Metazoa; phylum Arthropoda; class Arachnida; order Ixodida; family Ixodidae; genus Rhipicephalus; species Rhipicephalus microplus. The sequence continues at coordinate 144,447,248 of NC_134710.1, read as the reverse complement.
ACAAATAGAGCAAAAGAGAAAGAGAAACAAGTCAGGAATAGAAATAGCGACAAAAAGGTTATATAAAAACAAAAAGAAGAGAAAAGCGCAACTAAAGAAAAGTAAAAAGAAACAAAGAAGGCCATCCAGTAATTTAGAGAAACAAAGAGGGATAGAAAAATGAGTTGTCCAGCGAGTGGCGACGGGCGCGTGCTTCACTCTTTCAAGCTTCGTTTTGCGACTTGGGCAAATTTTCCACATTTTTTGTTCAAGAAATACGCTTTACAAACCTTATTGGACAGATTTCTTTTGATTCTTCAGTGTGTACCAATTTCCTGTAACGTTACTTTCTTGAACTAAATAATTTTTCCCCACAACATGTAACGCACGCGTTCCCGAATTTAGCAGTACACAATCATATGAACACACCTGCGTATGTTGAACGAGAATGAGCAGTCGTTTCTTGGCATAACTCGGTATACTTACTTATGGGTACGGTCACTCACATTCACTCACACTCACTTGAAAGGCGTGAGCGCGAGTGGGTAACGAGGTGTGTAAATAGACGTGAGTATGAACGTGAGTGAAAACCAATGATTGTAAGTGGAAGTATAATGAACGTGGGTGAATACTGAATAGTATGAGTAGACACAAGTATGAATGTGAGTGAACACGGATGAGTGTGAGTTGGCGTGAGTAGGAACGTGATCACTAATGAATGCGAGCAAGTGAGGGTATAGACTTGAATGATCACCGCTGAGGGAAAGGAGATGAATGCGCGTGAGTGCGTACCAAAGATTGTAATCGTGAGTATTAAGAGGATCGAAAGAGAAGAGATGAATGTGAGTGGGCGAACGTGATAGATAGTACCGTCTTAACACAATCGTGCACAAACAGTCGTCGTTTGTATCCTTTCCTTTGCCCTATCGTAACTTTTTTGCACACCAACGTGTTTATTTGTTTATTTATTTATTAATTTCTTTATTACATATACTTTCAAAGCCCGAGGGCATTACTGAAAGAGGTGGTGAACATAAATGTATACAAATATTCAATATTAGAATGACAAACAGTTTAACAAAACACTGTGTCTGGAATGGAACTTTTCAAGTTAGCATCAGTAATTGTTGCGATGGAGGAGGGAACGTGGTTCTGTTCTCTGCTGGTATACGGGGTAAAATGGCGTTAAAATGTGTTACCAACTTGCCCAGCAGTCCGTTCTTCTCTAGTTAGTACCGACGAGAGGGGTGCGGGGTGGACAGGAGATTGAGCATGAGTGCGTAATCAAGAGTGTGAGTAGAAGAATGAACATGTGTGCCTATGCGTATAAGAAATGAGTATTAATCACAATGAATGCCTGCGCGTGTGAGTGGACGTGTGTGTGACTATCAATGAGGGGAGTACATGCGCCTGCTATGTGAGGCCGTACCCTGCTTCGCCACCAGCCCGCCTGCCTGGGCACTGCTCATAACCACTCGGTCACACCAGACGGGACGTCATGGCCAAGTGCGCATGTGCTCCTTCAAGGCCTTTAGCCAGAATTTTATTTCGGGTGTGGAAGATAAGAAGGGAAGGAGGGAGACCACTTGTTGAAAGCCTTGAAAAGCACCTATTTTTCTTATTTATTCTCGGTAAAACAGCACAGCCCCCCCCCCCTCTGAATTCCAATGAGGAGGGGGGGGAGGCAAGAGCAACTCTCTAGCTACTGGCCTGGCTCCTTCGTTCTGCATAAAACCAGAGCGCGGCAATGGCTCGTTGCGCCAGACGTAGACATGGGAAGACCGAAGAATGTTCGCACTGCCGATGCGAAAGTCACCTATCGAGAATCGCGGTGCCCTGCCAAGCGAGACTGATTGACTCGACTTTGTTGAAGTAGTCCACAAAGTAGTACGGCCAAAACCGTGAGAGATGATTGTGCTGGACTCGAATGGAACTTGGCATCATTTTCGGTTGCTTTGTATAACTTAGCATCACTTAGCATCACTTCGTATAGTCTGGAGCATCTACTAACCAATCAATTAGCTCCTTTATGTATTTAGCATTGCGCCTCAAGTGCAACCTCCGGCTGGCTTCTTTTTTTTTTTTTTACGCGAACCGCCGGAACGAATGAAAGTAACGGCCACGATTGCGTTCTTCATCAGTCACGGCACCAAACTCATAGTTTCTTATGATGGATGCTCCTACTGTTGATACCTGGAGTCCGTATTTTGCTTATACATGTTTATCTGACTATGATTATTTTTTACCCTTCATAACAACAGTAACTACATTTTTCTGATGGTGCTGCACGTACCACACCCTTGCTGTAGGAGTGGTATGACTATGACTTACGGATTTCCGCGTCACTTTTCATTGTCACTCATGGTTCGAATCAGAAATTCATGCGTATGATGCAGTGCAGATCGGAGAATATAATGAGAGGGGATTTTCTTCTCGCCGCAAGACCTCAGGCACATGCTCTTTCGTTCAGCACCAAATACCTCCATATTGATCAGCGTGCGTGATCTGTCCATGACTGGCGTTCGCAGCAGCCATGGGCCAAGGTTACCGCACGAAGAAATTTCCCGCTGCTGGCAGTAGTCCAAGAGAACCCGGAACAGCGCATACAATAGCTAACGTTTTAGACCACGTCTTTGGGAAGAACGACGCAGAAGCCTAATTGAACCAGGCTGATTTCATAAACTCTGTTAATATAATAAATCTTCGCACTTCCGTAGCCTAGTCCTCATTATTTTGAAACGATTTTCCGGAAATGCATTTGTGGAGTATCAATAATGACAATGAATAAATACAAAGAGCAAAGTTCGAGAAAGATGGCCTATGTATACCGGTTCACTGGTGAAGAAATATTCGGGTAATGAGTACTCATGTTGCGTCTATGAACTTCCTTCCCACCACACGCTTGCAGCCGCACGCTTGCATTTTTCGAAACAGTGAGCAATGGACGTGCGAGTTCTGTTTTCAGATCTACGGAGGGTGGGTACGAAACACGGGAAGGACATACACCGGGAAAGAGAGCCCACGCGCGATTTCAGAAGATGCATGTGCCACTTTCGCGAACGGCTTTAGCTCCAAAGGAAGCTGTCGCCGGGCCATAAATGCACTCATCGGGCCGTCAATGGGAGTCGGCACACCCTCAGCGCACGGGGCACGTTGCCAACGTTGGTGGTCAGGCTAAGAAATATCTCTATAGGTGTACACCTCGTATACACGACTTCGGTGTGCCTTGTTGGAAGCCCATCTCTCTCGCACGTTTTCCATTTACCTCCAAGACGCATTGTCTTCCATTTCAAGCTGGCGAGCAGAACCGATGTCCTCACACGGCCCACACTTTTCCGCGGCGCGTTGTGTCCAGTGCTAACTTCGAGCGCTCCGTTCGCGGAGTTTAATTTGACGCCCTGCTGCACGGCTCGTGTCGTCGAAGTCGCGGCATGGCAAGTGCGCACCAGCCGCCGCTCCTTCCGCCGCCTTCGTTCTACTTTGGCAGGGGTGATGGCGCCGCGACCTTCGCTTAAATTTCACCCCACTCAACTTATTTGTTTCCTCGGCTCCTTTTTTTGATAGCGGACGCCAGTTTCTCCTTGTGTCGTTCTCACCCCCTTTCACATCAAATATTTCTTTTTATGACACTCTTTTTTCTTGTCGTTCTTTTTTGTATTCCCCTTCCTATGTCGACCTCTGATCACTTGTAATTCGGCAAAGCGCGCGCCGGACGGCCGATTAACGGAGCTAATGACGGGCGTGCCCTGCCCTTCTCCGCGGGTGCGCGCTCGCGGTCGGTGTTGTTTGGCGGAGAGCTGCTGTTGGCCGCGATCTTCTCATTCTCTTCGCTTGTCCCTGCTTCAAACGCGACCTCCAATTTGCAAGTGGGCAGCCACACTCGGAGAAAGTGGTCTCGCGTGCTCGCCGACCCTGAAGCGGCGCATGAATGAGAGCTGCAAAGAGGCGCCTTTCTGCATGTTCATGGCATGTCAATTTTGTTTTTGTTTTGTTCGCTTGGCGCTTTTTCTTTTCTTTCTGCTTAAGTATTTACGCGTTAGAGACGAGGCCAGCTTTTACTTTTCCGATCGGCAAGCTTGACAACGTCTGTCCGTGACTTCTCCGCAACGGCAAAATATCAGGCAATCAAATAAGAGTACAGTTTTTATTATTGGCGACATCAAGCAAGCACGGTACCCAGAAACTACATGACAAAATAAGGGCTTGTAAGCGCTCCTTTCTAATAAGTAAGCGCTCCTTTCCATCGATATAGAACTGCATGAACTGGAACACAGTATGCAACACGATACATATGCAGCAATGGAAAGGCTAACGAACGTTTAACAGTGGATCTTAAGTTATAAATGAATAGAGGTTTGATCAGCAGGTGTTTTAATAGTGTTTTAGAAACTAACAGCAGATATAAGTCGACGGGAGCTTAGTCAAATTGCAAGCGGCAGAAAAGCTACGAAAAAAAGAAATACATGAGAAGTTACAGAAAAAGAGTCAGAGTGAAAAAAAATAACGTGATACACATAAACTGCATAAACATTGATCAAGATGTTACCTAGTGGAAAAAGAAAACGATATTGAAATGAACACCCGGCTAAGAAGAGTGAGCATGTAGACATACACACCCTATAGTGCTGGTGGACAAGCTGTATTTCCGTAACGTTGAAAGTTGGGCAATTTGATAATAGTTCATGATTACATATGAAGCAGCGCACGACGACAGGCACAAAAGGAATGTAGTCATGAAGCTGTATTCCCATACAATTGCTTGTGAAAGTTTAATGCTACATTTTCCAAAAATTGTGTTTTAACTTTTCTTTCCGTGTCCGAATTCCAACTCTTCCTGAAGAAACACGACGATTCTCTTGACTTATTGCTTGGTTGATTGCTTGATTGACTGATTGATTGATTGAATGTTTTATTATTTGATATGTGGGGTTTAACGTCCCAAAACCATCATATGATTATGAGAAACGCCGTAGTGGAGGGCTCCGGAAATTTCGACCACCTGGGGTTCTTTAACGTGCACCCCAATCAGAGCACACGGGTGTATACAGCATTTTCGCCTCCATCCTAAATGCAGCCTCCGCAGCCGGGATTTATTCCCGCAATCTGCGGTCAACAGCCTTGGCCACTAGAGCACCACGGCGGGGCACGTGAGTTCTCTTGGGACATCGTTGTAATTTCTCCGAAGAGTTGTGGGGCGCACCTCTATCTAAAAGAGGGTTAACGCATCTCTTTAAAGAGAGTTACATATGTGGCAAGTTATAGCTCACAAAAAAAATAGGAGCAAAGTAGCACGAAGTGGTATACTACTCCCTCCTTCCACTTTTCTTGACGCGAATGAGCCCAATATGCGAGGTGCAGCCAGGCATTCATTGGATCCTATAGGCATATATGTGTGTGCACGCGAGGCGTGGCATACTGGCAACACACGGTGCCTGATGATGATATGTGGGGTTTAACGTCCCAAAACCACTATATGATTATGAGAGACGCCGTAGTGGAGGGCTCCGGAAATTTAGACCACCTGGGGTTCTTTAACGTGCACCCAAATCCGAGCACACGGGCCTACAACATTTCCGCCTCCATCGGAAATGCAGCCGCCGCAGCCGGGATACGAACCCGCAACACACGGTGCCTGTATACTAATATACAATAATAGAAAGTCAATGCACATAGTTTCGCACCCTTATCGTCGTGGTGGTGAAACGAAGTACAGAGCGCTTACTTTTATTTGATATTAATGACTCGTATATTGTGAACGCCGAAGCAATAACAAATATGATTAGGATGCCAGGAGACCAGTAAATATATATATATATATACATAAATATATATATATATATATATATATATATATATATATATATATATATATATACACAACTGGTTCAGCTACACACCAAAACGACACTCTTATTTTGAGGCTGACGGCTTAAACAATCTACTATTGTCATTTTTGCTGTACGTATTAGCAGTGGTAAAGAATTTAAAGTCTACTGCAATAATTAATTTTGACATCCTATAAGTTTATTTACCGCATGCCTACAAAACCCAATTCACGAACGTTTTAGAGCGATAGCTCCACTCCTCCATGTACAAACCCAGAACAGAAAGTGGTTCCGTCAATCTGTCCTTCAAGCTCAGCCAAGGTCACGCAAGCGTCTCTGAGCGGTTTCAGCGCCACAGAAAATTGTTTGCACATTACCCACAAGATAGAGTGCAAGTATTGCCGCGTATTCACGCCGACGCTTCTCTAGCGTGTCAGCGCGTTGACCACGTGTTTTGTTTTGAGTGCTTCAGCGAAAAACTCGTCCTTCTGAAGCAGCGCACTCGCATGCATGTCCGCAAGCAGGAACAACGTGCAGCCGAGTGGCGCTGCTCAACGCCGGAGGCTCGTCGTAAAGATCCCGCATTTCGGGAGCACCAAGATGAAGCACATCATCTCTGAATGTGCTAGTCATACTTTGTATAGAATTCCAACGTGTTGCTAGCACATTCACTGCTTTAACTGCATTGCAAAATTGGAAAAGTAAGTTTCTCGATAAAAGTGAGCCCAGGATTCGTTCCGATGAAGTGCGCAGCACGTGCGAGGAATTCCGTGCGAATCAGAAGGTTGTGTAAATCAGGGTTAGCAACGGCTGTTGCTTCACAAAATAGTTCTAAACGCGTTCAAGCAGAGCAATTTTTTTTTGCCTTATTGTCTAAAACTGTCGATTTTGCACTACGGTCAAATCTACTGTATTATAGAGGTCGACAGCGCATAATCACTGTGAATAAGCTAAGGTGCTCAACATCAAACATTTCTGGCAAGTGATTTAGTGCACAAAGAAGGTGTCACTTTAAGCACAAACAACAACCTATATATAATGCCCCTTGTGCGAGAAAAATTTGATATGCTTGAAAAACATCAAGCGCTTTATTGTGACACGCCTATGTTAACTCCTAACAAATGACATTATTGTGAAAAACTGACCTTCATAATTGGAAAGAAAATAAAACAACGTACAGCGAAATAAAGTGTCTGACATATCGAAACTTTAGTTGCAACCTTGGCAAGGTTCAATAATTTTCACCAGTGGAATGTCAGCGTTTGTGAAGGGGTCAAGTGCCCCGCCGCGGTGGTCTAGTGGCTAAGGTACTCGGCTGCTGACCCGCAGTGCGCGGGTTCGAACCCCGGCTGTGGCGGCTGCATTTCCGATGGAGGCGGAAATGTTGTAGGTCCGTGTGCTCAGATTTGGGCGCACGTTAAAGAACCCCAGGTGGTCTAAATTTCCGGAGCCCTCCACTACGGCGTCTCTCATAATCATATAGTGGTTTTGGGACGTTAAACCCCACATATCAATCAAGGGGTCAAGTAGTTTTATACTGCCTACGCATATGCCTTCAAGGCATCGTGGCACCTATATTTTTTGGACGTCCGTACAAGTAGACGCTGGCTGTCGTCATGGGGCAGCCACTCATTTTAGTTAGCGTTATTGATTCAGACAGGCGATAATTTGATCTGATAGTTTGTAGGCCCGGAAAAACTTATAACGTAATTTTGTTATGAAACGGTCACTGCATGCAGAAATATCGACCTTCTCGGAGGGTTCAATAAACGCATGGTGTGGTCGGCCAAGCGATAGTCCGGGCAATGCTCCCAGTAATTCGTGTTCCTTTGTCTTCAATGCAAGACCAATTTATGTGAATTGTCCATCGATGTGTTCATTCAAGTGCAACTATTCCGCTACACTTTTATTGATCAGTATTATTGCAATCCTACCCTCATAATAATCATTGCATGTGTGAGGTTAGTTCGTTTTAGTTTTACGTATTGTCCTGCGACGCTGCAATGCTGTCGTGCCCATACCATGTCCGATTCATAAAATGGAACCTAAGATACGTGGTGAAACGGAAATGAATAATCAAAAGAAAAAAAAATGGTAGATCCCACGTATACAGGGGGAATCGATGATATGTGAAGCACGAATGAGGAATGTTCAATTACCACAATAAAAGCAGCACAACGTTACGGGGCAGACGTAAATTATGCCGCACACGACTTCCATGTCATGCATAACATCTTTGCGCCTAAAATTTGCATTCACCGGCCATTCGTATCACGCCATTCCTAATTTTGTACATGTGAAGCTAGTGAAACGGCCGCGAGTGTGCTATGAGCGTAGCTGGTAGTTATGTTTTACGTGACACGCATGCCATTATTATTATGTTTGGACTTGTAATTTGATTGATATGTGGGGTTTAACGTCTCAAAACCACTATATGATTATGAGAGACGCCGTAGTGGAGGGCTCCGGAAATTTAGACCACCTGGGGTTCTTTAACGTGCACCCAAATCTGAGCACACGGGCCTACAACATTTCCGCCTCCATCGGAAATGCAGCCGCCGCAGCCGGGATTCGAACCCGCGCCCTGCGGGTCAGCAGCCGAGTACCTTAGCCACTAGACCACCACGGCGGGGCTTGGACTTGTAATTTACCTTAGTCGTCTATTCACGTCACGTAATATCAAATTTGGTATATGTGAAGCTAGCGAAACGACCGCGAGCGCATCATGAGCCACTAGTCATGTTTTTACTATACACGCATGTCAAGATTTCCACGTGAACCCCAGGTGGTCGAAATTTCCGAAGCCCTCCACTACCTCATCTCGCATAACCATATGGTGGTATTGAGACGTTAACCCCCACATATCTATCAAGATTTCCACGTGAGGGCCTGGCATTTATGTTCGCCATGCATTCATGTCATACCATAGCAGTTTTGCAATATGGCATGTGATTGAAACCACCGCAGGAGCAGCAAGGCCATGACATTTAAATCTTGACACTTATGACATACATGTTATGATTTTCATGTTATGACTAGTCACTTTTGCTCGTGATATAGTCATGTTATGCCTCACCAATTTCGGTATAGATCATAATAACCAAACGGCCAGGAGAGCTAAACGTCGTAGGCGGCTAGACTGACAGACACACACACACACACACTATATATATATATATATATATATATATATATATATATATATATATATATATATATATATATATATATATATATATATGCTCTCTACTCTCTATCTCATATATTTATTTTTATTTACAAATACTGCTGTCTCAGTTTTTGAGACATTGCAGGAGTGGAATACAAATGTTCAAACAGTAAAACAAATTATCAGAATACATGACTACGCAACTTTTTTTCGAATTGCAGAGCATCGAGTCTGCGCAGAGACCCATCAAGCTCATTCCATAGATCCACGGTCCACGGAAAAAAGGAAAACTTAAAGCAGTCGAGACTAGCTCTAAAAGGCGTAATGTTTAAGGGATCAAATCGTCGGGTACGGCGCGCAGAAGCTGCAACAAAAGAAATGGGCGCTAGAACACCCAAGCCTGTGTGAACAGTCTTATGCAGGAGGATGATACGATCGCAAGTGCGCCGATGTTCTAGAGACTGCAGTGATAAAACATGCGCATGCGAAGTAGGCGAGAACCGCTGGTCATAGCGACGAAAAATAAACCTTATTGCTTTCTTCTGAACAGATTCTAACATAGCTATGTCATGTTTATGGTGAGGCGACCAAACAACCGACGCATATTCAAGTATGGGCCTGACCAAGGTCTTGTACGCTGTCAATTTGCATTCTTTTGTCGAGTTGTTTAAAGTGCGTCGGAGATACCAAAGTTTTCGAAGAGCCTTGTTGCAGATTGTTTCGACGTGCGTGCGCCATTTTAAGTTTGTTGTCAGAGTTACACCTAGGTATTTAAACTCCGTGACACGAGCTAGACTGACACCATTATTAGTGTATGCAAAACTAAGAGGCTGTTTCTTATTTGAAAAGGTCATGGCTACAGTTTTTTTGAAATTAATTGACATTTGCCAGTTTTCACTCCAATTACAAAACAATGAAAAAACACTGTTCAGGGCTTCCTGATCTTCAACACTAGAGATGGTGTTATAGATAACGCAGTCATCTGCATACATTCTTAGTTTAATTTGTGTGTCACCGATAATTTCTGCTACGTCATTTATGTAGATAATAAACAAGAGCGGCCCAAGCACCGAACCTTGGGGCACCCCTGAAGTGATTTGTACTTCAGACGATTTCACATGGTTAAACGTAACAAATTGTGTGCGTGACCGCAAGTAATCTGCTATCCAGTCAACTAGCTTATTGTCACCAAAAAATGTGCGAAGTTTAACTAAAAGTTTAGCATGGCAAACCAAGTCAAAGGCCTTTGAATAATCAATAAATATGGCGTCAATCTGTCCTCGGTCGTTAAGAGAAGAAGCGACGTCGTGCGTAAATTCAAGCAACTGTGTAACAGTAGAATAGCAAGCACGAAAACCGTGCTGTGATCGGGAAAGTATATTGTGTGCATTTAGGTATTCTACAATATATTTATGAATGATATGCTCCAAAAGTTTAGAGCTGGTAGAAAGTAAAGATATTGGCCTGTAATTTGGTATTAATTGCTTGTTTCCAGACTTAAATACAGGCACGACGTTTGCTAATTTCCACAGCTGGGGAACTGTTGCAGAGATTAATGATTTTTTAAATATTACAGTAAGATAATTAGCACACCACTCTGAATATCTTTTTAGAAAGACATTGTGAATACCGTCTGGGCCAGAGCTTTTCGTTACATCAAGATTTAATATAAGGTTATGTACTCCAGAGGAGCTTACTTCAAGATCAGGAAGAGCAGACAGATTGCTGCATGCAGAAAACGAAGGCTTGATGCCGTTATCAGTGGAAAAAACAGATTTGAAATAATTATTAAAGGCATTTGCTATAGCTTCGGGATTTGAGCAGGATTGGTCATTAACAATAAATGATGAAGGTATAGACGATACAGGACTAATCGATCTCCAGAACCTGGATGGATTTTTTTTCATAAATCTAGCCAAAGTATTGCTGAAGTAGTAGTTTTTAGCCTCTTTCATTTTAGTGCCTAATTTACTTTTCAATGTATTAAATGAAGAAACATTGTCGTTACACCTGGAATGACGATTCTTACGTAAACGCTTTACGCGACGAGTGAGTTGAATGATTTCTCTATTATACCATGGGTGTCTTGGGTTCCGTTTAATATACTTTTGAGGCACGTACTTTGATTGGCATTCACGCACAATGTCACAAAACTTAAGGAGCAGCGTATCTACATTGCAAAATTCACTGCAATATACAAATTCATCATAAGATGAAGCTAAAGTGTCCAATACGGAAGTATCATCAGCGTTAGAAAAGTTCAAAACAGTTTTTATCTCAGGTCTTTGAGGTGGACACACTAAGTTCAAGGCAACTTCGACAGCTTTATGGTCAGATAACCCATCGATGACTTCGCATTTTACACCGTGCGATAAGAGTTGCTGGTTTACAAATACAAGGTCCAATATTGCGTCCTTGCGTGTTTCGGTATCTACAACTTGAGTTAACCCAAAAGAAACCGCCAGATCGATCAGGGAAGCGCAAAGTGTCCTGTCACGCCCTGTTGGGATAAGTAAGTTCCAGTTAACGTGCGGGAGATTGAAATCTCCAGCCAAAAGTAACCTACAATCGTACAACTTGTTACTGACAAGGTAATCATTAATAGCAGGGACAATATCATCGGAGTTAGGAGGACGGTAGAGGACGCCAATAACTATTACGATACCTTTAATGTATATTTTGCACCAAATGGTTTCTGTACCCGGAAGGTCAGGTAATAAAGAAAATTCAAGATTAGATTTAATTAAAACTGCCACACCGCCTCCACGTCCGGCACGCCTGTCTTTCCGAAGAAGCGCATAACCAGCAGGCGAAATTTCGCTGTCAATAACAGTATCATTTAGCCAGGTCTCAGTAAGGCAGACAATTGATGGGCTGTGGCATTCCACTAAACAGTTCAGAGCTTCAATTTTGTTTAGTATACTCCTCGCATTTAAGTTGAGGACAATTATATTCCGATCACAACGTCAATCAGCCTTCGCGAAAACAGAAGCGGATGAAGCTGAGTTTATACCAAGCGCTTGCGCAGAAGCCGATTTCGCAGAGTCGGACCCCGCTGAAAGCGAGTGCGTAGAAACCTTGATAATGGCTTTTTTATCAGTGTCCCACGTGTAACGAACACCGTCAATTGTGAGGGTGTCGTGTTTAAGCTTCACTTTCCTAGCATTCTTGCGCATATTTTGCGAATTCTGCCACAGCATTTTACGTGCCAGTCGAACCCGAGCAGAGTAGTCCTCATTTATATAAACTTTAGTTCCTTTAAGTTTTCGGGCGTTGCTCATGATGGCAATCTTTGACCTGAAGTCCATCAGTTTAATGATTACCGGTCGAGGTTTATCTCTTCTTACTGCTCCAAGCCTGTGGCAACGCTCTATGTCGTCACAATTTACACCGAGTTTAACTGATAGCAGATCCAATACAGACTCAAGCAAATGGTTAGTCGTCTCGGATGGTGTCTCATGCAAACCATGAATTATCAGGTTGTTTTTACGGAGTCTGTTTTCTAGCTCATCGTTCTGACGGTCAAGCTTACCAACTAGTTTTTGAAGCGTACCAACGGTCTGCTCCAGTTCACTTACACGTGGTATGATGTTTGACACAGACGCCGCCATTGCCTCAACATTCATTAGACGATTTTCAAACGATGCAACTGTTTCAGATAGGCTAGCTAATTCCTGGCTGATACGGGCTTGTCCAGACAGTAGTTGCGACAACATTTCATCAACTTTGGGACCGGGATTGGTCTCTATGTCGCCACAAAGTAACAGTAATGATACTCTTAAGCAATGCACCAGATGTGTCACAACGGCAGTAAAGTTCAGAGGGTCTGGTAGCAGCAGCAAACAGCGGTTATCACTTCTGCAGCATTTGTAATTGTATGTTACCTGCAAGATGAAACAGACGTGCTTGAAACGGCAGTTCGCCATGCCGCCACCGGACCCACTGAAGTGATGGTTCCACATTGCCGCTCTTATATCCTTGGGCATCCTCGCTGCCAGCGCCGCCACTGTACCATGCCGTGAACAGTACAGATGGTTGATCGAAATCACGTCAACAGGCGGAAAATCCTGCACACGATCAGTAGCAGCAGATTCCCGCCCCGTCGAAGATTGCACATGGCCGTCAGTACGATCGCCGCTGAATCGTGGTAGGAGCCTGCGCAGTGTGTCGCTTGAAGGGCCATGCATCAGAACATCCGGACAGCCGGCGATAACGGCAATCTGCAAGATGAAACAGACGTGCTTGAAACGGCAGTTCGCCATGCCGCCACCGGACCCACCGGACCATATATATATATATATATATATATATATATATATATATATATATATATATATATATATATATATATATATATATATATATATATATATATATATATATATATGAGATAGAGAGTAGATAGATAGATAGATAGATAGATAGATAGATAGATAGATACCTTGAAACACGCCGATGTTTGCAAAGAAATGCTTCACATTTAAAGAACATTTTACTTACCGCGACTTTCTACCATATATGAAGAAGCCTGTAGGAGTGCATATACTGCCAAAATTTTTAATGAACTACCTGGAGAGTGTTTTTTTCAGCTAGTTCAAAAAAGCAACTGAAATTTTTCTCCGAGCTGTAAGATCACGTGGCTTTAGTTTACACCCATGGCATATGTGCTCTTGATTTATCGGTTGTTCTCTTTTTTCTATTTGCTGCCTGTAAAAAATGCACTGGCATTAACATGTAGTCTGTTCGTTGGAAAAAAGAAACAAATATAGTTTCTATGACCTTATAACCAAATCGTTGTAACTGGCTCTGCCGGGCCTAGTCGCACAAGTCCTAGAAGACTTAGACAGGCCTGTTTTGTTTGTTGTTTTATTTTTTTTTAATTCACATACTGCAGCCCATTAAGGGCTGTAGCAGGAGTGGGTGAAAAAGAACAGAGCAGTGAATTACAAAAGTACCACTTCCGGGAACACACTACAGTATAACACACGAACAAAATACAATATACATGGCAATTCCATTCAGTACAAAAATAAACATCCAATGAATGGGCACTGCGGGGCGTACATATTAACAGAACAAAGCAAGGAACTATTGGTTAGATACGACTTTCAAGAGAAGGCAGGAATTGATTTATCGATGCACTCCTAATCTCACCCGGCAGTAAATTCCATTGTTCTATCGTTTTAGGAAAAAAGCTAAATTTGAATAGATCGTTGTGTGCGTGAAAAGGGGCGAGGTTTAGGGCATGATTATTTCGGGTAACGGTTGGCATAGCATACGTAAGATAGCTGTTATCGGAGAGACGGTTAACTGAGTGAACGATGGCAGGCAAGAGTTTGAGTGACTCGATATCGCGTCGAGTAGAGAGTGAGGTTAGATTTAAAGTAGTAATGGCGGATGTAGGCGAAAAATGGTGGTCATAGTGTCGACAAATGAAACGGATTGCTTTTTTTAGATGCGGAGCATCTAATACTCGAGGCTTGTAGTGCGGCGCCGTCCGCAAGCTTCCTCCTCCTTCTTCCACCATCTGTGCATCCCTTCCTCCTCTACACACCGCACGCGCTTCACTCCTCCACCATCTGTGCACCCTTCCTCCTCTACACACCGCGTGCGCTTCTCCTCTTTACGAACATTCGCTAGCTGTATAATGTAGCGCGCATGCGCCGTCACGCTTCGAGAACATCGGCAGCTGACGCGCGCGCATGCGCCGTTGCGCTTCTCCCCCTTCTCGAACATTCGACAGCTGACAGTGCATGCGCCATCGCGCTGTATATATACTCAAGGTCGGCGCTCGCTCGCTCAGTTGCCGCTCGTCGGTTGGTTTGTACGGCGCGTCGACGTCCAAGGTTGCGGTGAAATGAATTCCAACGAATCCACAAACACAATGATCGACGTCCCTTCGACCAGCGCCGCCCTTTCGCATACGTGTGTACGTGTTCACTCATTTAACACCCCCTCCTACAACCACGTTAACCAATTTAGCCATCGACCCAAGTAAGTCGCAATTTAACACCCCATTTCACAACCACGTTAACCAATTTAGCCATCGACCCAAGTAAGTCGCACTTTAACACCCCGTTAACCAATTATATGCTCCGCATCCTCCTCAGTGTTCCCCCGAGGGAAGCTGCGGGCAATTTTTTTTGCACAGATTCAATTTGTTTTATTTCTCTTTTTTGCACGGACACCAAACGATAGAGGCATAATCAAGAACTGGACGAATTAGTGTTCTTGTAGATGTGAATAAATTATTTTATACTTAGTGTAATTACCATTATTGTCATAACTATCGTAATGAACATAAATATTACAATAACGGTCATTGCCATAACGGTCATTATTATTATTATTATTATTATTATTATTATTATTATTATTATTATTATTATTATTATTATTATTATTATTATTATTAGTTGTTTACATATCAAAACCACGATATGGTTATGAGCAACGCTGTTGTGGAAGGCTCCGGAAATTTTGACGATCTGGAGTCTGACATCACACAATATACGGGCGTCTATCACTTCACCTTGGTCATCGAAATGGTCATCAAAACCGTGGACGTCGATGCAGCAGCCAAGCACTCTGAACACTTTTTAAAAGATTGAAAGTTTGGGTGGAAGGTAATAAGGAAACGTGTGGTGTCCTACCTTGAAAAGGAAACGTTAACATATAAAAGGGGACGTGAGGGATAAATTATTTGCGTAACAATAAAGAAAATACTTTTGGTAGTGATGCTGCAAGTGGTGTTGCAAAAGGTGGGGCTAGCCTGGCCTTGTTCCACCTGAGCATCTCCTGAATCGTAGCAGTCCGTCACCAAATGTCACACATCCGGGAGTCTCGCGGAAAAGCCATGCGAATGTGTTGCACGCTTCTCCTCACTGCGTTGGCCATTCAGAAAAAATGACATCTTCGAGTGCCCCGTGCCTGTGACTTTTTCGCATCGCTGCTCTTTACATCTCAAAACGTGGGCACAGCCAGACAAAATGTTCGATGTCACTAATGTCAGCGTTGAGGAACAAAGTTCCGCATCTATTTCTGCGAATGTGGCTAGGAATCTTGTTATAGACGTAGAAAAATTAAGAGCTATCGAATTGTGCTAGCTAAAACAATGTTCGAAATGAAATAACACTATAGAGAGGATACTGAATGTGGCCTATAAAATAAAACATTTCATTTCAAACTCGTTTTTCATTCGAGTGTTCCTAACAGCTGAAGTGACTACGAAAGAATCGACTTCTATAGCACATAAAAAAGCTTAAATAAACAAGCTGGGGCCATGGTTTTTATGCGAACGAGTCTTCAGGCCACAATATCTCCTTGCGTGGTCGCAGCCACGTGGCATTGCTGTCAAACGTGCAGGTGACCCTGCACGTTCCAGCCATGACCGGCTTCACTTTGACAGGGGCAGCGCTGTTTTGTCTTCACAGAGGTCAGCCCTGAGATGAACATGAAACTCAGACTTCAGCGGGAAATGATTGGCGGCCCACTTAAGGGGACGCCACTACATATGCCAATTAGACGAACTATGCAGAGAGCCACGAACGCTTACCTATGCTCGAGGCAATCTTTCGCATTCTGAGCCGCACACGAAGAGAGCTCTAACGTTGGTTCTCTGCGGCAATATTTTCATTGCGTAGCTTCACTGCGCATCGGCGGCAATTTCATACGCCGTATTATTGATCAATGATCGTTATTGTGCCGTAGCGTGGCCATTCGATATCCATTAGTAGGCGACACCCATTCAGCGGAAATCAATTCTTGAAGAAAAAAAAAACAATTCTAAAGGCTCAGCGTGAGCGCCTGTGGAGAAAGCAACTGTACATTTGCATTAATATTTTTCTAGTCTGTCATCAGATTTAAAGCGTGACTAAACATTGAAAAAAACTATATATGATGCCAGGAAAGTTCCAGATAAGCAATTGCGCCGATCGGTGTTGAAGAGGTGTGAGCGCGATATTCTCTGCGTCAGCAGAGCTGGTGCAGCGCTTGAATAGTGCGCAAAAAGAGGGCTATCAAAATAGCAGCCCTGAGTTAGGGGATTATTGTAATGACCCCGCACGTAAAAATAACAAAGCACAAACGACAAACACATCAGTTATTTTCTTTGTCCTTCATACCCAACGTTCAGCTATTTTTCGCGTTTGCGTTAGATCGCGTTATTTGCTTCCGCTTGGCTTTCAAATTTCATAGAGGGGCACTTGGCAGATATGATAATTGACTGCCTTATAATTAGGGTCGATGTATCAAGTAAACTAAGAATGAATTAAACTTTATTCTGTGTGCACACCCAGGCGTTGTACGGAATGTGAAAATGTTGGCAAGGTTCGATGCAGTGACGATAGAATGGTAAGGTCTCTAATCCGCAAAGACTTGAGAAAGGACCGGCAGAAGGAATAAGCAACAAGCCATTTGATGAGCTTGCACCGAGAGAGAAAGTGCAGGAATTCAAAGTTTTGCTTCAGAATAGATTCTCAGCTGTAACCAAGAAAACCAACATTAGCAATGATGCAATGAACGATAGTCTGACTAGTATTATAAGGTAGTGTATGATGAAAGTTGGGGATTCATTAAATAAACCACTGACAAGCTCTTTCAGGCGACGAAAAACCTCATTAAGAGATGTCAAACTATGAAAGCATGAAGTGTAACCGACAGAATTGAGCTAGTGGAGCTTTCGAAGTTAACTGGTGTAAGAGAACCGACATAAGAATATGTCACATGGAGAGAGTCCTTTATGCTATAAAGAGCGAAAGCAGCCTAAAAGCTGCGAAGAAAAACTATGCATAGGAGATAATCATAATTATTTATTGAGGGACAAGGAAAGCAAGGTTGCAACCAATATAGATGGTATAGTTGAGGTAGCGGCGAAGTTTTATAGAGTGCTATATAGACAACCAGGATTATTTTGGAACAAGCAGAAACAGCGTTTTGCGATAAGGTGAAATACTGAAAGTTGTAAAGCAATAGGCCATAGGACAGGTAGTAAATGCCGAGCCGAACAGTAAGTGAAATAACTAGAAGAATAAGAGTGTGATAGAGCACATTCGGCAAGCATTCTCACTAAAACTGCTGCTTGGCCGACTTTTGTGCGCTGGTAAGTCTATATTAAGCATTCTCAAATTATGAATGGAATATAGTGAGCCAGTATCCCTCAAAAGAAAGCTATATATCAGCTTCATTTTACCGCTGCTTACCTACGGAGGAGCAACCTGGAGACTTAAAAGGGGCTTCGACTTAAATTGAGGACGATGCAGCGGTCGATGGAAAGTAAAATGATAGGTGTAACTACAAGAGGCAAGAAGAGAGCAGAGTGAGCCAAGAAACAAGCCGGAGCGGTTAGGTGAATTCGGCAGATCCCACGTACCTGGGAATAGACGTTACGCGGAGCATGTGGAGAGAAGGTGACGGTGTTGCAATTTAATTATTGAGCAACGTCATGAAGCGATGCTAAATATATGTACAATTGTTGCACGTAGAGACATATGTTGAAGAGTTGCGGATGTTTATATAAGCAGTTGTTTGCACTTGCGTAACGATGCCAACTGGAACATGCGTATTAGCAACACCTGAAGCGAATGAGTTGCTGATGCTCGCGAGGATGCTGGCCCTGGACAGTGCTACATAAATGAACTTGAGCGATGGCAACTAACCACAATTGATGTTAACCTGGCGTGACGGCTATATAAAAGGAGTACATATTTCATGTTTGTAAAATTGGCTAGGCAGCACTGCAACCACTATTGACGTTTCACGAACTTGAGTGGAGTTGAATGAACTTTATTTGTCCAACGGTTGTTGCTGTGCACGGGGCTAGGCTACCAGGGACACATCGTTCGATGAACATCTTCCGAGGTCCTCGGCGACAGCCCTGGCCCGCTGGACGGCCCACACCTGGTCTTCGAGGGCGTCGCTGAGAAGGGCGGCTTGACGTCGCTCAGCAAGGCGCCCCATTTTGGTGGGTCCCTCAATTAACGTCCTCCTTTCTTGTGGCCTATCTCCATCTCTTTCGCATCGCCAAAGCATACGTGCCATATCGGCCCGTTCTTGCGCACCACGGGCAGCCAGGCGACAGATGCAGCGTGGGCCATAGGCGGTGCAGATGGTAGGGGTTGGTGAACGTGCCCGTCTGCAGCCTTCTTAGGTCCACAGCCTGCGACCAGTCCAGGTGCACTTGGGGTTGCGGAAATTTCTTCCGGTCTTTCCTATAGTGCTCAAGCACGTCGTGGTACGTGGCAGGAAATTCTTTTGCATAGCAGTCGGCGCACATCTGTTGCCTCGCCTCTTCTGCACCAACTTCAGTTGCCGCAGCAACGGAGGTGGTGGGGGGGGGGGGGTAATTGCGGCAGTGCTGGTGCCTGTGGCCACCGCCGTGCCTCCACCGGTGCTCCTGTCAACCACGGTGGCTGCTGCTCCCTTTGTGGCTGCGTCGCGGCGAGTAAGTTGCCTCGCGACGAGGTGGGCGCGATCTTTATGGTTGGGCGGGATGCTGGTGAGTCTTTGGCTGTTGGCGTTGTGGCTGCTGGTTTTGCGGCTGTTGGTGTGGATAGTTGCAATGTCTCCCATGTGCGCGGGAAGCCACTTAAGGGCCTTGTCAGTAATCTTGCCTGACGCGAAGTCCCCAGCTCTGGCGTTAAGCATGCGTGCCACCTCCTCGGACACCCAGCCTTTAATATAGCTCCGAATCACTGATTTAGAATCGCTAATAATCAAGGTGTCTTCCGCACCGCTGTGGAGTACCGCTAAAGCTATGGCCATCTCTTCTGCAGATTTGGCTGATGACAGCCGTGCTGATACCGTGACCCGAACCTGTCCCGTTGAATCCAGGACGGGCATTGAGAAAGCAGGTCCCGCCGCCGTTGACCGGACTTCTGTTGATGTTGCCGCTGTTTCTGCAGTCATTGTTGTCGTAGAAGCAGCAGTAGTGGTGGTGTTAGCGCCGCGACTTCATCTCGCTCGTTCACGGGTAGCGGCGGGGGTTCCGAGCGTCCCCCATCACCGCCGCCGGCCGACAGTAGATACCTGTCCACATCGACGAAAAGGACAGCCTCTTGACTTCTGTGCGCCTTCAGGATTGCCGCAGCTCTGCATCTACGTCGTTGCAAGTCGTGAACGTGGTGCATGTTCCTGGGGATGCTATCTATCAGTATGGCATCCCTGACGAAGATTAGCTTCTATTTAAAAAGCAGTTCCGAGACCTGGCGTAGCTTTGTGGTAAATTGCTTCATTGCCACGCAGAATGCTTGTGTTCGATTCCAGTTGGGACCCTGACATTTATTAGTTCCATTCGTCGGGTCGATGCTACCGATGTCGGGTATTTCTTAACGCTTGCACGTTAAAATTGCTTATGTGTGTTCTCGTCGTTCCTGGGTAGATACTGTCAATCACCTGTGACCTATACCAGCGGCACATACCCACCCGTGGCTATGTGCCACTGTCTGGCGAGAAGTGTTTGACGACGTACACGACAGGATTGGGACAATATTCATGTCTTGACCAGCACGTCATGTTCGTCAAACCATCTTATCCGCCGATGCTAACTTTGGTTCACGCCAAGTTAAGGGGTGACCACGAGAGCACCGAAACGTAAGTGGCTACATAGATAGATTGGTAGATACTCTCGAAGTCACCAAAGTTCGCTAAGAAATGCTTCGGATTTAAAATCATAGTTGAAATCAAGAACAAATGGACATGGGCCTGGCACCTATCGCGTAGACAGGTTAACCGATGGCCATTAAGGGTTTGCAAGTATGTAGTGGCAGCAGCAAGCACATGACCGAGTTGACTGGCAAAACATGGGAGAGGCTTTTGTCCTGCAGGGGACGTAGTCAGACTAATGATGGTGATTATGACAACGAATCACATTGAGCGGATGTAATGTCATTTTTAGTTGTGTGCAGCCACACGATGAGAACAAATGCAATTAGGAAATGATGACCATAACTTTAGCCCTCCCGAACCGTGTATTTTGAGAAAAATAATAATATACAAAATATTGAATGCATCATGCCTGCATCCACAAATACAACTTTATGAGTAAAAAGGTGTTCCTAGAATAAAAACGCGGCCTTATTACACAACTTGCCCCAGCTGCACGACAAACTCGAACGAACATGACCGACGATATTCGCGACCGGGCGTGAGTACAGTCAGCCGAAGCGGCGTGCATAACTGACGTCCCGACTGCAAAAATGTGACGGTGGCAGCAATTTTGTGTAGTTACCAATTCGGTCACCATGCACAACACGTGCAATCGAATGATCAACATCCACGATATAGGCAACAACAACAGAGCAAAATCAAACATCGCTGGCATCAAGCCGCTGTAGGGTAGAGTATAGTTTTTTTAGAAACTTTTGCACGTGCTTTCAAGTAAATAAACTAGTGAAAAGTAGATTTAGTAAAGAACAAGATACTTACAAATGAGAAAAGTTATGTATACATATATTAACAGTCATCTCCCGAAAAGTCTCTGGCGTCTAGACTACTCATTCGATCAGAAATCGACGGCGAATGTGTTTCGGGAACCCATTCGACCGAAAATGTCATTTTCATCAAATGGCATTACTTTCTCTGTGTGGCAGCAAACAAGTGACAATACAAAAGAATGACATTCGCTGTAAATTACATTACATTTGCCGTGTGAAAGGTGTATTACTGGATTTCAAGGAAAGGCAAAGGCGTGAAAGAGAGAAAGAAAATTAGGTGGGCAGATGAAATTAAAACATTTGCAGGGATAGCGTGGCAGGAGAAAGCACAGGAGCGGATTGATTGGGGAAACATGAGAGTTTGGCCCTTCAGTGGGCAGAGGTAGGATTGAGATGATTATGATGATGATGATGTAGATGTTCTTAGATCTATCTATTGGGTGGTCATTTTGATGAGTCTATGGTTTTTTTTATTTTGTTCAAACTGCACTATGTTCACAAGCACATTTTCGTCAGTTGAGCAGCTTTCTGAGAAATACGTATGAAAGTTATTTGTTAACTACTATGCCATGCTGCGAAAAAAAAGGTGAATACATTTATTTTATTTTTATAATTATATTCAGTGTAACGTATTAAAATGCCAGAAACAGGTGCATGTTTATTGAATATATGAAAACCACCAGCACTATTCATGCCAACGACGTGCGTTGCTCCAGTGTACAGCTTAACTGCCAAGCTTAATCGCCCAGTGCCTACTTGGGTACCACGCACATGAATTACCTTGCCTGTCTCCTTCTTTTGTGAAAATTACCTGAGATGGGCTCCTACAGATGCTAAGACTCTCAGCTAGCTAAGGTAA
The DNA here is from genome assembly GCF_043290135.1 of Rhipicephalus microplus. Taxonomy (NCBI): domain Eukaryota; kingdom Metazoa; phylum Arthropoda; class Arachnida; order Ixodida; family Ixodidae; genus Rhipicephalus; species Rhipicephalus microplus. The sequence continues at coordinate 144,424,985 of NC_134710.1, read as the reverse complement.
CGAGCGCAAACTTTTCAGCAGCACGTCATTCACATTTGTTACTTTCGCTATATCTCAAAGTATGTACAAAACTTAAGAATAGTAAGCCACCCGATGGAGCTAATAACGAAACAAATAAAATTCCAAAACAATTTTTACCGGAGGCGATGGAGACTACAAGAAAATATTAGGTGCCTGGAAAGAAAAGGCTGCACGGAAAACACATGGCAACAGGTGGCTTACGACCACTTGAATGAGTTTTTCGGAGATTACTAAAGAAGGTAACGTTGCACTGCGTTGCACATGAGGCTGTACATTGTGCAATTACGAGAGCAACTACTGACTGTGTCTCGCTTTCATATTGTAGGAGTTGCCAATCATTGGGTAAGAGACGTAATAAAGACGTCCTGTACCGCCCATCGCTTCGGTACAGGACGTCTCGGGGATGTGGCAGTACACGCGCTATGAAAGGTTCCTGTTTCCAGACGACAAGCACTCCGCCAGGACAGCTTACCTACCAGCAACCTATCCAGTGATAGATTATTTTCTATCATCCGGCCTATACCAAGTATATTTGTGATGGGTCACAGCCAAACGTCGAGTGATCCTTAAGATATGTTACATGCTGTTGTTACGAGAAAACCTAAGAAAGGCTCGTCAATGTAGATAAAGTCATCCTTTGCACTAAGCATGAGCACCTTGGGCCACTGTTGCACCACACGTCGCTAGGAGGTGATGGGAGTTTCCATGCGGGTGGCTGTTGGCGCTTGTATACCGCATGTATTAGAGAATTTGGGCTCTTTCATCATATCATCCCGCTTTAAGGAGGACTATAAATGCACATACTTTTGTCTAAACTATGCGATTGTTCAAGCAACCTGTGTAGCAGGGCGCATTTAAAGAGTTACATGACTTTTTTTTTCTTGTACTGTCAAACGTGCCCGTACTAAAGGCAATCATTTGAGTGTGTTGGAAGAACGACAAATATATTTCCTTTAGTAAATGAAACAAAGGGAATTGATCAAGAATTCGTCTCTTTTGTTAGGCACAACGCAAAAGTTAAGTAAGGTACATGGGGCATTACCAGTAGTCCTTAACTTTGGCGTGAGGTAAGCATGCTATAAAGGTAAACAAGTTAAAGTGCACAAGACAACTTTCCGCAGGTTTATTAGAACCTAAACCCTTCGTATAACGCGTGTTTAAGGCTCGTGGCTTATATATATTGTGAGGAACCGGTTTATTCAGCCAGCCTCGAGCTAAATCACGCCGGTGATGATATTTTCAGATGCAGAAGATGTACAGATGATGATGATATCAAAGAGAATAAACAGTCATTCGCTTGTCGCGCTCAGAATATATACATATATATATATATATATATATATATATATATATATATATATATATATATATATATATATATATATATGACGTATGAAGTGATGGTTTGTAGAAGCAGAGAAGGAAGAAGTGAGATGGAATAAACATGGCGTATGAGCCAGGCCACGTCACCCAGTCATCATAGCGTCACACAAGTCGACAGGATGAAGACCTGGCGGCCACTTCATTAACCAGCCACCATCTTCGAACGTCTCAGCAAGACGCAGTGACCGAACGTGGACCACAAAAGTACATCCCAACTCTACACCAAGACCAACATCATGACAGCACTATCAGACGACCTTGACATCCCTAAGTACACCGGATCAGCGGAGGACGGACCCGTACAGGACTGGTTCAACCTTTTCGAGCTCCACGCTGCCGCTGCATCCTGGTCAGAATGGGAGATGATCATCAACTTCACTGACTACATCTCAGGTGAGGCATTCAAATTTTACCTCACCCATATCTTTGAGAACGATGAATCTTGGAAAAAGATCAAAGAAGAAATGATCATTCGTTTCAAAGAATACGATGAAGACCTGTTCATACCTCATCAGCGGAAGGCTTTTCAACTGACCCATCACAGTTACGCGAAGTCTTCCCGCAGTAAGCCTATTTTCCAAACGAGACCTCAGAGAAAATATACCACCATTGTACCATCATATGACTTTTCCGAAAAAACGTCACGCATTCGAACACCGACTGGTAACTTGCATGTCGCGACAGACAAGGTCAAGCGTCCGTATACCGAAAGGAATCTAGACAATTTCGCCAAAAAACTGAACCTAAAGCCGCCTTTCCCAAGAGCAATGAAATCGGCATTTTCAACGTGTTCACTGCACCACAACACTTCAGATTTTACTGAACCACCCGAATGTCTTGATGCTTCGTGTCACACACAAGGCCCAAACGGTTTCGAGCGTGTGACGGAATTTGCGTGTGACGAGCTGGTGAATCCTCGCAATACCAGCCCCCACCCTGACGTTCCCGACCAGGGTCGTTCGACAGACATTCTCAGCCTAATCACGCTGCAAAAAGAAAAACATACGCCATCAGAACCATCTGAAGCCATGTCTGTTGTGCTCTCATCGTCAAGTGATAACACACATGTGAGTCAAAGCACTGCAGGAATTTTGAATCCACCAACGTCGGCGCATTGTCAACTGCCAGAAGCATTTACAATCAAGGATGACTCACAACCATCTTGGGAGCTTTCTCATCAGCCTGTCACGCTGCTTTCATCGCAAGACAAGCCTAGCAGTACAGTGTCGACTACCGGCTATCTACTGATCACATCACCATCTAAAGAAAAGCAGACTCATGTTCCTGAAAGATGCCCATCTAACAAACTTTCACAACAAAACGAGCAACTTCAACAAAGCCAACTCCACGAACTCCAAGAACTGCAACGGCTACTCAAAGAAGAACAACGATCAAGTGAAACCTCCTCACGAGTACACTTGTGGCTGCAAGGTCCTCAGAGACAACATAAATTAAAGAAGCAAAGACAAAGTCGGTGCCTAAGCCATCTTCACAAAAAGCAACGTCGACAAAATTTTCTGCACCAGTTCTCAAGGCTGTGTCTCCGATCCAACAAACAGAGAGAACGCCACAGAAAGTTACGAAAGAGACATGAAGCTACCACGTATACAACGGAGAAAAAAAGACATCGTCCCATCAGCCTTGGTTGTCATGCACGCCGACTAGAAGCAAAGCGTCTGTTGTCACGACTGCGCTGGATTCGATGGCAAAGACATCCGTCAAATCAATGCAAAACAGATTTCAAGCCTTGTTCGTTCTTCACAAGACCTCAAGTCATGTCATCATCAGAGCAGATGTGCCGGGCGGGGTTATGCTATCCTGGGCGCAACACCCAGCCTCGTCCACCAGAGCTACCCTAAATTTGACCGGACAGCTGCCCTCTGCTGTGAAGCTTTTGTGCGAAATAAGACACTCCCTTATGAAATCAAACTACCGTGCATTTTGACATTCTTCACTTTATGCTTTTTGTTGTTTTGTTGATTGTAACGTGCTCATTCTTTCGGGGGGAGGGGGAATCGTGTGACGTATGAAGTGATGGTTTGTAGAAGCAGAGAAGGAAGAAGTGAGATGGAATAAACATGGCGTATGAGCCAGGCCACGTCCCTCAGTCATCATAGCGTCATATATATATATATATATATATATATATATATATATATATATATATATATATATATATATATATATATATATATATATATATATATATATATATATATATATATATATATACATATATATATATACATATATATATACATATATATATACATATATATATATATATATATATATATATATATATATATATATATATATATATATATATATATATATATATATATATATATATATATATATATATATGAGATCTGAATGCGTCAAAACACGGAAAAATGAGCCTTAGGTATACTCTTCTTTCCCTTGTTCATTAACGAGGGCCTCGTACTGGTAGACTTGGTACCGTTAGGTTGTATACGGGGGACTCTTGGTCAGCTGCCAGCTCGTAATAAGTTCGCGTGCTACGTGACGCCATACAGGCTCATAAAAAGAGTGTGCCACACTCGCTGCCACGGCTACAGCTTGCGCTGACACTCCCACGTTTAAATTCACATATAAACCCAGTAAAGTGGCTGCGGGGATAGACGCCATGATAGCTCAGTGGTAAAGCATCGAGCGCGTTATTCGAAGGTCGTAGGTTTGATTTCTGCTAACGGCAAGTTATTTTTTCACCCACTTTTCTTTCTTATTATTTACATTGCATTGGTTCTAATAACTTCCCCTATACATTCATTGGCAGTATTGTCTGTTAAATTTCGGTAGTATTGTGTCATAACACGGAAAAACGAGCCCTTCGGTATACGCTTCATTCCCTGATATATGTCTGCTCAGGTATACACTTCTATTTGCACAAAATACGTTATTCTGCCCCCTCCTAGAAGAAGTTGCGTAAGTAATAAAGTCGATGAGTAGTCTATTAGAAAAAAATATTTATAACTGGTATATTAATTTTATAATTTTAATCTCGCCTCTACACGTCCGCCTCTGCACCCAAATAGGAAGTATAGGTCACTTTTTTTCCCGAAAGCTTCGCGTTTGAAAGGCTTCATTGCAGGCAAATAAAAGTGCATTACTAAGACGGGAAAGCCTTAATAATTGCATTGGACGCAGCGCACAGGGAAGGGTTTGCTTCTTCTGCTGCAATTTTTTTTTTGCTTCGCACTATAGGCGCATGAAAATGTCATGGCATTTGACTTCGTGTCTATTTCAGGTTCCCAGCCACCTGCCCATTTCTCGGCCTCAATCCGCAACAACACAGGCACCGCTCGTCTTTTTTCCGAGCGCACCAGTTTTCTATCGTGTGGGCGTCACCATTTATAGGCATGGTGGCACACTCATTCCTATAGCTACTGTTGTGTACACATCTCCTTTATTTCGTTGTCCAAAGAAAGCACTCTCATATCATCGATAATGATTATAAAAGGCGTTGTTCCAAATGCGAAAGCTGCATCACAGGTGTTTGCGTGCCATTTTAAGTACGGCGCATATCGATATATGATTTTTGCGTGAAAGATGCTGTATGAGAAATACATTTACGAGGTACGCGCATATGGCCTTATTGATTTTTTTCCTTTGTGTGTATATTCTCCATAGCTTCTTTTTTCACTCAATTTCCGTTCATAATCACGCATGTGCCACGCGTATAAGTAGAAACGCATCGAGCGTAATCTTTTTTTTTTCTTATTTTTGTGATCCTCCGTCTACTGTGAGCTGTTTTTCTCATTTCTTTTGTATTTTTTCCTAGGCTTCCACGTGTGGGCATGGGCTCCCAACTTTGTAAGCAGGGTGATCAGAGACGCAAAGTTTACTCTTCGCCTTATTTGTTATGATTGCTTGCTTTTCGGGGCTATAGACGTTTCAACGTGCTTTCCTATACACCAACGCCTCGATGCCCGTGGCCCTAGCAACAGTACATCACAACGCCCGTCACGCTGGCGCTTGATTTCAATTAGCAGCGGTCTTCTACTCTGGCCTTCCACGTCGCGTAAGAAATAGAAGAAAGAGAAAGGAAAGCCTCGTGCTCCACAGGAAGAGGTGAAGCGAACCGGAAAGAGCTCGCACAAAATCGACCGAGCGTTCATATGATTCGCCGCAAAACGTGAATGGATGGATGGATGGATGCTATGAGCGTCCCCTTTATAACGGGGTGGTGACAAGTATGCCACCAGGCTCGACAAAAAAAAAAAAAAAACCTTTTTTTTTTTTATGTTGGCCTAATGCCTCTACTTCGATAAATTCTATCTTAATGGAAAAAAAGGTAAATTTTCAGCTTAAGTTCTCTGCCATTTACGGCACACTGTCCATATTTTATTTTTCCAATATTTATTTTTGTCCTTTCTCTCTAATTTTCTGCCACCAATACTCTAACCGTCTCTTACTTATTTCAATCGCGGGTGTGTTCAGCTTTCCATTGTTGTCCCTAAAACCCAAGGCTTCCTGTAGGCTCGTGCCCAAACGTACACCTGGGTGGATATCTCCACATTCAATCAGAACATGCTCCGCCGTTTCCTTATCTTTCCCGCAGCATGTGCATTGTTCTTCTTCTTTACTGAATCTTGCTTTATAACTACGCGTTCTAAGGCAACCCGATCTCGCTTCAAACAGTAAAGCGCTTCCCCTTGAATTATCGTAAAATGCCTCCCTCCTTATTTCATTTTTGCCCTTTCGGTAGTTACTCAAAGCCGGTTTTTTCTCCATAGCTGCCATCCAGTAAATCCTCTCCGCCTCCCTGACTTTTCCCTTAACGCTCTTTGTTGACATACGGCTTACAATACCAGCCGTATACTTACTAGTGAGTCTTCTAGTTCTTTTTCTCCACTGTGTGTCCACGCTCTTCCTATACAAATACCGGAACACCTTCTCTGCCCATCTACTCTCCTTCATATTTCTTAGCCTTTCTTCGAACCTTATTTTGCTCCGCGCTTCCCTCGCCTCAAAACCTGCCCACCCCATATCGCCCTTTACAGCCTCGTTTGTCGTCTTCCCGTGAGCACCCAACGCGAGGCGTCCCACAGTCCTTTGATTTACATCCATTCCCGCTTGCACCTCTGCCCTCATGCACACCACTGAGTTCCCAAAAGTAAGCCCTGGAACCATTACACCCTTCCACAGACCTCGAAGCACCTCATACCTATTGTATCCCCACAACGCTCTGTGCTTCATTATTGCCGCATTCCTCTTTCCTTTTGCTGCCGAGGCTTTTTCCTGTACCTCCATGTATCTATCACTCTCATTTACCCATACTCCAAGGTACTTGTATTCACTTACCCTCGGTATTTCTTGGCCTTGTATGGACACCGTCTGATCACAGGGATCATTGAATACCATCAATCCACACTTCGTTACACTGAATCCTAGTCCAAGAGCTTCACCTTCCCTTCCGCATATATTCGCCAGCTGCTGTATATCATCTCGACTGTCCGCAAATAAGACGATATCGTCCGCATAAAATAAACCTGGAAGCTTCTGCTCAATCATCATGCCGCCCTGTTTGTGTGACAGATTAAAACCAATGTTGCTACCTTCTAGCGCTTTTTCCATACTCACCATGTACAGCATGAATAACAGCGGGGACAAAGGACATCCCTGTCTCAGACCCCTGCTAACCTCAACGTTCTCTTTGCTACGCATTCCTTCCCACTCTATGCAAACTGTATTTTCTCGGTATATCTCCCTCAAAAGCTGTATACAGTCGTCGCCCATGCCCATTCCTTTCAATATATCCCACAAAATTTCCTGATTAACGTTGTCGTATGCCCCAGTGATGTCTAGAAAAGCCACGTACAAGGGCCTATTCTCTATTTTGGATATTTCTATACACTGAGTGAGAACAAACAGGTTATCGTCTAACCGCCTGTCGACTCGAAATCCGTTCTGAAGTTCTCCCAAAATATCGTTATGTTCGGCCCATGTTTCTATTTTCATTTTTACTGCTTGCATCGCCATCCTGTATAGTACCGATGTAATGGTTAGTGGTCTATACGAGCGAATCTTGTCCTTTTCTCCCTTGCCTTTATAGATTAAGTTCATTCTACTTTGCCGCCAACTGTCCGGTATTTGTCCGTCCTTTAAGCTTTTTTCTACTGCTTTTAACAATGCTTCTTTAGTGTTATGTCCTAGTTCGTTAATGAGGCTAACGGGAATCCCATCTAAACCCGCGGCAGTGCGCTTTGGAATTTTTCCTTCGGCCTTTTTCCAGTTGAAATTATCAAGTACTAGCTCTTCCTCTGTTGTTTTCTCCGCCACACTTTTACTCACCGGGGAGATTCCCTGGACGCTCTTTTGAAACGAATCGGCTGTTACCTTTTGGATGTAACCTAGCGCTTCGTACCCTTCCAATTGATTTCCTCCTTCATCTAGAATATGTTGTTGCGTTGTGACAGACTTCCTACCTAGCGCCTTTATGTGGCTCCAAAAAATCCTAGGCGCGGCCTCCTTTTTTTCGTGTATCTCTGTCATCCAGCGTTCACTTTCACCTTTAATTTTTGCCTCTACCAATTTCTGTACAAGGGATTTTTTCTCTAAATATATTTCCCATATTTTTTTGACTTCGTCCTGCGGCCGCTTCTCCTTTTTTGCCTTTCTATGCTCCCGTGAGGCTTCGCGTCGCTTCTCGATCGCCTCCCGGATTTCCTTGTTCCACCAACTTTTTGGCTTCCTTTTTCCTTTCCAGCAAACAGTTTTCTTCTCTTTCCCTATCTCCTTCATCATTAGATGTAACAGCTCACTATACTCCCAGTCCTTGCCTGGTATTTCGCCTACTTCTTCCTCGACTCTTGCGGCTATATTTATTATTTGTTTGTCATTTAAATACGAGCTGCCAGACTTTGATTCCATGCTCATATTTTCAGTTTCGTATCCCATTTGTAATGTTATTCGTTTATGATCACTACCCAAGCTGTTAATGCCTTCCTCGTCTATCCTCATTTCTGTCAGTTTGTGGTAAATTCCTTCAGTCATGAGACAATAATCAATACTTGATTGCTTGTTTCCGACTTCCCATGTGATCTGGCCGTCACATTTAGGCCCCGTGTTAACTATCTCCAGACTATGTTGCTCGCAAAGATCTAGTAATAACTTCCCATTGGTGTCTGAATATCCGTCAAGGTCATGTATGTGGGCATTCATGTCCCCTAGAAGGATGATTTCGGCCCCATTACCAAATTCCTTAATATCCGCACTCATGCAATCCACTATCTCCTGATTCTTTTCTCTGCAGTTATTCCCCGTCCACAAGTAGGCTACCCCTAGCCACGTTTCCTTTCCACCTACTGTGCCCCGAACCCAGAGGTGCTCTGAACGTCTGTTTCACTCTAACCCATTTGGCTCCGCGGTGAATTAGCATTCCTACACCCCCACCTTTCCTTTCCGATATGGTCCTGTTACACCCTTCCCAAACATAATTTTTAATATGTGGTGGCTCTTCCAAGTCTCTAAGGTGTGTTTCTGTAACCGCATACACGCCTATCTGTTCTTTGTTTAACTGCTCCTCAATCTCTAACCATTTTGCCTTCCTTCTGCCACCCTGCATGTTTATGTAACTAATTGCAACACGCGCCTTTTTCCTTTTTCTTTTACCTTTTTTCTGGTTTTTCGCAATTCTACCTGTCAAAGCGTCCTCCTGGTTGCTTTCCCTGTTACGAGCTACCCCGGACTCCGAAGGGCCCGTGAGCCCCCCAAAAAAGCTACTGCGCGTCCTGCCAGTCGCCAGCCCACCTCGTGTCCAAGCCTCTTATCGAAATGAATCCTGTCTCTTTGGAATCCACCCCACCTGTGCACTTCCCTGTTTAAATCCACTACCTCGAAACCCTTCTCTCGACTAATTCGCCATATCTCCTTGTTTGCGTCGACAACCGCTCTTCGCAGGTTGACGTTGCGCACCGGTACTTCCGGTACTGTGCATACTACAATTTGCACCTGGGGGGACACGGTGCGCATGTCATCCACCCCTCTCGCCAAGGCCGTCGCTACTCCTGACGATTCTTTTTTCAGGACGTCATTTAACCCTCCCGCAATTACAACGAGGTTACGATTGCCAGCCTTAGCTGCGAGTTGTTCACCCGCTTGACTCATTACTGTCCCCAGCGTTTGTCCTGGGAACGTCCCTATCGCAACTCTCTTGTCGCCTTTCACCCTTTCTTTGATTGCCGCTGCGCATCGGACCAAATTTGAGTCACCGGCGATGATGACCTGTTCAGACATTCCTTCTGAAACCTGCACCTGGCTGCTGACTAGGTGACTAGCGTGAGTCACGGCTGCTGGTTTGCTCCCTCCCTCCCTCAAAACTACTTCCCGGTAGCTGGGCCCTGTGGCCAATGTATCTGCCTTTGTCATGCCTGTTTCCCTCATCTCTCCCGCACGGGGGGTCGTCGCCATAATGCTTCCGCCGTCACCTGCGTCTTCGTTCCCTTTCACGACCTTTGATAGGCCCTTCTCGGCTGCCCGGAGCCTTTCTTCCATGGCTGACGTTTTCTCTCGCTCCTTCGCCAATGCATTCTCCAGCGCTGCGATTTTCTCCATGAGCCCACTCTGGACCGCCATCATATTTTTCATTTTCTCCTCGAACTCGCACTGTCTACACTTGGCGTCATCTTCTGCTTTCTCCTCCGCACTAATTTCCACCTTCCGCCCTACCCCGCACTCGGAACACTTTACGGTCTTTTTGACCATGGCTAGCTCAGTTTACCGATGCCCACGTGTTAGAAAACTGTACTAAAATACACTGGTCTAAGCCAAAAAGAACCACAATAATAAATAAATACGCTACACTTCACAGCACCTGCGCATGCACGTGGTCGGTCTACGCGCAGGCTTCAGCCACGTGGTGGCTGGAGAAAAAAAGACACAGTACAAAATACTAATAAAAAAAACCGTACACCGTACTAGACCTAATCAAGCCTTACGCTAGCGCCTTACGTTCTCATAACGCTACATATAGAGGCAAGCTGGAAACATGCAAAAACACTTATCTGTAGCTGTCATTCCGGAGCTCTCCAAAAACACGTCCGACCTCTACCACTCACTTGAACTTGAAAACATTAAGCGCCCCGCCGCGGTGGTCTAGTGGCTAAGGTACTCGGCTGCTGACCCGCAGGTCACGGGTTTGAATCCCGGCTGTGGCGGCTGCATTTCCGATGGAGGCGGAAATGTTGTAGGCCCGTGTGCTCAGATTTGGGTGCACGTTAAGAACCCCAGGTGGTCGAAATTTCCGGAGCCCTCCACTACGGCGTCTCTCATAATCATAGCGTGGTTTTGGGACGTTAAACCCCACAAATCAATCAATAAAAACATTAAGCGCCTATAAAAGGGAAAATAATGTAAGAGAGAGGTGCTTACCGTTGGCACACCTTTTTCTGTGAGCGTTCGTTGATTTTTTTTAAATTTTTAAATAAAACGCCTGGGACATGGAACGTCAACAGATGACTGAATGCTTTCCTGTACAAGCTCTCGCTGAAAAGTCGCCACACAATAAGAAGAAAAAGGTTTACAATTCGTGCGCACGTAAAAACTTCTAAACGTTCGACGCAGCACATCAAACTAATACCGCAAGAACGTCATAGCTTTGTTTTTTGTTTGCGACCGTGTTTCGCGTATCAAGAAGAAAGCTTAACGATGAAAGATTTCTTCACGGCGACACAAACGTACTAAGCTGCCTTATGAAAAATTTATTTCACTCGTTTCCTGCACTTTGAAAGAAAATTAACTCTATCAAGAAAATTGTCCACTTGAAAACAAATGGCAGTCGCCAGACATTTCTTTAGAATCCAACTTATGACATAGTGGAACGCCTCGAGTACCAATAATGTTTGAGCCGCTTAGTACTTACCACTTACTGCAATAATATCCATCAAAAAGGCTGCCCAGAACAGCAACAACGTAGCCAGAGTTTTTTTTTTTTCGGAGGTGGGGGGATTGAACGGTTCTTTATGTATGGTTGTGCGTGCGTTTGTAATCCTATGGCTGAATCCCTCCACCTCTTTCCCTGGCTACACAAGCGCATATCAGACGGTGGCGTAGCTGGAATGGGAGTTAATGTTTTCTTTTCTTTCAGTGCCGTCGACAAAAAAAAAAGGAATACACGCTGACTGAAGATGATATGCGTACACACGGGAGTTCTGTTGTAAAGTAGCTATATAAGAAACCGTTTACTATCTTCTCATAAAGAAGATCTGTACTTCGTTGTATCCTAGTGAAAAGAGAAGGCAGAAGCAGCGGCAACTTATTTCAACGTATGAAAGACCCCTAAAGAGCGTTACGCAGAAGCCATGCACATAGTTTGCTTTGTAGTGCCTCAGTATTCATCCAGAGATTGTTTTGGAAGTAGTCAGAACAGGTTTTGAATTCCAAGAAAGTCGTAGGAAACCTAAATGAATTTGTGAGCGTTGTATATTTAGTAATACAGGCTGTGAGAGTTGTGTCACGTGCAAAGCATTGTAAAACAAGTAATAAAGAGAATTCTCATACCTTAACGAGGCAGTTCAGTGCATAAAATAATTTAAGCGCTATTTAGGTACGTCGCAAACGTTAGTGGAACGGGTTTGGTGGCACGTGTCATTAACCCGTTCAGACGGGATACTCGTACCTTCATCAACTTCAGGGCAGCGCATCGGTGAGGCTATTGTCCATTACGAAGCGACAGTTCGTGCAGGGTTTGGACGAGCTTAATTATTTTCCGCGTGATCTCCCACGAACGCAAGCCCGTCAGCTCACCTATAAAGAAGATTTTACGGTCGAAAAGTCACCACTGCGAGCCGGAACCATCACTCTGTGCCAGCTTGTTTCATAATGTTTGGTGCCGCTTACCTAGAGGACGAAGAAGTGAAGAACTAGGTCATGCTTGCTCTCGCCATCTTGGTTGTTTTTACCCGCATTACTGCGACTGTAAATATTGTAAAGACACCCGTTTTCTGTCATCTCCCCGCAACATCTTTGGAGGAGGTGCTGGGTACATTCGACATAGCGGGTGCTGGCTCGACGAAATTGCCTATCAACATAATGAACTGTCCAAGAAGCCCGCTGCGGAGTTCTGTGATGTGCTCCAGATGTGCCCCGGTTCTCTACCAAACATGTTATGGCTCCTTCTTGTAACAAGATAGAGCACTTTTTTGCAGCTAGTTTGTTTATGCAAAACTAGACGGTGCCAGAGCACCGCAGCGCGGCCTTCCCCTCGGCGGCGCTGCCGCAATGTCGCATGTGGCAGGCGTTGCCCTGCAGCCTGCGGTGAGAAACAGCGGCGGTAGTGAATCTCGAAGAAGGAGTAAGGCACCTAATTTCTGTCAGCCATAAGTTGACATGGCGCAGTGCCAAACAGAAAAAAAAAGAGAAACAGGCGGTGCGGATTATGCGCTGCGCCCGCTTTGCCGGCCTTCAACCTAGGAGCGTCTGCGACAAATCTGAGAAGAAATTCTTGAATTGAAGGGTGGGGTTAAGCGACGCAGTAACTGTCTCTCAAGCGAGGACACCACAATCGCGACACTTGGGGAGAAGGGAGAAAAAGGTAGGGAAGAATCACAGGGGAGTGAGAGGCCTGGGGGGGGGGGGGGGTAGTATAACAGAGGACTCGCAGCTTAACACGCACAGACACAGAATTAAAGGTTATCGCCGTCAAGTTGAGTCAGCGTGGTCTAGAGGCGGTCGCTCACTTGTGCAACTTCAATGAAGTTGAGGACGGCGTCTAGGGCAGAGCACACATGATGAATAGATCCTACCGGGCTGAGAATGTCATCCACTGTAGCAGACGATAGTCCCAACTGCTTGTAGGAACGCGCGAGCGCTTCGCGTTGCTCGAAGAGAGCTGGGCAGGTGAAGAAGAGATACGCCAAGGTTTTCTTTAACCACGGTCAATCCAGGATGGCGAAGCAGATTCGCGGAGGCGGTGTCGGCGAGGAATCGGCCAGCCATCGGCGACGGTGAAATGGAAAGGAGAAGGCCATTAAATCATGTGTTCAAACATGCGCCGCCCATTCGCCGCTGCGGAAGACGGTCTATATAACTTATCTTCGTCGACGACAGTTTCACCTGGCGCATCACTTTTTTATCACCCAATTAGTTTCCCCGTATATTCCACACGTGCTCTATCTATCTATCTATCTATCTATCTATCTATCTATCTATCTATCTATCTATCTATCTATCTATCTATCTATCTATCTATCTATCTATCTATCTATCTATCTATCTATCTATCTATCTATCTATCTATCCATCTATCTATCTATCCATCTATCTATCTATCCATCTATCTATCCGTCTATCCATCTATCCATCTATCCATCTATCCATCCATCTATCTATCTATCTATCTATCTATCCATCCATCTATCTTCCGACGTCTCGGTGCTATCGTGATTACCCTTAACTTGGGGTAAAGCAAAATAACTATGGAAGGCTAAGATGGTTTGACGAATACTACTCGCTGGTCATGACATGAATAATGTCACAATAGCGTCGCATAATTGATTAAACACTTTCTGCCTGAAAGTGGAACAATCCCGCGGGTGAGGTGGGTATAGGTCACTGGTATGCGGTATGTGCCACAGGTTTTTGACAATTCATACTTACCCAGGAATCGCGAGAACACACATGGGTAATGTTAACGTGTTAGCGTTAAGAAAAAGCAATGCGCAATGCAACACAATGCATGCCACAACAAAAAAAGTTCGAATTCATATATAAAATATATAGACCGGAACGCCATATATAAACTATGCACTTTCTTATTTTTTCCATTTTTTTTTGCAAGAGTACCCATCAGGTTTTTAGGTAATCATCTAGGCATTGGTGACAATTTATAAAAACTCTGAACTTGAGTAAAGCCCACAGCTTTAAATTATCATGTAATTTTTACGCGCTTCTTGATGCACATGTCATTATGACTTCAAAAAAAAATAACAAAAAGCATCTTGTGAGTGAAGTCATTCGAACGAGTTTATTCTTCACAGCATCCATCCGCTGCTTCCTCACCCACTTTACCACAAGAGCAAAGTACTTTTTTTTTTCTGTCTTTCCAATTCTCAGAAGGCACTCTACTCTTCGCGATGCCTCAGGCAGAATATTTGAGTCGAGATATCGCATGACTGTCAGAGATGAAGTAATGTTGGCAAAAGAAAAAAAAAACAAGTGACGCCGAAAGATTGTCTGGTATCACAGCTCAATTTCACGAAGCACATTTCATATAGTAAAGAAGTTTGAAATACAAAAGTAACTCTTTCGGCTTAGACTGATATAAACAGCGTCTCCAAAGAAGCCACACAGCAACCAAACCACAAGAACACGCGTTGAGGATCAAAACGTCCATTCTATGGATTGGTTGGCTAGCTACTCTTTTAAGAAGATAGGAACTCAGAAAGGCCCGTATTGGCACCACGTCGTGTCGTGCAGCCCTGTTGTTGTAATTTCGAACATAAGGAGGAAAATGGCCGTTTGAATGTACATAAAAAAGACAGGTCAATAAATTGTCATCAATCGTCGTCGTACAGGAAGTTTTACGCCGAGCGGAAGCTTCTATTTCATCCCAAGACAGTGGCATCGAGTCTAAACGAGCCAACGCAATACTCAATGGCGTTGTAGCAAACGCACATACAAGTGTTAGCCCCTTTCGGGGATACCGCATTGCAAGCTTCTCACTTTTAATACCCTCCAGTGCTTCAGAATTTTATCGCTCCATTACTGCCTGCCGCGCGGTTATCGACATCTACCGACCGATACGAGTGAGAGAATTGCTTCGGACGTAGCTGCTGACCCCATGATGTCT
The DNA here is from genome assembly GCF_043290135.1 of Rhipicephalus microplus. Lineage (NCBI taxonomy): Eukaryota > Metazoa > Arthropoda > Arachnida > Ixodida > Ixodidae > Rhipicephalus > Rhipicephalus microplus. Next base: position 144,409,768 of record NC_134710.1, on the reverse strand, counting down.
CAGTGTGCACACGTCGTTAAGCGAGTGCACACCGTCTTGCAGCAGTTGAGCAATGGTTGCGCCGGGGGCCCTTTCTTTTTCCGGGTGCTCGGTGCATCCACGCCCGCTGCTTTGGGTCGGACGGCACGTGCCTTTATCGCTGTCACCAAGGGACCTTTCCAGAAGCGAAGTCGAGCACCGCACGCACACCGTACAACACGCCAGCCTCATCTGAATGCGCTGCTGTGCATGGGACGTTGGCGGACGACCCAGTTTGCGAGGAGGGCGGCTCTGTTTGCATGTATCGCGTAAGGTAGCCAGATTCCGTTTCACTTTATCGATATACCATACACGCCAGCCTCGGGGCAACTCTCTGGACTGGTATATATGGTTCGCCTTTAGACGCCCTTTATTTTTCGTTGACTTCTCTTTTTTTCTTTTGCTAGTCTACTGGAGCACGCGATCCAGCCTGGCGTTGCCGACAGGCGCAAGAAATCACCGCTTGCACGGCCGGTGATCGAAGTATCGAGAGCGCGAAGTGCGTGCGGCCTTTCTTTATGAATGCTTCGTCCGTAAATCGAAGCCTTTGTAACACACGGTCGAAACAGCACGCAGTCCTGATTGAGAAATTCAAACACCGTTCCTCTTTTTACCGCCTGTTTTACAGGTATGTCATGTCAGCCTAATAATGAATAAGAAGGGTATATAAAGTAAAAAAGACGTAAAGTGAACAATGTCAGAACAGAGAAGGCCATCTGCTGACATGGCTGTATACACTTGTTTTAGTTATGGTCAATGACGCATTGTTTATTTAGTGAAGCGCATCCCAACGAAAAGAAGGTGATGGGATTCGAGCATTGCAGCAAAAATGATCATCTCATGAACGTGATTCGTAAAAGAGCTGCTGGCACTTTAGTGTCCGAGTATCCTCTGTTTCAGAGGTATTAAGCTGCATAGCCAGCGATCGCACATGACGCCGCATGTTGTTGTTGTGCAGCTGCCTCGTGCACACAATTTCACCATGCAGGAACAATAAGAACACTAATTTCAAGCGTAACAATACGATACTCTGGCAAAGTTTTGTCATGGCTATTTACTCTACTTGGGTGGTGGTCGAGGTGTGCATTGAGTAGAGGTGCTATATATGACCCTCCCGACATCTGCGAGTATATGTAACAGAATGCGTTCTCGTGATGACCACACATTGCAGGAGCCATGAAGACAAACATCCTCAGTTGCACAGTTATTTCTATCGTTTCATGCATCTAAAAAAACTGCTGACAATCTCTTTGAAGCAAAATAAAAAAAAATCTGCAGCATACACTTAGCTTAAAGTATATTAGTGCAACTTCCTCTGCTTTTGAAGTGCTCAGTTTAGACGCAAAACTATCAGCTACTACCTTGCTGTCAGTGAATATTGTCTCGCAAAAAAGTCAAGTGCGTATAGCCCTTTAGGGGCCCATCTTGCTCATCCACTGCAGCATGTGACATGTTTGCGTAGTAGTCAATAAAGTCAACAAAGACCTAAAACATAGCTAACGTCGCCATGGTCATCGGCAGCATTTTTTCTTGGGGGTTGCAAACCATTGTTGCATAGCGGCTGGGGGAAAGGGAGGGCACTGGTGTAGCTTGGGTGAGGGCAAGTACTGTTGTACCAGGGTCCCAGGGTCCCCACGCAGCGTGCTGTTGTGGCTTGAGCAGTACGCAAGTACTGTTGTGGCTTGAGCGGGACAAGTGCCCCTTTTGCAACCCTCTGAAGGCGGCAATGAACATCGCTCTTAACCTGTGAAAATTGAACACACACAAGGTTTGAAATAACATTAACTACAAAAATAACCAAGAAGTTATCGCTATAATTAACATGACATCGCAAAAAATGCTTCTCCAGCATCTGGCTGATACCCGTGCCGCGTAAGAGAGGGTACCACCAGCTCGATAAGCGCACGATTGCCAAGCGAATCGCTGGTTTCCCGTCCTATATATATACGGCATTCCTCGAGCTTCGACGTAAAGGAGCTGCATTCAGCACATGATTTCGAATTGCCCCAGTGCCTACACATTTACTACATTAACATATACTTTTAGTGCGAGATCGAGAACTACATCGACACCTGCACAAAAACTGAATGAGGGCGATATTGACCATGCGTTTTTTTTTAAGTATATGTTGAACAACATCTTTGTTGCATTTGCTTTGCCTGCTTCGTAACAAACAAATTAAATATGATGAAACCTAAATTCATGCCAACACACACACAATACATATTATATATATATACATATATAAAGAGATTGAGAGAGACTACCAGAAAACTCGCCTGTGAAAGAAACAATAGGGATCATTATTAAGGAAAACATAAGACATGTAATACGGTTTGGTAATAAATCACTAAAATAGCAACATGCCCATGTTTCTAGGACAACGAAAATTGTTTACAGACGTACAAGCATACGTGCCTTTTTTCAATTTATTAAGTGTTTTTCATATTGGTAGTGCGAGGTGAACTATAAAGCCTCAAAGTGTTTCCACAAAGACAAATTAAAAATCACATACTATATAGCGCTTTATTTTACTCCAGATTATCTCGCCTTGGTGGTCTGCTATAGCGTGCAGGGAAAGCAAAGAGAAACTCAGTTTAGAGGTGATAGGAACGTCCATCAGATAAGCGTCCTGTTTACCGGTCTACATGACTAAAAGAGGAAGAAAGGGAAAAAGAGAGAGCACTAGATCGAGCTTGTGCGTTCGGTTACCGAGCCCCGCCGCGTTGGTCTAGTGGCTGAGGTACTCGGCTGCTGACCCGCAGGACGCGGGTTCGAATCCCGGCTGCGGCAGCTGCATTTCCGATGAAGGCGGAAATGTTGTAGGCCCGTGTGCTCAGATTTGGGCGCACGTTAAAGAACCCCAGGTGGTCTAAATTTCCGGAGCCCTCCACTACGGCGTCTCTCATAATCATATAGTGGTTTTGGGACGTTAAACCCCACATATCAATCAATCAATGCGTTTGGTTACCGCACCAATGTCAAATATTTTTCTGCATGTTTATTTCTCGTATTCTTACGCCTGAACGCAAAGTCTTCTGTGAGAGTTGTTCAAGTGATACGTAAGCATTGCGTTTTATTGTAGGCGGCAGGCATTCCTAGAACGCCGTTTTAGGGCAGCATTGGGCACTAATCGGCGTCTCGAACGCCATTTTTTGCAAGCAAATTCAACGACCCCTGCTAAGTGTCTGCGCACAGCAAAACTTCTCAAAGCTTGAATTTTCCTTATGTATGCAGTCGTTACTGTCAGCTTTACAAGCTGTCCTGCAGAGGACTTTTATTCCACCCCCAGGAAATTCAACGAAGCCTCCAAAAATTGTTATTTCGCGACATTCGTTTCGCTGCGACGCATTCATGATGGTCACGCTTGTTACGTTAGCGCAAGCATGGCTGCATCGCCTAGTGGCTAAGGCACTCGCTTTCATACCACGGTGGCACAGCCTCAAATATAACTACCAAGAGTCAGCTTATTGCTTTTCTTTATAGCGGCAATTGTTTCATGTGACATATAGACTGACTGTTTTCACATACAGTCGGCGTAGAAGTACTACGCATTGAAAACTGCAAATCCTTCCCTAAATATTTCTTGGTTTTATTATCCGTCGACTTCGCATTACTCTAACCGAGAGTTGTACGCGCATGCCATACATCGACGTGACAATCATCAATTACACAACCTAAAATTAATTCTTATGAAACTGCCGAGACCGTAGTTGCAAAGCGCTAATGCCTCCGTAAATAACAATATTCAACATTCTTATAACAATAAATGATCGCTTAACTAGCTACGAATATTAGTGACTCTTCGATACACAGTTGCAGCGCTGAAACAAGAATTTAATTAATTTTTAGAAGGCGACATTTACAGCAATTCTCTATTAAATTGAGATTATGCTTACCAATTCGCTGAGTGAACAATTGTAGAAGAGCAGACAACTACTTTCTGTGACGTGTTTAGTTGCTTGAAGTTGTTCGAAGAAACATTTATTTCTTCTGGTGTGTTTTAACGTTTAGCGCAAACACTCGTAGCCTTTACCAAATCGTGGATTACGATATGGCGGCGACAAGTCCAGAATTCGCTTTATAACCAAGTCGACAAGTCACCCTACGTTCAAGCACCGGAAGTACTCGTGAATGGAGGAGAGGGACCTCAAGTCACTGAATTTTCTTAGTGAAAGGCTTCCTGCGTGTTGAACACTGGGAAAGGCCAAAAAAGTTTTCAACTATACGTGACAGGAATCTTATCCTCAGTGGCAAAACGGGATCACCTATTTCTGGGTCAACCTAACAAAAAAAAAAAACGCTGAAATGGATTGATAACTCTACAGAAGGCTTTCGAAAATTGAAAATTGCGCATGAAGAAAGCGAGAATACTTGCCGTGACGCCCAGCATAGACAACTGAATACTGAATAAATGCGCTTGGCTGTCCAAGGTTGAGGCCGCACTGCTTCCCGCTGATGATTGGTAACCTGCTTCGATATAACATTCGCATTCCGAACGCGTTACTACGAAAGAATTTTGCTGGACGGAGGAGAGAGAGAGGTTACTGCCAAAAAGTTCGACAACTAGCAAAGGATCTCCTCACATGTACGCTGTGGTGCTGTGGTTGGTATCGGCTGAAATCAAATATATGGTCTCTCTCACTGTCGGGCGCGATTAAGTTAGCCTGCGAGCAAAATGAAAAAAAAAATGTTTATGCAGAAATGACCATGGTACACAAAACTTGTCCTACACTATACTATAAACACATTCAGGGAGAATTTATGTTTTTTGCTCATAAATTTGTCATAAAAACTAGTGAATACGAACAAGGAAGTGGAACAGTTTAGAAACACGTCTTTTCTCTGTCTTACTCCCCAACTCTCCTCCAACCATAACTGATTGATATGTGGGGTTTAACGTGCCCCGCCGTGGTGGTCTAGTGGCTAAGGTACTCGGCTGCTGACCCACAGGGTGCGGGTTTGAATCCCGGCGGCGGCGGCTGCATTTCCGATGGAGGCGGAAATGTTGTAGGCCCGTGTGCTCAGATTTGGGTGCACGTTAAAGAACCCCAGGTGGTCTAAATTTCCGGAGCCCTCCACTACAGCGTCTCTCATAATCATATAGTGGTTTTGGGACGTTAAACCCCAGATATCAATCAATGTGGGGTTTAACGTCCCAAAACCACCATATGGTTATGAGAGACGCCGTAGTAGAGGGCTCCGGAAATTTTTGACCACCTGGGCTTCTTTAACGTGCACCCAAATCTGAGCACACGGGCCTACAACATTTCCACCTCTATCGGAAATGCAGCCGCCGCTGCCGGGATTTGATCCCGCGACCTGCGGGTCAGCAGCCGAGTACCTTAGCCACTAGACCACCGCGGCGGGGCCCTCCCACCACAATGCATATCGCTTATGGCATAAGGAATTACGAGCAACGTTATCCAACACAGTGGGACGATTGTTATATCTTAGCCATTGAAATCTGGAATTACCACTTAGACGTGCGTACAAAGCACAATGTATAAGCTTCCCTAAACTTTAAAAGCAAATGGCGTTTCGTCGGTTATACTTGTCCGAGTATGCGTGGTTGCAGGGCCATTAGGAACTAATATGACATATAAATTACTCCAGACCCGTGAAAAGCCGTTATACTATGAATTATGGTGAAGCTGGCATTGTGGCCCCGCAAAGTAGAAACCGTGTTTCAGCACCGCCTTCGTTCGCGAGGTGCTTGGCAAGTTGCCTGCAAATGGAGGACCGTAGAAAAATACAGGAGCACGTCGTTAGCAGTTGCACGCTTGCAGCAGCGCATGGAGTGACGACTTTGTACTGGCTGTGAAGAACGTCAAGCGCAAAACACCGCGATAGAGTAGCATCACCATTAGGCGTGCGAGTGATCCCGAGTGGAGTTGTGGAGAGACCTGGGGCCATTCACATAGCGCGTCAACCAAGCGGCCTTTAGGCAGTGCCTCTGATAACTTCCTAGAGTGTTATGTCGATTCGATCAAATACTAAATGTCTGTTTATACGAGAGTGAATGTTAAAATAATTACTTTATCCAAAAAGCTTCCGGAGTTGCAACGTTATGCCAATGCATTGTGGGTTACCCTGCCGTATACTTAGATAAACGCTGTTCAGTTCTTATATAAGGCTCATCTGCCTTTCAACCAGCGGAATTGAAGCACTCAAGCCAAAACCGAAGCATTGGTGCACTTACAATCCTGCATTTACTTATCTATCATATTGAGGCCCGTATACTTAGACTTAGGTGCACGCTAAAGAACCCCAAGTGGTCGAAATTCGAGGAGCCTTTCACCACGGCAGGCATTGTAATCACATCGTGATTTTGATATGTCAAACCCGAGTAATTATTCTCTACTACATTTCATACTACAGTGGTAGTTATAACACTCTTTCGACCATTTTACGCTCAATTTATCACAGTCGCTGACATAAAACATCGTAAATATGGACGAAAAATATTCGTGTTACCGACATCGACTCGAATACCTAGGGCTGTTCACCTTCACATAATCTGCTCATTATTAAAACTTCTCGAATATTCGCACATCCTTATATATGCTTCACCCTTTGTCGTAATTCCCTATCTCATTTCATGCCAAACATGCATCTGGTTGACTTTTCTATTTAAGTTTTTGCATCTCTTTTACTCTGTCAGTGTTACAAACCATCCACCTTCACGCCTGTTCTTTAACGATACAAACTAATTATGATAAGAGCAAATTAAAAAGGAATCCCGTTATTTATTTTGTTTTAGCTCACAATTGCGCTCTCTTGCCTTAAATCGACCCTTCATCGTCCATAAGTAATTTGTGTGTTTAAGCTATGCTAGGTCGCAATATAATTCTGACTGGTAAGCCCAATTTTATATTAATCGACAGCCAAGGTTGCCCTTCAATTCCTCGCCAAAATAGCAAAGATATTGGCACACTACAGGGCTAAATCCCAAGTCGGCAGGTCGCGCAATCTCTGAGCCGCAGAAATGTGTTCACCACTGCAAGGAAGCGTCACGAGCAGTAGCGCGCGCCTGCGAATAATCCTATTAAGCCGCAAGTCGGCTGAAAATACCACTGCTGAAACTTAGCTCGAGCCGTGGCCGCAAAAAAAAAAAAAAAAAACAACACACACACATATCAGGCTGCTCGACTTGGATAATGACAGCACAGGTCCTTAAAATAATCCTGCTCGTATCACCAGACGTCAGCTAATTTTGTTGATTACGCGGTGAACACGCGTATAGCGGGACTAATCGACGCCCCTCGTATAGAGCAAACGAAGTGCAAAACACTGATTGGTATGATCAACTTTGTTTATTGCTGGTAGCTCGCACTCCTTGGAACCGCTTGAGCGGAAATGGCTTCTGCGTCGAGCAACCGGTGCCTGAAGACGTCCCCGCTGCCTCCACGTAGTGCTCTACGTGTCGCTCCTTTCCGACATCCCATTAACTGGTGCACGAGGGAAATAGAGAAAAAAAGAAATAATACGTGCTTCCGCGCCGTTGAACGTTGAGTGTATCTCGACATTGAGCAACGAGCTGGCCTCAGCACTAAACCGGGTAGTAGCGAATGAAACCAGGCGAGAATAAAACCAGGAAGTGGAGGATTTTATTCCCCTCTCAAACTACGCCCCAGTTCGCACGAGCCTTGCGTACTAAAAGGGGTATACGGCTAAGCGAAGCTGAGCTGTTGTTTTACCTTGGCGCCTGCTCGGCGATACGTCTGCCGAGTCAATGCTGCGCGATACAGGAGTCTAGATTTTTTTTCTGGAGCTCCAATAACGTTTCCTGAAAAGCGAGGTTTGTCATTGGCGTAGAGAGCAGCCCGCAACCAAAATTGTGCCTCACCATACTATGCAACTGTTTGACTGGGTTTGTGTTGTTCGGCCACGACCAGGTCACCGGGCGACTCTCTCTCTCTCTATCTTTCTCTCTCTCTCTCTCACTCACTCATTGCCTTAACTGTCCACTCACATAATCATTCACCCATTCCACTCATTCACTCCGCGCACTCCACTAACCCACTCAGTCACTCACTCATTGCTCAACCACCTAACTCAAACACTCTAGTTACTCACTCCCTCATTAGCCATTCCTTCACTCACTCAGAAACTCACCCATACCCTTCCTTCACTCCGCTCACTCCACTAACCTACTCACTTACCTGCTCACTCAATCCCTTATTCACTCCACTCAGTTCCTCACTCACACCACTCGTCAACTCCCTCAGTCGCTCGCTCACTCACACACATAGTCAACTAACTCTGCAGAAGCACAAAACCTGTGACCATTTACTCTCAAAGTAGTTAACTGAACGTAGAAGGCGAAACAGAGGCTGACGTAAAAACGTGTAGAAGTCAAGGAGCTGCACAAAAGAAACGCTTTGCTCGCAGAGCGGGCTTGTGGCTGCCGTTGTGTTCCACGTGGGCACGCTCGTGGAGCGTGAAAGTGGCGCCCGCCCTGGCGACGGGCACCCCGGAGGGATCACACCACGCCCTCCGAGCAAGTAACCGGACACGCACTTAACCGAAACAATGCGCTACTGTCACCTCATCGTTGTTCTATATGTAGAACAATGCGTCATTGGCAGCCCCTCACGAAAGCACGGGTTTACCACTCCGGGAAGTGTTGTGGCTGCCTGTGATGAATTGCGAAACGGTTTCTCTGGTCAGCGGCCGCTATGGGAGAAGTACAAAGGGCACTTGACACCGCCCGTGTAACGGGAACGACGCACAATTTTCGATGAAACATCTCATATACGCGGGTTGCTGTCGAAATCGGTATCTCGATATCTAATGGTCATAGTGTCCCGACTGAATTCCAAGACAGAGGTCACTCCAAACAGCATGTTCTTGTGTGACAGTTTACGAGAACACAATATATAACGCACTTTCAAAGCCGTTATACTCAGAAGCAAACAGAGATTGCGAAAGCAAATATATCAAAATGGGGAAGCAAACTGTTTCATGTTCTTTTAGTGATTCCAACCAGCTTTTGATACCGAGCAAAAGAAGTAGAAACGAAGCTAAAAAAACGCATGCCTTGGACGACAACGTAGAAGAATTCTAAGTAGACGGTGCCAGCACGTTTATTTCATGGTACCAAACTGAACGAATCTACACTCTCCTGATGGTCCCACTAGCTCACCACAGCAACTTCGAAATCGCCGCTTTCTTAAATGACGCCAAGTTGGTTTCTTTATAGGTTGCGACAAAAATTTGCGGCCAATTGCCATTCAAGGCAACAACAAAAAAAGCAGGAGAGCAATAAACATTTTCAGTGGTCAACTGCCGTTTAAATGATTGTGCTTGTCCGGCGGCGGACACTCCGATGAGCGCAAACCCCTGAACCCTTAAAAAACGTCACAGCTTTGCAGCAAAGGCGAAGCAATGAAAGCAATAGCAGCAAAATGGAAGGTCACGCGCAGAATGGCAAGCAGATCGAAACGTGCCCCACGTTTCCCACGCACGAAGGACGCACGAAACGTACTCACCGGTACAGATTAACGCGAATTAGCGTCTCAGTTGTTACTTCGCTGTGTCTAAAAAGTGCGCCCCTTTTCGCAAATGGAGGCTGTGCAACGATTGCAGTGACTATTGTGCGACTATAACAGAATTCTTCCGACAAAACTCAAAGGCTAGTTTAGACGCACGATTCTTCCCACTGCAATATAAGGGCGCGCGTTCGAGCGTACACCCCCTTATTCTCTACGCGGGCCAAAATATGCGTGAAATATGAGAGCTGCCATGCGCTCACTGCGCCATGTTGCTGATAATGCTGAAAACTTGATAGTTCCCCATCCCCACCGAGATGCCCGCCAAAAGCGGTAAGTGGTAGATATGAATAGCTTGCCATTTGAACGCTGAAGGAGGTATACCTCTCGGTGGCTCTGTGGTTCATGCCTCGCATTCACGGCGCGGGGGCCCCACGTTTGATTCCGCGCGTCGGAGTCTTTCTTGCGTTTTCATATAATATATATATATATATATATATATATATATATATATATATATATATATATATATATATATATATATATATATATATATATATATATATATATATATATATATATATATATATATACACGTACACATATACGGAGCATGACACCGACGTCGACGGCGAAATCCAGCCGACAGAAATGGCGTCACTGACAGGTTTAGCAATGTCATTTCAGTTCTTCACAGATGCATCTTCAAGTTGAGGAAGACATATAGCGGTGTAAAATTTGTAGGAGGCGGTAGAAAAACTGAATTCTCGAAAAATTCTACAAATACAGCCAAGAAAACCAGGGCAATGCATGGAACCACGTTTAGTGTGAGCAGAAAAATTGAGCGTACTATCGCAAAAAACACCAAGACCACTAAGTTCATATACCTTACATAAGGACATAATATTGACAGGGTATGGAAACGACACGATGGATGTTTTGCGAGATACACTAACGAATTCGGTCTTTGGTGTATTCAGACAAAGATTATTGTCATTACACCCTCCGAAGTGAGAATTCAAGTGTGACTCCAGCAAACGACAGTAATTTACTAAATAAATTTCCTTAAAGATCTTATTGTCATCAGCATACAAGAGTAAAAAAAGAATAATTAATTGCAAAAGTAACATCGTTAACGTAAAATAAAAATAAGAATGGGCCTAATAAGTACCCTTGAGGAACTCCACCTTAGTCACTTTGTACAAAAAAGACATTTGGCCTTTTACGGCAACATAACATGACTTGTTAAGCATATAGCTGTGGCGATGATTCACAACAAATGAGTCAACATTAAAGTTTGCAAGTTTTGAAAAAAAACTGAGTGGCTGACTACGTCAAAAGCCTTGCCCAAGTCACAAAACACAATATCAACCTGTGCTCTGTGAAAAATAGGAGGAGATATTTGCGTCATGAAAGTAGCAAGATTTGTGGTAGTTGAGCGGTCAGGGAGAAATACGCGTTGATTAGGAATCAATAAACCATTCACGCTAACATAAAATATGTTGTAAAAAGCCAGCTCAAATATCTTCGATGTGGCACACAGTAGAGAAATTGGGTGATAATCAGAGACATCAGTTTTGCAGCCCGACTTCAACACTTGAAAAACATGCGCAGTTTTCCACATGCTGGGAATTGTGGAAGTGTTCAGACAGTTGTTAAATATTGTAGTCAGTACTGGGGCAAGTGTACTACCATGGGCCTTTAATATGGCGGAAGGGATGCTATCTTGGCCCCACAGTAAGGATGGTTGTAACCACTAAATGCATGCGATTAACTTTTCATCTAGCGATAGACCACTATATGTGCTAACCACCTTGGGCTGTTGTACTATGCGAGTCCTAGAGTCTGAGGGCTTATAAGCGGATGAAAAATGCGTGGCAAAGCATTCAGTGATGGCATGCATTTCAATACCTTCCGAGTCCAGCTAGGAGCCTGAAGGATTCCCCACTTCTGCTAGACCATTTGCGTACCTACTTCCAAAACTCAGCTGGCCTGTCAGAGGGCTTTTTTTCTAATAATGCAATATATGAACTGTGGTCTCGTTTATATAGACGTTCAGAGACAGCTCGGTAAAAGCTGAACTCTCTCTTCCACTTGCAAAATCAGGAACATCTAGCTTTCTTGTGCGCACGAATTTTATGCTTCAGTGCACTAATAAGTTCAGGGGAAAACTTTGGGTATGTTTATGATTTTCAGATGTTGCGGTAAAAACTTACTCATGTTATGAATATAAGCTCCGTAAACTGGTCAACTTATTCATCAACGTTCAGTTTGCAGCAACCTCAGACCAATCAACGGCTGACAAGTAAAGACAATAATACCAATAACAACAATATTACAATAACAACAATAATACTGATATGATATTAATAATGTTGATAATACCAAACTGTTAAAACGTAAACACACAAGCCAAAAATAACTTGAAAGATATGGCTGGTACTGATACAGTGCATGTATCTTTTCTGTACTGACGTACAGAAAAGAGGAAAAATAGACCAGGTATTCCATTACTCCGAGAAATTGGATATATATTGAGAGGTGTATTTTCAACGAATGATACACTACAGAAAATATTTTAAAAATTCACCCACTACTCGCCCAATTTCCTGCATCAACTAAATGCTGGTCACACAGAGGAAACTATAGCATGAGCAACTACACGAGTGAGTGGCTGGCCATAAGAATGAAATTACACATCTCATTGTATCAAGTGAGCGAAAGGGCGCACTCAATTATGCAGAGTGCCCCAGCTATATTTATTCAGCGTTAATTGTCTAGACTTTGAAAAACATCACAGGACTCTCCAGTGGGCCTTGCAGAGGCTGGATGATCGACCATTTACTCTGGAGAAGATCTTGGGAGCGTGGCCTTCAAGTATTTGAGCCCAGAAAGTCACACGAGCCCTCCTGCGATTCTTGAGGGCAACAGCACTATGTGACCGCAAAAACCTGAACTGTGCGTGTGTGTGTGTGTGTGTGTGCGTGTGCACGTGTGCGTGTGCGCGTGTGTGTGTGTGTGTGTGGTGTGTGTGTGTGGTGTGTGTGTGTGTGTGTGGTGTGTGTGGTGTGTGTGTGGTGTGTGTGTGGTGTGTGTGTGGTGTGTGTGTGTGTATTTCCTCCTCTCTCTCTTTCTTCCTAATTCCCCTCTCCCCGTGTAGGGTAGCAACTTGTACTTAAGTCTAGTTAACCTCCCTACCTTTCTGACATTTTTTCTCTCTCTCTTTCTTTCTCTCTCTTTAAAAATAAGCCTACACACGCCATGACGACGCGATCAAATGCATGTTGCTGACTGTTACCTGGAGTCGACTATTTTTCAGGCTGTTCTTCGTGTTGTGCTTAATTGCCTAATTAGATCACTTTTATTTTAACTTTTAAGCAACAAAAAGAGGCCGGGCATTCTAATGAGAAAGTTGTTCATTGGTTTGCGAAACGTCCGAATAGACAGTTTCGAGCTTTATATCTTATTTTTTAGTGTTTTTCTACTAACTGCAAATGGCCACTGAATGCAAAAAATACCACGTGACAAGCCCACTCGCACACCAGTGCGTATGATGATTCTAGTGCTCCCTAACGTTCCACGTACGAGCGACCACAAAATTTGCCCGATTGTGCTGTCTTGCCAGGCCTGCAACGATGGTGGTGGCTTTGCGATGAACACGTTTCGCTATTAGCCACAATAGTGATAACCGTGATCAATGCTTACCACTGTCATGAACTGCTGCGAAGAAGCGTATCGCTCGTACGCGAAACGTTGAGGAGGGTCAGAATCACAGCGCGCGTAAGCACGCCAGTGTGTTTGTCACGTGGTATTTCTTTGTGTTTCGCGGGCATCTGTAGTTAGCAGAAAAACACTAATTATTAACAGATATAAAGTTCAAAACTGCTTATACGGACGTTTTGAAAACCGATCTACAACTTTCTCATTGAAATTTTTGACCCATCTTCGTTCTTTCAGAAAATAGTTAAAATGGTCTAATTAAACAATTGATCAGAACACAACAAAATTGTCTGATTAACTCCAGACAACGGTCGGCAAGATGCATTTGATCCGGTGCACCGATTCAGTCGGCGCCTACTAGGCCTAAGTCCGGAGTCCGCGCCTGTTCCGCCTCTTACCAGCATGGCAGCTCCTACCACATTCATGGTTACCGTTCCATCGCAGACCACTCTTCCTTCGTAGGTGACTCTTGAACATCCTCGCGTTCCTGAAGTTTTCTATTGGGAAGAGTACGAGGATGTCGAGGACTGGCTCGAACAGTTCGAACGGGTTGTTGTATCTAACCACTGGAGTGAACAGCACAAACTTGGCCATACATATTTCGCACTAGAAGATGACGCTCGTACGTGGTACGAGAACAGCGAGGCTACTTTCCAATCTTGGGAAGATTTCCGTCGAAAGGTTCTCGCCAGATTTTTTAATTCGGACCGACGGGATCGCGCACAGCAACTGATTGAGGCTCACGTGCAAAAACCCAACGAAACAGCCGCCATGTCCGCAGAGGGTATGATCCATCTGTTTCGACGAGCTGACCCTGACATGCCCGAGGCGAAGAAGGTGCGTCACTTAATGCAGGGGGTTAAGGAACCAGTGTTTGCACGCCTCGTATGAAATCCACCTACAACACTAGATGAATTCATAAGAGAGGCGACTGTCCTCGACCGCGCACTGCGACAACGATGCCGACACTTTGACCGCCTGCTGAACCACATGGCAGTAAGTGCTGCAGCTCAGAACACTGCCATCTGCGAAAGTTCCCTGCGACAAATGATTAAGGAAATACTGCGTGAGGAACTTCGGGCCCTCTGCGTTCCCCCTACCCAACCGCCTGTCACATCTATTGCCGAAATCGTCCGTCAGGAGTTGAGGCAAGCCGTTACACCACCCACGCCAAGTCCTGAGCCACATCCAGCGAGCTACGCTGATGCGGTCCGTCGTCCTCCACCGTCATTTGTGGCGACGCCCTTCTAGCCACGACCCGCTGCCGTACCTTGGTGGCAACGGGATTTCATGAGACGACCAGCAGTTCACCGAAATGACTTATGGCGCATGGCCGACCGTCAACCTATTTGCCACTGCGAAGAACCAGGTCACATTGCCCGCTATTGCCGTCATGGCGATTCCAGGTTCGGGAACTTTTCTCGTCCCGCTTCTTTCCACTCTGAAGTCCATCGCGCCCACGATGCCGATCAACTGTCGACTGGCCAAGCAAATAAACTGTGCCGCTGGCGATCTCCATCTCCTGCGTGTCACCGTGACTTCCCCCAGAACTGCGCGGACGTCACTAGAGGCCGTTCGCCTAGCTCGCGCCGGAGAAACTAACTGCTGTGACCTCCGGGGGCAAGGTTCCCAATAGTCGAGACACCAAAAAGTTCCCTCTATCATCGCAAGAAGATATGACGACAACGACGACGAATACGACGACGAATACGACGACGAATACTAATGCCGATGAAGTTGTATGTGCTGATCTTGGTGTTCTCATTGTCAGACATCACGTTACAGCACTGGTCGACACTGGCACCAACTTCTCAATCATGCGACAAGAGCTCGCCGACCGCCTTATAAAGGTCAAGACACCGTAGACAGGGCCGCACATAAGGAGTGCTGGTGGTCAGCTGATGACTCCCTCGGGTAAATGCACCGCTAGACTTCGCATGGGGATTCTAGCTTCGTGGCCACTTTCGTCCTATTGCCAGACTGCTGTAAAGATCCAATTTCGGGCATGGATTTTCTTCAAGATTATTGCACTGTTATCAACATTCCTCAACGTATGGTGACGTTTTGCGCACATCCGTACGTCGATAACAGCAGCGACAAACTACGCGGCTGTTTGCGAATAGCCGACGATGTGACGCTCCCACCGAGATCCTGCTGCCTTGTGTCGGTGTCCAGTGGGCGGCCTTGCTATAAAGATGTGATAGCGGAGCACATAGTCACTCTTTTGCTCACGCAAGGCATTTCCATCGCAAGAGGCGGCCTGGCGCTTACTGGTGGACAGACAGAAGTGCTCCTCATGAACTTCAGCAACGAGTGCCATCAAATCCAGAAGGGTACCACGATTGCCTACTACGACGATATAGATCAAGCCGGGGATTGCTTTGCAACCAGACGACGCGACTGTCCCTGCCTCGACAACTTTGCTGGTGGACATGTGCTCCACGCTACCGCCCTCTGATAGGAAGCGCCTGCTTGAACTTCTACACCCATTTGAAGTCTGCTTTTCCCGTACGTCAAAGGTCCAGCAAACACCACTGACCAAGCACCACGTTATTACTGAAGACAACACGCGACCGATTCGGCAGAACCCCTACCGCGTGGCTCCGAAAGAACATGAGGAGATTCAGAAGCAAGTACAGAACATGCTCGCGGATTACGTCATACAACCTTCGAAAAGTGCCTGGGCGTCCCCCGTGGTTTCAGTCAAGAAAAAAGACGGCAGCTTGCGCTTCTGTATTGATTATCGCAAGTTAAACCAAGTCACAAAGAAAGACGTCTATCCACTACCTCGCATATACGATTCACTCGATCGCCTTCATCATGCGCGCTATTTCTCTTCAATGGACCTCCGAAGCGGCTGCTGGCAGATAGAGGTCAACAAAAGAGATCGTGAAAAAACGGCCTTTGTGACGCTCGATGGCCTTTTACGAATTTAAGGTGCTTCTTTTTAGGTTGTGCTTGGTGCCAGCATCTTTTCAGCGTCTCATGGACACCGTACAATCAGGCCTGAAGTGGCGAACATGCTTGGTCTATCTGGACGATGTTATTGTATTCTCAGCATCATTCGAGGAACATCTCAGCCGCCTATTCACCGTCTTCCAAGCCATACGCTCGGCCGGCCTTACTTTAAAACCGGGAAAATGTCACTTTGGTTTCAACAAACTCAGCTACCTAGGCTACGTCGTCAGTCACGAGGGTGTTCAACCTGACCCGGCCAAAATGGACGCCGTAGCGCAATTCTCTGTACCACGTGACAAAAAGGCTGTGAGACGCTTCTTAGGGTTGTGCGCTTTTTACCAAGGATTTATCAAGAACTTTTCGTCTATTGCGGCGCCATCGACACGACTCACACGTGAGGACGTCCCCTTCTTTTGGGGTGAACAGGAGCAAATGGCATTCAATCAACTACGACAACGACTGCAAACACCTCCAGTCCTTGCGCACTTTGACCAGGATGCCTCTACAGTACTTCACACTGACGCCAGCAATGTAGGTATGGGTGCCGTTATGGTGCAGTGGCAAGACGGCTGTGAAAGAGTAATAGCCTACGCCAGCAGAACTCTCTCTCGTACGGAGGAGAATTACTCGACTACCGAAAAGGAATGTCTCGCCGTGGTGTGGACAGTCATCAAATTCTGTTCGTATTTGTACGGCCGCTCATTCAAGGTTGTTAGCGACCATCACTCTTTGTGCTGGCTCACCAACCTTAAAGATCCATCTGACCGTTTGGCGCGCTGGAGCCTAAGGCTTCAAGAGTTCGATATGACCATCGTCTATAAATCTGGAAAGAGGCACACCGACGTCGACTGCCTCTCACGGTCGCCAGTGGAAACTCTCGCTTCCGTTGACGAAAACATAGATGCGGCATTCTTGGGAATTGTCAGCACGGCCACTATTGCACGAGAGCAGCACAGTGACCCTGAGCTCTTACCACTCATTGAATATTTAAAAGGACGACGTCAAGACGAGCCGCGGTTATTTGCTAGAGGACTGCCATCTTTTTGCTTGCGAAACGATGTTATCTATAAGAAAAACTTCTCACCAACCGGTAACCCGCACTTGCTCGTCGTGCCTGCTGCTCTTCGAAGAAAAGTTATGGAAGCGTGCCATGATGAAGCAACTTCTGGTCATCTAGGCTACACCTGAACATTGTGCCAACTGCGATGCAAGTACTATTGGCCCAAGTTGCGTGCTGCTGTTAACCATCACGTGCGAACTTGCACCGACTATCAAAGACGCAAGCCAGCCGGTCTTTTGCATCCAGTCGAAGCACCAGAAAAGCCGTTCACCCAGATTAGAATGAATTTCCTGGGTTCCTTTCCAACTTCCATAACGGGAAACGGATGGATTATTGTGGCCACTAATTACCTCTCCCGGTATACAGAGACTAAAGCTATGCAGCGTGGCACAGCAGCAGAAGCCGCTCAGTTCTTCATCGAAAGCATCGTCCTTCGGCATGGCGTTCCCACAGCAGTGATCACAGACAGAGGACCTACCTTCCCCTCAGAGCTTTTGGAGTCGGTTCTCAGACTCAGCGGTACAGCTCACCAGAGAACAACTGCATGCCATCCGCAGACTAACGGACTGACGAAGCGCCTCAATAGGACCCTCCCAGACATAATCAGCATGTACGTTGACACGGAACATAAAAACTGGGATCAGATATTGCCGTACGTGACCTTTGCCGATAACATCACTCGACAAGAAACCACTGTAATGACACCCTTCAGTCTGATCTATGTTCGCGAAGTAACGACAACGTTGGACGCCATGTTGCCGCATGAGTGTGATGACATTCATGGTGACGCCGAAGAATTCACTTAGCGCGCCGAAGAAGCCAGACAGCTCGCACGCGTGCGCATCTGTCACGCGTGCGCATCTGTCACGCGTCCGCACCTGTCATCATCAGCAGCAAGATGAACAACGCTACGACACCCGACACAAGTTTATTAGCTACACCCAAGGTGACAAAGTCTGGGTTCCGATACGTCGACGTGGACTGTCTGAAAAACTGCTAAGATGGTACTTTGGCCCATACAGCGTCACACGACGCTTGAACGACGTGAACTACGAAGTTGTTCCCGACATAGATTGCAGTTCTAAGCGCCAAAAACATTTACCCAAAGTCGTGCATGTAGTGCGTACGATAACGTATTTATCGAGTTAATTAGCTCCCGGTTACCGTTTTGGTGCGACCACTTCATAAGCCTGGTAGAGCACCTAAGGTGCGCATCGGGACGATGACTCTTTCGGGGAAGGCAAATGTTACGTGCTTGCTCAAGAAAGACAATGGCAGTTGAGCATGTGCCACGAAGGTTTACGAAATGGACGAAAATGAATAACTCGCTTGCGCGTTTTAATTAAAAGATAGACCTGCATCTGGTGTGTTAATCTCTGCGGCAAGACCTTTATTTTGACGTCGTGACAATATGTATCAGCAAGCCGTCTATACCAGTGTGAAAGAAGCAGAATTTACTGCGTAAAACGCTGGAAATCTGTCATGATGCGGTCATGATTCTACCTAAAAGTGAATTCTTGGCGCTTAACTTCCCAGACCTACAATATGACTATGATGGACACCGTAGTGGAGGCTTCAGAAATTTCAGCCGCATGGGGTTCTTCAGAGTGCACCTAAATCAAAGCACACAGGCCTCAAGCATCTTCAAGTTTCTCAAATATAGTCGAACCTTAAGACATAAAATTTCTGGTATATAGCGTTGTATGTGCGCGTCTTCATAAGGCAAGTGCGCGATTACCGAGAAAGCCTGACTGTTCACACGCGCAACTCCACTACACTTACCGATTCCCATAAGTCGACAAAATAATTAGCCCGAGAAAGCGGCCGGGAACAGCTGCTTTATAATACGAAGCATACGCGGAGAAACGCACTTTGAAGTGCTGACTCGCAACGCCCTCGCGCGGAGCGCACCGTCGTCACTGTATAGAAACAGCTCCATTGTACTTGCGGTAGCTGCTTGGGCCGTAAAAGAAGGGAGTGAGCACGCGCTTCCTTTTACTGGTCGTGCATAATCATATCATGAATTTGGGAAGTAAAACACCAGATAATATTAGTAGCAGCCACAGCATGAACAAAACCTGCACCAACGTTGGTGTACACGCCTAACTTAGGTATAAATGGGTTATTCAGTCCTAAAGGCGAATATTAAGCGTCCTCCAATATTTTTTTGTTATCGTTTACCCTTCTTTGGTTTGAAGGCCCGATGTCTTATTTTTGTGATGCCTTAGCACTTACGACCGTTAGTCGGCTGAACAAAAAATAGCGGCTTCGTTTGAGCAGTGTGGTTTTCTGGGTCACTTCCAACATGATGTGAAAGAAAGGGTGCCAGCAAGCTTCAAACGCGAGCACAAAAAGAAATTAACGCAAACAAAAATACAGTAATATTTTAGGGGTCGGTTAAAATAAAGAAAGAGGGCGATAGGTATGAAAAGTGTTAGACATGTAGGATGTTGCAATTTTCCTTCAGTTGGCTTTTTACGCAAACATGGCGGTGTTCTAGGGAACACCTTCTTTAAGTAAACGTCAGTTGTGTCCAGCCTTGTTTTTGTGCGTTACTTTCTTCTTGCGCTCGCGTTTGAAATTTTCTGGAACCCTTCGCTTCACGTCATAGCAGCTTCAGCTTATATGGTAGTGACGGTCGCATATATGCCAGGTCGAAATGTTAAATAGCTCGTCTAATCAGATTACGATACCCGGTGTGAAATTATGAGAAGCCCTCCACAGTGACGTCCATATTATGGCATATACCGGTCGCCGCAAAGAGCATAAGTTGCTGCCAATTTAATAATTTGTTCATATTTTTTGCCATGTAACGTTCTATAGTTTTTAACCATTCGCGGCATGTCAAGGGGAATTAAACTACTGCGATAGCTGTACCGCACCGCCCCTTTATGGAGACACAAACTATCGACTGGAGACAGAAAGAACTTCACAACCGGACACCCTGTTTCGACATTAATATCCGTCATTTAGCTTCCCCAAAGAATTCTTAGCAATGAGGTGGTGCTGTCTTGCTATATTATTGTTATGAACATCCTGAGTTGAAAAAAATGATTTTGGCAGCGTATGATACAACATTGTAAGGCTTACAAGTGCTCTGATAAATTAAAGAAAACGAAGTTTATTCACAGCGACAGACAGAATGGAGAGGGAATGATTGAGCCATTCTACATCAAAAAGGGAGTGATGGCTACGTTAAAGCACTCTTTTTGTGCCTTCAAGGTAAGGAACTGAGTTATCTTCGCAACACTCTATGGTATCTTTGACTATTATCTCCGAGGACCAACACTCGCGGCGTGGCAGTCTGGCCGAAGTGGCGTCATGGCAAGGACTCCTTTGCACTGCGGCCGTGTATCGCCTTTCCCTGCAGTGTGCCCACTCTTGCACAATACGGTGGTGATAACTGCTCATTGTTGTGATGCAAATCTACCAAGGTAGAAGGCGGCTGTTTACACTGGCTGGCGAAAGTTAAGTGAGCTGGAGAAAGCTGTGATAATGTAATTCGATGTTGACTGTGAAAATGATGGCGCATTGATTGATTTATTGATTGATAGGTGGAGTTTAACGTCCCAAAACCACCATGTGATTATGAGGGACGCCGTAGTGGAGGGCTCCGGAAATTTCGACCACCTGGGTTTCTCTAACGTGCACCCAAATCTGAGCACACGGGCCTAGAACATTTCCGCTTCCATCGAAAATGCATCCGCCGCAGCCGAGATTTGATCCCGTGACCTGCGGGACAGCAGCCGAGAACCTTGGCCACTAGACCCCCGCGGCGGGGCATGTGTCCCGCAGGAAAATTGTTGCAAATAAAGTTAGATGTTTTAAAGTTCACTGAATAATACATCGCAGTGTTTACGCTGACTATGTATTCGGGTTATTTTTACAAAGTTACGTTTTTTTTGCTAAAAGAGACTTTAAATGAATCTACCATAGAAACTCTTAAGATATCCAGAATGTTGAACAAAATTATACGGTCACACACAAAGCGTTCAGGGAAATGCTGAGATGTTGGTGTGCTTGAATTCCGTAAATATTTGTTCTAAACAGCTAGCCACCAGGAATTATGTGGCCGTATATTCCGATTTGCACGAACGGCTTGCCCAATCAAACGTCATGTCACAAACGCTAATGTTTAATTCATGTGTAAACACTACTGATAATATTCGTTTGCAACGCAAACAATTCAAAGTCGAAATGAGTGTTGCAAACGGTTTTCATGGCACTCTCAGTGACGTGGCCTACATAATTAAATGGTCTTCGCCTCAATGAGTCAGAGTCTGGTCTCACCCGTCATATATATAGAATTTAATGAAGCTCGGGTGCAATCAACTCCAAGGAAAATTAATTTACGAGTTGGCTATCTAAACCGGGCCTGATGAGTAACATCGTCGTTCCTACAATGCTGCATATAGTTTCCGCAATTAACCTGAACTTGTTTTTAGTGAGATGAAGCCCCGAAATCACTGCCAGGAAAGCGTCAAACTATATGGCGAGTGGTCGAGTACATAAAACAAAACAAATGCAACCGTTGCGGTTGTCTTCTCTGCCAAGTGCTTTAAATGTACTTTGTGAGCCTCGGTACTGCATGAATGTTTTGCAAGTGTGCGTAGAACTTGATACACGGGCAAAAAAATATAAGTGGCCAGATAGGCGCATTTGACCGATACGAATAAAATACTTGAAGGCGAAAACATAATATTCCTAAAAATAACAGCTTGTGAAGAAACCAACCTAATTACGGAAATATGCCGTCTTATGTGTAAAAACCAAGACTTGAATAAGGGACACGCTTTACAAAAAAACTCCCAAGCATTTCCCCGAGGGTGAACATGGTTAAGTGCGAATACACGGGGTGATGCTATGAGGGGTATTTATTAATTCGCACTATTATGTTTATTAATCACAGTATGGTGCCTTTATGGTATAATGGTTCCTGGGAATCGCAATTTCATCACACGGGGGAGTTTACGTTAACTCACTGGCGAATGCCAACGGATTTTAACTTTACTCCCCCTCACGACCTGCTCTCGACGGGAGACTGAGAGAGAAGGCGGGCGCGCGAGAGAGAGGGGTGCGCGCGCAGCTGCAGCGAGCGAGGAGAGCGGAGGAGTGAGCGAAGGGGGAGGGGGTATAAGGCGCGTTACTGACACCGATATCAGCGTCGCGTCCGTGGCTTATTCGGTAGAGCGTCGCGCTGCGGCCCGCCAAGTCCTCTTTCTTTTAAAGATAGAGAGAAGACTGCGGACGCCGCCGACGGCGGAGGATGGTTTGGGGTCGCTTATAAAGTGTATTCACACTTAAAAAATTTGTATCGAAGCACAAACACGTTCTTGCTCTTCACTCACGTCGGAATGTGGCTGCCGTGGCCGAGAATCTCACCTATCGTTCAGTTTAGCAGCGTGACAATTCACCTTATCAAAGTGTGTACTGCAGAGCGTGGTAGCCGTTCGTGATTGTACTGAACAAAAGTTTTTCTTCGTTTTATTAGGAGCATTATCAATGCTTCTTTCGTCATTAATCTCAAGCTTGAGTCAAGTGGCCCCGCCGCGGTGGTCTAGTAGCTAAGGTACTCGGCTGCTGACCCGCAGGTCGCGGGTTTGAATCCCGGCTGCGGCGGCTGCATTTCCGATGGAGGCGGAAATGTTGTAGGCCCGTGTGCTCAGATTTGGGTGCACGTTAAAGGGCCCCAGGTGGTCAAAATTTCCGGAGCCCTCCGCTACGGCGTCTCTCATAATCATATGGTGGTTTTGGGACGTTAAACCCTACAAATCAAATCAAGCTTGAGTCAAGTGAAAAACGATCGCAAATAGCAGAAGAAAGTCCGATGCGGGCGCATGTTATGTAGGCGCGCCATAGTAGCCGTCGAAGTATCCTTGCCGGGGCGTCATCCAGGCATACCGCCAGGTGGCGCCACCCTAACTTCTCAAGCCAATGCATGGAGAGGTCGGACGTGATTTTGGAGAGCTCCGGAATGACAGCTACAGATAAGTGTTTTTGCATGTTTCCAGCTTGCCTCTGTATGTAGCGTTATGAGAACGTAAGGCGCTAGCGTACAGCTTGATTAGGTCTAGTACGGTGTACGTTTTTTTTTTAGTATTTTGTACTGTGTCTTTTTTTTCTCCAGCCACCACGTGGCTGAGGCCTGCGCGTAGACCGACCACGTGCATGCGCAGGTGCTGTGAAGTGTAGCGTATTTATTTATTATTGTGGTTCTTTTTGGCTTAGACCAGTGTATTTTAGTACAGTTTTCTAACACGTGGGCATCGGTAAACTGAGCTAGCCATGGTCAAAAAGACCGTAAAGTGTTCAGAGGGCGGGGTAGGGTGGAAGGTGGAAATTAGTGCGGAGGAGAAAGCAGAAGATGACGCCAAGTGTAGACAGTGCCAGTTCGAGGAGAAAATGAAAAATATGATGGCGGTCCAGAGTGGGCTCATGGAGAAAATCGCAGAGCTGGAGAATGCATTGGCGAAGGAGCGAGAGAAAACGTCAGCCATGGAAGCAGGCTCCGGGCAGCCGAGAAGGGCCTATCGAAGGTCGTGAAAGGGAACGAAGACGCTGGTGACGGCGGAAGCATTATGGCGACGACCCCCCGTGCGGGAGAGATGAAGGAAACAGGCATGACAAAGGCAGATACATTGGCCACAGGGCCCAGCTACCGGGAAGTAGTTTTGAGGGAGGGAGGGAGCAAACCAGCAGCCGTGACTCACGCTAGTCACCTAGTCAGCAGCCAGGTGCAGGTTTCAGAAGGAATGTCTGAACAGGTCATCATCGCCGGTGACTCAAATTTAGTCCGATGCGCAGCGGCAATCAAAGAAAGGGTGAAAGGCGACAAGAGAGTTGCGATAGGGACGTTCCCAGGACAAACGCTGGGCACAGTAATGAGTCAAGCGGGTGAACAACTCGCAGCTAAAGCTAACAATCGTAACCTCGTTGTAATTGCGGGAGGGTTAAATGACGTCCTGAAAAAAGAATCGTCAGGACTAGCGACGACCTTGGCGAAAGGGGTGGATGACATGCGCACCGTGTCCCCCCAGGTGCAAATTGTAGTATGCACAGTACCAGAAGTACCAGTACGCAACGTCAACCTGCAAAGAGCGGTTGTCGACGCAAACAAAGAGATATGGCGAATTAGTCGAGAGAAGGGTTTCGAGGTAGTGGATTTAAACAGGGAAGTGCACAGGTGGGGTGGATTCCAAAGAGACAAGATTCATTTCGATAAGAGGCTTGGACACGAGGTGGGCTGGCGACTGGCAGGACGCGCAGTAGCTTTTTTGGGGGGCTCACGGGCCCTTCGGAGTCCGGGGTAGCTCGTAGCAGGGAAAACAACCAGGAGGACGCTTTGACAGGTAGAATTGCGAAAAACCAGAAAAAAGGTAAAAGAAAAAGGAAAAAGGCGCGTGTTGCAATTAGTTACATAAACATGCAGGGTGGCAGAAAGAAGGCAAAATGGTTAGAGATTGAGGAGCAGTTAAACAAAGAACAGATAGGCGTGTATGCGGTTACAGAAACACACCTTAGAGACTTGGAAGAGCCACCACATATTAAAAATTATGTTTGGGAAGGGTGTAACAGGACCATATCGGAAAGGAAAGGTGGGGGTGTAGGAATGCTAATTCACCGCGGAGCCAAATGGGTTAGAGTGAAACAGACGTGTTCAGAGCACCTCTGGGTTCTGGGCACAGTAGGTGGAAAGGAAACGTGGCTAGGGGTAGCCTACTTGTGGACGGGGAATAACTGCAGAGAAAAGAATCAGGAGATAGTGGATTGCATGAGTGCGGATATTAAGGAATTTGGTAATGGGGCCGAAATCATCCTTCTAGGGGACATGAATGCCCACATACATGACCTTGACGGATATTCAGACACCAATGGGAAGTTATTACTAGATCTTTGCGAGCAACATAGTCTGCAGATAGTTAACACGGGGCCTAAATGTGACGGCCAGATCACATGGGAAGTCGGAAACAAGCAATCAAGTATTGATAATTGTCTCATGACTGAAGGAATTTACCACAAACTGACAGAAATGAGGAGAGACGAGGAAGGCATTAGCAGCTTGGGTAGTGATCATAAACGAATAACATTACAAATGGGATACGAAACTGAAAATATGAGCATGGAACCAAAGTCTGGCAGCTCGTATTTAAATGACAAACAAATAATAAATATAGCCGCAAGAGTCGAGGAAGAAGTAGGCGAAATACCAGGCAAAGACTGGGAGTATAGTGAGCTGTTACATCTAATGACGAAGGAGATAGGGAAAGAGAAGAAAACTGTTTGCTGGAAAGGAAAAAGGAAGCCAAAAAGTTGGTGGAACAAGGAAATCCGGGAGGCGATCGAGAAGCGACGCGAAGCATCACGGGAGCATAGAAAGGCAAAAAAGGAGAAGCGGCCGCAGGGCGAAGTAAAAAAAATATGGGAAATATATTTAGAGAAAAAATCCCTTGTACAGAAATTGGTAGAGGCAAAAATTAAAGGTGAAAGTGAATGCTGGATGACAGAGATACACGAAAAAAAGGAGGCCGCGCCTAGGATTTTTTGGAGCCACATAAAGGCGCTAGGTAGGAAGTCTGTCACAACGCAACAACATATTCTAGATGAAGGAGGAAATCAATTGGAAGGGTACGAAGCGCTAGGTTACATCCAAAAGGTAACAGCCGACTCGTTTCAAAAGAGCGTCCAGGGGATCTCCCCGGTGAGTAAAAGTGTGGCGGAGAAAGCAACAGAGGAAGAGCTAGTATTTGATAATTTCAACTGGAAAAAGGCCGAAGGAAAAATTCCAAAGCGCACTGCCGCGGGTTTAGATGGGATTCCCGTTAGCCTCATTAACGAACTAGGACATAACACTAAAGAAGCATTGTTAAAAGCAGTAGAAAAAAGCTTAAAGGACGGACAAATACCGGACAGTTGGCGACAAAGT
Source organism: Rhipicephalus microplus (assembly GCF_043290135.1). NCBI lineage: Eukaryota > Metazoa > Arthropoda > Arachnida > Ixodida > Ixodidae > Rhipicephalus > Rhipicephalus microplus. Next base: position 144,383,595 of record NC_134710.1, on the reverse strand, counting down.
AGAATGAACTTAATCTATAAAGGCAAGGGAGAAAAGGACAAGATTCGCTCGTATAGACCACTAACCATTACATCGGTACTATACAGGTTGGCGATGCAAGCAGTAAAAATGAAAATAGAAACATGGACCGAACATAACGATATTTTGGGAGAACTTCAGAACGGATTTCGAGTCGACAGGCGGTTAGACGATAACCTGTTTGTTCTCACTCAGTGTATAGAAATATCTAAAATAGAGAATAGGCCCTTGTACGTGGCTTTTCTAGACATCACTGGGGCATACGACAACGTTAATCAGGAAATTTTGTGGGATATATTGAAAGGAATGGGCATGGGCGACGACTGTATACAGCTTTTGAGGGAGATATACCGAGAAAATACAGTTTGCATAGAGTGGGAAGGAATGCGTAGCAAAGAGAACGTTGAGGTTAGCAGGGGTCTGAGACAGGGATGTCCTTTGTCCCCGCTGTTATTCATGCTGTACATGGTGAATATGGAAAAAGCGCTAGAAGGTAGCAACATTGGTTTTAATCTGTCACACAAACAGGGCGGCATGATGATTGAGCAGAAGCTTCCAGGTTTATTTTATGCGGACGATATCGTCTTATTTGCGGACAGTCGAGATGATATACAGCAGCTGGCGAATATATGCGGAAGGGAAGGTGAAGTTCTTGGACTAGGATTCAGTGTAACGAAGTGTGGATTGATGGTATTCAATGATCCCTGTGATCAGACGGTGTCCATACAAGGCCAAGAAATACCGAGGGTAAGTGAATACAAGTACCTTGGAGTATGGGTAAATGAGAGTGATAGATACATGGAGGTACAGGAAAAAGCCTCGGCAGCAAAAGGAAAGAGGAATGCGGCAATAATGAAGCACAGAGCGTTGTGGGGATACAATAGGTATGAGGTGCTTCGAGGTCTGTGGAAGGGTGTAATGGTTCCAGGGCTTACTTTTGGGAACTCAGTGGTGTGCATGAGGGCAGAGGTGCAATCGGGAATGGATGTAAATCAAAGGACTGTGGGACGCCTCGCGTTGGGTGCTCACGGGAAGACGACAAACGAGGCTGTAAAGGGCGATATGGGGTGGGCAGGTTTTGAGGCGAGGGAAGCGCAGAGCAAAATAAGGTTCGAAGAAAGGCTAAGAAATATGAAGGAGAGTAGATGGGCAGAGAAGGTGTTCCGTTATTTGTATAGGAAGAGCGTGGACACACAGTGGAGAAAAAGAACTAGAAGACTCACTAGTAAATATACGGCTGGTATTGTAAGCCATGTGTCAACAAAGAGCGTTAAGGGAAAAGTCAGGGAGGCGGAGAGGATTTACTGGATGGCAGCTATGGAGAAAAAACCGGCTTTGAGTAACTACCGAAAGGGCAAAAATGAAATAAGGAGGGAGGCATTTTACGATAATTCAAGGGGAAGCGCTTTACTGTTTGAAGCGAGATCGGGTTGCCTTAGAACGCGTAGTTATAAAGCAAGATTCAGTAAAGAAGAAGAACAATGCACCTGCTGCGGGAAAGATAAGGAAACGGCGGAGCATGTTCTGATTGAATGTGGAGATATCCACCCAGGTGTACGTTTGGGCACGAGCCTACAGGAAGCCTTGGGTTTTAGGGACAACAATGGAAAGCTGATAACACCCGCGATTGAAATAAGTAAGAGACGGTTAGAGTATTGGTGGCAGAAAATTAGAGAGAAAGGACAAAAATAAATATTGGAAAAATAAAATATGGACAGTGTGCCGTAAATGGCAGAGAACTTAAGCTGAAAATTTACCTTTTTTTCCATTAAGATAGAATTTATCGAAGTAGAGGCATTAGGCCAACATAAAAAAAGAAAAAAAGGTTGTTTTTTTTTTCGAGCCTGGTGGCATACTTGTCACCACCCCGTTATAAAGGGGACGCTCATAGCATCCATCCATCCAAGCCTAACAGACCGTTTTTAGTAGCGGCGAACGGGCGCTGCCGCGTTTCAACACGTGATCTAATGGCCTCCTTTCCACCGTCACCGACGGCTGGCTGATTTGCCGCCACATCAGCCAGGTTGAAGGCCAGAAAAGCGGGTGCAGCAGAATGCCTAGTTCACACTGAAACATCCGCTTTCAACAGTGACCGAAATTCCCCTGCCGCCGAAACGCAGCGTCGTTCGCACTGGACGCGCCCCGCGCCGTCGAATATGCCATCTAATACGGGGCGAACGCGGGATGGATGCGCTGTCACCCGGTTGTCGCGGCTTGCAAACGCTACTACGCTACCCGGTGGTCTAGTCTTCGACGATTCTCGTACGCAGGAAGCAAGAAAAGACAGTACTGCTTACTTTGCTGGCAAGGGGCTGTCTTGTAATGCACGAAGAGCAGAAAAACTACCGACGCCAGCGGCGTTGGTGGGTTCGTTTTGCTCTGCAAGACCGCAACAAGCTCGGTCACGCCAACAGCAAGCTCGGTCACCTCTTTCACGAAATACGGAGGTGAAGTAGGCACAGAGTAGGTTTCCCGTTGGCTTCAACATTCAGTTACGTGCACTGCGGCATAACAAGTGAGTGGGGCTTGGCCGCCATTTTTCAAAATTTCTTGACTGGCGCTCCTTGACTAATGCTCAGTGTGAACGCGGCGCTTTCACACTGAGCATTCCGGACGCCGAAAGTGCTCCGAATCCGGTTCGGCGGCGGCGAGATCCGCCGAAAGGGCCCTCTCCGCGCCGATCGCTCTCAGACCGATTTTTGCAGCGTCTGCCGCCGAACCAGTCACCGCAGACAAATTGTCTCCGCACATGAAACTGAAGATTATTCTGCAACGCCAAAGACTGCAGGACTCACTGCTTTACCATAATCAACTTTATCCCCCGATAAGCGAACACGAAATTTGTTAGACGGCACCTCACTCAGCCGCTCTCACAACTTTAACCGACAACCCGGATGATACATTAAACGGGAGGTCTTAAGTAAAACTGTTCATTATTATTTGAAAGGAGTATTCGATAGACCCCCCCCCCCCCCCACCCAGACGTTGTTGTAGGGGAAAAAAACTTGCATGATTTCGACCATTGACGACATCGGCCGTGTATGGCTTCCTCAATGCGGGGTGCTGCATGATTCTTCTACAGTAACGCAGCCTAATTCAAAAGTGTAACAAGAGTTTGCCCCCACCCGCAGTTGCTTCACTGTCACCAGAAAGCTTTTTATACTAGCAAATCCTGACTAGGGCCAGCCACTTTGTCGTTTCTCGTTTCTACCAGAACTATGTTGCGTAACAATGAACCATTTATTATATGCACTACATCAAAGCATTGAAAATGATGAAACCTTATTGCACTTACCTGCGAAATGCGTTTCCATGGGTTCGGGACACGCCAGTGGTTTTCGCTCATGGCAGCGGGGTATAGGATTTATACTGCTACAGCATGGTGGAAGCAGGTTCCTAGGAATATGAGCACCCAAGTGCTCTTGATGGCGAAGCGATGCACAAAGTGCGGTACATTATTGGAAGGCACGGGCTTCTTTGGTTAATACTATTGCACTCAATCTGACTCGGTAAACACTGATACGAGAACATAGGCGTGCCGAGATTTTGTTGAAAGAATGCCAGGCACATTATGACAACCCTAATGTGAGCACATTTTACCATGAAGTGTATTTTGGTTAACATACCAGACGATGAATGCTTTAATAAGCGCATAAACCACTCCCTCATACTTTTGTATAGAGTGCGCATGTGCAGAGGTTCTGATCTATATGCTTTGATATTTTCTTTTATTTTCTGTGAAGTGTGTGCTGTTGCAGCTCCCTCTTAGTTTCTCATAATGCGTCTGAGCAAATTATGTTTTGCTTCACAGGTTTCTTTTCTTTTTTATTTTTCTTTCTTTGTGACAAGACATGAACAGATAAGAAATTGGTTGTTTATAAATGCGATAGCGGCAAAGCACTCGATTCAACACCAGAATTTCAAATTTTGGTGTCGGAGCCGCTTGTTGTGAGCGGAAACTCATCATCTTGTGCATGATTAAATAATCTAGAAAGATGAAAATAGCATAAATAAAATTAAAGAATTTCTGCGTCTGCTCTGATTTGATTGATATATGGCGTTTAACGTATGAAAACCAACATATCATTATGGTAGACGCCGTAGTGGAGGGCTCCAGAAATTTCTACCACCTGGGGTTCTTTAACGTGCACCCAAATCTGAGCAAACGGGCCTACAACATTTTTGCCTCCATCGAAAATGCAGCCGCCGCAGCTGAGATTCAATCCCGCGACCTGCGGGTCAGCAGCCTCTGCGTATGTTCGGCTTGGACATGCAGTGAAAGTAACTGAAATGCTTTACAAACACATGCGTTGTGTATGATTGACTTCACAGTGCAACATGTAATATCGCCGTAGTAATGCGTAGTAAAAGCGTATAGTCGGGTGTCAGAACACACGATTATCATGATTCCTCGGTTCAAAGGGGGCCACCCACTACAAAAAGCACACACGTTACTGCACCTTTTTCCACGTAGTGGGTGCATAGCAAGTTCTAAAGAATTTAACGTGCACAATTGCCCGTGGTTTGAAGCCTGCTACCCTGCACTGAATGCATACACTGAATGCAGCCCCACGCGAAAGCTTCACTGACACAAGCTATTTTCAACTCAGTATGCGCTAGATCACTATCGCGTTCAACTTTCGAAGGTGACGTTTAAGGGTCCCCCAGTTTTTTACTACTGCTACTACTAATACTAATACTGTTATATCCTGCTGCATACAAACATAAAAATTAGAGACATCATGTGGAGAACACTCGCACGTAAGCAAAATATTATTTAGAACATCCTGCTAGTTCTCAATACTATAACAAACAAAACGAGTCCGCCACGACTAACAGTGGTTATGGTGCTCGGCGGCTGAACAGACGCTCGCGGTTTCAATCCCGGCTGCGGCGGTCGTAGAGGCCCGTGGACTGAGCGATGTCAGTGCACGTCGAAGAACACCAGATGGTCAAAATTTCCGGAGCGTTCCACTACGGCTTCTCTCGTAACGTTATTTTGGTTTTGGGACGTACAACCTAATGCATTGTTAACAAATAAACAAGCCTAACAGGTCGTTTTAGTTCGCATAAATGGTTTGTATATAAAAAAAGAAAATTCCTTTAAATGTTCACTTCTTCCTCCACGCGTAAGAAAAGCCTCTTTAAAAACTTATTCGGTTGATATTCCTTAATTTTATGTAGCTTGCACTTAGTTGTGAAATATACATTGCCTAAAATCAACAGTAGGCAACTTTGCCGAACTCTTCTCTTGGGAATATATCTCACTTGACCTACAGATTCAGTTTTGACAAATGTCGACGTCCTGATTGAAATGCTTACTGGCACGACGTTCACGTGCTTGGCTGTGGTTTGCCTGCACTGAAGTGCCCCTCGTCACCGTTCGGCTTAACGACGCCACAGGCCTCCCAATGATGACAGATCAAGGCTGGTAAGCAAACTATCGCGCGTACAAGAGCCAATACTTTGACTGTGATATGTATGCGCAGCCTCATTCTAAAAAAAAAAATAGTCGCACAACTGTCTTTCGGATGTTGCCGCTTCTTTTCAATCCTGTTATGGATTCACGTGTATCTCGTGGTTGATGATTTGTCAGGGAGTCATGACCCAGACATGCCTTTTAAGGTATACATCGCACGAGATAACAGTGAATTCCACGTATATTGTGTTAGCGTCTTCAATAAGTGAGGTACGCCCCGCCGCGGTGGTCTAGTCGCTAAGTATACACGGCTGCTGACCCACAGGTCGCGGGAGCGAATCCCGGCTGCGGCGGTTGCATCTCCTATGGAGAAGAGAAGGTGATTCTTAAGAGAGAAAGGAAGAGAAAAGTGAGCCCCGTAACTGTCTGCTTCAGTGAGCGACGCCTCAACAGTAGTTCACAAGGGATGGGGGTGAGGAGGGATAGAAGGGGTAGGAGTAAAGGTGCAGAAAAAAGGAAGAGACGTGAGGTGGTTAGCCAGAAGGAGCGACAACAAACCGAGGGGATAGGAGAGATAGGAAAGATGGAAACACGGTCACAGGAGTTCGAACACGGGGCACCACTTGCGAGAGCTCTTGTCGGCGTCAGTAGATGGCGTAGAGCAAGTCCAGTCGGTCAGATCTACACTGTCGTCGAAGGTCGTCGGCGTCAGTAGGTAACGTAGTGCGAGCCCAGTCGGCCAGAGCTACGCTGACGCCGGAGATCGCCAGGGCACAACCGGTCGGCACAGAATCTCGGAAGCGAGCCCTCCTATGGAGGAGAAAATACTGTAAGGCCGTGTGCACAGACTTGAGTGCACGTCAAGGAACCCCAGGTGGTATTTCTGGAATCCTCCACTACGGCGTCTTTCCTAATCTAATGGTAGTTTTGGGACGTTAAGCCCCCACCCCCCCCTCCCATATATCTCTCATGGATGTGCGAAACTTACCGGTCTGAACTCGTTTGCTGGATTTTGTGCCGACCGGTTGTGCCCGTGCGATCTCCGACGACAGCGCAGCTCTGGCCAACTGGCTCGCCCTACGCCATCTCCTGACGCCGACAAGAGCTCTCGCTGAGTGGTGCCCCGTTCTCGGACTCTTGCGACTGTGTCCATCTTTCCTACCTTCTCCTTGCTTCCGTATGTGCCTGTCCCTGTGCCTCTCTCTCTTCCTGCTCCTCTCTCAATACCTTAAATTCCTCACTATCCTTTTAATCCCTCCTTACCCCCATCCCTCGATCCCTCGTGAGCTACTGTTGAGGTGTCTTCCCCCTGAGAGATAATAATGGGGCTCACTTTTATCTTCTTTCATGTAAGAATGCCTTCCCCCTTACCGGCCTTGCAGGCTTAGTATTTACCTTCGTTATTTTGTTTGATATTTTCGAATATATCATAGTGCGTTAGAATTCCCCTAATCACTATCGAGTACGTTTGTAGTACTCAGTAGTAAGAAAAGAAAACTGCCGCAATGTGGTTACTACTTTCTTCCAGTATTAAATGAGCGGAGAGACAACATTCTGGAACGTTAAGGGTAGTGCTGATATTGTGTGAATGTGAATGTGCCATAGGCTCCACGAAGGATATGCGTGCTCTTTTGAGATAAAATTGTGTTATATTGTATATTACATATTGATTACAGCAGTCCACAGTGGGTAGTACGCCTGACTTTACAGACGATTGTTCTATAACTTTATTTAATTTCAGCTCTGTGAAAGCTTATATTTTATGCTGCCCAGAATACTGCAACTGATTCCCGAATTCGCAACCTATGTAGAGTTTCAGAATAAAAAGCTATTCGACGTTCTGCAAATTGATCATGCATCGTGCCCTAGCAAAAACGCTCTTTCACACGCTTTAGCATCCTAGCAGCTTATGGAAGGAAAGTGCAAATTTAAGGACTCATTTTCTTTGTTAGGCGCATCGTTAATGAGAACCAACAGACAATAATATGAGGGAACGTATAAGGGGATGGTATTATAAGTAATTGTAAAGTAAATGTGAACAGTGAAAATTGGACGAGAAGATAACTCGGTACCAGCAGGATCTGAACTTGCGACCTTCGATTAATGCGTCCGATACTCTACCACTGCGCTACGGTGGCCGTCATCTCTCTGTCCACTTTATAGGGTATATATATCCATTTAAACTTGAAAGCGCCTGCTAGCGCCACCTGTTGCCTTTACGGCAAGGGTGGAGCACTCTTTCCTGCCTGCTTGGTGTATATCTTGTGATACCAAAACCTAATTGCCGAATAAAAAGAGCCCTGAGCACCAGGAACATTTACCTTTTATAGATCTTGCTAACGCAAACATCTTGCGTAAGTATGAAAAACCGAGAATTGTGGTGTACATGTTTTTGTGGAAATGAAATTGGCAGGCCAATGATCCGATAGGTTTTGTTACAAAAATTATCGCCTCGTTAGGAGCTCAAAAGTTTGTTTCAAAAACATGCAACACATGCTGGATATTAAACACCATTTTCGCCTTTCGTTTCTGATATGGGTATAGTTATTTATTTATTTTCACATACTGCAGCCAGGTTACGGGGCTCTCGCAGGAGTGGGTACAGAGCAGTAAATAACACAAAAAAAGAACTGATGATCAGTGAGATGAACACAAACATAATTTTTTCGTCACTGCTTATATGCATATTGATTGTACTTCAATTCTTACTGGATCTTGACAGCATCTTCCTGCTGTGAACGAATAACTGATATAAAAAACACATGCAGTAATAACGTTAATAGCATACAATGTAAAAAAGCTACAAATTTTCGACATGCAGCTTCAGACGCGTGAGATTTCTGAAGGAAGGCTGCCATCGGTACTTTCCTACAATGTATTTATGCAAGCTGTACTATTTTTATGTCGATAAAGACAAGATTTTTATTCACGTGCCAGGGTGTCTGATGCTTTTATCTTTTTAAACCATCTTGGCAGTTTGTTGTGTGCTGCGAGATAAACATTTCTTGATGAGCACTGAAACGGGAGCCCGTAATTCAAGCGCAAATTAGTATTCGTCCCTGCTGTTCACCAGCAATAATACTTTATTTCGATGAGGAAAAGAAGAACGCCACGAACAGCTGATGTGCGATGCACCACGATCGAAGTAGGTATACTACGCTGTGGCGTCCGAACCTTACGGGAGCCTGGGATATCCACCACCAAACTTCAAGTGCGCATATGTATAGCGGCTAAAGCAAGCCTTTCCCGACCTGAAATATTCAGTAATAAAAATAAAGGCCTTAGGCTGCAATGTGAGTGCGCTACTTTTCTGCATCCTAAGTGGCCGAAGAAACCATTTCGCAACCTCAAATGTTCAAATTAAAATACCATGGGCTGCAATTTTAATGCGACCTGCTCCGTATAACACGGCTAAAGGAAGAGTTTTCTCATTTAAAATGTTCGAATATTACGCCGAGGCTGCCATTTCAATTTGGGGCACTTTTCAACCGATGAGACTGCGACTGACTTAGCTAAACTATTGGGCAAAAGTCCTGACTCTGTTTTCTTTTCTTATTATTATACTTCCTTCCTTTTTCTTATACATAGCATGGTGACTTGACAGGACCTGATTTGACACGAGCGAGGATTGTGCCGACCTGTTGGCATCTCGTATGCCAACGTGAATGCTTGAGCGAATATCACGCTATTAATTACTTTATGGTTAATGACCCACTTTAAGATGTCTCGTAGCTGTGACTCTTGCCATTCTCACTACCTGAGTTTCAAGCGTTGGGATCGGCGTCGATGCGACGGATCTTAGTTCATATTAGCCGTCAACCTCCCACTCCCGTCTCATTAGTAATTAGAGACGAAAAGATGTATAGGTACGCTCAGACCTTTGCGTCTTGCACAGGGCCACGGATGTACTTAGGAATCTTTACCTACCTAATCAAGGTAAACTACTATTCATAAAAGAATAAATATAGATAATTGATATTCCGAATCAGCCTAAACAAAGAATGTTATGCAGTAGGCTGTAACACTATCTTAGCTCGACTCAATATTATTGAAAACTAACAGACAATAATCCGAAGGAAGGTATAGGGGATAATATTAGAAGTAATTGCAATGTAAATGTGAAGAAAGAAGTTATTCGCTTTTGATGATACAATTTTTCCGAGCATAATTATTGACCAATTATTGTGAATTCAAATCTGCCATTGGGTGAAGAGTATGTTTTTTTTTTCTTGATCCCCTGATATGGAAGAAGAATATTTCACCCCTTCATCCTTTCGTTATGTGTATGCATTGGTGCTCGTCCCATTAACGTGCCACCCGAGAATATATTGTTGAGTGGATGTCACAATGTCCACAACGTCGACTTCGCGGGGCCGGATTTGAGCGTGAGACGTGAAGGGCCATCACAAGAAACGTTCCACGTGTTTGTCAAATGCATTGCAGTTACCCTTGAGTTGCCACTCAGTGAATCCATGCATACGTATTATCCACACTCGACCCTGGGGCCCTTAGTGCAGAGCCTCGATAGCTCTTTTCTCCTGCGTTCTAAACACAGCAGAAAAATCACAGTAGCCACTGTGTGGCTAATCTCCCTGTCCTTCCTCCATCCTCTTCTTTTTTCTACTGTGTAAGACTGCCAAGAAATATGTGCTTAGCATGTTTTGTATATTGATTTGCAGTTCAATCTTGATGATTTGTTTTATTCGCCGCGCTCTTTATTTTGTAATCGTGTTGTTGTCATTGAGTAACCTGACTAGAACTCTCAAGTATATAATTTTTTTCTTCTACTTGTTGCGCACTGATATGTAGATTTGTTGAATGGAAACTCTCCTTTTTCGCAATGCTCATTTTGTATTCGACGAGCTCATTTTTTTTTAACATAACAGCCATTTGATCTCTTTTCTTTATATTTTATCTCATCTGTGTGGCGGAGTGGTGGGCCAAAACGAAGACATCCGGCATTTGTTGCGGAGTATGTTAACTGAAATGTTAAAAATAATATTAATATATTATTATTATTTTCATCATCGTTGTTGTCATCACATCTCATGGAGTGGGAAGCGGGTGTTCTTGGCAGAAGTATATTATCGTCATGAATGCGACTGGATAGGGTATAGTTTAAACACTGCTGTACTGACAGTACACAAGCTTATATATAAATTGTGACTGTGTAGCCTTTTGGTCGTGCTGGCATCTCCTGCTTCCGCAAATTTTGCATGCGCCGTTATATATGCCCGCAAAACGTCGTCGTGCCGGCTTTGCACAAGGACTCTCGTCTGCGGCCGGAAGCGTTCGCGGGGTCGACCAGAGTTCTTGTCACTAACTGCAGAGCCTATACTACGTTGCAGTCGCGTAGAGGCTGCAGACCCCGCGTACAAGCGAGGTCGACTGGATTGCGTGGTGGTTAGAGCGGTCAGCAAGGTCAGTCGCGCGAATTGCCCTCCGCGGCAGCGTCGAAGGATCACACTGCATCACGCCGCCGATACACGTAACTTCCCACGATACCTTTCACACCAGTCCACATCCCGCAGCGATACGCGCGAACGACAGCGGCTGCAGACCTGTGGCGGTGTGAACGCAACCCTCGTTTCGTTTCGGGCCATTCACAAGTCTGGCGATGATTTCACCACCGTCATCAGTTCGTGACAAAGCTGGTCGAGAAGATCCGGAAACGACAGGCGATACGAAGAAACGTTCTATTCTACCCCATAAAATCGGCAGGAGGTTGTGATACGCGTGGTACAGTTTAATTATGTGCTCCCGGACAGCCGAAGCTTTCGCAGCAAGCCAGAAAGAAAAAAACAAACGTAGGACTGACCTTCGCCCCCTCGACGACAACCGTGACAACTGCCTACGAGGAAATGATTTCGAACGGTTTCGTGGGAGCATATTGTGAGAGCACTGTTATTACTTGCGTGGCCACAACCCCACACTTAAAACAATGGTAGGACAGGCCGACTTAGTAATGGCATAGAACAAACCGCCCTCGCACCTCCATGAGTAAGCGGAGGGGAGAATTGTACATACACACCAATAACTTTATTCGTGTCCTCAAGGATAGGATTAAAAGATGCCGACAGAGATTTCCCGAGTATAGTGGGTGGCTACATTCGTGTCGGAACCGGCGATGATGGCTCTCAGCAATGACACGAACCCTCTGCACGGCCTGGAGGTGATGTGGAAGGTCCGGACTGCGCAGTCGCTCGTAACATAATTTTTGTTGAATCTCAAAGACGGATTCACGACCATGGGTGGCAACAGCAGAGTTATGCCTAACGTATGCACGTTCCTGCGACTATACATTTGCTTGTCTAAGGAAACCAGCATATTTGAGGGAAAAAAACCATATGTCAAACCAAGTGCTCATGTGGCGCCATCTGCAAGGCGTTATCAAAGGCCCAATTTCAGAGGCATGCGTTATACGCGCGAAATATGAATTATTGCTTCCGACGCTAAAACGGCTATTGTAGGTCCTAGTGCCTAAAAAGAGGTGAAAAACAAATTTATTGTTACAAAAGCGTCTTGCCTGTTTTTTAAAACTATAATAAACATGTGATCGATTGCTCGACTAACTGATTATTAACATAATGTATTTTGTTTTATTTTCAAACTCAGCTGCAAGTGCATTTCCATAAACATAGACAGCCTTGCACTCATAGGCTTGACATCAAGAAACAAATTCACCAATATCCCGAAAAATAAGAGCGAGCAAAAAATAAAAAAACACAAACCTAGCGTGATACACAAATGCGAGCGAAGTATCAACTAAATCGCGTGTTAGATGAGATGTCAGCTAAAAGATATTGACAGTGGGAATAACAGTTTCCTCTATGCACCGCTCTGCTTGAATTAAAAAAAATGTGATGTGCGGCATTCCTAAATGCTTTCTTGAGCAGGTTCTTTTAGGGGCGAAGCTCCTTATAACGGCCCCCGTTCGTCCCTCGTAGCCGTTGTAGTAGTGTGTAACAAGTATAATTTTCGGACCTCCAAGGTCGTGCCGGTGAGAGATTTCTTCTGTGCGTTGTTGAACAATAAAAAAATAGTGCTCAATGTACATGCCAATAGCTGCTGAGGAGGAATGAGAGACAGGAGAATTCGGCTTTTAGTTAACGCGCACGCTGCAATCCCCATTAGCAGCCATTGACATGTACATTGAGCACTATCTGACAAGAAATGGTTGCTACGTTATACTCGCTGGGTGTAACCTCCTTAGTTTTAGAAAGGTTTAGCGAGCGTTGAGCCGCAGTGCCATGAATACAGTGAACTAGTATATATCATGAACTCAAGGTGGTTAAAGGTGGAAAGTAGACACAAAGCGCAAGCCGTAAGAAAGTGTGTGTGTGCCTCTTCTAGTTCCGCCCTTGCAATGTGCGCTGGATGGCGGTGCTTATATAGGAGTAATATATGATGAAAAGATGCGAGATGGTGGTACTTGGAGTGTTGAATAGGTGGACGAACGGACACACAGACAGATGCATGGACGGACGCACGGATGGCTGCACGGACGGATGGACGCATGGACGGGTGCAGGAGCGGATGCATGGACGAAAGCAGGGACGGACGCACAGATGAACATGCGGACGCACGAACAGACGCATGCATGGACAGGCGGATGGACGCACGGCCGGTTACACAGACGCACGCATGGATGGACGGAAGCAGGAACGAATGGACGGACGGATGCTTCGCCCCACTATCCACCATTCACTCCGTGAATATGCTGCCATTTTTTGTCTAGGAAAGGTCGTGTATTTGGTGGCAAGCGACAAAATGTATATATTATAACGAACTTTTATCCAGGCTTCAGTCACTGACACTGAAGAAACCAACACTACCGACCCTCATCGTGCACCAAAGGCGTTTCATTGAGGTACGTGGAAGACTCATCGTCACCTTACTCAGAACTGGCTTCCAGAGAAAGCTAGGCGTGCCTTACAGCGTGAAAAGCCGGGGGTGCTTAACGTCGGCGCAAAAAGCAAGACAGTACTATGTTGTTGTTGTTGTTGTTTTGGGGTGGGGGGCATTTGCGCCAATCGCGGATGGATGCGAAAACTGGAGAACGCTTGACCTTCTCCTACAAGAGCAGATCGCCATAGCAGGCCTCGTGCACATCTCCTTCTTAACTGCTATCCTGCTGGGGCTCTCGGCGTATGCCTCAATCATGCCGTAAGGAAACGGACGTCTGCACGCGTCAAATTATCACTGAATGCCTATTGCAGGCACAGTTGTGAACCACCCATTACGCCGTAATTATTACTTCAGCGAATGAGCTAAGGGCCCGCTATGCGTCCGTTGGGCCACACGTGAACCCTACGCTGCTTTTCACTTTCTTGCTAGTACTGCTGATGATGATTACTAAATATGTCTGAGCACTTTGTTATGGGTATACGCGTTTAAAAGGTCACTGAAGAAAAAATGTTTGCGTATTGGTAAAGTACAATTCCATAACTCTGAAAACGCGACTCTTACCACGAGATGACGCTTGGCGAGCGAGAAAATGTGCGAAAATTAAAAAAGAAATGCGGGTGAAAACACCTTAACATTATTGAACCAAATACCATGACGTAGAAAATTTTGAAGTTGCGCGCTAGGTCTCAGTCGTTTTATTCGATAAAAAATGAAATACATTGTCATCAGGAGATGGAGGGGGGGGAGGGTCATCGACCTGACGTACAACGTTTTAGAATATTTCATCCAGACAATATTGCAAAAACACCAAAAATACAATTTGAAATTTGTGACGTCCCGTGTCAACATTTCGACTTTTATTTTTTCCTTTAATAATGAACTTGTCATGGTGAAACTAGCGAAAGTACATGGAGTACAGTTCATCAACCTAAACCGGGTCATTGTTCCACTTTCGTGTCCCTTTAGAACACCAACTCGTTGCTAAATCCACATCTTTTGACGCCTGAGGAGATTCAACGCTGCTACCACGCAATATATGATGTGTTAAGCTCCTTTCAGTATATATACATGACATTCATATAGTGTCTCCTTTCAAGCAGTGGTGGTCGTGGTAGTGGTTAGAATGAAGAGGAAAAAGGCACCTAATTTCTGTCTGCCTTCAGGCGACACGGCACAGTGCCTTATAGGGGTGAGGGAAGGAGGGATAAAAAAGAATAGAAGGAAAATAGACGAAGAAGTAGACAGCCAAGCGACGGAAAAAAGAAGGAGATAGGAAAGTGGGGATCCGGTCGAAGCAGTCCAAGGGCGGGGCGCCACAATGCGAGAGCTGCACGGCGTCAGGAGACCGCGGAGGGCGAACCAGTCGGCGGGAGCTACGCTGGCGTCGGAGATCACGAGGGCACAACCGTCCAGCTTGAAATCCTGCGAGCGAATCCCTTCCAAGCAGTTTCTGCATATGTCATGGCTATGTGGCAGCACACCTCCTTGCCACTCAGACGGCCTGTGTTTGACCTTTACGCAGGCCCAGAAAGTTTGTTATTTTATTTACATCTTTCTCGCTTTTTTTTTTTTTGGTCACGGACAGTCGCGTGTACACATTAGGAAAATGCGTAGGAGGACTCCCCGACGCACTGTGCTCGAAAGTAGAGCACTGTATGGGCCTAAATTTTGGCCCTGGTATGGCCCGTAAACTCAAAGCTAAACCCGGGCTCGACCAAGGCACGTCCTAAACCCGAGTGAAAATTCACTTACTCGGCCCGGCACATAATCAGACCGCAAATTGGCCTTGACATAAGCCCGAGCCAGTAATATAGGTGGTGTTGGCCAAACACGGAATGAACAACACGATGTTCTTTTTGTGTTATATAAGTGACAGATATGTGCACTTTTATAGTGCATGCTTCGCTAGCAATAATACTTTAACGTACGGTAATTTTTTTTTTGTAAAAAGGGGCCCACGGTTGAAACAGCTGAGCTGATATATTGATTGCAATGAATGTTTGCTAGAGTGACACACAATGCCTCTCTTTTTTGCACATACTATGGGGATGCAATCATGGCTTCGACGGACATCCACCTGGTCGCCAATAGTCATTGAATAAAAAGACCAGGGCACTGACCACGAGAGAATAAAAATGCGTTGACGTTGCAGGACCCAGGATAGGAGTCTTGTGCACTATGACTGTGAGCAAGGCTCCTGTTTTGAGTGCCAAAACATCAACAAGAACCATCAAGAGCCTTTCACAGCTGATAATGTTGCAAGTAAGGAAACTGATTTGCAGCATGAGTTCAGTTTGAATGCACGCGCTATAAAAAACAAAGGACACAAGGAGCAGAAAGCTCTCTTCCCTTTGTTGACATAGTAGTCTATTAAACATTAACCGCGAATGCAGATATGCTACTTGGCTCGCGCTTTCGATTTGACTTGAGTATAAGTCGGCGTGAAACAAGCAGCTGACTTCGAAACGCCCAAGTTGGCATTCACGATTCATAGATGCTCAGGCTGTCTTGCTTGATCAAGTCGAGAACGAGCTTCAAAGCAAAAACACGCTGCTCGCCTGCTAACAAGGTTAGTAATGAAATTGTTCGCGTAAGGCACGTGTTACAGCAAAAAAAGACCATACGTTTTAAAATAAAAATAAAAACGAAGTGCCACAAGAATATATTTGCCATTTTACGGCCAACGATTGGAACGTGTGCCTGCCGCCACAGTGATGCGCCATGTTGCTTCTGTGAAGCATTTGTTGCCCGCTGGTTTTAGTGGCCACCCAAATGCGGCGCGTTTCTCCACGCTTGCTTGTTTGGATATATTCAAGTACATTATAGTTTGGAGGTGAAACAAGCATCGCGTTGGATTCTTTCTTCGTTTTTTTTTCCCAATCGTATGCCCGCCACAGCGTGTATTTGTGCTGACCTGGCTCACGAGGTAACGTGATTTTCACGGTATTCGCCTTTTTGTTCACCCGTGGACATGCTTGTAGGGGCCTAGATCACAGTTAGATATGAAAAATAAAAAAAAAACAAGTTTTGGGAACAAAAGTGATTTGTATTCTTTTGTTGAGCTTGGTAAAGAAGAGAAAAAGTGGGGGTCAGGACATTGCCCTCAGCAGAATTTTGTCTCGTGGATGCAGCAATGTCTCGCTGCATGGAGGTGAAGGGGGAGGCACATGATGAGGAAACCCGTGATACAGGCACCTATTTTTCTGTGTGGGTGAAATTTTTCGACACGTTGCGCTGTAAGCGATGCCTTTCTCAGTGAGAAACAGCGCCCTAGACGGGATGATAGGATATACGAGGCACACAGACACAGCGCCGAGTCAATTTTGTACAGAAAGAGACGGAAAATGTCGTGTTTTAGAAAAACAAAACAGAGATAGCCTTTGCGGTTACGGAACACTTAGGCATCGTAACCACAGGGGCTATTAATACGCACGTGTGTGTAGTCGACACAACCTGTAACGCCAGGGAACTCAGCCACTTCTTTAAAGTCCCGCATAACTATAGAAAGTGCCGCTGGCTGCGGAAAGCACACCAGCATCGCGTACAGGTGCTTTGCGATGAGTAGCGTAACTTTTCCGACTGCACGGCACACTGTCGACTACGGAATGTTGACGAGATTCCCGGTGATTCTTTGGCATGTGCCAGCGCCGCAAAACTTGAGAGCCATCAGTAGCTGCAACACTGGAGGCACATGCTGTCTTCCGTTGTCCCCACTTTCACGGAGCGGTAACATAGCCAGCAGCTGCCGCACGGAGTTCTTTGTGAATCAGTAGCGAGCGTGGAATTGTTGCTCGTCGTACAACTCCAATAGATTTCTTCGGTCACGTAAAGCGGGTCGAGGAATATTCGGCAGACAGTGCGCCTCAAAAAATGCTACGCTTATGGCGAGGCAAGCAAATTCAAAAGCGGCCACCCTCCGCGCGACGTCTATTTGAGAGGTGGCCATGTTGGAATAACGCGTGAAGCCGCTTTTAAGCTAGCCCCACAGCTGACTTGAAACTTGTACTGACTTCGACCGAGCCAAGTCGCCTTCAAGTCGTCCGCAAGTTCGAGAACGATTTATGGTGACCGGAAAGACGGTCTTGAGTCAAGAACGAGTCAAGTACGATTCAAGTAACATCTCTGTAGTTGGGGGTAAGGTATGCTCTAACGACAAAGCCAATAGTCATACCCTTCTAGATATGTGGCACCTGTCTACAGCTTAGTAGCAGCGCGCCACTGAAACACAAATAGACAAATAGAGTCAAATTATTTACGTTGTTGTAAGTACACTACCTTAGACAAGAATTGTAATAAACTAGGGGCACCACGTCTACTTTCAGAAATACGTATAGCATGTTTCTTCACGTGTGTGAAAACCAAACTATCAAAAAATACCGGCTTTGAGAATGTCATGCGCTGTTGCATCACATATATTGCCTCGGTCAAGTTTTTCGCAATGCTTGCGCCACAATGGTGTAAGCTACATCTGTCTTGCAAATTTTGAAGGCGTAGCCAGTCGTTGTTTTAGGTTCCACCACTGGAGCAAATGAAATTCAGGATATCTGCAGACTTCTGCATAATTAGCGTAACTGTCCAGCTGATCTTTTCATTACTCTCGTTTCCGAACAATGTGCCACTCTTCAATGTGATCTATAAAACACCCCTTTGAGGGCATCTCCTGGCAGTGTTTAGTAGTGTATGTAATGAATGTTTTGCACCGCGTGCTCTCTATTGTTTCCATACTATATAAGTGTACGCTTTCCTAACGATGTTCTACTGGCAGAAGGTGGTGATTGGACTACGCGAACATATGATTGACAGAGGTGAACAAAGATGCGAAAATGCTGTAGGCTCACGTGCTAAAATTTGGGTGCACGTTAAAGAATACCAGGTGGTCGAAATTTCTGGAGCCTTCCACTATGGCGTCTCTCATAATTATATGGTGGTTTAGGGACGTTAAATCTCAAATAATATGATTTGAGGTGCACAAAGAAATCTTGATGTATTTCCGGGGTTTGTTCCAGTTTGATAACAAAGGTGCGAATAAGCTTTTCGACACTTACTCGTTGGATGAATATGGTTCGAGGTAAGGTTAGAGCCTCCCAAATCTTAAACCATCGTGCACGAGTGGCAACCTCTGTACATCAGCGCCACACAATGGAGCAGAGTTACAAACAGGGCGGCGCATCTTGAAATATCATTTGCCGTATCTTTCTTGCCGCTATGTTTAGTGTTGGAACAAAAAAAATATGAGAAAATTATTCGCGAACTCACGCTATCTGTTCGCCTGAAGTGCCATAATAGAAAGTGATGCCCTTCAGGAAGACGAACCTATAGCAGATGACGGGCCCAGCTGAGCGCACTTTCTGAGCATGCCTGAACTTGCCTTCGCTCTGTTTAAATCTCGGCTCCGTTGTAAGGCGCTGACGCATACAAAAGTGGCAGCTCGCGTACGATATTTGAGCTTTGAGCGACTGTACAGAACATAACACGGAATTCATAATCACCCTTTTCAAGTCAGATGTTTATTAAACGAATATCTTTTGATCAACGCCTTGTTGAATGAACTTTTGTTATTCCTGCAAATGCCAACGCTGTCATGCCTGTCATGTATCTCTCGCACTATATATGCCGCTGGGGACTCAAACATTGCCGCAGCTCGCACCCGGCTGCCTTCACCCCAACTTTTTTTTAATTTTCTTTATAAGTAGGTTCATAAGCTACATAGGCATGACAGGTCTAAAGCATTATCTTGTGATGCACGACATGTTTCCATCATACGTTGATATATAACCATGTAAGAAAAGTCTATACAGCAGAATCGGCGTCAAGATTTCAGTCTTTTTGGAGATGGGTATATATATCCTGTTAGAATCTCGTGACCAAATACATTTCAAAAATGACCGATATACGACATACGGGAGAGGTCCCTCAAAAGGCAAAATCATATGGCATTTCGTACTATTTATTTCCCACCCCATTCTTCCGACTCATCGTCCTGGCCTCAATGTAGGAGTAAATTTTTGCGAATGCAAATCGCTTGCTGATGCGAGTTTGAAACCTCTGCTATAGTGGAAAACGACAAAAACTCAAACGATAACAATGTGGGTGCACAAAGCAGACTGTGCATGTCCATCTAAAATCACATTACATGTAGGAGCCATGAAAAGCCGCAGAAAAAAAAATTCTTTGTAGGCATGCTGGATAACGAGACTTCGTTCAGTCCTTTAGTTTTAGTGGAGGTTTAGAATATTCGAGAACGTTTCCCAACTTTCAAGCTCTTGCGATGAAAAGTTATAAATTTATTCTTTTCCTTCAGTACAGTCCTCTCTAAATAACATTCGGGATTCAATAAAATAAAGGAATCGAATAAAGCCCAGAAGCAGCAAAATGTAAACTATGTCAGCATTTGGTTTGTTTACTTTCAACTCACCTGTTTTTGATGAATCAATCAGCCCCTTAAACAAAATGTTGAAAAAGTTCAGTGCATGCCCATCATAGAAGTCTAAATTGCTTGCCCTATGGAGAAGAATTTTTTCTAGATAAAATGTGAAACATGTATGTATGCGCAACGCTTATGGAAAAACTTAAAGGGTCACAAACCCGAAGAATAGCTTTTCTATGATTAGTGAATTACTTCTTTACAATTCCAAAAAAAAAAATATCGGTAGATCCCACGCCCAGTATAATGTAATACGCGAAGCACGAATGACGGAGGTTGATATGTCACATTAAAATCAGCACAACGATACGAGGTGGACGTAAAATATGCCGTACATGACTTTCATGTCATGATTATTATGTTTGCGCCTGGTAATTGTGTTCGTCGTCTATTTACGTCCCGTAATAGTAAATCCGGTATATGTGAAGCAAGCAAAACGGCTGCGAGCGCGCTCTGAGCGTTGCATGTAGTCATGTTTTACATGACACGCATGACATGATTATTATGTTTCAACATGTCATTTACCTTTGTCGTCCACGAACATCACGTAATACCGAATTCCATAAATGTGAAGCTGGCGAAACGGCCGCGAGCGAATCATGAGCGTGGTATGTAGTCATCTTCTTATATGACACGCTTGTCATGATTACAATGTTTGAACGTGTTATTTACCTTCATCTTTCTTCTATTCACGTCACGTAATACCAAATTTGCTATATGTGAAGCTAGCCAAACAGTTGCGAGTGCGCTGTGAGCGTACCATGCAGTCATGCTCTTTCATGACACGCATGTCATGTTTATCCTGTTTGCACCAGTCATATACCTTCCTCATTGATTGACGTCACGTAGTACTAAATTTCGTACATATGAAGCTAGCGCAACCACCGTGAGCACACCATGAGCGTGTCTTCTAGTCATGACTTACAAGAGATGCATGGCATGATTTCTACGTTAGTCTGCCACTCATGTTTGCCATGCAGTGATGGCATACCAAATGAGTTTTGCAATATCTAATGCGAACAAACCGCCCCAAGAGTAGCAAGACAAAAGCATGTTATTCATGACATTCATCACATACACGCCACGATCTTCATGTTATGGCTAGTCACTTATGCTCGTAATACAGTCATGTTTTGACATACCTATTTCGGTATAGATTCGATAATCGAAACGGCCAGGAGAGCTAAAAGCCGTAGGGGGCTGATAGATAGATAGATAGATAGATAGATAGATAGATAGATAGATAGATAGATAGATAGATAGATAGATAGATAGATAGATAGATAGATAGATAGACAGACAGACAGACAGACAGACAGACAGACAGACAGACAGACAGACAGACAGACAGACAGACAGACAGACAGACAGATAGATAGATAGATAGATAGATAGATAGATAGATAGATAGATAGATAGATAGATAGATAGATAGATAGATAGATAGATAGATAGATAGATAGATAGATAGATAGATAGATATGATCAAAGTCACCAAAGTTCACCAGAAATCCTCCCCATTTAATAAGCACGCTCGTCCTGACAAGATTCTTGGTAAGCTCCAAAATGTGCAAAAGCAAATGCAGGTTCTGACTTCACCTTCAAAATCATGCAGCAGTAGTCGCCACGTCATAGATTCTGACGGTCTTTAATGGGGCCTACGTAGAACCTAGTCGGTAAAAATGAACTAAATTGACTTCGGAGTGGTCTATAGACTTAGCATGCCATGTTTCAGGATACTTTGAAGAGCCAGTGCCCTCAAAATACGACGAATTTAATTTGAAGTCCCTGACGCCACGCGCGGAGATTTGAGCGCCCAATTCTGGAATGAGACTTGGACCTTGACTTAATCTTCCATGAATGAACTTATGGAGGTGAAATGAATGGCACTCGAGTTTTCAAAGAACACTTTGTCAGGCTAAACCAAGTCGATCAGTGTTTCACTTCAGTTTCCCTTCACGAACTAAGCAAAGACCAATCCCGGCCTGGTCCACAGGCTGTAGCTTCAACCGGGCCCATCGTGAAACCTCCTCTACCAGGCCCGCCCGGGTTTTCGGGCAGGCCCGAGCCCGCGCAGTGCTCTGCTCGGGAGTGCCAGTTGTCACGTGAAAATAGAGGGAGGAAGCTAGCTTTGAGCTGGGTGGAGCTTGCACGCCGCCACGTCGCTACAAGCGCTTACCACTGTTTACAAACATGAGACAGGCATGGTATACCGGACTTA
Organism: Rhipicephalus microplus; assembly: GCF_043290135.1. NCBI lineage: Eukaryota > Metazoa > Arthropoda > Arachnida > Ixodida > Ixodidae > Rhipicephalus > Rhipicephalus microplus. The sequence continues at coordinate 144,361,605 of NC_134710.1, read as the reverse complement.
ACCGGTATATCGGCGTGCCATGATAGCGGGATCGAAGTGCGCGTGCACAGATACGTACGTTACCCGTACCGCTTACCATACTATTTCCAGATTTAACGTTACCATGTTAGCGTAGGTGTACGTAGTGTACGTAAAAAATTGCGGCGCTCTCGGACGCCCGCTTCGAAGTGATTTTGGCGTAGTTGTTGAAAAAAATTTTTTCCGCAGCAAACGACTCTTTCGAGTGGCTTCGCTTGTCTTCAGTTAGGTTCGACGACAGAGTATTACGAATAGGTTGGCGTAGTTTTTGAGATAGCTTCCCATTTCGAATGTGTCTAGGCTTACCTACAAGAACGATGTTAAAAAAATTGGCAACATGAATGTTCTCGCGTTTGGTGCGTAATTCATATTTATTTACATTGATTATTACTAAAATACACTTGTAACAATGCTTTGCGTGGTGAAAAAGGCAAACATTCTCGTTTTCTTTTCCTTTCCACTGCACTTATTTCTCATTATTCTGATAGGTGGCGCCACCATCCCAGCTGGGGCACGTAAACCACGTAAACGCTATCCCGCTAAACTATAAGACGCTGGCCGCAACGAATGTTTGCTGCTCGGTAATGCCACTCCCTTAACCTCCGCTATCACACTAACGGTACACTGTAACTGTCTATAGACTGCAACACTTTTTTCGTATCCGTGCGTTAAAAGAAAATCTGTGCGGACCCCGAAGGCAGTGCAGCTGGGTATTCGCGCAATTGCCGAACACCTGGCTTTTAGTCGGGTGTCCTTCAGCACACCTTTTCCGTGAAAATAATTGTTTCACCACCACTTCGACCACTGTACGTGTATGAATAAGGGCCTTCAGGCCGCAGGGTATTAGCTGGTATATAATCGGATCCCTGAGCTACAAAGTCTCCGTGTACAGAAGATATGGCCTGATCCTAAAGACGGCGCATTCAACGGTATCTACTTGCACATTCACCAGCAGTTGTTAGCAGTGACCGTTAGGTTGGGCACAATCTCCGGTACACCCAAAGGTGATTGAGAAGTTCATGAGCACACACTTTACACGGGTTGGTTGTCATGAACCAACCTTGCGATGATCGTTGGAGGCCAAGAAATGCTTTCCTCGTGTATGCCAGGATCCAAGTCACTCAACTGCTGAACAATGGTGGCGTATGTATTTCGGTCAATATTCTGTCTCTGAGGTTGTAACTAAACCACTCAGTGTACATCAAAGTAATAACAAAACTATCCTTAGTACCATTATTAAACAAAAATAATCTGACGGATTCTCGTTTAGCAGCCTGTTAAGAACTATAGTTTTACTGCTCATCCAACTTCACCGACCCAAATGGCTTCCTGTTTGTTTGTTTTTTATTTTATTTTTAGTGGATCCGACACCAATTTACTGAGGGAGCTATGACGGAGCCCGGTTTATCGTTCAGTTCATGGGGCACTCAAAAGTACATGGACCGACATTGTCCTGCTGTTTTCTTAACTTGGTTCTTGTTTTTTCGAGCATTACACAAACTACACGATGACTAATCGTATACGTGCACATGAGTCGTGTGTGTCGGTTCAAATTGAACCAACTATGAAGAAACCTGTGGTAGGGAGTACAAATTAATTTTAGCGCACGAGCTAACTCACTATGCACTGAAGTATTGTTCTTATGAAAATATTTTCGAACTAAACATCGGACGCCTTCGAAGCTGCAACAGCATGTATGTTCATTATAGTTGAACGTCATAACAACCAAGCTGCATTTTTGTGAGCAAGCGCATGAACAGAAGGCAGGCCCTCTGCATGGAGTGCTCGGACAACGCATGCACAGTGTGTCTTATGGTACGTCCAAACTGAACAAACTTAGTTAAGTTGTCGTTCTTGTCGCACTAACCCCTATACCGCAAGTAGTACCGAAAAAATCTGCAACAAATAATCTACACAACTGGCACAAAAGTTCCCCAAGAAGTTATGTCGATTGCCCTTATAATTGTCTTGGCATTTTTTATTCCCCTTCCGTGTGCGAACAAGATAGACAAAATACAGTGAAATCAACAGGTGCACATGGAGGTGCATACTTATTTTCCATTGAAAACTTTCACTTTCATTCTTCATTGCACCATGAGAAATGATCCGGACGCTTAAGACTGCGTCAGGACGAAATGACAAACACAAACACTCGTGCACAGAGCAGTTTATGAAAAACCCAAGCACTGCGGAAAAAAACTTCTCTAGACAAGATATACCATTTATAGACGTCAATCACAAATTACGAATTCCACTCTGGGCTTCTGTGTACCAAAATTACGAAGTAATTATGAGACACCCAGTGGCGGAGTATTCTCGACTCATTTTAAATCACATGGGCTTTTCTAACGCACGTTTGGGCTTAAATACATGGGCGTTCCGTTCTCGACTCATTTTAAATCACATGGGCTTTTCTAACGCACGTTTGGGCTTAAATACATGGGCGTTCCGTACATGGGCGTTTTTGCATTTCAGACCCGTCGAAATGCGGCCTCAGAGTCCAAAATTGAACCTGCATCCTTGAGGTTAGGAGTGCAACACCTTTGTCGCTAAGCCACAACGGCGGGCCACCCATTGGCATTCAACATGTCGACTAGCGGTGACTGGTGCCAGACTTCGAAGTATTTACAGTTGTAAACTACTTACAGGAACTCAAAAAGTACTTAAGTTTGTTCTGTGACACTATTAACAATAGAAACTTCTAGCACGTTGCGAAAATACGGTAAGACAGTAGCATAGCGCTCGTCCTTTCCAGTAACTGTAGCTTCCTCACTAACAATGCGTAGGCAGACAGGCAACAACGCGGTGAGACAACCCCACGGCACAGTCCTTATACAAACAGTAATAAAGTGTGTTGTGGTGGTTGGGTGAATTCCCTCGCAAAAGGTCAACGACCAGGAACGGAGGAGTGGTACCATCGTACCGTACCATCGCACCGGTACCATCGTACCGGTGCCGTATTTCTGTAACTTGCTAGAACTCCAGTAATAGACAGTTATAGTTTACCTGGCTTAGCGGAATAGCAGGCTTGAAATGCGCATGCGCAGCGCGCTAAAAGACACAGCGTGTACCACACGCACGCTCTTTTTCACATTTACTGTTACCATGTTTGCGAGGTCTGCGTATAGTGTTCATAAAACATGGCGGTGGTTTTGGAAGCCCGCTTCGAACTGAAGTTAGCGTTGGTGGCGACAGATCCACTTTTTTTAGTAGCTAGCGACAGGACTTCGCTTGCCTCCAGGTAGATTGGGTGATCGAGTAATAGGAAAAACTTAGCGAAGTTTTTGAGATCGCTTCCCATCTCGAGAGTCCCTGGCGTAACTGGAATACCAAAGTAAACAAATGTGCAACATAACATATGCGTTCTTGGTTCGTGGTTCATAGTTACTTACCTAATACTAAATGTAAGGAATATTGCCGCGCGCAGAGATACAGGAGAGCAGAGGCAGAGAGTTTTTATATTCGCGGCCAGAGAGTAATGTCTGTTAGATCTCAATAATATTGTGTCAAAACAAGGAAAAACGAGCCCTTAGGTATACACTCTATACACTCATTTATCTTATATATATATATATATATATATATATATATATAGATATAACAGACAGTAATGCCAAGGAATTACATTCCTTGGCATTACTGTCTGTTATATCTCATTAATATTGTGTTAAAACACGGAAAAACGAGCCCTTAGGTATACACTTCTTTCCCTTATATATATATATATATATATATATATATATATATATATATATATGCGTGTGTGAGTGTGTGTGTATGTGTGTGTGTGTGTGTGTGTGTGTGTGTGTGTGTGTGTGTGTGTGTGTGTGTGTGTGTGTGTGTGTGTGTGTGTGTGTGTGTGTGTGTGTGTGTGTGTGTGTGTGTGTGTGTGTGTGTGTGTGTGTGTGTGTGTGTGTGTGTGTGTGTGTGTGTGTGTGTGTGTGTGTGTGTGTGTGTGTGTGTATTATACATATATACCCAATAAAGTGGCGGGGAGGGGGGTAGCCGCCGTGGTAGCTCAGTTAGTAGAGCACCGAAGCCGTTATTCGAAGGTCGCCTGTTCGGTTCCGGCCCTCGGCAAGTAATCTTTTCACCCACACTTTTTTCTTTTTTTCTTCACATTTACACAACAATTCGGTATAACTTCCGCTATACTTTCCTTGGTATGATTGTCTGTTAGATGTCATTATTATTGTGTCACGAAAAAACAAGCGCTTGTGTATACTTCTTTCCTTAATATATATACATACATATATATATATATATATATATATATATATATATATATATATATATATATATATATATATATATATATATATATATATATATATATATATATATATATATATATATATATATATAGTCAAGTAGATCCTCCATGAGTGGTCACAACGTGGTTTATTTCGAAGTTTCGGCCTAGAGTCTGGCCTTCATCACGATTAAAGGTACAGTTTGTTGGTGCTCAGCTTTATACAATCTCAAATCGGAGGGAAAGAGCAAGAAAGACAGAAAAAAGAACAAAAGAAGATAATGAAAAGAAAAGAAAAAAGAAAAAAAGAAAAAAGAGAAAAAGACTATAAGGTGGACTCCCCCCCAGGCACCACCCTTCCACTCTTCCTTCCACATCCCCCTTCATCTCTCTCCCCTCTCTCCCCTTCACCTTTCTGATGTCAGCGGTCTGCGTAAGCTTCCTTTCACTAACGCATTCTTCCCGACCAGACAGCGCTTCCTGGCTTTTACGGTTCAGTGTGGGGCAAAAAAGAGCTTTTTTAGGAAGTTTAAGCTTTTAACTACTCGGTACCCCGTCAACATTTCGTCGTAGAAAGAGGGGTGCCGCGTATTGCGGCAGAGGCTGGTAAGCGGGTGCAATGCGAATTCCTTGCCCGCTTCTGGATTACGCGTGCAGTAGGCGCCTCCCGGCTGTGCACAGGGTTGCTGTTGGGCATGTCATGCATGGCACAATTGATTGCGTAGTAAAATAAAACAGAAAACAGACGACGGCTGTACCTAGGAGGAGTAGTTACACTTGGAATTGTTTTGAGTTGTCCAGTGTCCTTCGCAGCTGCAGTGCCGTGAACTCAGTTACTATTTTCATTATTGCTGTTATTGATTTCTAATGCTTTAATTGCTGCAAGTGTACCAGGATTCTCATTTATTCCTCTATCGAGAATGTTAATTCGGTGGATAAGGTATGACTCTCGTTGTTCACGTTCTCGGTTTGATTATATCCCGTCTCTAAGAGCGTTACTGATAGTTTGTCGAATACATGGTCAGGAAGATTAACATGTTTTGATAGGGGTAGATTTGGGGCTGATTTAGCATGGGCTCTGTTATTATTGAAGCGAATCCTAAATGGTGTTTCTGTTTGTCCGATGTACTGCATACTACACACGTTGCATTCGAGTAGGTATATCACATTAGCGGAATCGCATGTTAGCTTTCCTCGTATGTTAATCTAAAACTTTGATTGTGTGCTGGTTGCTTTGTATGTTTCTCGCACTGCCTTACATACAAGACATCGTGACTTCAAACAAGGTTGACATGAATTATTGGGGGGTGAGGTATTGATTTGAGAGTGTACAAGTGTGTCTTTGAGGTTGCGTGGTGATCGGTAATAAACGACGCCTGGAGTCGAAGGGAATGCGCGTTTCAGAAGTTCACTTTGTTCCAGAATGTTGTAATGTCGTTTAAGGATTTTGTTTACATTGGGGAAGTTTGTGCTGTATGTCAACAATAACGGCAATAATCAAAATAGTAACTGAGCTCACGGCACTGCAGCTGCGAAGGGCACTGGACAACTCAAAACAATTCCAAGTGTAACTACTCTTCCTAAGTACAGCTGTCATCTGTTTTCTGTTTTATTTTGCTACCCAATCAATTGTGCCGTGAACGACATGCCCAACAGCAACCCTGTGCACAGCCGGAAGGCCCCTAATGCACGCGTAATCCAGAAGCGGGCAAGGAATTCGCATTGCACCCGCTTACCAGCCTCTGCCGCAATACGCGGCACCCCTCTTTCTACGACGAAATGTTGACGGGGTGCCGAGTAGTTAAAGGCTTCAACTTCCAAAAAAAGGTGTTTTTCGCCCCCAACTGAACCGCCAGAGCCAGGAGGCGCCGTCTGGTCGTGAAGAATGCGTTAGTGAAAGGAATCATGCACAGACCGCTGACATCAGAAAGGTGAAGGGGAGAGAGGGGAGAGAGATGAAGGAGGAAGTGGAAGGAAGAGTAGAAGGGGGGCGTCCGGAGGGGAGTCCACCTTATTTTTTTTTTCTCTTTTTTCTTTCTTTTTTCTTTTTTTCTTTTCCTTTTCTTCTTTTTTTCTTTTTTTCTGTCTTTTTAGCTCTTTCCCACTGATTTGAGATTGTATAAAGCTAAGCACTAACAAACTGTACCTTTAATCTGATGAAGGCAAGACTCTAGGCCGAAACGTCGAAATAAACCACGTTGTGACCACTCACGGAGGATCTACTTGACTATATGCAACGCTACGGCCACTCAACCACCATGCTTGCCTACACAAAACCGGCCACAGGCACACCTCCAGTCAAGCAGGTCTCACGGAAGTTCCCTAAACATGCCCCAACATTAGCCATCATCGGAAACTCGCAAACAAGATATTTGCACCGGCATTTCATCCCGCATGAGAAGGCGACACCTACGATCATTTCAATCCGCGGAGCCTCCACATTCGACATCGAAAAAGAGCTGGCTGGCATACCACGATCTGTGACCACGCTCGTTTTCTACGTCGGTACGAGCGAGCTGGCGTCGTACGGACTAGAGGAATCGCAACGCCTCCTTCGTCGCCTAGTGAACAACACGCTTCAGACTTGCCAGGAACTCGAGGCTCGTTGTTTCACGCGTGCTGCCCCGTTATCTCAACCTACACCTGGAACGATCGAACAAACAATTCGTGCACCGCTTCAACTGGGACGCTCGTCAATTCAACGAGACAGTCAAAGCCTACTGCCGAAGACCCAGCAAGGTGTCATACATCGACTACCAATTCGAGCAGTTGCCACCAAGACACTTTCTTGCTGCAGATGGGCTTCATCCGAGTTTTATGGGTGTCGCGTTGATTGCCGTAACCCTCAAGAGTGCACTCGGTGGCGGAGTCTTCGAAGCTACCACGGGGTGGTCGACTCAACCAGCAGCTCCCGTCAATATCCGTTCAACACAACACGACACCCACGACAAGAACTCTGCATATCAACATACTCCAGAAGCCCCACACCCACCCAACATCACAGACGAGTTCCCGACGATCGACGAAACTGACTCCCGCGAGCCACAAGCACCCCCTCACCATCATCAACAGCGCACCACTACTAGGGGGGAAGTCTGCTGAACAGCCAACACGCGTCCCTCCATTGCGGATGTCGAGACCAAAAGCACTACACGACAGCATCACTACACCACTCCTCAAAGGGAAGCCAGCCGATCTACGAAACCGTGTCCCTCTATTGCGAACCCCGGAACTGCCTACGAACACGTTCGCCGGGAGCCCAACGCCAAAATCCTCCCTACAATGACAAAGGCCTGCCGTACATAACTACAATCTGCGCCCTTCATCAGTGCATCCCTGACCCAAAAAAAGATTGACTTCCGAAATGTAAGTCCAGCTCATCGCTTCCCAGTTGCAGTGCCACCTTCCTTAAAGTACGAAAACTTGCTGACAAACGAATTAGGCATGAAATGCATAAATCAACATTGCAAGCGTACCTTCGTGCTAAAATACCCCCCAAGGGTATGACACTCTCCCTCACACCAGCCGCTACAAACCTAGACGAACATGACCAAATAACATGGAAAAATGTCCTACTTGAGGGATCTCTTAAATTAACAGAAATCGCTCTTAATCACAGTGATAAGCAGGTAAAGAAACTGGTCGCTATCACCAACACCATTCTCCGCCACAACACTTTATCGAACAAAAATCACCCGATTAACAGAATTTGAACTTAATAAATACCAAGCCATCATGACCACAAAAATTCATAAACTCAAAAGAGATTATGTGTCCAACCCCGCGTTCCCTGATATAGTTCCTTATCACTACAACACCACCACCCAGGAAACCACTAACGGTACAAACGAGCGCCCATATAGGAACACACCCTGTGACACTGTGGTTGTAAACCTATTAAACACGAGCTTGTCACCTGGCGAAGAAAAACTGCTATCTAAAGGATTTAGCTTCTGCGCGACCCCAAAATTTTTTGATGAATTCCACTTGCTCTGAGACCTCGACAACTTTGCTAGAAGCTTAAGGTTGCACGAATATTTTTTGGACAGGCCTTCTGACCACGAAACAATCCACAGTCGTAAAACAAATGATTAGACACCGAACAGTAATCGAGACAAGTGCCTGGACCTTTATATCACCGCAGTTCAGAAATATATAGTACACGAATACCACAGACAGAAAGGAAACCGAGAAAACATGACAAAATCTGAAAAAATGAATTTGAGAAATCTGGCATCTAGGACAGACATGACAATAAAACCCGCTGACAAAGGAAGAGCAATTGTAGTCCTTAATACAACCAACTACTTACAAGAAACATACCGCCAACTAGACGACTCAAGATCTTACGAACGCCTCCCAAGTGATCCGACAGACGAATACAAACGTATCGTATCAACAGAACTAAAAAAACTATTGGATGCAGAAAAGATAACCAACACTGACCACAAATTGATGCGAGCAGCATACCCTCGTCCAGGTTACTTCTACATCCTCCCAAAAATTCATAAACCCGATAACCCAGGTCAACTAATCATATCAGGCATCAGCACAATAACTGAACCCATATCAAGGTACGTGGACAAACTAATAAGCCACATTCCATGCACCCTCGCGTCGTACATAAAAGACACCACACATTTTCTTCGAGACATTTCAGGTCTGTGTGTGCCGAAAAACTCGTACTTGGTTACTCTTGATGTCTCTTCATTGTATACAAATATTCCTCACGATGACGGCATAGCTGCATTACAAAACATGTACACAAGCCATAGACAATCTAACACCCCAGATTTCTCTGCCATCGCAACTTTGACGTGAATGGTCCTCAAATTAAATTCATTCGAGTTTAACCAAGAGTAATTTCGACAAATCAGCGGGACCGCTATGCGCACCAAAATGGCACCCAATTATGCCAACATATTTATAGAAAAGCTAGAATCGGAATTTGTTGCACAAAGTTCCTTAAAACCACTGAGGAACAAAAGATACATAGACGACATCTTTCTTATTTAGACCCACAGCAAGGACGAACTTCTCAGCTTTATCAACACTAACAATGCTGTACATCCGAACATACACTTCACACTCACATACTCGCAAGCCACCGTAAATTTTCTTGATGTCACCATAACGATCGAAGAGGTCAAGCTCTCTACAACTCTATATCGCAAACTAACGGATCGACAACAATACCTCCATTACCAAAGCGATCACCTGCGCCACTGTAAAAACAGTATCCCATGCAGCCAGGCTCACGGGTTTAAGCGAATCTGCTCAAGAGACGATGATTTTGACTCGAGCTCACAGAAGCTGAAACTTATGCTCGAAATACAAAAATACCCCCCACATGTAATTGATGACGCCGTTCAAAAAGCGAGAAAACTGAAGCGTGATGACTTACTTATGAAGCGACCACCGCAAAAAGACCCACAACGAAGAAACCTCTGCTTGACTTACAGCACAAACTTCCCCAATGTAAACAAAATCCTTAAACGACATTACAACATTCTGAAACAAAGTGAACGTCTGAAAGTGCAGTCCCATCCTTTCCAGGCGTCGTTTACTGACGACCACGCAACCTCAAAGACACAATTGTCCACTCTCAAATCAATACCTCACCCCCCAATAATTCATGTCGACCTTGTTTAAAGTGACGATGTCTTGTATGTAAGGCGATGCGAGAAACACACAAAGCAACCAGCACACAATCCAAGTTTTCGATTAACATACGAGGAAACCTAACATGCGATTCCGCTAATGTGATATACCTACTCGAATGCAACGTGTGTAGTATGCAGTACATCAGACAAATCGAAACATCATTTAGGATTCACTTCAATAATCACAGAGCCCATGCGAAATCAGCCCCAAATCTACTCCTATCAAAACATGTTAATCTTCCCGACCATGCATTCGACAAACTATCAGTAACGCTTTTAGAGACGGGATTTAAGTCAAACCGAGAACGTGAACAACGAGAGTCATACCTTATCCACCGATTTAACACCCTCGATAGAGGAATAAATGAGAATCCTGGTACACTTGCAGCAATTAAGGCATTAGAAATCAATTACAGCACTAATGAAAATAGTAACTGAGTTCACGGCACTGCAGCTGCGAAGGGCACTGGGCAACTCAAAACAATTCCAAGTGTAGCTACTCTTCCTAAGTACAGCTGTCGTCTGTTTTCTGTTTTATTTTACTACGCAATCAATTGTGCCATGCATGACATGCCCAACAGCAACCCTGTGCACAGCCGGGAGGCCCCTACTGCACGCGTAATCCAGAAGCGGGCAAGGAATTCACATTGCACCCGCTTACCAGCCTGTGCCGCAATACGCGGCACCCCTCTTTCTACGACAAAATGTTGACGGGGCGCCGAGTAGTTGAAGGCTCAAACTTCCTAAAAAGCTCTTTTTTGTCCCTAGCTGAACCGCCAGAGCCAGGAGGCACCGTCTGGTCGGGAAGAATGCGTTAGTGAAAGGAAGCATACACAGACCGCTGACATCAGAAAAGTGAAGGGGAGAGAGGGGAGAGAGATGAAGGGGGAAGTGGAAGGAAGAGTGGAAGGGGGGCGCCCGGGGGGGAGTCTACCTTATATTCTTTTTCTCTTGTTTTTTCTTTCTTTTTTTCTTTTTTTCTTTTCTTTTCCTTTTCTTCTTTTGTTCTTTTTTCTGTCTTTTTTGCTCTTTCCCTCTGATTTGAGATTGTATAAAGCTCAGCACCAACAAACTCTACCTTTAATCCTGATGAAGGCCAGACTCTAGGCCAAAACGTCGAAATAAACCACGTTGTGACCGCTCACGCAGGATCTACTTGACTATATATATATATACGTCCACCCCGCTTATCTTGCACAACAAATGTTGGGCCAATGCCATGATTGCCGTCAACCTGTGAGTTCGTCTTCAATGCGACCGGCACCATGACCCGAATTTCAGAAGCCTCAAAGGAAAAAGGAAGAGGAGCGCGCACAAACCGTCCCCTTTGTTACAGCTGCCAGAAAGGATGTCCTGTGGCAAAGGATAAAAACCTAAGTAAAGCTCCTGAATAATATCTTCGGGCAGCGCCAGTGACCCCCCCCCCCCAAACCTAAAGTTGGGGGGGGGGGGAGGGCGGCAGAGCTCTGCAGCCCCCTGTACTCGCCGCATACGCAGGTGAGATTTTTTTTTTCAGTTCTCTTTCCACATTTTTAATGCATTCATCCTCCGCTAGGTGACACCATCATCTCAGCTTGGGCACGTCAACGTTATCCCGCTAAACAATAGGGAGTGTAATTAAGAGGAATGCCCACTACTGCTGCGACATCGACACGTTGGCGCAAGGCAAGAGCTAGGACTGCCTTGTCGCTGCTGCGATGCTGCTCGTATACCCGGCCAGCTCTTGCTGCTTCTGTCCCAATGCTGCTACCGCTTTTGACATTGCATATACATTAGAGGAGTTTTAGAATAGCCCACCGGGAGTCCTTTCGATGCGGTCGCTGCCACTGCGCATGCGTCGTAAGCAGAGCCGGTGTTCGCGTTCGCTGCCCGCCCACAAAAAAACGCGAAATAACGTGTGACGATCGCGGCCCGCGAGGTCCGCGAAGTGATGTGTGAAGCTTCCGTGCATTTGGGTTTGTGGTCGGGGCGAAAGTCTTTAGATTTTCCTATAGGGAGAGCAAACACTATTCCATAACTCATATGGCGCCCGCAACTAAAGCAACACCCGCAACACCTGCAAACGTTATTCTAAAGCTCCCTAATAGCGCGCTACCAGCAACGAACGTTTGCGGGATGGTAAGGCTTTCCCTTAACCCCCGCTATAACGCTAGCGCTAAACTATTCGCCGTGAGATCTAGCGGAGTCACCGCCGAGTGGGAACTGGTTGAAGCGCGCAAGTGTGGATTGCCCCGTGCGTCGTCTGCTAGCCACGTCATGTTTTTATGTGCTCGTACGTCATGCACGTTCTTAAAGCGTGGCTTGTACGGTCGTATGTGAGCGTGAGTGTAACTTGTTGCACGTATGCCTGAAACGATGTACAAAAACATTTGGTTTTGCTCAGCTGCTAATGCATCATAATAAGCCTCGGCGAGATCAACTTTCCAGAGTACTGCTTAGTGTCCTCGTACCCTCCATTCACCAGAATTACTTTAGAGTGAGTGCCGCTTTCTGTTTAAAGCACATCATAAAATGCTCTTGGCATCCTCCCAATTATGAGGAATATTAAATAGTGTGTAATTGGAGCGTTTTAGCGATTTGGTTGTAAACGAAAACAAGGCTCGATGTCATGCAATTGCACGCTTTTAGTAGGTGTACAACTGCGGCACTATAGTAAATCGATTATTCGAGAAGCCTTATTTGTGTTTATCTGGCCGTGATACCATTACATGGAAATATTATTATCGCATAAACCTGGGACACCACTCCGGTACTTAAACTGTACTTAAAACTGTTACCGCGCGGAATCGTGTACATGAATTTATGGAACTCTTTAAAATTCATTTAGATGGCATGCATTACATGTAATATATAATTTCACTGAAAATGTTATCTGACTTACATTCTCTTTAGCGCTTGTGTGGCATTGTTAGTGACCGACGGTAGGCAGCGACCATATTTGTCAGAAAACAAAAGGCTTCTGCCATCAACCAGAAATTAATTGTGGCACTGTCAAGCACTTATTCTATCAATGAAAGCTTTCTGCTTAACTCTTATCGAAAGTTTTTATACAGGTGCACGTAGGTCGGCAAACTCACTCATGAGTCGACTAACTCGGACTCACCCGCATCACAAAAGCTTATATGACCGTGAAGTGCGCGGCCGCGTGGACAGTGCACAGACTCAAATTGAGCCATCAATTCGAATGAATCCGCGTGAATCATATTTTCGTTAGTCAGAGTCCGAGTGAGTACGGTTCAAGAAAATTTTCGTCAGTGTGAGTTCAAGGAAGTTCGGCTCAGGAAAAATTTGGCGAGTATGAGTGAGTCCAAAGCGCAAAATATATTTCTTGAGTCAGTCTGCGTGAGTTAGACTTTCTTTTGCGAACCTGAAGTCCTATCAAGTCATCTTCAGTATTACGTCCTTACCTGGATTCATGTTTATACCCACGTCTACTCGCATGTATTTCAAAGTAGTGTCTTTCATACACCGTCAATTAGAGGCGTGAACAGGTAGATAGCAAAACGGCATGTGGTCTGCTATGGTATTTCCGGTTCGAGGCCTATCCATTCGCTGCTTCAAGATGCCTGCTGCACAGTGTAATTGGGGAGAAAACACGTGCAATTTTGTGACGCTTTTTCTGCGCTTTTTCAATTATTGTGCTCTTTCTATTTTTGTGAATGAATAGATGATATTTCGTGCATTTTAGAAAACGAAGCGAGACGTGGACTTGGGAAAGAAGGAGAAACGTAGAGAGGTGGGTTTCGAGCACAGCATGCGGTTATGCTTTGAGACACGCAGTAATATTTTGCGGAATCACCTCAATTTAGTATTTTCGAGTGCATACACATACCGATATCCCTTTGAAATCACTCACACATATGTGCACATGCTCTGAAATGTCAATATACGTGTGATGTCCACATATGCACGCGTAATTTTTGCGATCAAGTATGCTGATATAGTGTATTTCTATTGCATAATCTGCATCGCTAACTGCCTGTCAAATTTATGGAAACAGGTGAGCACGTAAAAGGCCCACAGCACAAAATGGCCACTCAAATAATGGTACCATGTGACGTAAACGATCGAAGTCACTTTTGAAGCAACAAGTAGCATGGCGTCTCTCTTATGTCAGGCTTGCAAGCGTGAAGTGCCGATAGGTTGTGTTATACTCTGACTCATAGTCATAAAGGCTGTGTTGCAGAACTGTACCCTGATGCGGAAAATTTGCATGCATTCAAAAACAATGTTTGAGTTTGTGAGAGACGACACCTTATGTAAAAAGATATTGAGCGCCGTACAAAAAGCCAGAGAACTACGAGCGCATTTCTTTTATAGGGTTCGAAGCTCAATATGCTGCGACCATTCGCTATATCGAGCCAGGAATTGTATCTTCGCAACCCAGAAGTAAATAAACCAATTTATGGGTATGTGAGCAACATGAAAACAGGTTAACGGATATTACATGATCCTATGATGGGCAAAAAATTTTTGCATATGGCAAAATATGCGCGATAATAACCGTTGCTGCAAAACAACAAGCATGTGCCTGGAGTTCCAAGCCGCGTCAATAATGTAATGACCGCTCGCACTATTTTAACTATCTCGTAGTGATTTAATTTGTTATTAAACTATGCTCCATTGCACTCCAAAGTATCATGCAGCGATTTCTAAGAAAATGGCACCACTAATGCAAGCTGGAACATGCAAAAAGCACCGGCACTGGCAAAAATGCCCGTGTGGTATCACAGCGTTTCGAAAAGGAAGTCGGTGCAGGACGCGCGCCGTAGCCCACAATTTATTGCGTGAGCCACAATTTTGCTATCCACCTATTACGTAAAAGTGTGCCTTGACCTCCACTAACCACGTCTTCCGGGGAATTTTTTAATTATTATTTATTATGCTGCAATCGCTTCCAAGAAAAATGACCTTGCAGGTTTGGAAGCACTCAGAACTCAATTTGGAAGATACTATATCAAACGGCACCAAAAAGAGCACCAATAATGTGAGATATAGGTACCAAAGAGCACTGATTCCATGGTCAAAGAAGCTAAGTCTAGGTTGACGGATTCATGAGTCGACTCACTCGGACTAACTCAGACTCAGATCACGCCGTGAGTCTGAATGAGTCCGGGTGAGTAATGTTTTGGCGAGATTGGGTCCCAGTCACTCCGGCTGAAGAAAAATTTTCTGAGTGTGAGTCCAAGTAAGTTCGTGTCAGTAAAGTTTTTCTGAGTCTGAGTTTGAGAAAGCCGAAATTTCAAAATGTGTTTAGTGAGTGAGTCCGAGTGAGCTCCACAAGATTTGCCGAACTATGCTGGCGCAAGAACATGTGCGTGTACGTGGTAAACGCAGTGTAGCGCAAAGCGCTGTTGTTCACTCAGATTTCCTGACTACACTTGTAGACTGTGCCTCATTTCATGGAGAACAGAATGAGAAAAGAATGCATATGCGTATAAGGCGCGAACGGTGGTACTGAACCAAGAGCACAGATATGCGGGCTTTCTACGATCTTTCTTTATCTTTTGTCGTATGCACATGAGAAAGAAGTAAATAAGTAGTTCAATCGCGCTACAGCAGTGCGCAGCAGCCGGAACACAAAATAACCACGTGCAAACAACACAGCAAATGCGTCATTTAGAGCGAAAGCGTGAAGACAGTCACGCCAGGCGAAACGCAAAATAAAGTATTGGAACCGCAATGAGAACAAACATCATAAAGATGACAGAGCGGCTCGCGGACTCATCACTTGTGGGCACCCGAGAAGACGAACCGAGAGCAGCGTAGAAAAGGTTCCTGTCTTTTTATTTCTACAATGACGTGGTTGACAGGGAACACCATCCATAGGTTTCAATACTGTGCTCAGGATTCTTTCAGCCGATATGACCAAGGGATGCGGTTCACACTTGCTTGGTCATAGATACTTTCACTGGGGCCACCTCATGCTCCGCGAACGTCATTCCAGGCCCCTTGGTCGCCTTTTTAGTTGGCTCCATAGACTTGATGCGTGCCGAAGAGCTTCTCTCCAAGCAGTTATACAATTACCATGGCAACTTCCCGCTTATGACTTACCAGAAGCCTTAGCATAGCCGGATAAGTGGGAATTATGGTCGTTTTGTGCTTTCCAGGGTGCAGCAATCCTGCCGGTGAAGAGAACCAAGGGGCAAAGCTCTCGCCACATCTGACCTGACTACTAAAAATTGCATTAAACTGCCTTCAAGGTGCAAAGGTCCGACTACGAATGCCTCAGGTCACGGCCTGGTAGCTCAGCATGGGCATCGCCTCGAGGCTTCAGTTAGACAGACTGTGCTGGCAATAACACTGGGCGCGGCATGTGTTCACACCTGCGATTGTCGACCTCTCAGTTAATATTCGACAGGACACCAAGATTACCAGAGCCCGAGACCGCTTGTCATCTAAAGAAGTCAGTGACGGGGCTTTCAAATACAATATCAATTCAGTACATGAAGGAGTCGATTCCTTTCATACTTTACAAGTTACCAATACAGGGCTCGGACAAGTCTAGGGACGCCTTAATGCCATGCCGTCTGAGCCATCAGAGCCACATCCACAAATTGGAGTGAATTCATTAGCCAAATATAAAGATGGTCACCATGTACCAAGCGAGATCAGGAATATAATACGACTAGCACGAATAGTGACCAGGTTAGACCTGCCAGAACAGCTTAAGCCTTCTGCTGATAGAGTAGTTGCTGACCTCAGCTCCCATGCTGGGTAAGGACAGCTTTGCAGCACGCGACACTTCGATAGTCATTAACATTAATATGCGGCCCAAATAATGGCACAGCTACCGAGTTCATCATCATCATCATCATCATCATCATCATCATCATCATCATCATCATCATCATAATCCTGACTACGTTTACTGCAGGACAAAGGCCTCTCCAATGTTCCGCCAGTTAACCCAGTCCTGTGCTTGCTGCTGCCAATTTATACCCGCAAGCTTCTTAATCTCGTCTGCCCACCTAACATTCTGTCTCCCCCTAACTCGCTTGCCTTCTCTGGGAATCCAGTTAGTTACCCTTAATGACCAGTGGTTATCCTGTCTACGCGCTACATGCCCGGTACATGTCCATTTTGATTTCAACTATGATATCCTTAAACCCCGTTTGTTCCCTAATCTACTCTGCTCTCTTCTTGTCTCTTAAGGTGACACCTACCATTTTTCTTTCCATTACTTGCTGCGTCGTCCTCAATTTAAGCTGTGAACCCTCTTTGTAAGGCTCCAAGGCTCCACGTTTCTGCTCCGTAGCTGAGTACCGGCAAGATACAGCTGTTATATACCTTTCTCTTAAGGCATAGTGACAATCTACCTCTCATAATTTGAGAGTGCTTGCCAAATGTGCTTTACCCCATTCTTATTCTACTAGTTACTTTAATCTCGTAGTTCGGCTCTGCGGTTATTACCTTTCCTAAGTAGACATAGTCTTTTACAACTTGAAGTGCTCTATTACCTACCTCGAAGCGCTGCTCTCTTCCCAGGTTGTTGTACATTACTTTTGTTTTCTACAGATTAATTTTATGACCCACCTTTCTGCTCTCTTTGTCTAACTCCGCAATCATGAGTTGCAATTCGCCCTCTGAGTTACTCAGCAATGCAATGTCATCGGCGAAGCGCAGGCTACTAAGCTACTCTTCATTAACACTTACCCCTAACTGTTTCCATTCTAGGCTTCTGAAAACCTCCTGTAAGCACGCAGTAAATAGCATTGGGGAGATTGTGTCCCCCTGCCTTACACCTTTCTTGATTGGTATTCTGTTGCTTTCGTTATAAAGCACTATGGTAGCAGTTGATCCCCTGTAGATTTATTCCAGGATGTTTATATATACTTCATCGACACCCTGATTCCGCAGTGTCTGCATGACGGCAGATATTTCTACTGAATCAAACGCCTTCTCGTTATCTATGAAGGCTATGTATAGGGGTTGGTTATACTCTGAGCATTTCTCTATTAACTGATTGATAGTATGAATGTGGTCAATTGTTGAGTAGCCTGTTCGAAATCCTGCTTGTTCCTTTGGTTGATTGAATTCTAATGTTTTCTTTACTCTGTTAGTAATGACCTTTGTAAATAGCTTGTATACTACAGAGAGCAAGCTGATCGGCCTCTAATTCTTCAAGTCCTTGTCATCTCCTTTCTTATGTAATAAGATGATGTTAGTATTTTTCCAAGACTCTGGTACTCTTCCCGTCACAAGGCACCTCGTAAACAGGGTGGCTAGTTTTTCTAACACAATCTGTCCTCTATCTTTCAGCAGATCTGATGTTACCTGATCCTCACCAGCAGATTTACCTCTTTGCATGCTCTCCAAAGATTTTCTAACTTCTATCATTACTGGCGGGGTGTCATCTGGGTTACTGCTAGTTCTTATAGTATTAAAGTCGTGGTTGTCCCGGCTACTGTAAAGATCTCTGTAAAACTCCTCCACTATTTTAACTATTTTATTCATATTTGTAGTTATTTTGTCTTCTTTGTCCCTTAGTGCATACATCCGATATTTGCTTATCCCAAGTTTCCCCTTCACTGCTTTGACGCTTCCTCGGTTGTTTAGAGCGTGTTCAATTCTCTCCATGTTATACCTTCTTACATCGCATACTTTAAGCCTATTAATCAACTTCGAAAGCTCTGCCAGATCTATTTTGTCTGTTGTACTTGAGACTTTCATGATTTGACGCTTCTTAATGAAATTCTTGACCAGCCACAGTGGTCTAGTGTTTAATGAAATTCTTCGTTTCCTGGGAAAGCTTGCTGGTGTTCTGTCTAACAACCCTGCCTCCAACTTCCACTGCACACTCCGTAATGATACTCGTCAGATTATCATTCATTGTATCTACGCTAAGGTTGGTTTCCTCACTAAGAGCCGAGTACCTGTTCTGAAGTGGTATTCAGAGTTCCTGCACTTTCCCTTTCAGTCCTAGCTCATTGATTGGCTTCTTGCGTATCAGTTTCGGTCGTTCCTTCTTCAAGTCTAGGCGAATTCGAGACCGTACCATTTGGTCACTGCATCGTACCTTGCCAAGCACTTCCACATCTTGCACGATGCCTGGGTGTGCACTCATTATAAAGTCTATTTCGTTTTTATTTTCGCCATTAGGGCTCCTCCATGTCCACTCGTTTTCGGTAGAAGGTATTCAAAATCCGTAAATAATTGCGTTCTGCGAATTTAACAAGTAGCTCTCCT
Organism: Rhipicephalus microplus; assembly: GCF_043290135.1. Taxonomy (NCBI): domain Eukaryota; kingdom Metazoa; phylum Arthropoda; class Arachnida; order Ixodida; family Ixodidae; genus Rhipicephalus; species Rhipicephalus microplus. Next base: position 144,342,483 of record NC_134710.1, on the reverse strand, counting down.
CTGGCGTTCCTAGTACCGATACCATAGTCTCCTATGGTCTGGTCTCCAGCCTGCTTCTTCCCTACCTTTGCATTAAAGGCACCCATCAGTACAGTATGCTGTGTTTTTCCCTTACTCATTGCCGATTACACGTCTTCATAGTAGCTTTCAACTGAAGCGTCATCATGGCTGGATGTAGGCGACTAAACCTGTACTACCTTCATCTTGTATCTCTTATTCAGTTTAATTACGATACCTACCACCCTTTAATTATTGCTGTTGTATTCCTCTATGTTGCCAGCTATGTTTCTGTGAATTAGGAACCCCACTCCCAGTTATCTTCTGTCAGCCAAGCCCCGATAGCAAAACACGTGCCCATTCTGTAGCACCGTATATGCCTCATCTGTCTTCCTAATTTCACTGAGGCCAATTATATCCCATTTAACACCCTCTAGCTCTTCGAATAGTACAGCTATACTTCCCTCACTAGATAAGGTTCTACCGTTAAACGTTGCCAAGTTCAGGTTCTAATCGTGGCCTCTCCGGATCCAGAGAATCTTAGCACCCTCTGCTGCGTTGCAGATCTGACCGCCGCCGTGGTCGGTTGCTTCGCAGCTGCTGGGGACTGAGGGCCATGAGTTAATGGACGTATGCATGTGGGAGGTAGTGGCCATGATACTGCACCAGGGTGGCAAATCCTTCTCTGGTGAGGGAGTGCGTTACCGGCGGTGGTTGCCGGTGAGGCCACACCCCAGGCCACTTAATGCAGTTCCATTACCACGCGTTTTTTTTTTAGTCCGGTTGGGAATTGCGCGGCACCGGGATTTGAACCACGGACCTTTTGCATGCGAGGCGGATGCTCTAACCACTGCGCCATCGCCGAAACAATTTAATCTTCCCTGAACTTGATATTTTCATGGTTTCACTACATTGTGCTATAGCATAGAACAACGTATGCACAGATGATGTTCACACCCCGCTGTAAGACATCTCATTGAGAAAGTGCAGGGTGACCAGCCGGGCAGCTGACGTCGAATAACTGCCCACGCGTTCTTAGTTCCTTCTTCAGATGATCATGGAAGCAGAAGTTCCAGAGCTGATACAGCTGCCACCTGTGTTGGATGATGAAACCATACACAGCAATGACTCGGCTGAACGAGGCATTTCGGCTGGCTGCCAAGAGTCGAGCGCATCGGCGAGGTTTGATCCATCGGTGGCATAAGTGTGTAGAAGCACACGACTGTAGACACCAGATAACCTCTCTCCTGCCATATATACCGCTTCAGTCTGGCCAGCTGTGAATCATTGTCCAGAATGTCCAGGTTTGGCCGACTGTATACTATTATGCATGAGTGGTAGTTTTTTCTGTGTATCTTTGCATACGACTAAATTTCAAAAAAAGTGTTAGCAAGAGTATGCCTACAAAGAACGTGTTCATGAAGAAATTTCTTGTAACTTCGTTTCATAATATGGTGCTCAGAAACAAAAGTGGCCACTGCACACAATACCTAATATACGTATGCGCTTAAAGAAATGAGTAACTTTTTTCTGTATCTGCAGCACACAAGAATAGTTCTAATCAAAATGAACATGTAATATATTGCAGGTTCATATTTCATAATGTGGGATAAGACTGTACACTTGAATCACGCAGTGACAAACGGCAACACAGCATTGCTAACTTCAACCGAGGACACGGCAAATAAAAATCAGAAAACATGACAAAACAAGTTCCCCTCAGCCAACGCAATGTATAGAAATGTAAATTAGGCACAGCATTGTACACAGAAATCACGGAACGACAATATACAATAAAATAGTGGAAGCTTAAAAGCTTGTAATGACAACGTTGCATAAGAGAGATAAACAAGTTAAAAAAAAACTTGCTCTCAGCCAACGCAGTATGTATATATGAATGTAGTGTATAACATTGTGCACTAGCATTGACAATACAAAATTGACCACTTTGAAGGCATTCAACGACAAATAAAAATTCAAAAACAAACAAATAGGCCTCAGCCAACGTACAGTAGGGAGGGAGAAAAAACCGCAAACAGTGCTGCATCCACATTCTCTGCTGTTTCATATTTATTTTGAAGCAGTTGCAGCCTGGATGGCAATAAGGTCACTCACTAAAACTCAGCCAAGATGCAGTCAATACCCATTTTGCCTCTTTTATTGCCACCAAGGTGTAAGCGTTACCTAAAGGGACACTAAAGGCAACTATTAAGTCGACGCTGAAATTTGCAATGCCGGTCCAGAAACCTCGTAATGTAACTTTTGAGCCGAGGGCATATTTTAAAATAAAATCACGTTTTCAAGGTCCGAATCGGGTTAGGGCACTTCCAATTACCAGCCTCAAAAAGCGGACCGACCGGACCGACTCACGTCGCTGTTGCTATGCCCAACGTTGCCCGGCTTTATTGCGCTAGTAGCAGAAGACCGAAAGCAGCGGGAGCTACAGCAGCAACAACAGCAATTCCTCAATTTGCCGCCATTGACTTCGAGATTGCCGATGTTTTTTTTTTTCTTTTCAACTGCACCCCGCTAGACGGCACCACCTGTCTCGTGTAACCACACGAAAATTGAAATTTTAAACCACTCGCGTCATTCCCCATACTAACGTCAGGCGGTTCTTTTTTCTATGAATCAAACGGAAACGAACAAGCAGCATTTTATTGTGTCTCTTGATGCACGGAAGGTTCTTTACGTAGTGCAGTTAGATCAATTACTAGTGATTAAATGTAGGCGGTCCATCTGATGTCATCGGGATCATTTTGAAAATGTCGTACTGCGGCGCTTGTGCTCTTGTGCATTTACCTTAATTTCTCGGTAAGTAGGGCACTGTTGTTGATAATACTGTCGTTTTAGATGTCGTACATTGAGCTTTTCCTCTCACGTAAACTGTTATTCGACTTTAGTGTCCCTTTAAACAATGCACCGAACTGTTTACTACTACTACTACTACTACTACTACTACTACTACTACTAATAATAATAATAATAATAATAATAATAATAATAATAATAATAATAATAATACTAATAATATCTGTGGATTCAAGTCGCGAAACCAGAACTGCCATGTGCCCATTGTTTGCCTTATTGTATGCTCTGTGTGCCACGTTTTCAAAGCCCGAGCGGTGCGGACCCTGTCAAGATTGATCTATGGCTTTTTTGTCTGTAGTCATCCAGCTTCATTGATTGCGTTTGAAGCTGGAAATAAATTCTGATCGAATTTCTGATCGAATCCTGATTGAAAACTACGATATGATTATAAGAGACGCCGTAGAGGAGGGATCCGAAAATTTGTATCTAGTGTTCGTTATTGTGCACTGACACTCCACATGACACGGGTCCCTACCATTTGGCTTCGGTCGAAATGCGACCGCCGCGGCCGGGATTGAAATCGCGGCCATCGGGTCGCTGTTCGCGTTTTTTTTTTCATCCCACCTGCACATTTATATAATACAAGTGAACGTGCAAAGAAGATCAAAACATTAGAACAACAGTTAAAGGCCAAGTGCAACGAAATTTGATGCAGCAGAAAGAGCCTTGTGTAAGATCATGTAAATATATGAGCAGTTTTTTTTACATATGAAAGACGTGAGGATGTGTCATGAGATCATCGGGTAATCGGCTCTCGCATCCTCGCCTTCTTCATTGGGCAAAGATAAACTGGTTCCTGGAGCAGCAAGCTCAGTAAAAGTATCCGACCAATACAAGGTGGTGCAGGGGGTTCTCCCGAGATGCGCCAAAACATTTAAAGGATCAGTAAACAGCCTCAGACTTTTTTTCACACACCTCAAACAAGCACGCGCATCTTTCCTACGCGTGACCAACCTCCTTCCACATGCAGTAACGTCGATTCGGCGATAGGCGACGAGACGCAGCACGCAGCTCGTCGATTGGTCTAAACAAGGTCTCAAGAAAGAGTAACTAAACGTTACTGTTTAATAACTCTGTAGTTCGTTGCAGTGAAGAGTCTATGGTGCCAGGCAGACCACGGTTTGTGAAAACTGTAGAATAAATGCACCACTGAGAACGTGGGAAATGCAGAGGAACACGGATCTCAGACGCTTGGCTCATTGTCCGGGCACCTTGAAATAGAAAGAAAGCCACCTCGACGGCCGACAGCTCTTCCTAATTCGTCAGTTGGTCAGGCGTGTCCAAAGGGTTTTACGAGGGGCACTGACGGCCCTGGATAATTCGAAAAACGACCATCGTGTTGTCACCACTCCTGGCGCCTCCCTGGGGAGCGCTAAACCGGGACAAATCAGGGTAGGTTCAGCCGCAATGTCTTATGCGTCCAGGCAGAGCCAAGCCAGAGAGGCCGATGATAACAATACCTCAACCTCCGAGTACTTCGGGTAAGTCACCCTCCTTCGGGTCAGCGGATGAGCACCATAACCACTAGACCGCCATGACAGGTCTATAGCAGCTGCTCAGGTATGCGTCCGAGGAAGGACAGGAGAAAGAGAGACTACTACTACTCTTCTTTAGGCAGTTACTTGAGGGGCCTGGTGCAAGCTTGCTTTCCCCTAACCAGCTGACCCCTCTGTTCAACTTAACTATAAGGGGACACTAAAGTAAAACAATGAATTGACTCAGTTTGATATATTGTACTCTAAGAACTGTATTGTGCTTTTTCTCTTTCGCTAAGTGTTTTGTAACGGCAGGCATGGTGAATGTGGAATTGTGAAAGAGTAATTTACGTATGAGAAAAATTGTTTTCTGTTTGGTGTCTCTTCACAAGTTTTCTTAACGAGGTTCTCAATCGATTGTTGCTGTTTGAGGCCAGTACTTGTAGAGAACGCAGTGTCATCTGCAAACAGGGCATGTGCTAAATATTCTTCGTTTTCGCTACCAATTTGTTCATTTTCATAACGCTGGTCACACCGTGAACAGTAGTAGAGAGATTGCATCCCTTTTTTGAACCCCTTTCTCGATTGTAGTCTTCTCGGTCTTTTAGAAAAGCAGGGTATCTGTGGAGCCTTAGGAGGTGTTGAATAGGGTACTTACATATTTCCAGAACTCGTTGACGACGAATGCATATATCTGTAGAAAACTGATTACGTGTAACAAATCACGCCAAACGCAAATGTCGTTGCACTTGACCTCTAATGTCACAATATTCAGAAACGCAACAAGCGTGTTTGCGTAACCTCAGTTAAGTACCTAGACCATCATTGAGATTCTAAGTACGTTGAAAGTAAGTGTTCCGTTGATAGCGTTAGGTGGCCCCACCGAAAACAAAATTAAAACATATGTACAATGACAGATGATTGATGTATTTGCATATAACTTATCTCCTGTAAAAAAGTATTATAGAGAGATAATTATATAAACTAACAAAGTTAGGGCCTGTCCTGGACATTCAATTTGCCTGACCTTACAAAAAAAAAAAAACAGAAACGCGAACAAGGGTTTACGGGCATGAAAATCCGCTTTAGAGGAACATGCTCTTTTGCATTTTCACTTTCCTTTTCTTCATTGAAGAAAAGCAAAAGAAGGAGACACTTGCGTGGGTGACAATGTGACCAAGGCTTAGACAGAAGTAGACAAGGACAAATACATACAAAAATGCTGGAACTAAGGTGAGCAACAAACTAGCGCTACAAAATGTGATATGAAACTACTATATTTCACTTAGGGCTTCCCGACTCCTATGCGCTACTGTAGTAGGTTGAGGTACTATATTATATCCCCAACAAACAGAAACGAGACATGTCAGCAGTGACTTGCACTGAAGCGTGTTTTGTACACATGATGTTCTTTTTTTTCTCTGGGTGTCTGCGTGCACGTGCGATGGAGAGGTGAGCTCGTATGTGCGGGCTTCGTTTAGTACATAATCGGCAGTAGAATCCTGTCAACAAGGTCGCACACTTTGTTGACCACATCGCAAAATTCTTCGGGCTTCTCATAGTGCAGGTTGTGTCCACAATCTTCAAGCACCTATTTGCAAGAATGTAGACACAAAATTTTTAGTCTACAAAGCGCCAGCTCAAACTAAAATACCTCAAGATATACTTTGCGGTCACAAGTCGATTCATGTGGCAGCTCTGATATCCAACCCATAAGCTAGCGCACCTACAGATGGCTAGGAATCTTTAGATTTGGTTTTACCTGTGAATTTAAAAGAATTAAACGTGCTTTCATTGTCAAACGAAGATTAACAAAAAATAAAACCATCGTTAAATTTCATTCTGTGAGCAAGTGATCTGTGGAGAAAGAAATGTAGCGTTTGTAACAATAGTTTGATTATCCTGCTTTTCCTTTCCTGGCGAATTGAAAGCATGCGTTTGAATAAGACAGACCGTAATCTGCTTTGGTAAGCGAACGACACCATGAAACGTTCTCCTCTTCATCTTTATACAATTAAAAGAAAGATCTTATTCACGCACCAGAAGCCTCCCCTAGATCAGCTTCTGCAAATATGAGCATTTCAGTTTATGAAAAGCTCTCAATAATGGTGAGGATGCGTAATTAACACACATGGCGTATATGTTTTCATGCCAAGTATAACAAGTGGGCACGTTGCTAGAGAACCGTTCAAGCGCAGCCACTTACATGCAGGTGGACGATGGACCGAGTCCTGGCATCGCGAAGGGCAAATGCAGGCATTTGGCTCATAAAGCTGTGTGCGCCGTAGATGAAGGTGATCCCTATTTCAGGTGGGAGGTCCACGAGCCTGATGCCCATCGGGTGCTTCACCCACGGGAACCTGTGCATTAACGCCTTAACCGAGGCCTCGCCACTGCGAACAGTTCACGAAAGAGAAGATGCGTTAGAGCTCAGTCTGCTCGAAATATTATATGAAGGACGTGTAAACAGGTGGACAGTGATACATGAATCACATGCAAGAAACTGTAATATGCCATTAAGTGGGGCTGCGGAGTAGTCGAGCCACCTATACACCGCTTGTTGTTTTCGCTGTCCTACATCTGTAATATAGAAGCCGCACAAAAGGTTTCATTTGATTTTACAGATTTAATAGCACGTCTGTAATTTAAAGGGACTGACAACTTGCCAGAACGTATGACTTGATTCTGGGGGAAATGAAAACAAGATTCGTTTGTAGTAACAGAATCAAACATGCTATACCCAAGCTAAGTAGGGTTTACATCATAAAAAATCTTTAAAGGTAAAAAAAATGGTGTGTCGTGTAGCCTAGTGGAAGGCCGTTGAAGCTCTATGATGGAGTCGATTATTTTTGCTGTGTGAAGTCACACAGTCTGATGGTCCCAGGTGCGCCATAATTAGTCCTCGAAATTTGAGTATGCATATTGTCTAGCCCCGCTCGATTCTGTGCTGCTTACGAGGTAAACGAAACTGCGTGGGGAGAATCGGCGCTGCCTTTGCGGTCCCCAGTGGTCGATGTCGAGCCGTACGCGCATGCGTGTAGCGTGCACGCTTGCACAGTAAGCCACCATGCTCGAACACGAAGTTTTCTGGCACCGACTGTTTGCGGCATGCGTTGTCGCATTTGTATACGACTTCATATTCGCCACAAATAGAAAACCTCTGGTTATATATGTTTCGCGGCGTTGTCCACATCATCATCTCGCCGTTAGACACACTAACCGGTAAGCTTTTCGTTGGCTAAAAAAAATAGGTTCTATAAAAATTGGTTGTCGGTCCTTTTAAGAAGGTATGGTAGGGTAAATGGTATATGTCACTTTTAGCAAAATATCTTAGAAACGGCTGAAAGTATTATGAAATTTTACGTGCTTAGAAAATATACCTCTGGGTATCAAGTGACATTGTTTTTGTATGCCTAGACTGCTTATCCTTCCTGTGGCCCACTCCCTAAATTCAAAGGGCGTTCACTTATTCAATGTGCCTTTTCTTTGCAACTACCGAAAGGAATATACCATATTTAGCCGTGTTGATGTAGAGAATTTTAGGTTACGTCGGAACTAATATACTGATTTTTCATGACGCTTTTGTAAAGAAAAAATAAAATACTTCTTGCACAATGCAACGGAGGGTGCGTCTTGTTGCATAGTTTTTTTTACAGCTTCATTTTTATGAAATCCACAATTTCTTGTTTTAGTTCAGTGTTCTCAGCTTGTTGTAGCTCACGCATAGAAAGTTTCATTGAAAGAGGCTCAATAATTTCTTGAAAAAGGTACGCTGAAGTTGCAGAGTTTACAGAAAACGCAATTTGAGAATAAAGAAGTTTTACGTGCGCCTACTGCTTAAGCCAGAGGCTGCACGGCGCACTTCGGCGCGGCATTTAAACCGCTTGGAGCAGCCGCTCAACGTCAGGCTTCCACAGGTTCGTTCGCCAGAGTACAGTGGATATTTGGGTGTCAAAATCTGAAATTCGAGTTTTTGGGGTCTTACCCTACCATACCCGCTTATGTTGCCCATCCGCAACACCCTTAGAAAACTATCAACAAAGCAGTTACGATAGTGCCTCCACTTTGAGGCAATGCACAATGGATCCATTTAGAGAAATATTTGGGTTACTATAGAGTTAACATCTAGAAAATTGCATGACTCTGCGCGTACTAGTTAGCTAAATTGAATCAATAAAACATACGTTTTGGACAATGCTCTCTAGATGCCTCTTTACACAAACGTTTTTGCGAGTTTTATGTCAGGCAGCCGTTGTCTGACTTCAGTACGCTTTTTTGTCGTAAGAAAAATCATACCCGTGCATACACTCTAGGCCACAAAGGCGTCTGTGGGTCCTCCTTTTAGGGGTAACTGCATTGCCATAAACATTACTCCCCAAAGGATGAACGATTCGTCCTTTCGGAAGTAACTGTCAGGGCACAAATTGTTTAGTCCTCAGCAGTTTTGAGGGACGAAATGTCAAGGAGTAAATGTTACCCCCGTGTGGGAGGAAGTGACTGCGTAGGCACGAACTGTTAGTGCTATCAGTTGCTCCTGTTTTTTAAAAAAAGGAAGTTATCATTTTATTGGAGTTTCTGCTTGAATTACCGAGAAATTGGAGGTCGACGAATACATTTGACGACGTATACTGTCAATACGCAAGAATAAAACTTAGAAATCAACTACAGAAAATTCACGACAAATACACAAAACTCGTTACCATTTAATCAGCAGTCGTGTATGCTAACCACTATACTACACCCAATTCATGGCAGAGTGAACCTTACTGAGACATGCGTAGCCACCGTCTTGACACTGCGCGTTGTGACATGTTATTTAAGGAAGATTCCTTATATTACATTTAAGCCTTCAGTGTTTGGCAAGCACCATTCGGTAATAACGTTCGTGAAAATGCAAAACGCGTTGAATAGGTATTACTGTGCGCGTGGTTCGAGCGCAATTGTGTGCTTGATTAGTGTATGCATATATGTTCTCGCATATGTTGCCGTCGCTGCGTCAAGCTTGCTCGCTTCTTAGAATACAGAGCACGCTTGGTAATGTCGCTCAGCGAAAATTTCTATTTAATGACAAAGAAAAGAAAGCAAGGAACTGTTAAAGAAACAGCCAAGTTTCATTTATTTTCTCTCAATGCACAAGGCGTTACAATGCACAAGGAGTTAAGTTTATTCAGCGACTCATGTAAATTCTGCACCACCTTGCCACACATCAATTCAACAACTTTTATGAGTACAAAAGATATGATAGCTTTCCTGCACTCTAGGAGAGACAATAATATATACAATGTTTTATTGGAATGGATGCTGTCTAGCCGACTTCAGGAAATGCACCCGCACCATCGACAGCTGCTCAAAGTGTGTTCGTAAAGCTGCCAGATGTTGACTTTCCTCGTAAGGCTCAATGCTCTCAGTCATCTATTTTCTGAAAAAGTAATTTCAGAAGCATTCATTATTAGTGAAAGACGTGTGGGAGCAGTTGTGGTTACGTCCAATCGCGTAACAATTAGACGAAAATAGCTTTTTCAAAGAACCCATCATAATGCAATCGAACAGTTGATAACGTGTTAGAAAGTTAAAGAAGCCCGTTCTCGAGTTTAATGCTCCAAGCTTTCTCTGCGATACGATTGTGGGCCCACTTATTTATCAATGAAGCTTGTGCTTCATTTTAGAGATATGAAATTAAAACATACCTAGCATCGCTACAAACGAGCGAAATCACCGTTGTAGCCCCCGACTGCCTCTGTTAGCGGTGCCAAGCCAAGCTAGACCTGCAATGTTAACACCTGACCTTCCTAAATTAGTTTTTTTACCTTGCAAAATGTGACATTGCGTGGAATTTAAGTGAAATTATTTAAATCCCCCGAAAATTTTTGATGAACAATGCCTATTTGCGCTGCACTGAAAGCAAAACAATTTTTTAACAACTGTACTTGCTACAGCTAATGTCGAGCCCTTATCGAGGCTACCACATTTCGATGGCCCAGCATCACACACTTGTAACACCCTCAACGCTGTGTAGCGCGAGCTCATCAACCATGCTGGCTTTGTTCGCAAAGAACGTGAGTGTTAAATAAGTGGCGCTACGTTACATATCAACAGCACAGAGGTAAAATCTCACGGAGTGATGGCAGCCTTGTTTATTTACACTCACCTTTCAGGCGATATCCCAGGTGGCGCGTAGCATTTCGATAGCGTACCACTTCATTCCAGGAGCGGATCACGTTTACCACAGGGCAAAGATAATTCAGTGAACCACAAAAGACAGCAATGACAGCCACGTAACGATAACACATCCAAAACACACCACTACACCAAGGAGGGTCAGCTTGCCGAGAACCCCACGCCGCGCATTGATACAGCTTGAGCACGAACACTCTTTACTTTTTGAGGAGGGGGGGCTTTACACATTTGCTGATATTTGAGCTATTTAAACAATATTCCTTTGCTCATGACGTAGTTGCCATAGTTATTACGACGATTTACACTAAATGAAACTGTTAACAGTTCATTTCTTTAGGAAACTACTTGCTTACGCACACACTTACCATTCCTTAGAGGCTGCCACTGCGCCGGCAAGTTCCACGGGAGTAAACGTTGCTTCGCATGGTCTAACTAGGGGGGTTCTGGCCACCATAATCTAACAGTTTCTGCCTCTCTTCGCACACAGCACCCTCTTCTTGCAGTGATCCCTCCGCGGACTAACTGTTGGTTGCTGGGACGAAATGCAACCCTCACTGCCATTTCGCTGCTTTGCGGCTCAGAGTGTAGGTCAACGAGCACAAGTGGAACTCACATGGACTCACTCAAAAAATATATCTTGTGCTTTGCACTCGCTCTGAATCACCCACAGTAATTTTTTTGAGCCAGACTCAGAGTAAAACACACTAAAATATTACCCTGACTCAGTCAGACTCACGGTTGATTCGAGTTCAAGTGAATCGACTCCTGAGTGAGTTCGCCGACCTATATGCCCGTGTCACACAGGCAGCCATTCAACCGATAGTCTATTAACTCAATGGTGAAGTGCGGGCTCCTACACAGATTGTTTCGAAGGCCCTCGAGTCAGTGCTCAATCGAGTCAACGGAGGACACAACTCTATCGAAACATCGAGGGGCTTTGAGTGACGGAAGTGGAAACAGCGCCAACATGCCCTCTCGTTCACAGTGGGTGCTTACACACTATTATAAAAAATAAATCTAACCAGTACGCTCTGAAAGCAGCATATGTGACTTGTGAATATTTTAATTGAGTATTTTTGCCATTTGGAATGTATGAACTGCACATACTCTCGGTCACAGCAACGAGCTCATCTTCATTGTGCGATATCGCAGTGTCTCGCTCAGCATAGTTTTGCTGCTCAACAACTTCACAGCGAAATATGCATTTATGAGCATTTACTTAAAATATTTAAATAACGTCAATGACATATACAAGTTTTAGCTGAGTTTATATATTTCTACTTAAGGTGACATGGATAAAAAATAAAGATCAGCAGCGTCACATTTGTTTTTTTTTTTTTGCGAGAAATAGCGTAGGCTACATGTGTCAATTCTAGACATCATACAGTAGGTAGTCTACTCTGAACGCTTAGAAGACAACATCGAGCCCATTGTTCCAGAAATGGAACGCGTCCGAATGACGTATATACAGACGAGACCACCTCGCGTTGAGAAAAGAAACCTAAGACAAACAAACGTGACTGTCCATTTTTTTTTTGCTCATTTCGTGTTCAAATAACAAAAAAAATGAATGTTACTCGCATTAAGTGTCTGGAAAATGGTCTGCTTGTTTGCAGACAATCATTTTGGCGAGATACCAGCATTTCGCTGAGCCGTCATTTTGTTTTGAACAGCAAGGTAGCCTGCATTGTTCTTGTCGGCGATGCTGTCTTCTCGAAGCTGTCTATTTTGCCGGCTACGTGAAAATTGAAATGGGACTTGAGATGGCCGCTGTTCACTTAGCTGTTTATTTAGCTGTCTACGGTCAGTATTGGAACACACCCTGAACAACTCAAGGGCCGTTCAAAACCGCCGTTTAACAGCGCGACAATTTCATTGAGTCCATAGAATTGAGGCGTTTCGATGGTCATCGACTAGATGGCTCTTTAAAAGGGCTCGTATGACACAGTCATAACTTTCTTGTCGTGAACAGGCTCTTCTATTAGTAATTGGCTTAGATATGCGTACTCTGGTACAGATTCAAGGGTTTGGTTTGCCCATGGTGGACTCGTGAACATTACTAGCTAATTTTACCGGACGAGGTGGGAAAATCATTTTCAATTTCGGTATTTTTCCCATGATTGAGGGCTGACCATGCACCATCCATGTAATGGATGTAATGGCTATTGCACGCCCCTAATACAGGGAAGCAGATATTGTTTAAAAGAATGCGTTGCTAGGCTAGTTGGTTCACGATCCTAAAACTTGTTTCAGTTCGCATCTTAGGGTGAATCGCTTCAAAAGCAGATGGGGACGGATAGTAGCATACCGGCTTTGGATCCATGTCACCGCTATACTTCTCTCTCCATCCCCTAACACATGAAAAAATAGAACAAAGAAACAAGCATATGGGTGCGAACTTCACTGGTGCCAGAGTGGAGAGATAAGTGGGCTTAAATGTCGTACAGTAACGTCGCCGCAAGAATGCAGCCACCGAGGACTGGGATCTAGTGCTCGACATTCTGCCGAGGAAAAAAACGATATTTATAGGCACTAACTTAATAGCCTCAAAACACTCGACCAAGGCGTTTGAATCAACCCGTTATTTACACAACACATTGCTTCATCCTCTTTTGCGCGCCTTCGCAAGTAGGCTAAGCTCAGTCGAAGGAATAGCCTAATGCACGCGCCTTCATGAAAAGAAAGCCAGCGTGTGGCCTTAGGTCGCCGAAAGCACCTTTGTCGTCTCCATCGGTGATTTCGCGAGCACATCATAAATAGCATCGCGCTGGTCCAGTTTCAGAGCAACAGTGGCCACGAGACTTCCTAGCCTTGTTGTTCAAAGAGAAACGACCAGTGACCTTTAAAAAGTAACAGCGTCCACCACTGTTGTACTAACCGGCCGTGACTGGGATATGCTAGGGTCAACGCTTTATGACTCACTCATTTATTCTTCAGCCGGTTCGCAAGGCTTTCTGCGCCTATGCTGCCATGCCACTAGGCTTCAGCCATGATTTGTGTACGTTTTGGAACGTTTCTTTACCGAGCGCTGTCGACATTAATTTGCTAGATATGCTCCCGGCTATTGTTGGCTCATTGATATACTGCGACTTTTCTGAAGAAGCACACTTCACCAGTTTCTTATATATCAAACTGAAGTTTAGCATTCTGCGGTAAAAACAAGCTACCACACAAAGTTGACAAGCCATTTCGTTGCGAGGGTTGAGGATTGCGGTTTCGAACTTTTACTGGAAATGCATGGAAGCGAGAAGGCGCATCAATTTGCCACATATCTTAAGCAGTGTAATGTAATTTACTCTTAAAAAATATACGCTCATATTTGATACATTATCCCAAACGAATGCGAAGACATCGGATGAAATCAGGCGGAAAAGTACTGCTCTATTATAAAAAAAAGAACACCACTTAGTTTTCAAGGCATACAGTGCCGACGCTTCTTGCAACTAATCGTAGCACAAGACTTCTAATTCTATTCCGCATGTAGTATGTGCAATCTATTCTCTCTATAACAAGGAGAGGTGTCGTTTTGTGGGACTACAATCATGTTGTTAATGACGCCGAGTTGGAAGCGAGAGTAGCCAATATTTTAATGGGGACTCGAACGCAGCCAGCTAGTCTCGTTACAATCAATTGTTCTCGTTGGCGTAAGACCACCCTGGGCACTACATGCGGAGTGTAACCTCGTTTGAAAGTGAAGTTCATCCACTGCTCTGTGATGGGTGGGAATCATTATGTACAAACAGAGCTCGTAATGTACGTCAAATGCTTTTTTTTTATCTAGAAGCACAAACAGTCATGATGTGGTAAAGCAGAATCGTGAGCGCAACTGAGCCCCGCCGTGGTTGTCTAGTGTCTAATGTACTCGGATGCTGACTCTCAGGTCGTGGGATTGAAACCTGGCTGGGGTAGCTGCATTTTTTATGGAGGTGAAAATGCTGTAGGCCCATGTGCTAAGACTTGCATGTGCGTTAAAGAACCCCAGGTGGTCGAAATTTACGAAGCCCTTTACTACGGCATCTTTGATAATCTTATGGTGGTTTTGGAACATTAAACCCCACATAATAATCAAATCAGAGTAACTGACAGCACAACAGAGCTAGATAAGATCAAAAAGAAAAAAAAAAGGTCACAGCACTGAACTCAGAGCTGAATTTATTTTTCTAAAAAAAAAATACAATGTGCCTTGACTACAGGCCCTTCAAGAGGACATCATATCAGCGAATTTGTTCAAGAAATGTTTTTACACACACCCCTCGGGGGTTAACTTTTAATCGCTGTTTTCATCACGTGTTCTCTACATATCGAAGCGGCCCACGCAAAACACAGTAGATACGAAGCCAGGCAACGCAATGAATGAGTCACCAAAACTGTGTACATGTCTGCGAAGCAACAGCAATCATATCGTGACTAACCAATAACTGCACCCTTCATAGAAGGGTGACTGATGAATGACTTATACACTTGTTGTTGAACCTAACAAAACAGTTGTTTTGCACGCATGCGTACAGTTTTCGTCATCCATTCATAGTGTCGGGCTTTTATTGATCGCCTTAGCGGTGTCACTAAGCTACCCAACAGCCGGTTGCGATGCTGTTGTATACAAAGTTTAGTATACAAAGTTTCAGAACCCCGTCGCGGGGGTCTCCTGGCTAAGGTACTCGTCTGCTGACCCGCAGGTCGCGGGATCGAATCCCGGCTGCGGCGGCTGCATTACTGATGGAGGCAGAAACGTTGTAGGCCCGTGTGCTCAGATTTGGGTGCACGTTAAAGAATGCCATGTGGTCGAGATTTCCGGGGCCCTGCACTGCGACATCTCTCATAATCATATGGTGGTTTGGGGGCGTTCGACCCCACATATCAATCGACAATATCCCCTCGAGGACCGTGTGTTCCAGCACTACATTTACCATCCCACCGGCAACAAGTGGGTGCCAGTTCTTCCTCGCTGCCTTCGTCTTCAAGTTTTGGAAGCATTTTATGATGATATTGCTGCCGATCATCTATAGTCTTCCACAATACGTATACGACCGCATCAAGACCCGCTGCTTCTGCCTTGGCTTGTTCACAACGGTAGCCGAATACGCAAGCTCGTGCGCATCGTGTCAGCACCGTAAGCGATCCACATCCCCACCCTCTGGTTTCTTCAGCCTTTTCCCTGTCCGATTACATGTTTTAAATTTGTCGGAAGAGACGTGTGGTCCTTTGCTGCGGACATCTTCCAGTGATCGTTTGATTGGGACTGCAGTCGACCATCTAACTTGGTACGCAGAGACTTCGTCTCTTCGTTCTGCTATCGCCACAGAAGTAACCGACTTTTTCTTGTACTCTATCGTCTTGCTCCATGAAGCCACTCACGTTCTTTTGAGTAACCGCGGCAAAGCCTTCGTTTCCAAGGTCCTTGAGGATGTCCTGCAGGCATGTGATACAATGCATAAAACCACTTCTACATACCATCCGCAGACGAATGGCCTTACTGAGTGCTTCTTTCACTGAACACTGTCTGACATGATATCCATCACTTACGTCCTGACCAGAAAAACTGGGATATCATTTTATCGTTTGTCATTTTTGCCTGAAATACCACAGTACAACAATATACTGGCTACAGCCATTTATTCCTCGTGTATGGACGATCTGTCTCCTCCGTCTTCGACAAGGCATTCGAGCCCTGCTCCTGCTCCGAGCTGCACGTCGTGCTCAGAAGAGTTCGCAGCTGGAGTCACGCACTGCCATGAAATCACTCACAAAAACACGGTAGCAACCTTAAAGAAGAAAAAAACGTCGCTGTGATAGCAAACGACGTGACGTGGCCTTTAATCCCAGCGACCAGCGATAAGGTTTTACTATGGACCCCAGTTCAAGCGTCAGGGCTTTGCGAGAAATTTCTTCACCGGTATGCTGGCCCATTCATTGTTGTACGACAGACATCCCCAGTTAATTATCTTGTCACTTGTCAATCCGCTTCAGTCCGTCATGCATGAAGCCTTTGCCTTTTGTTACTCGTTCAGCCGATCTCTGAGTGGCAGCCACTTGTCAATATATATATATATATATATATATATATATATATATATATATATATATATATATATATATATATATATATATATATATACTTTCTCTTGTTTCCTTTTGAAGCTTCGTAACTAAGTACAGATTTTTTGCCTGTGCTGTGATGCAGGTTCGACCAGTCGTGAGCGCGCTCGATTAATAGAAACGATATATATATATATATATATATATATATATATATATGTGTGTGTGTGTGTGTGTGTGTGTATTCTTTTCCAATAATAAATTTATGTTGAGCTGTTGGTTATTCCGCAACAATATTCATGTAGTGGCAGGGCAACTATGCAAAATAATTACACTTAATTTCAGTTCAAAGATGTCCAGTGTCTTCGATTCTGCTCTTAAATCTCAGAAGAGCCTCACTACGCACACTTCAAGATGAGATCTTATCAGTGAATTCGTTTAAGCGATATTTGCACGTACCCTTCAGCGGTTATCTTTTTGTCGCTGTTCATTGCGTGTTCTTTACATATCTAAGCGTCCCTTGCAAAACACCGTATATAGATACGACGTCGGGCAAAGCAACTTGAAAGCATATCAAAAGTGCAGTACGATAAATACTTCTTCCCAGGTTACACCTATCGGTTAGGTGCCCCTATATGCCATAGAAGGTCGTGACATGATTTTTCATTATACGTCTACCTTCAGAAAACTGGTGGTCGTGCGCAGACATATCGAGCTGTCAAAAATCTTGAGATAAGACCATTGGCAAGGCCAAGAAGCGATACATTGCTAGTGTACTCATCGGTGTATTCTGTACTGACTGTATGCTGCTACCCTTCACGTGTATATAAGGGCAAAGCACACATCTACGACGGGCGCAGGCGGCACACTAGCCGGGCGTAGTTTGAAGCAACATGCGCCCGGCAAAGCGCGGAGCAAGGCTAACCTGGGTCTCCGCACATTGCAATGGTAGAAATAGCTGACGACGGCCGTCTTGTCCTGCACAATTTTGCGGAACATGTTGGTTTCGTGAGCCAGCACGATGCCGAGAAATGTAGGCCCTGCGCAAAACAAAGACATAAACGGCAGATGTAGTGTGACGTCCTTACCCGCTTAATACTACGCATTTCGGGAGAACACGAAGCCCTGAATGTAACGATCAATTGTGAGAAACGCACAAGTCATGCGTCGTGAACCACGTGCCCAATAAATAACTCTCAGTGGCGTACTTAATTGAGGATGAGCGAACGCGACAGGGGCACTTAGGCAATTTTCCTGCAATGTGTGCGTGCCATTTTGCTCTTTCGAGGACAGCGTACGTGCCTATTTAGTACGAAGAAGAAATAATTATCGCCAGAAGAGACCACCAGACATGAAGGAAGCAAGATTGCAGTGATCACACTACTGCATAGTGCTTTTGTTGGTCACGCGCAGCTGTTTACAGGGAATTGATCACTACTCGTATAATACAGAAGTCAACACATGACAAAGATCAAGGTACCTTTCATGGCCTATAAGTAAACAACCAAGAACGATGCTCGTTTCTCTTGCGAAGTCAGCGAGGCAAAAAAACGCACCGATGCTACGGCCAAAGAATGTACATTTTGTGACCAGCTTATTGCCTATTATAGTATCTGAAAATGCTTTTTTATTGTTTAATACACAAACTACAAAACGTTCATCAAAAATTCCGAGAGACTTTTTTGTGTTTATTTACTTAAGCTTGCTTTGAAAATTTGTTTTTCTTTATCCGTAGAAACCCAGGTGCGACTACAATTCACACCGTGGGACTTCCCTTGAAGCGAGGGTCCTATTCCAGTCTCTAAGCTATAGCCGCGCTAGTATGAAGGATCCTTCACAGTTCCTCTCAGATGATAAAAATGATGAAATGCTGCCGTATACCGAAAACGCAGGGCAATAGTCTGGTATCGGTATGTGTCACGGACGGTCATTCACGCAACCCGACGTCACGCCCAGTTAGCTGGCGCCGCGCTTCTCCTTGTGACCGCGAGACCGCTTGGATGTCAGAGGAGTTTCTTTTCGAGCCGCCAAGGCCTGGCGGGGGTGCTCGGCTCGGACATCAGACGCTGAGGATTCACCCTTCGTGTTTGTGGCAACAAGGGGCAGCCGCCGAATTCTCCGAACTAAGATGCGGGCCCCTTTCCACGGTAAAAGTATATATATATATATATATATATATATATATATATATATATATATATATATATATATATAGTGATTGCAAAGCAAAAATGACACATATTTCTGTCTCCCAGGTTGGGTGCACGGGTCAGTGCCTGTGGAAAGGGGGAGTGGGAAGAAAGATGATAGGGTAGAAGGAGAGTTCAGCAGCAGATTGTCATTGTCTCGGGTCAGGTGGTGTGGTTTCAGGAGGTTTGGCAGTTTGCGAGACTAACAAGAACTTGAGGTCAGCCGCGTCGGCGAACTCCAGGAACGCGTGTAGGGCTAGACCCTGGAATCGCACGGGAACAGAAGGTCATCTATGATGGTGTGAGGCAGACCCAGCATGCGTATGACCTCTTCGTGGTGTCATTTTGGGACGTCAGTGGCTGGATAGAAGGAAAGGATGTGTTCTAAGGTCTCTGATCCGCATCTGCTGCAGTCGGGAGAGAATAGGCGACTCGAGTAGCTATTGCGCACAGCAGGCCACACGCATGCGCTCCGGAGCCGTAACCGTAGACTGAGCTCTTGTTTCTGAAATCCCGGCTTCGGAAGTGGCCGAAGAGGTGGCTCATTCACCACTCGTTGGTCAGGGTGAGCGGCCTTGAGTAGGTGCATGAGTCGTTGTCGAGTGGAGCTCCTGTCGCTACAGCTGTTGTGACAGGCACATCGATCTGGTGTTCGTCTTTGCGGTGGCGTTCGTACTCTTGTTACCGGCTATTCTAGTGTGGGAGAGGAGCTAAGGCATCGATATTGAGACGCCACAGTCTTTTAGGGCCCGCAGTCTCGCAAGGAGCAGGATAACTGTGACCCCGGCTTGATTAGGTTGCAGCAGTGCTCGAAGTGCCACCCTTGAGTCTTTGATGATGGCCATGGGCTGCCGAGGGAGGTTGGCTGCCAGGTGGTCTGCTGTATGGTGGAGCCCCGTTAGTTCAGCTGCTGTAGAGTTCGTAGGAAATAGGCGGTGACACTGAATTTTTACCCCGGCTCCGGGACTGTACAGGTAGCTGCAGCAGAGGGGCGGCTTTGGTAGAAGGGGCAGTCTGCGTATAGCAGCAAGTGGCCTTTCAGTTGTTCGTGGATCTTATATACTGTACCGCAACCTGCGGGAGTTGGCTAGCTGGTGTACATTTTTTCGTCAGCTTCCCCAGGCGGAGATGTATGTTTGGTGGCCGTCGATGTAGTGGTGGAGGCTGGACTGAGGTTGTTGACAGTAGGACTAGTTCCTCGAAGAGCACCCACATGCTTCCCATTCAGGAGTTTGGTGAGGCCTTGATGCGCTGAAGTATTGCCTTGCCATCTGATGTTCGATGTAGCCGGTCAACATGCAGGATAGCCTGGCGCAGCATTAGGAGGGGCAACAGTGAGGCCTGGGCTTCCGCTATTGTGGCCGCTACTGGAGAGCAGCGTGGAAGACTCAGAAACGTCTTGATGACCATGTGGTGCTGTTTTTCCAGCACGTCTTTGCGGCACCACGTAAGCTGAACCAGGAGGAGGGCATACAGGGTTGCTGATGTGGCAACACTATTTTACATCTGTAAGGCCATGTATACAAGTAACGCCCGCGAGCTGTAAGCGATCACCTCACGTCCTTGTCATCTTCACGCAGTAGATAACATGCCCCGCTTTTGCAAATGGACATGGTTGGAGGGAATTTCTAGGGGGGAGGGGAGTTTTAAACAACGTCACGCGCATAAATTGACCCCTACGATTGTCTTCTTTTCACCCAAGAAGAGAATGAGGGAACACAAAGGGGAATGAAGCGTAAGATATCGCCCTGCTAATCAGTGTAGTTGCTTGTACAGCATAGTGTAGAAGTATATCATCGAGTGCATTAAGTGAAGAAGCTTCTTGTGTCCCCACCGCGGTAGTCTAGTGGCCAAGGTGCTTGGATGCTGACCTGCAGGTCGCCGGATCATATCCCGGCTGCGGTGACTGCATTTCCAATGGAGGCGAAAATGCTGAAGGCCCGTGTGCACAGTTTAGGTGCACGTTAAAGAACACCGGGAGGTCGGAATTTCCGGAGCCCTCCACTACGTCGTCTCTTTTAATCATATGGTGGTTTTGAAACGTTAAACCCAACATATCATTCGATTACAAGATTCTTGTGTGGCTTTTTGTCCGCAGCCACCTAAAATTAGCCGTTCATCTGGTTGAGACGCGTAATTAACTTCTGCCACGTTGACATGAGAACTTCAACTCATGTTAGCTCAATCTGGCTTGGTACAACATCAAGCCCTCGCTCCCGGACACATGACCGCTGCGACACCGGGTGTCGCAGCGGTCATGTTTCCGGGAGCTGCTATGCCGGTGGCCGGCATAGCAGTAGGACCTGAACTTTTCGGGATTTCTCGCATCCAATCGTCGCGGACTCAACTCTGGTGGTCATCGCACGTATGCCATCACCTGCTTGTACTTCTGAACTTTCGTGTCTTTAGCTACTGTTTATTCAATCATTTGTTTCATTGTGTGTTGGTTTAGTGTCTATCTTTATATTTCTTGCTTGTAAGATCAGTTATTGTTTTTATATGGCTGCTTGTTTGTTTGTTTCAAGTATTGTATTGTTTGCGCCACATAAAATATAATAAATATGTCGTTTCATTTTCTCACACATGTCTCTTATCTTTTCACTGCTTCTGCTTGCGTATGGAACAAGCCAACCTGCTGTCATTCCCGCCGCCAACTTCACGTCGGCGACGCTGAGGTGGCAGCTTGGAATGGTATGATTGCATGAGTACACAAGAAAGCATGTACCCATAAAATTTTACGTACTCATGAAATGCTATGTTTCTGTCTTGGATTGGTTGGAAGACGTATGAACCAAAATGAATTATTTTTGGTGTTTTACCAGCCAAAACCATTACTATATTGCGTCGTACGCGGTAGTATGGGACGTCAAACTAATTTTGATTCTCTGGGGTGTCCAACATTTTTCAAAGTTGTAATAGAATAGCCACACTATTAGCCCATGACGCTTCACGAACCACAAGCCGCAAGTGAAGGTACAAAGATTTGTCACACGCATCAAAGGCTTCATCCCTCCTTTCGTACTAGCGAGCACGATTAAAACTACACAGGGAGGGGGATTACAAGACGATGCCTTGCTTCGTCAACACGCGTAATAACTATGAGCACTTTAGATTTCTTTCTTTGAACGCATGGCTTATTTTTAGTGTGATCACGCGTGGGGGCAAGTAACGGCATCACGTGGTGGCCGCGACAACTACGCAGCTCATAATGCGAAAATCAGCCGATGCCGTGGACGTTTGGCTATGGCGCCATAATTGGGGTGTATGGAAAAGATCTGGAAAGAAATTAGTAGAAAGAAGAGGAATCAACTTCTGACTGATAATTAACTGTACATTCTAAGCCACGTGTTGTGCAAGTGTATTTTTCTCACGTATTCTCGGGAGCATCGACAACCGATCGGCAGCGTTTCCTGACCATGCTAAAAAGGTGTTGCATGGCCCCTTTAACGTGCAACTAAATGCAAGTGAGCAAATGTTATTCCATTTTGTCGCACGTTAATTGTAGTCACTTTGACCGGGAACAAAACCTGTTCTATCAGCAGCGCTGCGCCTCAACCTGCGAAGCCCCTAGAGCATGTTATATTCATAATTTTTACACATATGTTTTCATCTCACGTTTGGTGCACGGAATTAGCAGATCTGTCAGGGATGCAGCGTGGGACAAGGCACCATCTTGTTTTCTTGAGCTCAGTTACTAACATTAGGCTTGTAATCTATGGGCAACCAAAGATCCCGGAAAGCGAATTCACCACCTTTTAATGTCGAGCTCTGGCCGGGCACAAGGCAGACTCCATTCAACTCAATTAGAACATTGCTTACCTCTTTCCTTCAATTTTGAAATTTTTGCGGGTAATTTTTTCGAGCGCAGGGCTGACTCGACCCAGCTCGATTAGAGCATGCTCTCCTATCCCTTCAATTTTAAAATTCTTGTGGGTATTTTCTTTCCTACAAAAGAAATGCTTTCGGCCATTTCCTCGAACTAGTTATACTGGGAGGTTCAAATTCGTGGGTTCTATTTATTTTACAAGTAAGCGAAAACATTAATGTGTGCGTACGTCTGTGCTACTGGCGTGCCAAACATCAGTAAGAATAACAGCGCAGACAACAAGTAGAAAAAGGGGTCAATCGCAGCAGCAGTGCACTAAAATTTTGGCGATGTTTATGCAGTGCGGATGTCTTCAAAATGTTTATTTTTTTAAATAACGCCGGCTCAAAAACGAGAAAAGAACCGGACAACCGTTGAACAAACAGTGAATATTTACTATTTACACATAACCGTTGGTTCAACACAAAAAATATGAGCTTTGTGTTCATGGGACAACAACCGAAGTCCAGAGGTCACCAACAATCAAGTCAAAATTTAAGTGTGATTTTGGCAGCACCACCGACTTCCAGCAAGATAAACTGGCAACTGCTGAGGCCCCAAGCGTGCCAATAAATGCTTTGGGTTGGAAGCTCCCAGACAACAGAGATACAGCAAACCGCATGAAAATATTTCAGCTCTGATGAAAATTATGATGCTGTGGAGCGTACAAAAATTGTTCAACGAACAATTTCTTTCTAGCTTCATCGCAAGAAATAATATTGACTGTTTGTTTTCAAACACTATACATTGACGTCACCGTGATAAGAGGAGCAAGAAAAAGAGTGAGTAATACTATGGCTTTGCAGCGTTCTGTCCTAAAAACCAAAGAAAGTCATGTATAATGAGATATCCGAAAAAGCATAAAAGACTACAATCCTTGCTGTTAAAAGTAATCAAGTAGATCAAAACCTGTGTAAATATATCAATCCTGTACGTCCTAACCAACTAGTTATAACAGCCATCATCTTACGGTATCACCTTTTTAATTATTCTTACATGATCACTTTGAAGTTCATACCACAAAATTCAAAACAGATGTAGTCAATATGCACTATCACGTGACATTTCGGTTTCATCTTTACCGCAAACAATAACTGTAATCCGTCTCACATACATTTTTTTTCTTTAAATTTTTCTTCCGATACTCGCAGGTTACAAGCGTGACGTTGCGTTTTCGATGGGGGAGTACCTAGTGCAAAAAGTTTTAAAAAATCTATATGGAGGGCACAGATGGAAAAACTGCGTCCATATGCTACGCGCAGACTTTTTTTATTATCTAGGAATATATTGTTATAGAGGACAAATTGCAACTCATGATTGCGGAGTTAGACAAGGAGAGCAGAAAGGTGGTCCTAAAATTAATCTGCAGAAAATGAAAGTATTGTACAACAACCTCGGAAGAGAGCAGCGCTTCGAGATAAGTAATAGTGCACTTCAAGTTGTCAAAGACTATGTCTTCTTAAGGCTGGTAATAAACGCGGAGCCGAACCACGAGATTGAAGTAACTAGAATAATAAGAATGGCGTGGAGCACCTTTGGTAAGCACTCTCAAATTATGACAGGCAGATAGCCACTATCCCTCAAGAGGAAGGTATATAACCGCTGTATCTTGCCGGTACTTAGCTACGGAGCATAAACCTAGAGACTTACAAAGAAGGTTCAGCTTAAATTGAGGACGACACAGCAAGGAATGGAAAGAAAAATGGTAGGTGTAACCTTAAGAGACAAGAAGAGAGCAGAGTGGATTAGAGAACAAACGGGGGTTAAGGATATCATAGTTGAAATCAAGAAGAGGAAATGGACATGAGCCAGGCATGTAGCGCGTAGACAGGATAACCGATGGTCATTAAGGGCAACTAACTGGATTGCCAAAGAAGGCAAGTGGGTTAGGGGGAGACAGAAAATTAGGTGGGCGGATGAAATTGAGAAGTTTGCGGGTATAAATTGGCAGCAGCAAGCACATGACTGGGTTAACTGGCGGAATATGGGAGAGGCCTTTGTCCTGCAGTGGACGTAGTCGGGCTGATGATGATGATGATGATGATGATGATGATGATGACGACGACGACGACGATGATGATGAAGTTAGATGACAAAATTTTGGAAGCAGGCATGTACATACCCTGCTGCATAAAGCATACCTCTCTAATGGACTACCGTTTCGCAACAAAGTTTCTGTTCGCTGAGTACGAGATTCGTTATCCGTAACGGACACAGAGAGAGAAAAAAAAACTTTCCAACGTTTTGTACGCTCTTCCACATTATAGCAGAGAGAGAGAGATGGGGGGGGTAGGTAAACTTTATGAATTTCCAGCAGATTGCAGGGCTGGGCTCCCACTAGAGGAGCTATACAGCTATAGTATACCGGGCTTGCCTGGATACCGGGCGTACAGTGATACCGGAATCGAAGTGCGCATGCGCAGATACGTACGTAACCCGTACCGCTTACCGTACGCGCGGTATTTTTCAGATTTAAGGTTACCGTGGTAGCGTAAGTTTACGTAGTGTACGTAAACATAGCGGCACTTTCGGACGCCCGCTTCGAAGTGATTTTGGCGTAGTTGAGAAATTCACCTTGTTTGCAGCAAATGACTGTTTAAAGTTACTTCACTTGTCTTCAGTTAGCTTCGATGACTGAGTACTACGGATAAGTTGGCGTAATTTTTGAGATAGCTTCCCATATCGAACGCGTCTAAGCCTAACTACAAAATGAATGTAAACAAATCGGCAACACAATTTTTTTCGCGTTTGGTGCGTAATTCATATATATTTGCTTTTATTATTCGTAAAATAAACTTGTGACAATGCTTCGCGCGGTGCCATAGGAAAACATTCTCGTTTTTTTTTTCCTTTTCACTGTCTTTGACTAATTAACCACCGATAGATGGTGCCACCTTCCCATTTAGGGCACTTAAACTACGTAAACGCTATCCCGCTAAACTATACGACACTGTTCATAACAAACGTTTGCTGCACGGTAACGCCGTTACCTTAACCTCTGCTATCACGTTAACCTTAAACTCTACCTGTCTACTGTGTCTCCCGGCAGCTTCCTTGACCTGCCGGATCGCCCAGAGTTATACTTGAAAATTTTGATCATCCATTCATTTTTTTTTCAACAGGAATAATTTATAGCAGGGACGGGAAAAATAAAGCTGATTACATCAATTTCTCTCTCAACGCGTGTGTTGTGACAGTAGTATTTTCTCCAGTGACGATTAGATAACAACGCTGCTGTTCGTCCCCCCTCCCCCCGAAAACATTTTTAATCCGCCTTCTTGCAAGACTCGGTAATTTCAGTGATTCGCCACCGGGTGTTTTCGGCCTGGCTAAACCAATAAAATAATGAAATTATTATTGATGGCACCTTGATTTGCAGCCTCTCTGCCCCTCTTGAACGGTCCTCGCTGGAGAACATATCTCTAGGCTTTTGTATTCAGTTCATTGAGCTCTCTCAGAGGCATGTTTTAGTGCACCACAAGGTGGGCGTCAGCAGCATTTCAGATTTGATGAGGCAATTAATCCCTCCCTATACTGCGGACATGCAAAGCACTCGCTCACCGAGAATTCCTCCAGCACGCAGAAGTGAACATATGTCGGCGCGGCTGAAGTACTTGAGACCACGCGTGAAGGCAGTGGCGAGCCAGGGAAGCAGCCGGAAAGCTGTGTCGGGCATGTGGCTCTCGGAGAATCCCCACGGGTCCTCGAGGATCAGGTGTGCCACATGTCTAGGTGACCGCAGCGCGTACGCAGACGCTACGAATGCGCCGAAGCTGTGGCCTAGCAGCACGAACTGCTCCAGACCAACCCGGGAACGCCACCTCTCCAAAGCTGCACACCGCAAAATGAACGTGGCACGAATCAACCGCAAAAAAATGGCAAGAGACTTACTTATTCACAATATTCGCCAATGACGCTGGAACGCTGGTTCACTATACGCATATCATCAGCTCTGAACTGGACTTGAATGGCGGGAGACTTAGTTCATTTCACCAGATTCTTCACGCTTTCATTAAGATGTCAACTCATCCCAAGGATACCCGAACGTGTCTGTTGGGCTAGTTGGTTCATAATGAAGAAATATTATGGACGCACTCTACATAGACGCCATATCCTGTCCCCTTTCTGTTTTTTTTTTCGTCTAAGTGGATTGGGCGTCCTTAATATTTCCTAATTCCCAAGATTTGGGGGCATGGGGACATTTGTACGTGGCACAATCTCTCGGTGGCAGAAACGGCGTTCTTACATCACTGAACGAGTCTCTTGAAATGCACTAGTTGTCAAAAAACATTCTGGGATCTATACAGCAGCGACCTACCAGAACATTTTGTGAAATTCAGTAAGCCACTACAAATCTGTGACTTTCCAGGACAACCACGCATGGGGAGTACATGGAGCCCTATTGTAAAATAATAAACAATCTAGGAAGCCATGGGTTGTTGCAACATAAATTTTAACAGAACGTTTAAGTCTCTACTGTAGAGAACAGGGAGTAGTTTTTGATAACTATATTTTTTCGAGAGCTATAATTTTTTGTCTATCTCCCATGCAGTTACTGCAGGCCGCCACTTTCTCCGAAGAGAAATCGCGCTACGAGCATATGTCCTCAAATCCTAGTCATGGCTTTCTGGTCAGACCATGTGTGGGCCTCGAACATCAGGAACATTCATTGTTAGAATAGCGTCGATGACCTAACCTAAACGCATTACGCATTTATACATGAGGTCCTCGTGAGGTCATTTCTGGCTGGCAAAGTGGGCGACCGCCATGTTTGTCAACATTGAGTCAGGCTAGTCAGGCTGCACTTGGAGCTTACAGCTGGGTGGGAGCTTGTCGGTATCATTCGTGGGATAAGGCGAAAGGAAACGTGCGCGTGCTTTGCCCGTCGTACTTCGAAGAGCTTGTGGGACCGACGCGTGTACGTTACTGAGCGAAAATTGAAATGTGCGATGACATATCTACCCGTACAAACTGCGAATCGATAAAAATGCTACATCGAACATCGATCTGCTGCCCTCCGACAAACCCGGCTACATCGTCAAATGTAGTGGTGCTTTCGGCAAGTCACTTCACGCTGCTACGAATGAAGGCCTACAAGTCGCTGGACGGCCGCAACTATTCACCAGCGGATGGGTGTCCAGCACAGCAGCAAAGCAGCTTCTGTCACAGGGTGTGTCGTTATATTCGAGTATAGTTACGACGCTCTTTCCCGGTTGAAGTAAAGCATGGGCTTCGACGGGATTTTGTAGTGACGGGTGCAAACCCGTGTTGCATCGTGGTGGGGCAAATTTTGTTTGAGAGGCACTAATGGTCATTTTACACCCTCCTGCATACGCCATTGTTCAGACGTCACCGCAGTTGGGCTCGTTTCAGTAGTGTTGCGATTTTTGGTTTATTTTCCTCTCGTGAGCTACAGTTTCGTGAGATCTACTGTTGATGGTTCGTCACACTCTGGTTCTGCGTCTATGGCCGGAAGTTCGACCGATGTTCCCGATTCCGTGGATGGCGTAATCACTGCGACTGCATCCATCGTGTTCTTCTGTCGCCTTTTAAAGCGGTGAAAATGCGCTGATGCTGCTGCAACAGTCGGGTCATAACGGCCGTAGCCCAGCCACTAATAGACCCGGTGCTCAGTCACGGTTCGCGTCATTCATTAAATTCGCAGGTTAAAAGAAGACACGTTCACGTATGTTGCACTGTTAACCTCTTTTAACAACATGAGATGCGGCTATTTAAGAGGAAAAGGTTCAGCTGTACATAGCTGTGAATCTAGGTGGGGTTCTGGAGAAAGTGACACGTGACGTCGGTAAACGTGGCGAACTTGCATGGACATAACTCAAAAATACCACTCCCTGTGATGAAGTGATGACTGCAGTCACAAACTGGGGTTCCACGTCCCAAAACTACTGAATATGAGGGACGCCGTAGTAGATGGCTCCAGAAATTTGGATCATCTGGGTTTTTTTTACGTGCGTTTGAATCCATGCATATGAGTCTCAAGCATTTTCGCCTCCACCGAAAATGCGGCTGCCGTGGCCAGGATTTCATTCCGTGGCGGGTCAGCAGCCGAATGCCTTAGCCACTAGACCAACGTGGTGGGTATTATTCTGCATCCAAAAACGGCACAAATATCCATGGTCAAGCGGAAAACGCGACGCAAACGAAGACCACATTTCGCCGCTGCAAAGCTCCCGCTACCAGGAAGCTGCTTATGTTGACAAACAAGATGGTTCTCGGTCCTCTCGTTTCCAGATGTGACGTACGTGCAACCCATGCATTGAAAAATTGGCACGTTGTTGCGCATGATTCATGCGTCAAGCCTGTTTCACATGCGAGCGATTTCGCCCCAAGAGCGGAGCGGCAGCCATCGCACGAGCCCAAAACCAGTTTCTAGAGCATCTGGTAGTCGTTGGGACCGACGTCGCTTGAGCAACGAAAAATCGCTCGCGATAGAGTGTCTGCCCTAGTCGACCAATAGCGCAGCAGTGAAGTGAGGAGCACGTGACTGCAGGGGTAGAGTCGAGGAACAGGGGCCTTATACATCACAGCGGCGGGCATCGCGCAAAAGCAGCGCGTGTGAAACGAAGTCGCGTCCGGGCTTCCAGATGCCGCTTAATTGCCGCAGGCCCCGCGGCTTAATCACTCGCATGTGAAACAGGCTTTACTTTATTGGTGAAGTAGTGCTTATAATGCCACGCTTACACGAAACATTATTCCTGAAGCGTAACCGACATACTGGCATTATGGTATTGCCACTCCCGTCTTAGACCTCCGCGGATCTGGAAGCGTTTCAGCTGTGCGAGTTGCATGATGCGTACTACATTATTGTTAGGACACCATGACAGAGGTAAATAAACTGGAATAGCTGTGAGCTGACCTCAAGGGTACAGTCGGTAAACTAGCACAGCTTAAACAACCTCCTACTGCCTTCAAACTGCAAACTGCCACCAGCCTTTTTTTATGGCAATGTTACCATAGATTAGCCTATTAGGCCGTTATTCTGACTGTGGATAACTTCAGAAGATAACACGCCTACGCCGACTGTATAGAGTAGGCATATTGAAGAATACTGCGTTTTTCGTAGGCCATGACACAGCGCTCTTTGTTTCTATTGCACACTAAATAATGTTGCGATGTGCGAATATGTGTCTTTTTGTAGCTAGTGAGTAAAATATTGATCTACTTTTGAAGTCCTGACAGACAGTACATCGCAAGCATGTGCAATGTATGATTTGTTTCCCAAAATATTGGTATCCACAACTTGAGACAGGGGTGTAGCCAGACAATTTTTTCGGGAGAAGCAATGTGCCACCAGAGCATTGCTTCTCCAAGCCTGCTATAGGCTGTTGATGTGTTAGATTTGCTAGACCTGATAGTCAGGCATACTTCTTCCAGTGATTCCTCTTCCTAGTATACGATAAATTAAAAGCCATAAGAAATTTTATTCAACTAGCTGATGCTGATTTGTCGAATACCAGAGGGAAAACGAAAGGAGCACGAAAACGAATGGGTAGACAAACCAGGAAGACCCTAGCTCTCTAGTTCGGCCATTGTTAAAAGCTTGTAGTAGCGCTGTGCTACAATGAGTGATAAGTATATATATATATATATATATATATATATATATATATATATATATATATATATATATATATACTTTCATTCCACTCAACAACTACCAAAGGCGACCCTGTGCCTACTGTGCTGGGTCTGACTAACTGCAATGATTTTTCAACTCTGTTCGAGAAATCTTTTTGTTTTATCTTGTTATCTCTGAAACAGAGAAATAGCGTAAGAAATACAAGTTGGAAGTTCAGGCACATATCGGTGTGAACGAAATTATTTCATACATACAGTGATGGAAAAAACATGGATTCTTCAAGGAAATCGCAAAATATTCCAAACGACTCCCGTAGTTTATTGTGTCGTTTGAGCGTCGTATAATAATATTAAGTACTAAACATGTTGCACACAATAATCACTGCAAACTGCAAGAGCATAACTAGGCAAATGAATAGTCTTCGAACTCCACGTAAGTGTTATTTCATATTGTGCATAATTAGATAGAACTGAACTTTTCAGAAATCGAATAAGCTAAATGACCTATTATCTAAAATGTTCATTCTTGTGACATGAACCAGGTCAAATGTGATATTGCTAAATGTAATCAGTAACATACCACCGCAGGCACGAAGTGCGTAGAATGACTATGAAGTCTAGCACGCATTTCACCAAAATCGTCTGCTTGTAAAGTACAAATATAAACTATATCAGACATTTTAGAGAATGCATTGCATATAGGTAGCATTGTCAATATTCCGGTATCTACAAGCTGTACACTTGATAACACCGCTATCTAGTGTGCAGCTTTTATAGTAGCAGCTTCTTTTTCTTTTATTTTGGGCTCGCTGGAAGGTGACATGGTTTAACTGCTTTGTTTTTAGTTTCGCCAATGCCATTTTGGAGCAAGTACGCAGCAATTCCTAACAAATATTGCAATTTGGAGCAGCATGGAGCAGAATTACTCTTTTGGAGCAGTTTGTAGCTATTAGAGAACCATTTCCATCACTCGTACCTCACTGTGATATGCCCCGACACGAAAAAAAAGTTATCAATGTCTACACAAACATTTCGGCCGCTCAGGAAATGGTCACTCACCAAACAGCGCTGGCTTAGTTTGCACGCATCACTCATCAAAAACATAGGAATAGGTTGACGCCGATCGTTTTGCTCTCATTCAGTCGCATTTTTTGTCTTGCTTTCTCAAACTCGTATTTTTATTGGTCGTGTCGAAAACACTTGAAGCCACCATGAAGCGACTCGCTAGCTGACTTCTTTAGAAACTGCCAGTGCTTGCATGTAATACGTCTTACATCTTTTGATGGGGATCATGCATGATTCGGAGGATTGTATTTCACTATCTCGATTTGTTTCATTTACGCAAGCCACAAAGGGAAGCAGACCACTGTTGAGAAATTTGATTGCGACTAGCTGCTGATATTGATCGACTGCTTATCTCGATTGATTGAGCTTGATCGCGATCAGCAATGTACGCACAGGTATAACATATCCTCACACACTGCGCCTAGACACAGCTGAATACGCAGCGCCTACTAACAATAAAAATGAAGTGCGAAATGCGGGATACATTTTTTGAGCTTCCGTAAATCTTCCGGGGCGCGGGACAGTCACGACAGTTGCAGCATGAGTAGTTACCCTAGTTGCAGGGGCCTTGTGTCAGCCTTCAATTCGGGTGGTACCGAATTCGATTCTCAGGGCCACCAGGCAGCCACCTTACCCACCCCAGCCTCCGCTCGAAGGTGGGGATGAGCTGGGTTTCGGAAATAGACGAAAAATGTTACCATCTCCTGTAAAAGCAGAATTTGGCGCCAGCGGGGAAAAAGAGACGGGTCTCCCTCCCCCCTAAACGCTAGTGTGTGCGGTCTTATGGATTCCAAAAGTTTGACTTCCCCAGGCTCAAAGTGCTCAAAACACTATTTAGCGAGACGTTTTCCGAGAGGGGTCAAAAGATGATCCTGCACATTGGCATGAACTGTATAGCTTACGGTGGCATCGGACGCCTGCGCTAAAGCAAACCATTTCTCGAGAACCGGTATGAGCCTCCCCATAAACACTCAGATCCGCGTACGCGGGCGTCCATACTATAGAGCAATGTAAAAGTGCGGTTGCCTCACACCTAGTGCGAGCTGGGCCTCCGTAGCTTCGGGATCGCTGGATAAGGTGGGCCTTGAACTCTTGCCAAAGCCAAGCAAGTCGATGGCGTAGACACGCCGGCGATGGGATAGCGCCTCCAAGTTCAGCACCCAGAGGGCCGCACCACACAGGTAGCCGTGCACGAGAACCAATGGTACTGCCATTTCATCTTCTTCGTCTGGCTCGACCTGGACCGTCCAGATACAGCTGTTTTGCGGCGGGATGTCACTGATGCGCCCCACATCCACGTAGTATCCGTTGTAGCGCTTCCGCATAGCTGCGGCAAAAGCGCCACGTGTTAGCAGGACCCGCCTACACACAGCAACCTCACACTCAAGCACTTATGTGACAGTTGACGAAATTGTTAAAATTGTGCCTACATTGGCAGATCACAACCCTTGGAAAAAAATAAATGGATTACCCTTACAGTAAGCACGGACGTTAGCCCCATCTAGCCAGCGCTGACTTCACTGACTAATTTCTTGAGTATCAATCATTTCGCCGGAAGACATGATGATAAAAAAAGTAAAGGTTCAAGATTACAAGTAGGCAGTTTTACAATAATGCGGTGGGTGGAGGTCAGAAGAATGTCATAGCGTATAGGGTAAGTGTGTGCGTGGATGCTTATATATACAAAAAAAGGAGGGGTGATCAAAATTGGTAGGTACCTCCTAAGACATAACTAAATTAAGCTGGATAAAATCATAAGGCAGCTGCAGTAGTCATTACTTGGGCATGAATTCTATATACGTAATCAATAATTGAAATTTGAACACTTTATCATCGTTACTTCTCTAAAAATACATATTGCAGTTCAGGAACTGCTGCCACGCATTTTACTATATAGGCATAGACACTACACACTCTTAAAAAAAAGTTTGTAAAAAGGCAGCAGCTGCAAGCAAGTAGGTAGTAACTGCAGCGGTTGCTACCTTTCTTCGACTGTTACTACCCTTTTGCTACCTGTTTACTACCTACGTTAGTAAACAGTTACTAGTTACAACAATTACTAACTTTTTCGACCTCTTTACTACCTACGTTAATAAACAGTTAGTAACTGAAACGAAAAAGGTAGTAACTGCAGCCGTTACAACCTTTCTTGCCCCGTTAGTACTTCTTTCCTACCCGGCTTTTGACTATCTAATTCAAAATAGTGTGTGAATGCTATTCTGATTATTTATGAGAGGAATTGTCTCGACATACCATCATTAAACTGAAAAATGACGCAGAAGGTATTTATAGATCAAGGCAAATACATTTTGTTTCAAATTATGCAACCGAGATATGTAAACGTCATTCTGATATTATCGAAGCGAAGAAGTACTAGTTCACGAACCATAAGCAAGTGCTACACGTGTCGTAATAGACACTTACAAAAAATTTAGTAAATACAGCACATATTAACAACACCAGCAGATCAAAATAAACAGATGGTCACATATAGCTTCGAGGACAATCACAGTTAATTCACTGCGGCGTGTCTCCAAATATTATCATTGCTTTGGCGCGTCAAACCCCCAACACTATTATTACCTTTTAAACGCTGATATACTAGTCCTGCGAAGCATTCAAATGCACTAAGAATAAATTGGGTAGTTTGTTCCGGCCACTGTACATAACGCCTTTTTGTGGCCATTTTATAATGAATAAATATAACATATAATTTTCTCTAAGTAAGTCTTGATAAAAGTCTTGTGCTACGTCACCAAACAAACGTAACCAGATATTATATTATAGTGCTTGCAACGAGCAAGGTTGCTTAAAAACACAGGTCATTATTCGAGAAACGTTAGCCGCAACAAGCTGGTACAGGTAGGAACCCGGCAAGCACGAGCCACACACGGACGTCAACGTCTTCTTTCACGCTGGCACAGAGCTGGCGCCACTATGCTTCGGTACAATTACTCCCCGCGCAGAAAGGAGCCAACCTGGTGACCTAGGGAAAGGACACAACAAGGGGGTCATAGCACGGTTTGAGGCGTGATACGTGTACTGTTTCACGCCCATGGCAGCGTTGGTTCGAAGGTGGATCAATGGGCTCAACTTCATAGTTGACAGGAGATGTTTGCCGCACCACACGGTAGGGGCCATGGTATTTCGACGAAAGCTTCGGGGAAACACCGGGAGGGGTAGACGGGACCCATAGCCAAACCAGCATTCCTGGGTTATAGTGTACAGTAGACGCAGAGGAATCGTGGTCAGTTTTCTGGCGCCATTGGTCTTGTGCGGTAAATGAGCGAGCGAGTTGACGACACTTTTCGGCATAAGCAGCTGCTTCGGAAACAGGCGTCGCTTCGGAAACATCAGGCCTGTAAGAGAGAATGGTGTCCATGGAGCATGATGGCTCACGTCCGTACAGGAGGAAGAAAGGAGAAAAGCCAGTGGTTGTTTGCGGCGCAGAGTTGTACGCGTACGTGACAAAAGGGAGCACTTGGTCCCAATTAGTGTGGTCGTCAGAGGCGTACATGGCAAGCATATCTCCAAGGGTACGGTTAAAGCGTTCCGTCATGCCATTGGTTTGAGGATGATATGCCGAGGATTTCCGATGGACAATGCAACATGCCTTGAGCAGCTCGTCGACGGCGTTCGAGAGAAACACGCGTCCACGGTCACTCAGTAATTCACGAGGTGCACCATGTCGCAAAATGAGATGGTGAAAAAGAAAGGACGCAACGTCTTTCGCAGTGGTAGCAGGCAGCGCAGATGTTTCAGCGTAGCGTGTCAAATGATCGACTGCGACGATAATCCACCGGTTGCCTCGAAGAGAGTTGGGTAGAGGACCATAAATGTCAAATCCGACGCGGTCGAATGGTTTCGCTGGGCAGGTTAAGGGTTGCAAAGGGCCAGCAGTGCTGTGAGAAGGCGTCTTGCGTCGTTGACACGTGGTGCATGACCGGACGTACTGGCGAACGTGCCGATACATGCTGCGCCAGTAGAATCTTAGACGAAGGCGAGAGTAAGTCTTAAATACTCCAGCGTGGCCACACTGGGGGTCATCGTGAAAGGCAGCGCAGATGTCAGAACTCAAATGACGAGGAATGACAAGGAGCCACCTACGGCCGTCCGTCACGTAATTGCGGCGATACAACAAGCCTTCACGGACAGCGAAGTGTCTTGCTTGACAAGAGAGGGAGCGTGAAGTCGTTTCTGACGAACTGTGAAAGAGGACGTCGAGCAAAGAATTGATCCAAGGATCCTTGTGCTGTTCGGATGGCATGTCAGTGATGCTCAACGATGACGAATCGCAAATGGCAGTTGATAAGCAGGCAAGGTCAGGAGGCAGTGGAGAACGGGATAGTGCATCGGCGTCTGAATGTCTGCGTCCTGAGCGATAAACAACACGGATATCGTATTCCTGAAGGCGTAAAGCCCAACGAGCGAGGCGGTCAGTAGGATCTTTCATGGACGCTAACCAGCATAAGGCATGGTGATCTGTGACAACATCAAACTGGCGTCCGTAAAGGTAAGTGCGAAATTTTTCTATAGCCCAAATGATAGCCATGCACTCCTTTTCCGTGACGGAATAGTTGGACACTGCCTTCGTTAGGGTACGGCTGGCATAGGCGACAACGTACTCGTCGCAGTCATCCTTGCGTTGAGCGAGAATGGCACCGGGGCCGACACCGCTTGCATCCGTGTGAATTTCAGTGGGTGCATTGGGATCGAAGTGGCGGAGAACTGGCGGAGACGTGAGTAGCCAGCGCAACGCCGTGAATGCGTCATCGCAGTGGAAATTCCAGCCAGAGAGGTCTGTACTACGGGAGAGAAGCTGAGTCAGAGGGGCAATTATAGAGGCAAAATTGCGAATGAAACGCCGAAAATAGGAACACAAGCCTACGAAACTACGAAGCTCCTTTAGGGTAGTAGGCTTGGGGTACTCGGCAACGGCACGCAGTTTGGCAGGGTCTGGCGATATTCCTTCTTTTGAAACGACGTGGCCGAGAATTGTGAGTTTGCGGGCGCCAAAACGACATTTCTTGAAGTTTAGTTGCAACCCGGCTGCCATAAGGCACTGGAGAACTTGTTCCAGATGGGAAAGATGAGTTTCGAAATTCGCCGAGAATACAACTATGTCGTCTAAATAGCAAAGACAGATGTGCCATTTAAGTCCCCTGAGAACACTGTTCATCATTCTTTCAAAAGTCGCAGGCGCATTGCAAAGACCGAAGGGCATTACATTAAATTCATATAAGCCGTCAGGGGTCACAAACGCCCTTTTTGGACGGTATGGTTCAGCCATTGGTACTTGCTAATATCCAGAGCGCAGATCCAGTGAAGAGAAAAACTCCGCACCTTGAGGGCAATCCAAGGCGTCATCAATGCGCGGCAGGGGACAAACATCCTTGCGTGTGATGTTGTTTAGTCGACGATAATCCACGCAAAACCTGATGTAGCCATCCTTTTTTCGCACGAGGACCACTGGCGAAGCCCAAGGACTGTGTGAGTGCTGAATAACACCACGTCGCAGCATCTCGTCAACGTGTTGAGTGATGACGTCACGCTCAGCCTGCGAGACGAGGTAGGGGCGCTGACGAAGTGGAGTATGATGACCGGTGTCGATATGGTGAGCGACAACTGACATGCGTCCCAAGGGAGGTTGTCCGTGGTCGGAGGAGGCGCGGAAACGGTCAAGCAGTTGAATGAGCTGATTGCGCTGGTCTTGCGTAAGGCCGGTGTCTACGCTGCGACACAGAACGTCTTCGTCAGGTAGTGAGGGCTCGGTGGCAGCTGTGACAGCAACCACGGACATTGGTGTCGTATCAGAACGGGCATCGAAAGGAAAGATGTCATCATAAGTGTCAAGACTCCCAATACATTCGCCATGCAATAAGGTACCGGGACAAGGGAACGTATTGCACACGTACACGGCACTGGAGCCATCGGCAAGTGTTATGACGGCAAACGGGACGACAAGGCTCCGGCGACGAGCGCATTCTTGTGACGGCATGAAGAGGGCGGTTGAATCGGAAACGAGTTGCACAAAAGAGATACCACGGCGACCGAAAAAGCAGAAATGACGACGTCAGCGGCGACGATCACCTTTTTGGGTTAGCGAGGGAGATCTATGAATGTCGTGCTGAATGGAAACAAAACGAGTTGAGCATGAGCGCCGTCGACAACCGCATGGTTAGCGGAAAGAAAGTTTCATCCCAGGATGATTTCATGAGACGCATGCGGAAGGACGACAAATTCAACGATGTAAAGCACTCTTTGAATCACAACACGAGCAGTGCATGTGGCAGAAGGTTGGACGTGTTGCGAACTCGCTGTGCGTAAAGAAATTTCAACCAGTGTAGTTGTCACTTTGTTCAGTTTGCGGTATAACACTTCACTGATTATACAAATAGCGGCACCTGTGTCGACAAAAGCAGTTGTGGCAAAACCGTCCACAAACACGGCAATCTCGTTAGAGGGCGAAAGATGAGGCCTTGGAAATTTCGTCGGTGGCGCAGCTCTTGCCTCAGGAACTGCGACTTTTAGTTTTCCTCCTGGGCGTGGTTGGAACGGCGAATCATGGGGAAGGAGACCGAAGACGGGGTGAAGGAGATCGACGTCGGCTGAAGTCTGGTCGACGTGAGCGGGGGTCATGTGAATCAGGTGTCACATGCGATTCTGATTCCCGAGGTATGTTGCCGAAATGCTGAACATCATTAAAAGAGAATCCACGGCGACGACAGTAGCGCGCGACATGTCCTGGAATACCACAGTTGTAGCAGACGGGCCGGTTATCCGGAGTACGCCAAGAGTTTACAGGTGCTCGAGGTGGTGGAAAGGGCGGATTTACCGGATAAACCGAAAATGCATGGTGACCTGTAGTAGTTGGTGGCTGGACTGTATGAAGGGAGCGGCGGTTGAGCAGGATGTCGGCGGACGGCTTCTGCATAAGTCAGCGGTGCAGCCACTGATATTGGGGACGCGGGGGAAGGGAGAGCCTCGGCAACTTGCGTCTGAATAGCACGGCAAAGTGAGTGGTCCAGTGTTGTGGGGGTCTCGTTGATGGTGGTGACAAGAGAGAGCTGTCGAGCAACTTCCTCCCGGATGTACTGTTGAATTTGAGGCATTAACACGCTGTAGTCGGGGCCACTGCTTTTGCACTCCAAAGTCGAAATATCAGCTGTTTGCATATTAGCGCGACGTGCAGAAATTCGTTGCTTGCACAGCTCATCGAAACTTTGACATAGCTGAATCACGGCCGCGATGGTCTGTGGGTCTTTAGCCACAAGCATATGAAAAGCGTCGTCATCAATGCCTTTCAATATATTCTTTATTCTGTCAGCCTCCGTCATCCTGGCATCAACTCGCCTACAGAGGCTGATCACATCCTCAATGTAGCTCGTGAAGCTCTCACCATTTCGCTGAAATCGTCCCCGCAGGCCCAGTTCAGCACGAAGCTTACGCATGGCTGGACGACCGAAAAACGAGGTGACGGCCTCTTTGAAAACCAACCAGGTGGGGATGTCGGCTTGCCGGTTGGTGAACCATAGGTTGGCCAAATCCGTCAAGTAGAAGATGACGTGAGTCAGCATCGCAGGGTCAACCCACTTGTTAATCGCGCTGGCATGCTCGTACTCTGCCAGCCAGTCCTCGACATCTTGATCTTCTGTGCCATTGTATACCGGTGGGTCACGCAGACGAAGTACACCAGAACACATGACAGGTGGCAGCGTGGAAGAGCCTTGTGGGGGATTGACGCGCTCGGTCATCGCGGACAGAGATGGTAGCTTACGGCTGCGGAGCTCCAGGACGTTACCCAGCACTTCCACCAAATGCAACGAGCAAGGTTACGTAAAAACACAGGTTATTATTCGAGAAACGTTAGCCGCAACAAGCTGGTACAGGCAGGAACCCGGCAAGCACGAGCCACACACGGACGTCAACGTCTTCTTTCACGCTGGCACAGAGCTGGCGCCACTATGCTTCGGTACATGCTAAAGATTTATAATTGTTAAATTTCATCCTGTAACGGAAGTGCTCCCCTGTGCCAGATATGCCCCTGCGAAGTAGGAGCTATATATACCCCACACTTACTTCTTTCTACAAGTATACGTAAGAATTAGTGAACATGTTTGGTCTATGCATTCTTCGCATTCATGGCACATCCCGCTTTTTACCTGAATTCGTCTAGTTATAAGACATTGATTAGCCAACATTAGCAGTGGAGAAATAATCTGCCAAAATGAATGAACTGGGAAATATTGGTTACTACTTTTTTTTGAAACCTTCAGAGTTACTACCCATGGGTGCTAACAGCTAGGGCAGTAACAGTTACTATTTCCTGGTAGTAACAGCAGAGGTAGTAACTGTTACCATTCTCGCCGTTACTAACTGCACTTACTACCAGGGTTGTAACATATGTGACAAACCATTACTACCCCAAAGTTATCAAGTACTACCACCTGTTTCCTAAGAGTTGAGGATGAAAGCAAGGGGTATGCAGTGACTGAATTGCCAAAATTCCGACTGAAAGTTTGAGTACCTCATATCTTGAAATTTATGCTATAACATGGATGTCGAGATACGAGGTAATCAAACTTGCATTCGCTATTCACTTTTGCAAAGCTATTCACTTTTGTTTACAAAACGCCGCGTATTGTTCATGCAGTCACAGAAGCAGAGCTGTAAGTACATGCATTTGGTCGCACACTTTGAAAGTTAACCTTACAGCCGTACAGCCTCTTATAAGGGGCCAGTAAACAGGCTCCGACCATTTTTTACACCCCCCCCCCTCCCATACAAGCTTGGCAATTCGTAGATTAGACCACAGCGATTATGTTTTCTGAATATTACAGGGCTGCGCGCCATGCAGAGCCTCTATTTCCAAAACAATTTCCCTGCATCTTTCCAACGCCCGACCGACCCCCTTGCACGCGCAGTGACGTCAACTCGATGATTGGTGACGTGACGTTGCGCGCAGCTCGCCGATTGGTCTAAATCAGGTGTAAAAAAACTGTATTGAAGTCAACGTCAGTTCCTGTTTCCAGCCGACAGCTACGAAACTGCCCCTGGTTTTTTGGCACTGCGGTGAAAGAACCAGTGTCGCAGTTGTCGCGTGCACGTGTACACTCCTCTGTCAACTACAGCGCCTGTGTGCACGTACGAACGTACTTCGCCCTTGACATGAACAGCACAGGTAAAAAGCGTTGCTCTGTCGTCGGCTGCAAATCGAGCGACTGGGCAGCGGAGAAGCATCGGCATCGGGTGCCTCACTATGGG
Source organism: Rhipicephalus microplus (assembly GCF_043290135.1). Lineage (NCBI taxonomy): Eukaryota > Metazoa > Arthropoda > Arachnida > Ixodida > Ixodidae > Rhipicephalus > Rhipicephalus microplus. The sequence continues at coordinate 144,301,945 of NC_134710.1, read as the reverse complement.
GCCCTGCGCGCTGCATGGCTGAAGTGATCAGCCATCCAGTGACGTACGTCGGGAACCTGATCGTTTGTGGTTCACACTTCGCACCTTACGCTTACACGGTTGACCAGCGGCTGGTGCGGCAAACAGTAAACAAACACAACGCTTCGCAGCAAGCGGAAGTGCGTTGCAACTGATCGAGTTCGCCAATGACGTCAATCGCTGACGTGGTGTCGTGTTGTTGAAGTGGGCGGAGTCACGACGATGGGCTATGCCTTTCCCTTCATGGACGGGGGAAGGGGGGCGAGGCCGCGCAAAAATTTGAAACTAGCTTAAACCGATGTTCTAACCCCTGTAACTTCCTTATTATAGCACGTATTCGCAAAAATTTTGTGGCAGCATGTTCGCAAATAAAAAGTGCACATATATCTTTTTTTAAAAATTTTTGGACGTCAGGGCTGTTTACTGGCCCTTTAAAGGGCCAGTAAACAGCCCTGACGTCCAATACCAAATTTTAGACAGTGCAAGTTGTTGGGTGTCCGATGAGGAACATTTTGCCACAAAAATGTTTTGAATCGATTCATCACGAGAGGAGAAAACAGGTTTTTTGAAGCGGCGCAAACGAAGATGAGAGGAGGCGAGCTCGAAACCCTTGCCGCTCGTTCGCGTAGCCATCACAAGCCAAATCTCTTCCGGCATCCGACCAAGAAGTGACGTCCGCATGACGTGCCCAAACAAGTCCAACTCCCGATCACGTGGGCGGCGTTGCTTTGTTGACCAGCGTTATTTTGTGGTCTTCTGCCTGTTTCTGCAAGATCGTTTAAAAACGCTGGCTTAGACGCTGTAGAATAGACGAGCAAAATGAGTACGCGAACGTGCAGGAGCATTCCATGGCAGTCGTCTGCTCCGTGCACTGACTGCGGGGACACGAACGCATGCGAAACGCCGACACATTAGCCCCGCATCTCGTTGCAATCCGTGGGAGAAAAATGGAAAAAAGACGCTCACATTCGCTTATTGCGTCTCAGTACTTATCTAGAGTTTTATTGATCTTTTCAAGCAACAAATTACATAAACTACGCATGCCGTGTTAAATACCTTTTGCCATATCCCATGCCCCTGTCTGCAACGTCAGAGCAGAGTCGTCTACGTAGAGGACCAACGTCACTGCATTGCCATGTACGTAGGGCCATTCATACGCCCACGTCATGCCCTCATTCTCGAGGCGCGCGCCGGCAGTGGGGAGGGGGAGCAGCGTTCATCTTGAAATTTGACCCGCTTCTGCGGCGCGAAGCGTTGCAAATTTTGGCAGACGTGTTCATGAACGCCTCGTCTACGCATTGCGCCTATAAGCTCGAAATTGTCAATCCTGGTGAGTGGCACTCTAAGATAATTTCACAATAGGTTCTCCTTGATTATATAGTTTAAGGACGGGAATAGACCGTGACGTCCAGTTTGTTGCAGTTAAACAGGTTATCCTATGCCCAGTCAACTTATTTACAAACATGGGCCGTGGCGGCCACCTCGTTTATCAAATGCATGAGATGAAAACAACTGGCCGCACCCACACGAAGTTGTTTCAAACCAAGCCTTTTATATTTACGCTCCCTAAAACAGGGTGAGCGCTAAGCTTCGCCTGTCTACCTCATCACTCGATTAGAGGCAGCCTTAGGCTCGGCCCCCCTCCTTTTTTTCTCTCTTCCCTAAATAGCCCGGGTCTCTTTTGAGACCACCTTCTGGGACCAACCATCCACGGTAATTCACAAATGAACTATCGCATTCTCTACCGTGTTCTGTCGCTTTGCTGCCCCTAATGCATGTGATAGGCGATGGTGAAAATTTCACGTGGTAGGCCATGCAGAGAGAAAAGCTAAGAAGAGGCCCTCGCAATGCGAGCTGCAGAGGGAAAAGTGTGGCGGAAGTGACGTGCTTTTGCAGGAGGTTGAGAAATAGGTGGGCGGGCATGCCGGTGTCTCGCGTAGTCTGCATCACCACTCGTATGACGACATTGTTGATAGCTGGCTAGAGTTCTGAATGTGCATTTTTGATTGATATTGCCACCAGCACGTAGTGGGTCAACAGCAAGAGCGGCTCTCAATGTGGAGGAAAAAGAAGATCGCGTGCTTCTTCTCTGCTCGAGAGCCAGCCACGACTGACGCATCGTCCTAGAGCTAGCTACCCGATTGTTCAATAAATCCCCCAGTACTTGTGACTCATTGTGACAAACTGATGGAAGGTGCTGGGTAGTCTCACGGATGCTGCAGACACCCCCAGGAAGCCGTAATATGAGTCCAGTGCCAGTCAATACTCCCGTGCGTCGGACCAGCCACCGAATCAGGGTATTGCCTCCGGAAGTCAACGATACTACTCCCACCACGTCAACAAACATGACCGGCACTTCGGTACAAACCTTGCCAACCGGCACGGGAAGCACGTCGTCGAACCGCTATACGTTGGAAAGCCCACGGGCACCGACGACGTTCCATGGTACGGAGCACGAAGACGTTGAGGACTGGTTGGCGGACTTCGAGCGCGTAGCCAACTTGAATCAGTGGGACGATGCGGCGAAACTGGGTCGTGTCTATTTCTATCTCGAAGACGGGGCTCGCACGTGGTATCAAAATCGAGAGGAGCAACTGAAGACGTGGCCCGAATTCTCTCGTAGACTTCTGCAGACATATGCCAGCGCTGACCGCCAAGAAAGAGCTGAACGAGGTATTCTTGCCCGCGTCCAGTCGCCAAACGAAACTGTGACCACGTACGTCGAAGACATGACGCGTCTCTTCCGAAGGGCAGATTCAAGAATGACGGAGGACAAGAAGTTGCGTCACTTGATGCGCGGTGTCAAGGACCAGCTTTTCGCCGGCCTCGTGTGAAGCCCTCCGAAGACGGTCGCGGAGTTCTTGTCTGAAGCCGTGACAACGGAAAAAATGATGCAGCAGCGATCAAACCAATACGACAGGCAAGTCAGTGGCATGTCCACTGCTGACATTTTCGCCACCGCTGGGACCAGCAATGACTCCTTACGTGAACTCATCCGTAATATCGTACGTGAAGAGTTGCAAAAGGCTGGTGTAACACCTCATCCTACGGTTAGCTCAATTGCAACTGTGATCAAGGATGAGCTGCACCAGGCCCTCCGCGACACCTTGCCTCCTGATACAGCTACGTCAGCTCCTGCTGAGTACCACCGTGGGACAACCTACGCGGAAGCCTTGAAACGCCCTGCTGCATCGCCACCATTGTTTGTTCATCCTGTCCCTGCAGTTTCATTCGAGTCAGCGCAGCACATACCATACTACGAAGGCACGTAAACGCCACCACCCCTGCTCTTTGTCCGCGGTGCTTCTGTAGCCCATCGTTCAGTGCAACCGGTCCAGTACATCGACGATCGCCACTCGTCTCCTCGGAAGTCTGATGTCTGGCGCACACCCGATCATCGGCCTCTATGCTTTCACTGCGGAGAAGCTGATCACTTGTACCGCCAGTGCCCTTATCGCCGTCTTGGGCTTCGCGGCTTCTCTGCGTACTCGCCACCGCGCGTTACGATCAGAGACCACGCGACATCCAAAACTACCTCTCCCAGCAGCATGCACCACCGTCTGCCGGGCGCCAGTCGCGCTCGCCATCACCGAGGCGGTTTTCATCAACGCCCCAGCGGTACTCTACCGCACGATCTCCCAGCCCCCGCCAGGAAAACTAGCCGAAGCGACCTCTGGGGGCAGGGTCGCTGAACGTCGAAGCGCTGAAGACCTCCTATTGACGCAGAACCGTACAGAAACTGGTCCGACATCACCTGCTGCTGCAAAGGATAGCCGGCTTTCACTCGACATAGCAGTAACAATTGATGGTTGTGTAGTTATTGCGTTAGTGGACACAGGTGCAGAGCGGGAAACTGACAACGCAGCTGAAGAAAGTAATCGCGCCGTGGCATAACTCGCAGATTCGGACAGCTGGTGGCCATGTCGTTACTCCACTGGGCGCCTGCACAACTAGAGTACAGATTCAAGGGTACACATTCGTAGCAAGCTGCCTTGTTTTACGTGAATGCTCCGTGACGTCATTCTGGCAGTTGATTTCTACAGGAAAATGGAGCTGTCATTGATCTGCAAGAGCGCCGCGTCACGTTCTCAGCCCAGCGAGCAATTAACGTCCAGGATGACGGAATGCGTGTCGACGTACTCCGTATTTCTGAACAGAGCGTGACGCTTCCTCCCCGAGTCAGTGTTATAGTCGACGTAACATGCTGTGGTTTGAGCGATGGCGATGTGGTTGCCGAGACAAATTTAGAACACCTCCTGCTGCAAGGCATATGTGTAGCGAGAAGTGTAATACACGTTCGTGACGGCCGATCTGAATTGCTCGTTACCAACTTTAGCAACGAGCATCGACATCTTTTCCGTGGCACTTCGATAGCGTTTGCCCACGAAGTAGCAAACGTAACCAACCGTCTCCCGTCAGAAATAGTGGATAATGCAGACACATCAATGAGCAACATTGACATCAATCCTGATCTGTCCACCGATAACCAGACTGCGCTGCGAGCGCTCTTGTTCGAGTAAAGGTCTTGCTTCGCAAGTTGCTCAAAGATCCGCCAGACGTCCATCACTCAACACAGGATTATCACGTACGAGGACGCACGCCCAATACACCAGCACCCCTACAGCGTGTCGGCTAAAGAACGTGAAGCAATACGTATGCAAGTTCGCGAGGTGCTTGACGATGGCGTTATCGAACCATCCAACAGCCCGTGGTCATCTCCAGTCGTGCTTGTCAAAAAGAAGGACGGGTCGCTACGCTTCTGCGTCGATTACCGAAAGCTTAACAACGTGACCAAAAAGGATGTGTACCCGCTACCGCGTATCGACGATTCGCTAGATAGACTTTGTCGTGCCCATTATTTTACTTCTCTTGATCTCAAAAGCGGGTACTGGCAAATCGAGGTAGATCAGCGAGACCGCGAAAAGACAGCCTTCGTGACTCCAGACGGCCTATACCAATTTCGAGTATTCCCTTTCGGCTTGTGTTCAGCGCCGGCAACTTTCCAGCGAATGATGGACACTGTCCTAACAGGGCTGAAGTGGCAGACTTGTCTTGTCTACCTTGATGATGTGGTGGTCTTCTCTGCCACGTTCGAGCAGCACCTTCAGCGCCTGCGCAGCGTGCTGGAGGCTATCCGATCGGCGGACCTCACTCTAAAGCCACAGAAGTGCCACTTCGGCTATGAAGAACTAAAATTTCTTGGACATGTAGTTAGCGCCGAAGGAGTCCGGCCCGATCCAGACAAGCTTGCCGCTGTTGCTGAATTACCAGCTCCTGTCGATAAGAAAGCCGTCCGGCGCTTCCTTGGTTTGTGCGCCTACTATCGCCGGTTCATTCATGGCTTTTCACAGATAGCAGAACCTCTGACTCGTCTCACAAGGGACGACACGCCGTTTGTCTGGGAAAACGAGCAACAAGCAGCTTTTGATGAACTGCGACAGCGCATGCAATCAGCACCCGTTCTTGCTCATTTCGACGATCATGCTGACACGGAGGTCCACACTGACGCTAGTAACGTTGGGCTTGGTGCAGTGCTCGTTCAGCGTCAAGAGGACATCGAAAGGGTGATAGCCTACGCCAGCCGCTCTCTATCCCGTGCCGAGGCGAATTATTCCACTACGGAGAAAGAGTGCCTCGCCGTCGTGTGGGCAATCACCAAGTTTCGCCCGTACCTTCATGGTCATCCCTTCAAGATAGTGACGGACCACCACGCCCTCTGCTGGTTGGCAAGCCTGCGCGACTCTTCAGGACGGCTAGCACGGTGGAGCTTGCGGCTGCAGGAATTTGACGTCACCATCGTCCATAAGTCCGGCCGTAAGCATGAAGACGCTGACACACTGTCACGCGTACCCCTTCATGTCGTCAGTCAGGAAGCAGAGGAAGACGAAGGCTTCCTGGGCGCCATTAGGTCATCAGACTTGAGTAAACGGCAGCGGGATGACGCAGAGATTCGTCCGATCATCGATCATTTAGAGGGCCAGGACACAAACATACCACGTCAATTATTCCGCTCGTTGCCGTCGTTCTGCCTTCGAGATGGTGTGCTGTAAAAAAAGAACACTCGTTCGAACAACCGTGCCTACCTCCTAGTGGTTCCTCGAGACATGCGAGACGACGTCCTCTTCGCTTGCCATGACGAACCCACATCCGGTCATCTGGGCTACTCACGGACACTTGCCAGAGTGAGTGAGAGGTACTATTGGCCAGGACTTTCGGCAAGCGTCAAGAAGTATGTCAAGAGCTGTCGGGAATGTCAGTGCCGAAAGCAACCATCTGTTAAGCCAGCTGGTTTGCTTCAGCCCATTGAAGCACCTTGCACGCCATTCGACCAAGTTGGCAAGGACATTTTCGGGCCATTTCTCCTGTCTGCGGACAGCAACAAATGGGTGATCGTCGCGACTGACTATTCAACACGCTACGCTGAGACGCAGGCGATCCCACGAGCCACGGCTTCTGAGGTAGCACAATTTTTCATGCGCCACATCGTGTTAAAACACGGTGCTCCTTCCAGTGTAATAACGGACAGAGGGACGGCATTCACGGCGCAGCTTACGGACGAAGTTTTCAAACTGAGCAACACCAGACACCGAAGGACAACTGCGTACCACCCGCAAACTAACGGACTTACCGAGCGACTGAATAAGACCCTCGCAGACATGATCTCAATGTACATCGACGTACAGCACAAAACATGGGACCGGATCTTACCTTACGTGACCTTCGCGTATAATACCACCGTGGAAGAGACCACGCGATTCACGCCATTTCGGCTTCTCTACGGCCGCGAAGTGCAGACCATGCTAGACTATGTTACCGTGTCAAGACGAAGACGAGTTGGCAACTGACGCCGAAGAATTCGCAGAGCGTGCTGAGGAAGCCCAGCAACTCGCGCGACTGCACATTGGCCAGCAACAGCAGGCAGACGCACGACGCTATAACACCCGCCACAGAGAAGTGTTTTACAACCCCGGAGATCAAGTTTGGGTATGGACGCCCGTCCGCCGCCGTGGCCTTAGTGAAAAATTACTGAGCCGGTACTTTGGCCCATATAAAGTGTTACGCCGTGTCAGTGACGTGAACTACGAAGTGGTTCCGGACTCAACACCCCATGCACGGAGCAGGACACGACTGAGGCCGGACGTCGTTCATGTGTTGCGCATGAAACCATTTATTGCGCGTTGCTCGTAACTTTTCCTTTACCGTACAGCATTCTTTGTGTTTTTTGTTTATTTGTGTGAACTTGCTTTCTCGTTCATTGACGTTTCTTATATTGGCACGCTCTTCAATTTTTACTTTCACTGTATCCGAATTTCCAATTTCTTTTTCACGTGCCTATGTAGTAGCATCGCGGTGATGCTATGTACTTTTCTTTCCTCTTTTTGGGACTTGTTTTTTTTTTCTTTTCGGAAGGGGGGATAATGCCACCAGCACATAGTGGGTCGACAGCAAGAGCGGCTCTCAATCTGGAGGAAAAAGAAGATCGCGTGCTTCTTCTCTGCTCGAGAGCCAGCCACGACTGACGCATCGTCCTAGAGCTAGCTACCCGATTGTTCAATAAATCCCCCAGTACTTGTGACTCATTGTGACAATATGCGGGGTTTAACGCCCCAAAACCACTATATGATTATGAGAGACGCCGTAGTGGAGGGCTCCGGAAATTTAGACCACCTGGGGTTCTTTAACGTGCACCCAAATCTGAGCACACGGGCCTACAACACTTCCGCCTCCATTGGAAATGCAGCCGCCGCAGCCGGGATTCAAACCCGCGCCCTGCGTGAATGTGCATTTTTATGCAGCTGTTGCACTTCAAAGATGATGCAATGTCTTAGAAGTCTAGAGCTGACGTTGATTGCTTTGATTTGTGGGGTTTAACGTCCCAAAACCAACATATGATTATGAGAGACGCCGTAGTGGAGGGCTCCAGAAATTTCGACCACCTGGGGTTCTTTAACATGCACCCAAATCTGAGTACACGGGCCTACAACATTTCCGCCTCCATCGGAAATGCAGCCGCCACAGCTAGAGTTGACGCTGGTTTTCACAGTTGCGAGCCCAGTTTATACCGCTTGATGCCGAAAGCGCTCGTTTTCGAAGCTCGCGACCACTTCGAAAATGGTTGGCACCGCAGCTTCATTGTTTTCCTTCGGCACGGTGCTACCTCAGCGAAGGCCGCTTAGAATTCCTTGACGAGAACGGCAGCGTCTACGGCTCTTAATGCGAGAGGCGGCAGTGATTCGTTCTCGTGTACGACGGTCGCAACTATCGGAAAGCAGTACTGTTCTCGGCGTGGCTTGCGGAGTCAAAAATTAGACGTGCCTGACACCGTAAGGTAATTTATTGTTTGCATTATTTCTTTCTGTTTATGTTTTACGCGTTGTAACCTCATCTTTGGCCAAATTTTTTTTTCGATATCTTCACAGTCAGCCGACACACGCATGCTGTGAACGATACTCGTGCGCACGTATTGCGACACACATGGCAAATAATGATTCGCAGGTGCTTGACCTGGCTAAATAGCATAATAAATTAAATAACATTTCACTCTTACATTATGTTCCGGAGCCCAAACTTACCGTATCTGCGGAAAAAACACCCTGTCATGAAGATTTTCCTGCCGGTTTGCGCCGCTGCTCTCCTGAATTTAGCTGATTTAACACAAACTGCGAAGCTGCGGCTGCAATGTAGATTCAGAATATGAACCGTAATGAGGCTGCGAATGGCTCTCAGGTGCTATACAAGCGAGTGTCGCAGCACGTCTGGTAGAGGTTCTTGAAAGGGGGAAAGTGAAGAGAAAAGCGCGGAGCTGTTATTGTCTTTCAACACGAAGGCATCGACACTGCTCTGCTCACAATAAGCCACACAAGTTTCAGTTTTCTAGCTCGTCTGTCAGATGGTGGTCAGCCCGGCGCATCAGGAATCTGCTCGCGCGGCTCTCATCCCCCTCGCTGGCGCCTGCTGCGCATGCGCGAGCCGAGGTAGCGTGAGAACCATTGCGAAGAGCAGTCCTTTACTCTTCCCTGCTTCCAGCTTCACAAAATGTGACGTAACGGCCTCTCCTAAGTTTATTCCTTCCTCTATGGTGTTTGGCGAAGGCCACTGCGCTTACCGCAGCTACTGGTGTGTTTTTGCTGGTGCGTGCACTGTTTGTCGCCATGCAAATAAAAAAACGGTGTACTGACGAGCTTTCACAGTGATTCGTGCGAGAAGGCATAAGAAAAATGGGCCAGGTCTTTTTTTCCACTTTTCTGTGTACAAAAACCGACGCAAGAAGATTAGCCTCGCAGGAACTTGCCTTCGACGCCAGTTCATTGGTTATGTTTTGGAGTAGTTTACTCAGCAAAAATAATTAACCCTGTCAAGCGTTTGTAATTGAAATGTGCTGCACTGCACTTTTTTTAGTAAGCCTTGTGTGGAGGTATAGCGAGAACATTTATCTCAAAGCACGTGAACGTTCTGAATAGCATTGCCATATGCGAAAAAATGCAAATAAAGTTTCGTGATTTTTATTGTTGATATAACTGCAAAAGTCTTACCACCGTATTCATGAACCGAGCTTAACTTATCGCGGTAAGGCTACCTACGAAAGGACGAGAGAAGTATAAGAGAAGTACGAGGTGAGTAACGGAAACGTCTCCTATCCTGTCATAAGTGCGCCTTATGAAAGGCGTCCTCAACACAAGTGGTCAAGTCTATAAGCCCTGGGCGCGAGAGTAGGTAGCATTCGGCTACAAAATCAATATTTTAAGCAGCAATAAATCAAATTTACTGCAAGTAACCGACAACAGTATGCACAGAAACAGCCAAACGCAAACATCTGAAGTGTTTCTTTAGGCACCGGCAGTTATAGGTGAAATACACATTTTTCGTCTCGCCACCTTTCTGCAACCCGTGTTTACGCAATAGGGTGATCAGATAACTTTTGTTATTTCGACGTCTTGTATGTTTTCGCTGTGTTCGGTGGCGTTATCGAGCTCCCTTCAGCGTTTGCCATTTTCTTTCACTATTTAAAAAAATTGGCAATTTGTATTTGAGGAACTGTGCACTCAGGAGAACTTTACCGACGAAGTGGATATGTCCTGAAAGATTTTGTAAACAAGTACGAAGACAGATGCCGTGTGCCTTCAGCGAAAACGAAAAATATGGAAGCACCTCGCGATAGAATTCAACAGCTGACACAATGTGCATACGTGTACGGTCAACCAAAGAACTTGAAAAGTGTTTGCTCACTTGGGGAAATTTTTCCGGTATGGAAAAAAAGGGTTTTTTTTTTCAATCATAGCACACATCCTTTGGACTGTATACGAGTGACACGGTCGGCTACGAGACATTGATTTTTATGTGGGCATTAACGTCCCAAAGCCATCATATGATTATGAGAGATGCCGTAGTGGAGGGCTCCGGAAATTTCAGGCTACGAGACATTCAATTGACAAGGCTCGCTCCCAAGTTGAAACGTGCCAACTCTACAAAACCGCGAAGCGATGAGCAGCTACATGAGACCAGGCACAGCAAACCCATGACCATGGATATTTTTCTGTAGAAGCAGTAGAGCGAGCACATTTTCCACGGCAATTTCGGTGAAGCGGGGGTGGCACAAAAATACCTGTTTGTTGTAGGTCTCCATCGGGTTCTCTCAATCGTTGAGGACTTATCGTGGTGGTGACGTGTTTGCGTACGCTGTGTCGTTCAATATTATTTATATGCAGTCCACCTAATCAACTGAATTCACAAAGTTGCCATCCCCAACCATACTGTTTAAGGAAGCCTTAAGGTAGGTTATAGGACACCTTAACCGAGCGTTATTTAAGTACGAGGAAAGTTCTGGCATAAGTACAACGTAGGTTCTTGAAACGCGTTAAAGGGACCCTCCAACACTTTTTACGACATCATAGTTTTACATGTTTTTTCTAGCTGATTGCCTACACTGATGACTTAAGAGATAGGGGCCACTAGAGCGGCAGTGATAGGGGCACGCGGCGCCAATTTAGTTATTCGGCGCAGTATCAAAGCACAATAAAATGGATGCTTAACTTCTACTTAATTTTGGTGGGCTCATCTGACTATGTTTTCTTCGCCCTAAGACGTCGGAAGGCTGCCCAATGAAATTAACTGGAACCTTACCGCACAGAAAGCTCGAATGACATATTACCTGTTATGTCCAACATATTGAGCACGCCGTTGCGATGGTAACAAATAATGTCATACATGAAGGCGGAACAACACGTGTGAAACAATTGAACCAGCTCGCGAACGCTCCTATATTGTTTTGTAGCTTTGCTAATCCTTAATTTTGCGATGGCATATATATATATATATCAATGCTTTTATATTTTTTCTTTGATTTTTTTTTAAACGACGGTGCGCGGAGCATGCCCGGCGTGTTACCTCCAGCACCATGGCGTTCGGCGCACTCTTTGACCAGCTTAGTAGCTTTGAAGCTGAAAAAGTCAGAGAGCTTTATTTTCCTCAGTTTTGAGTGAAAAATTATACTAAATAAAAAAAAAATACATTTATCACAGAGTACCCTCAGCGCCAAAAAACATTACAGAGAGAGGGAGTTATACAATACATAAGTAATAATAAACACATATTTTCAGGTTTTGTTGATAACAATATATCAAGCATTTGACTTCACAGTCAAGAATCGATGATGACAACAAAATAAAAGGGCACACAAGGAGTAGAAGGCAGAGTTGGAGGTGATGATGGCAACATCATTAGTAAGATGATTCCATTGGAAAAAGTGGGGAAAAATGTGTTCGTAAACGGCTCAGTTCAGCACTCAGTTCTCTAACTTTGTTAGAATGGTCAAGTAGTGTTGAGATGTAAGGAGGTCGAATTATGTATTCTCTCTATCTGTACCTGTTTTAGAATGAAATATGCTATGACACATGTTTAATATTAACTTTTTCCTCCACGTTTCCAGAGTTTCCCACCCTAAATTCTCTTTTGCAAGGGGCATGTTAAATTGCCATCTATAATTATTGAGAAAAACCTTACGGCTAAATGTTTTACCCTTTCTAGTGCCTTGATGTCTTTTTTTAACCACGGATCCATAGCTGAGCAAGCATACTCGATTATAGGCTGGACGTTCATTTGATACAGTTGTTGTTTTGTTTCTGTCGTGAATTGTTTTGCGTTCCTACGCAGAAAGCCCCACACTTGACAGGATTTGGCTGTTATATATGAGATATGACAAGCTTAAGATAAAGTTTCTGTTAAAATTACTCCTAAATACTTAAATTCTCTCACTGACATAAAGTGGTTGTCATTTAGGTTTTGATTAAACTCATTAGTTATCTGCTTTCTTATAAATGACCTCTTTCTCGTCTTATCGAAATTTATGCGCCTTCTCCAAACGTCGCACAAATTGAACAACCTGTCCAGGTCATCTTGCAATAAAGCACAATCACTTGGACCATAGATTATTCTCTAAAACACGCAGTCATCTGGGAATATACACACAGAAGACGAGAGACCATCACTGATATTATTTAAAAAAATACAATCAACAAAGGGTCAAGAACAGAACCTTGCACAACTCCAGATGTCACTCCAACCTCGTGAAAGCTTGTGCAATAACCCTCTGGCTAAGTGCACTTAGGTATTGTTCGATCCAAGTAATAACTGTTGTGTTTCTGTTATAACATTGAAGTTTTTCAATCAACCGGGAGTGGAGAACGAGATCAAAAGCTTTCTTGAAATCTATGAAGACTGCGTTTCTACTACCAGTCCGCTATCAAGAGCTCTTGATATTTCGTGTACCAGTTCTATCAGTAGTGTCACACAATAGTGACCACTACGGAAACTATAAGTAGGTGATAATGTTAGTGAACAGGACATGATCAAATAACTTACACACAACAACAGTGAGTGAAATCAGTCAGTAATTCTAAAGGCTTTTGCGAGGACCCGACTTGTGCACTGGAACTACGTTTCCCATTCTCCAATTGTTGGGCAATACATATTCATCGAGTGAGTTTTAAAATAAAATACACAAGTACCTAGAGACTAATCGGGTGCATAAGGAAAGCAGTTGCGGTGACAAGTCGTCTGGCCCTGCTGCCTTTGCCTTGTCTAAATCGTTTAGTAGTAATTCAATTTCATACAGGAAAGAAATGATGTCATCCATTCGTATTGTGAATAATTTATCAGAGGCATACAAGTGCGTCATCCCTGGTGTCACAGCACAAAAACACTGAGCGAAAAAATGAGTTGAAGCGCTTCGCCTTAGTTTGGCTATCCTGAGCAATAGTACCTTCGTGCAACAAGGTGGGTACAGTTATATTGTCTTTTTTCTTGGTTTTGATAACACTCCAAAATTCCTTTGGGCGATCTCTGAGCCTTGTATGAAAAGTAGAAGAAAATTATATGTTTAGCTTGCTTCACCGCAACCTTCATATTTGCTGTCACATGGTTCAACTTGTCTCTTGTTGAGGGTGACGGATGCGCCGTATAAGCAGCATAGGCACGGTACCTGCGCATATAGTTACCATGCTGACTTCTTTAGTACACGAAGGCTTACTTTTGCTGTGGCGAATCGACATTGCACACAATCGCACGTGTTGTTTTCCACAGTTTATGTGCAGTTTTGGTTTCAGCCAACGCTTCAAATACGTCATAATAATTACGAGTGCTTGAGAGATGGCGCTTGTGTCGGCTTTTGAATAAATATACATCAACCTGCGGTCACTACTTTTACGTATTGTATATAAGTTTCACATACCATACGTGTATAGATTGAATACCTGAAGGCATGTTAGCAAATAATGCATCTAGTATATTGTTCCCGTGAGTTGGTTCCGATGCGCATTGACGTAACGAAAAAGACGTGCAAATGTTCAGCATTGCATTCCTTGGCACGTCTCTTCCCGAAAATTCAGTGCACAATCGTGACCAATCAATTCCAGGTATGTTAAACTCGCCACCCAAGAACAGGCAATTGCTTTCCACAGTTTCGAGAGCATTAGATAGATCCTGAAGTTCTTCCATCGAGCTGCCAGGAGGGCATTAAAATGAGCCTATTATTATCATTTTTCCGTTCTTGAGCCTCAGCTGCGCCCATACAGATTCACTTTGAATGTACTTTACATCAATCTCTCGAGAGATAATGTTTTTATCGACTAGTATGGAGACACCACTTCCGTGGTTGTTGCGGTCTTTAAGGTAGCAGACGTAGTTTTTGGGGAACACTTCCCAGTCAGCAACATCTTTGCTAGGCCACGGCTCTGTGCCAAGCACTATGCCGGGTATAGTCATGTTCAGTAGGCTGGAAAATTCATTGATTTCGTTTTTAATACTTCTGCAATTTAAAACTGAAATTGAGAGTGGCTTTTTAGATGTTACGTCTCATCTGTGACGTACCACTTGCCCTAGTTATTCATCAAAGGTGTATTTCACGTTGTTGAGATAAAGAGTGTCGTATCTCAGGTGTGCTCTCTCGCCCTCTTTTCTGTTTTCCTTTGCGAAATTCCACAACTTTTTTTTCTTCCTTCACCTGTTTTCTGAAAAATCCTTCGATACGCCCAACAGAGTACCCTTCAGTTTTCTTACATTGTTCAGTATCACGTGTTTGTCTTTTTTTCCGAGGAATTTCACAATTTTTTCCTGTGATAACCAACCCAATCTAGGGCTCTTTAAAAGTGAATCTCTTGCAAACCAACGCTAGCCTGACATATTTACGAGAAGTGCTTTTCGCATGATACGTACGTTTCGTGCGGATAGTTGTCATATATTTCATATAAAACAAGGTTGCCACGTCGTGACCTGTCTTCAAGGTTATTCATCTTAGCTTCTAAAAAATTAATTTCTGCTTGTAGCACTTCCAGTTTGGTCTGCAAGCCAATCCAATAGTAATCCCTATTTTGATGCAATGCTGCGATTATATTTAACGTTACATTTATCCAGTGAGATGGCGGCAACCTTCCGGCGTCATTTCCGCTCGTAATAGTTATGGCGAGCGCCACTACGAGTTATGCAGTCAGCACCGATGTTCTCAAGTAGTAGAGGGTAGATATGAATGTGGCCTTAGCCATAACCTTAGCCGTAAGTCCGCCTTTTAAAGAGCCTTCTAACGCTTGAGAACATCGGTGCCGACTGCATAACACATAGCGGTGCTCGTCAGAACTACCGCAAGCAGAAATGATGCCGGAAGGTTGCCGCCATATGATTGTATAAATGCAACATTAAATATAATCACGGCATTGCATCAAAACAGGGATTACTATGAGATTCCTTTAATCATTAGCATGATTTTTAAGCGACAGAGAATAAAGCTCTCCGACTTTTCCAGCTTGAAAACTGCAAAATTGAATGGTCAAAGAATGCGCCGAACGCCATGTACAAGAGGAAACACGCCGGTGATGCTCCGGGTGCCGTTGTTTGTAGAAACTAAAAGAAAAAAATGTAAGAGCGTTGATATATATACGTCATTGCAATAAGAAAGATCAGCAAAGCTACAAAACATTATAGAAGCGTTCACGATCTGGCTCGTTTTGCACGTGTCGTTCCCTCAAGTACCACATTGTTTGTTACCATCGCAACTGCGTCCTTAATACGCTGGACGTAACAGGCAATATGTCATGCGAGCTTCCTGTATGGTAGGGCTTCCAGCTCATTTCATTGGGCAGCTTTCCGACGTCAGAGAGCGAGAAAAACACGGTAAGGTGAGCCCGCGAAAATTGAGTAAAGGGTAAGCATCCATCTCGTATTTTGATATCTCTACGCTGAATAACTTTGCACAGCGTGGCCCCATCGCTGCCGTTGTCGCGGCACTCATCTCTTAGCCATTAGTGTGCAGAAACAGCTAGAAATACATGTAAAACTATGAAGTCGTGAAAACTGTTAGAGGACCCCTTTAAGGCCGAACTTATGGCTAAGGTTGACTTAAGTCATAAGAATAAGTTTAAGCTGGGCTTGTGAATACGCTGTTCGCGTCAAAACAATTTCGTTATACTCTCGTGAAATAAATCCGTCACTCGGTCATGAAGCATGAGGTTTCTTCAGCATGGACACGGTTAATTAAAGCAGCAGCGAGCGAAAAGGTGACTGCGACTATATATGATTTCCTGTTTATATCCGGCTGCGATGACACACCATGTATCGGACAGGGCTGTTCTGGCTGCGGTGCACTTCACGAACTTTTCACGTCTGTGAGGATTGACAATCGGGGAAACATGCCGAGTCTGTTTACGGTCTGTACACATTTCACGGCCTCTACTTGAGCCTACGAATACAGCCGCGGACCTGACGAGTACGTAACCGCATTTCCCCAGCAGCATGTAGTTGAAGCATTATCGCCAGCGTATTGAGTAGAGTACATACCCGAAGTCGTATGGTGCGCATGCGGACGGGCTGTTACGATTTGTTTCGTTCCTATAATTAAGACAAAACTCTCCAGCTGTTAGCTCCACTCCTACACTGTGCAGTTGCCGTCCCCGTTGCACTAATTTAATAATGAGTAGAATCACACGGTTATAAATATGGGTTAAACAGAATCTTTAGGCCAAAGGCAATCGGCGTATACCACGATGTACCTTGTGAACTATTCGTAATGTAACCTTTTAAAAAAATGAGAACACAAAGTACGCTAGATTTTCAAATTCCTTAGTTCTACATATCGCCCTTGTATGCTCGTACATCGACAGAGCAGGGCGTGAACACAGTATCTCGCAAAATAATACTTATATTCGAATTGCTTGATATTACAGCTGTGTTATTCCGATGTCATTGTGAAAAAAACTAAATTTTGCTGCTTATATTTGCCCGCTTTG
The DNA here is from genome assembly GCF_043290135.1 of Rhipicephalus microplus. Lineage (NCBI taxonomy): Eukaryota > Metazoa > Arthropoda > Arachnida > Ixodida > Ixodidae > Rhipicephalus > Rhipicephalus microplus. The sequence goes on along the minus strand of NC_134710.1, from coordinate 144,285,155 downwards.
GTAGCTAATGAATGGCTAAGATGTACAAAGAGAATTTTTTTTTCAAGATATTCATTTCTTGACCAAAATGAATCCAACAGACAATAAACAATCAAACTGTAAACAAGGCTGCCGCGTTGGAGCCGGAACGTCTCGTTTTGTTTCAAAGTGTCTATTGTCGTCAGAGTCACTCTCCTTTTTTCAGATAATTGACCAATAAAAGCATAAAAAATTTAAAGTAGTATAGTAATCATGACGTAAATTAAAACATGTACAAAATCATCTCTTTCATTGGTGAGACCCGAGCCCACAACCTTCAATTAACGTGTATATGATGCTCTACAAATTAAGGCGCCATCGAAGGTGTTCGCCCGACCGCTTAGTTGAGTATTTCTGTGCGTTCAAATCGTAGGAGCGTAAGCGAGAGTCAACGGTAGCCGAGGCAGTGAACGTGGAACACTAGGATTCAAACACGTGTCATTCGAAGATAGTGGCTTCAAATCCACCCTACAGAAAAGGGATGCTCTCTCGTTCACCTCGATTCTTTTAAAATTTTTGTCACAATTGATATACTACAACTAATAAAATAACAAATATACTCACCTATTCTTTCCTTTGCCTAAATGTCTGTTCGATCCATTTGGCTATCGATCTTATAGCAAATAGCGCTCAGCAAAAGAAAGATACTTCCTAAGCATGGCAGCAGGCGCTAAACGAATCACCGAAGAGCAGCGTTTGATCGCCAGGTGACCGCAATGAACCGCAAAAGCAGACTATGTTAGCTCAGCGGGCTCTGCGCTCACCGGTCGGTCGAAAACGGCAGGCAGCTATGCGCACCAATTTTCATGTTTCAGTTGACGAAGAATGCCCATTCTGACTCGAACTGGATTGCGCAATGATAATTTCACGTACATACACCAGTAGAACAGTGTTGTGTCGCGTGACCAGACCTGAAGAGTTTCCACGCCCGATTGAATAGCACAAAATTTCGAATCAATTTCGCTACAAAAACAACAAACAGATTTGAATCGTCAGATTGCCTGGATGATTATGCAGTTTTTACATATTTACTCTCTTGCACACTATCGCACGTAGGCTGCACGCGCCTTGAGCAACGTTCACGTTCGATTAAACCACGTGGGATCGACCACGTGCTGCAGCGGGCACATGAGCACTGCTCAAAATGCCCGCATCGGCGTTGCGGCACATAGGCTGCCCGTGTTAGCCTAATAATTACAAGACGTGCAATAATGAACGACGTTGGGCCTGTTGGTACTGCATAAAGGGAAGAGAAAAAAGAAAACCAGCCTTTAAAAAGACGGGGACATGAAAGAACGATGCACGACCTTCTACGAGAAAAAGCGACATCGTCTGTCGTTCATTCGTGTTCCCGTCTCTTAAGCGCTAGTTTTATTCTTTACTTACAAGACACTCTCTATATGCGAATACTCACAGCCAAGGACACGTCGCTCAGCTTCATCCAGGCTCTCTCTCGAGGACGGGCACCAGCAGAAAAACGAGCGAAGGCGCTCGGTGAGGGCAGTAAAGAAGCAGCTGAGAATGCGTCGCACCATATCTAGCAGGGTCTTCTTGTAGAAGCGCCACCTACGTGGAAAGGGTCAGATAGCATGAATTAGATGATCTTTGAGGTTGCGGAAACAGAACCAGACACAACGTTTGGTGTTGTGTCAAACACCAATATCAGCTTCCTCATACCTCTTTCTTTCTCCAGAGACGAGGTGTAGATTTAAAGCTCTGTATAAGTCACAAAAATTATGGAGAAATATAAAACCCGTGATGATAAGTGTGTTCAAGAGGGTGACAGGGAGAGGATAGGGAATCTCTTGTTGTCACCTAATGGCGAATTCCATTGGGGGAGCAGGAGCATTCAAAAGCATGCTTAAAGTGCTCTCTTCAGAGCCGGAGTGTATCAGTGGTCGAACAGGTGGACGAGCACTGTCATCCATTGGTAAGCGAGAGTCCTTTTGCTGCGCCGAGAGCAGCCAGGAGCAGTTTGCAGTGCTCTCGCCTGAAAAGCGGAGTAGCCGCAGTACTACGAGTCACACTGTTTTTGAACGTCACAGCCCCCAAATTTTTCTTCAGCTGGCGAGCGCGGCGGCAAAGGTAGAAACCCTGCGCAGTTTGCCAACCCTGTTTTGTACGCATGGCTACGATGAGAGGTGCGCGTTTGCCGAATGAGTCATTGCACAAACATACTAGGTATTAGGATAATGAAAAATATGTGGCTGACCAATTTCATGCGTATTTTGTTGCTGCCCCACAATGAATATGCCGGGGCTTGGAATATTTCAGTCGCATGGTCTCCCTACTCGTCATCTCCTCACATGCCCCCAGGAGTGGCAGGTTCCAGTGGTCCTGCTCTCAATGGTCTGCCCCCCACTCCTCAGTGCCCTGCCCCTCTACTCTTGTTCTCTCAGTAAAATTTGCCATAAGAGGAGGGTCACAGAATCTGCCCCAAACATTAACCAAGTAATTGATTGATATGTGGGGTTTAACGTCCCAAAACCACCATATGATTATGAGAGACGCCGTAGTGGAGGGCTCCGGAAATTTCGACCACCTGGGGTTCTTTAACGTGCACCCAAATCTGAGCACACGGGCCTACAACATTTCCGCCTCTATCGGAAATGCAGCCGCCGCAGCCGGGATACGAACCCGCGACCTGCGGGTCAGCAGCCGAGTACCTTAGCCACTAGACCACCGCGGCGGGGCATTAACCAAGTAAGGAGGCAGTGCTGCCAAAACCTTGCACCCTCGAGCACCTCCTCTGTGCCTGCCCGGCCTTGGCTCAGGAACGCTCGAGGGTCACCGCAGCCTACCGGAGACATGCATGGCCTTCGTGCCACCACCCTGGAGCACCTGCTGTTCCCATCTCGTCCCCATACAAGCGCTCTGGAGCCTGGTGGAGTTCCTGGACGAGACGGGAATCGTGGCCTACCGCTGAGAACGGGCCCCTTGCCACTCCTACCCTTGCTTGCGGACTGCTGTTCGTGCTGATGACGACCGAGCCACTGCTCACTTGACCTTTTTTTCTTGTTTTGACTTTCTCCTATTTCCTTCCCCGCAGGCACTGCGCCGTGCTCCCGACCGGGATGCAGAAATTAGGTGCCTTTCTCCTCTTCTAACCACTACCACCACCACCACCATACGCCCGCGGTCTTTTATGGTGGTGTTAAGCCGGTACTCGTTTTTCCTTCGCGCTCTGTGTAGCTCCTCGGTTTTCAAGCTGGAATCGAACGAAGAGGCCGCTGTAATGGCGACGTTCACGTCTGCTTCTTAGCGTCCACCTCGTGTCAAACACCGACGCCACGCGAGCTTGTCTCTCGTGGCGAGGATGCCATCGACGCTGGAGAGGAACTCAGCGCCAGGAGAAGAGCTCGAGCGATGTTCCCTAATATCTCTCAACGAGTGGTTAAGCGACATGTTGCCGATGACCTCACCCATCCTAAGCGTCTAGCGGAACTCAGCATACCAGAGCGGATCCTCCGGCCACTTCTGCGCTTGCCGAACATGTCAACCCAATTGCCCAAGTTGTTCCAGCGTAATTTTGAGTGATGAATTCCTCACCGAGGCGATCAGGGTTCCGCTGCTGGCCTCGGACGATGACGATAGCATGGATATGTCGAGCTCGCACAAGTGCGCACGTGAAGACAGCTGTGACGAGTGCGAGCAAGGCACACGGAAGCAGGTAATTACAGATTACCCAGCCCCACTCCCGCACGACCACCGTGATGATGGCTTTCATATTTCGAATCTCACAGCATCCGCTCAACAAAAGAGCAGTGCAGATATAGGTGACACCTCTGTTACGCCTCCCCAAGCGTGGGCAACGCTCTTATTGCACGACCTCTCTGCTTCTGGAGGCCGATGGCATGGAGGCATCTGCTGAGGCCGCGGAACATGGCACCGCACAAGAGCACGTGTCATCCACCCCTCCAAACCGGCAGCAGCATTCCTGCGGGATTACCCGTGTATCACGAATGAAGTCGCAAGCAAGAAACTCAAAAAAAAAAAGAAAAACATGAGACAGCAGGCAGTTGAACGGTACACACTCTCAGGTACGAGAAATACACGGGGGCACGGTGTTAGAATAGTTATTCGAACACCGTGCACGGGGGATAAAGGCGAAGCCTAGTGACGTCAACAGGCGAAGATAACTCCCCCAAAATGTCCCTCACTCACACGGACGAGGTGAATGATGGGGGAGATCAGTGTGGCCAGAGCCTCCATCATACAATGGAGCGGGAGCACTGAAGAATACTTTGACCCCCAGCCATAGATACCGGCAAGCTTTCGTCTCGGAAGAGGGGGAGGGAGGGTCATAAACGCGTTGTGTCTTGAGTAGAAAAGGAGGAAAGCGCTTGAGTTTTTGAGTGCGGAAAGCGCTGGTGTTGTTTTAAAGAAGTGCCCGTTTTGCCACCCCCCCTTGCCACTTTGCTGCCTTTAGGAACTTTCTTGTTTATATGTTTTTTGTGTGTGGAATGCAGACGCGGTTGTGTTCTTGGTTTGAATTGCCACCAAAAGCTTTTCTTTTTTGCAAAAAACGAACTCGCCCAAAGCGACATTTCAGGCAGCGTCATTGACAGCGGCTTTTCTTTTCTTTTTTTGACTATGAAATTGCTCACAGTCTCTCTGACTCATCAAATACTGCTATTGACTTGGTAGATAGGAATTTCAGTACCTTTCGATATCAATTGGCTTTCTGTGAACAAAGGAATCGTAGCATTCCCCTCATGAGAGCCGAGAACTAAAGGGATCTAGCCTATTAATATTTGACAATTATCTGTACAAGCGTTTCATTAAAGTTTTGAAACAAAAGGTAATTCGCAACTTTCAGAGGCTATAGGGGGCGCCACATGAAAACCAAAATGGCTGTTAATGCGGTGATCCCCTGCCTACAGGGTACTAGAATGTGCCCCTGCCTACGCGGAGCTTTCGTCACAGGTGTTGTCACTGTGTGGTTGCCACCGCTTTCGGCTAGGATTATTTTCCGTGGCATATAAATTCCCACGAAGGAAGCAACTCATGCTAGAGTGCATAAAGTGTGGGACACGCGGTGTGATCTTTCACCTGATTCAACGTCCGACACGCTCGTGTAGCAGCCAGTTCGGTGACGTCCTGTCACACTGCATTGCCGGATCGGGAATCCAGCGTGCGTCAAAGTAGGCAGATTGTTGTCATTCACTCGGTCCGGCGATCGCGCTGCCGTATATTGACAGTGTTAAAAACACGGGAGACGGTTGACGTAGAACCGCATGTGCTACTGGTTGTTTCTTTACCACTCCGATCATTTTGACCAAGGGTGCCGGTTTCATGCTAGCGTTTCATTGAACAAATTGTTTCATTACACAAACTAATGCTTAACTTAATTAACTTGTGCTCCAGTATGTCACTTATTCAAAACAGCACAGGCTTACAAGCCACGAGCGAGATCGGGAACCACAATGCTTGGGCATTCCGCAGGTAATCATGTGACACTGCAGGCCATCTCGCCCAACCAGCTTACTTTGCTTCGATGTTCATATCAAGGTTGTGGAGAAAACGGCTTGCGTATCTCGCAGCAAGCATAAAACTAGAAACATATATCACGTTGCTAAAATTTGAGCGCCCCAGACAGGCTTGAGCTCGATCGCGGATGGCGGCGGTGTCTGCCTAATATGCTGTCCAACTGACACATGCTGCTCGCCTATGTCAATTGCGGTGAACTGTTAAGTGTTTTTCACTCGCAAAAGCATAGTAGTATTAAGCGTGTTATTGTAACCACCCCCCCCTCAAAAAAAAGAAGGCACTCGCCTGTTGCCTCAGGATTACGCACCATGGTATAGCACAGCACGCTAAGTGCAGCGGTGATGAGTCCGGTGGCACGGGCTGGATTGCCAGCCACGGCGGTGGTATTTCAATAGGGCTAAATGCAAAATAACAAAAAGGTGCTAGAATTGAACAGTACTTTAAAGCCCGCCAAGTGGTCGAAATGAATCCCGAAGTCCTTACTACACCGTCTCATCACTCATCATATCGTGGTTTTTGTAAATAAAATTCAAGCAATTCTGCTGCGTCCCAGAATTAACCACATTGTTATCATGATAAGTTTCAAGATGAGCAGTTCGATAGCCCATGGCTTTTTTCGTTGCCAGCCGTAAAGAAAACCAAGCACGCTTATGACGCCTTTCACGGTGTGGTTTGGCCATTGCAGCCCGCAGCACACGTAATTGTTCTTGTATTATATGCCCATTATGAAAGCTAAAAGGTTCCACAAACTTGCACAAACAAAATTTATCGTACTTCATTTCCCGCACGCTGTTGAAGTTTAGAGAGACTCCGCCGACTGTTCTGGTTTCTTCGCGTCCAGGCAGCTGAACGAAGACCTCGCCTTCAAGAAGAGCTGCTGTTGGAGAGAACCGAACTCAAGTTCCAAAGAGGAAGACAAGAGATTTAATTACATTTGTACGGAATAAAAGTTGGTTCCAGATCTCTTCTCTCAGGCATCGGCTTGCATTTTTATTCCTCTTAAAGTCCCCAGAGTCCAGGTTTAGGGAAACCGGGGATGACGTCTTCTGCCAATTTGCTAGCTAGCCCCATTTGCCACTATGCTGACCCCACCCCCAATACACACACACACACACACACACTTGTAATATTCTTGCGAAATCGTGTCTTCACGGAACACATGCCTCCAGCATGCTGGATGCGACGAGTGCGTCTTCTGGGAGCTCGATGACCACCCGCGGTGTCGACTAGCGGCCGCAGGCCCGGTTCGCCTCTCGCCCCAGAGCATGAGTCTGGGCAGCTGGCGTGGATCCGTGCGCAGGCATCCTGTCAGCCGTTGCCACATAGCCGCAGTCCGAAGTCCCACTTCCACGTATTTGGGCGTTCGGCGTCGTGGCCGTAATTGGGGAACGGAGGCTTGAAGAGTCGCATTTCAGCTCCGCACCAGCGACAATGGTGTGCTTCTGAGCCGTGTTCGCCCCTTGCGCGAAACTGCAGAGCGCGCCTTCGCACCCTTCATCTTGCTGCAAAGTGCACGGGGCTGCCCGCTTTGTTCGGTTCCGGCGCCCCTCAGCGATGGGGGTCCGGCGATCGTAACAACGCGCAAGAAGTTGTCCGACAGAACGACGACGAAGCATGGCTGGCACGTTGTCGTCAGGCAAGTTATCGTTCTATCACCGCATCAGAGCTTTCGCCGGTTACCGTATGGGGCTACAATGCCGTATAGGGCTACAGTGTAACCAGAGACCCACCCGAAATTCCTCTACATTCCTCGCTACACGGGTATCGTTTGAACTCCCGTCTGGTGCAGTACGAGGGATTCAGGCCCGTACTTTTCAAGAAATTTCGACGCAGTGCCAAAGCATCCAGCTCAGCAGCATGGCCGGTGAGCCCTTCTGTCAGTGTAACGATCTTGTTTTGACCATCTGCATCCTGAGGTGCCTTCCGGAACTCTCCCCATCCCTCTCTTGCTCAGGAACTCTCCTCGCAGTCCGGCATCGTTGCTATTCGTGTGAATCACAAGGCAACGTCACAACAGTAGACGCGAAGACGTGGGAGTGCCTTGAGCAGCTTCTCAACTATACGGAACTTCGGGGCATCGCGGTGACTTCCAAGGAACCTGCCGACCACCTGAACAGCACGAGATTCCTTCATGGCGTGAGTGGAGAGGCTGCAAACTACCACCTGCTGCTGGCATTTAGTCATCGGTGCCCGTGCTGTCTGCTACCAGGAACGGTAGCACAGTCACGCTACGCTTTGCTGAACCAGTGCCCCTGAACGTGTCCCTCTTCCGGGTACACCTTTGGATGAGGCTGCCTCGACCACGTCCACTTCCATGCAGGCAGTATGGGCACTTCGGCTTTGTCGTAAAGTCCTGCATGTGGCCGTCCGAGTGTATCCACTGTGGGCGCACTCCCAAGAGAAGACCTGGATGCACTCAGGTTCACTGTGTCAACTGCAGCGGCAGTCACGGCTAACACTCCTGGATGTCCGCGGTGGCAAGAACGGTGGGTGGTCACAATAATGACCACCTCAACCATGATACTTTTTCAGCGTGTGGTCAAGGTGGCGATTCGTGAGGAGCACCACGTAGAGCAGGTGCCGAGACCTCCTACAAGATTATATGCTAATGCCCTCAAGGGTAATGGCCCACCGGCTGTTCATAGCTCCCCCCGGTACCGACTCCCCGAACGTCCAGGCGTCATGTCCTTGCTGTTGTCTCCACTACACAGCTGCCTGCTACGCCCTCGGTCCAGCCCTCCGTGCACGCGCTGCTGGTCAACCTCCTCGTGACGATGCAGGCAGTTGTGGTAATGTTACCCGCAAAGAATACACTCCGTGTCATCCTCCTACAGGCAGCGGTCGTTCAGTCATCAAACACCAACCATGACTGATACACCATCTGCACGGAATCATCGTCGCTGCCACCCGAGTGTTCTCCAGTGGAACATCAACTCGCTGCAGCGATGACGGGCGGACCTTACGCTATACACGTACAGCAGAGGGGCATCGACGTCCTCGTCCTGTAGGAGGTGTACGCGGCTGCAGAGGACTTGCGACTGCCGGGTTATATTGGCTACTCTAGTACCACACCTTGCACACGGAATTCGTGCGAAACTGTTCTGTGCTTGGTGAGTGAAGAACCACAAGACAAGCTACGTTGCTTAGTGTACGAGCGGCTCAAACAGCCTCACACTCACATTGATGTAGCCAACATTACTGCGGGTGCTATTGGGTGTTGTGCAGTGACTGTGCGGCTCCGTGGTGTAGATACGACGGTGGCTTTGGTGTATGTCCGTCCCACCCAATGGTGGGACTCCAACTACCTAATAACTGACACCACTACTAGGCTACGGTTTACTACTCTGTGGCGATAGAAATGCTCACCATACGACGTGGGGGAGTCGCAACAGCTCACAACGAGGGAAGGACCTCGTGGACGTCATCAATTGAATTTGCAGGTCCTCAACAATGGGCCTTTCGCCTTCATTCGCAGAGCAGGTCGAGTGTTGCGCACTGCCATCGATGTCAGCTTGGCCACCCGCGACGAAAGCTGTGAGTGGGCAAGAGAGCCAGACTCCTGGGGCTCAGACCACTTGCCCATTACGAACACTCCGGTAAGTGTAAATACTCTCAGAACCAGACTATTCACCATTGTCGGCTGGCGAGTCTTCCGGAAGCAGCTCAGTGTGACCGCGGAGGAGAAGGACTTCCTGGGCCCGGTTGCACGGGCAACAGTGACTACCTGGACAAGGAAGCCGGTGTGCCCCCCACTTTCTGACAACCACCAGCTACAGTTGTGAGCCTTCAGACGAAGAGTAGAGAGACATTTTCTCAGAAGCAGCTGCCCAGAAAACCGCAGTCCCTTAAACCAAATTGATGCAGTTTGCTGGTGAAATGCCAATCGTCGCACCAGGTGGAGCTGGCAGGATATCTGCAACTCTCTCAACGAAGCGAAAGGTGGCATGCGGGCTTGGAGGCTCCTGCGTGGTCTCATCCTAGGACCAGCTGTGCAGCAACCAGTACTTGTTGTGGCCATTTATTTGGGCATCTGCGAACAGGCACTGGCAGGACGTCTGGCGGAGCACTTTGCGACTATTCCTGTGGCTCCGCCTGACGAGGTCATCTACCCGCGCTTGCCCGAACCACAGCTAGGACACCACCCTTTCAGAACAATCAGTCAGAGCAGTGCACTGTGCGAAGAGCCTGTACTCGCAAATTGGCTAAACGCTGCGCTGGCAAGGACCAAGTGGCACAGCACTCCCAGCGCAATGGTATCACTTACCAAATGCACCGCAACCTGGACAAGTCCGGACAACAACGGCTGCTAGAGGCTTTCAATGAGGTGTCGCGAAGCGGTGCCTAATCGCAGGCCTGGCTGACAGCAGTGGTGGTTCCTGTTCAGAAAAATTGTAAACCAGGAGTGGCCATCACGTCCTATAAACCCGTTTCGCTCACCTCTGCCACCTGCAAGCTCATGCAGACCTTTGCGCTGACCCACCTAAGCTGGTTCGCAGGACCAAAAGCTTTTTTACTGGAGCATCTGACGGGCTGCCACCGCTACCACTTCACAGTGGACTCTATTGCGGGTGTCTTCTCACTCTCGAAAATGCCTTGAGTAAGGGCACTTCTCGTCCTACTAGACGTACAGAGTGCTCTCGATGGACTGCCACATGCAGTTATTGTGTTCTGGCCGCTCTTGGCGTCACGGGCCACCTTAGAGCCTGCGTAAGCACCTTCCTGTGCTAGCGCGCCTTCCAGATGCGTGTAGGATGGGCCAGCAGCAACCCCAGGGCAGTGAAAGCGGGTTTGCCACATGGTTTAGTTCCGAGTGTCTTCTTATTCAGCCTGGTGACGGGTGCACTACCGTTTACGCTACCGCTGCATAAGCACTTTCCTACAAAGTGCTCGTATGCAGGCGACGTAGCACTGTAGGTGAGGGGGCCCAGACGGAACTTTGCCGCCATCAGGACGTCTCTTTAACGCTTCCTGAACGCGGTGGCCTCCTTCTTCCAGATGATCGGGCTCACCCTGTCGCCAACAAAGACGGAGGCTTTCAAGTACACCCAAGGCTGCAACAAGGCAACGTGTCAAAAGGCCGGTTTTCGAAGGATGGTTGATGCCATACAAGAAGGAGACATATCAGGGTCTGAAGATTGATCACTACCTCACACGGCTCGCGGCTACCAGAGCTGCTATCACGTAAGCCGTCAGAATGCAGAAGGTTGTTGAAAAGCTGCTGTGACATGGCCAAAGCTGCACACCGCGACTGGCCCTTTCACTGTACCACGGAGCGGCAACGGTGGTTCAAGCATGTGCACTGCCCTTGGTTCAGCTGGCCCCATGTCGTATGAAGCAGCTGAAGCTACAGCACCACCAGGCAATTAGGCTTTTTTTCGCACTTCCATGTCAGTCTCCGGTGGCTGCGTAACTGGCTGAGGCTGGTAGCTGGCTGCTGTCATTCACAAGGCTGCGACAGGCCCTCAATCATGTAGACCATCTCCATCGAGCACCCGGGGGTTCTGCCCTCCTTCGAAGATTTCGAAAAGGACCCGCCTCACGCATGAGAAGAATATGCGCACTCTACGAGGAGATGGTCCCTCAAACCCCCCCCCCCCCCCCCATGAGAGTGCAGCCTCGTTTCACCTCACCTACAGCCCCTTAACGTGCACTTACAGCTAGACAAGCTTAGCAAAGGGTGAACTCCGATGAGTGAACCCCAGCAGGCAGCCATGGAGAAAATCTACAAGCGTCTGCCGAGCCATATGCTGCTGTTCACGTATGAGTAGGTCCCGAACAGCGTCCATTCGGCTGCAGCTGCCTGCGCCATCCCTGCGACTGGCGCCCATCTGGTGCCGGTTGCCTTTTCATTCTAGCTCCACAGCTGCGGAACTGCAACCATGGCTGGTCTCTGTCTTGCTGCCGACCACCTGGCAGGCAACCTGCCTGAGCGGCCTGTGGTGATTGTCACTTACTCTCGGCCTGCCCTACAAGCACTGCTGCAGCTTGATCAAGCCGTAGTCACCATGACTTTGCTGCACGCTAAGCTCACTGCCCTAGCCAGTGACATATATCTATTGGCTTCCTTCCCACGTTGGGATAGCTGTAATGAGGAGGCAGATGCCGCCACTAGGGCAGCAAAATGTTGCGACACTCAGGTAACCGTGGCAGTATCAGCAGCAGACTTCTCTCGAGAACGCCTGCGGCAGCTGCTCCTCACCGTCCAGCGGGGCAAGCGAGTGCCCAGTGGCAAGCCACCACTACCTCCTTCGGAGTCTAGCCTGTAGAGAAACGATTGGTTGCTCCTTCTATGTCTGCGGATTGGTAGTGCCTGGCCCGTGGCAGGAATGCATTCCGAAGGACGCTGCTCATCAGCAGCGTGCAGTAGATGCCACGATACCGAAACACTGGAGCACATCATAAGTTCCTACCCAGCGTTATCCGCCGAGCGACGCAGACTGCTGAGCCACTACCAATATCTTGGGCAGCCAGCTAAAAGCGAGGAGGTCATTCTCTTCTCTGTGTGGTCACCACTGCGACCCCTGCGAGATTTTCTGGCATTGGCGGGATCCGCTAACATCCGTCATATTTATATGGAATAAGCTGGCCTCCCTCCCGTGCCCTGGTGGATGACCTCCTTTCCTACTACCCTATCTACTCTCTCTCTCTCTATCCCCTCTAAGCCCTCATACCCTCCCTCCAAGGCGTTAGCTATGCTTGATTGATATGTGGGGTTTAACGTCCCAAAACCACCATATGATTATGAGAGACGCCATAGTGGAGGGCTCCGGAAATTTCGACCACCTGGGGTTCTTTACCGTGCGCCCAAATCTGAGCACACGGGCCCACAACATTTCCGCCCCCATCGGAAATGCAGCCGCTGCAGCCGGGATGCCAACCCGCGACCTGCGGGACAGCAGCTGAGTACCTTAGCCACTAGACCCCCACGGCGGGGCAGCTTAGCTATGTCTCCGATACGGAAGACAGAAAAAAAAGCCTTATATCTATATATATATATATATATATATATATATATATATATATATATATATATATATATATATATATATATATATTGAATGAACTTGCAGATAGCACATAAGAAAAGGAAATCGTATTTACTGACGTTTCGGCCGTGGCACGGCCTTCGTCATATATATATATATATATATATATATATATATATATATATATATATATATAGACCTTTTCCACGTAATTGTTTGATGAGAGGCGACGAAAAAACAACGGAAACTGAAAATAGATGCTGAAAGGCTACAAAAAAGAAAAACTGAAAAATATCTAGAAGAAAAAAATTGCAGATCCCACGATCCCACGTACAGTGAGGATCGATGATATGTGAAGAACGAATGAGGGAGGTTGATATATCACTTTAAGGTGAGCACAACGTTGGCGGAGTTAAATTATGCCGTACATCACATCCATGTCATGATTATCATATTTGCGCCTAGAGTTTGTGATCGTCGTCCATCCACGTCAAGTAATATCAAATTTTGTATATTCGAAGCTAGCGAAATGCCCGCAAACACAATATGAGCGTAGCATGTAGCATGTTTTACATGCACGCATATCATGCCTATCGTGTTATCAGATACCTTCGCGTGAATTCACGTCACGTGAAACAATATTTGGTATATCTGCAGCTGGTGAAATGGCCACGAGCATGTTAAGAGTGTAGCATGTAGTCATGTTTCACATGACACGCATGTCATGGCTATCATGTTTGGACGTGTTCTTCGCCTTCGTCATCTATACACACCACGTGATGCAAAATATGGTATATGTGGAGCTAGTGAAGCGGCCACGAGCAGGCTATATGCGCATTATGTAGTCATGTTTCACGTGACCCGTATGTCATGATTATCATGCTTGGACATGTCATTTTTCTTCATCGTCCATACACATCACGCAATACGATATTTGGTATATGTGAAGCTAGCCACGCGGCCGTGAGCGCATCATGAGCATGGCATGTTTTCATGTTCTGACATGACACGCATATCATAATTATCATTTTTGCACCAGTCATATATCTTCGTCATTCATTCATGTCACGTAACACCAAATTTTGTGTATGTTAAACTAGCGAAACAGCAGCGAGTGCATTATGAGCGTAGCATGTAGTCATGTTTTACATGAAACGCATCTCATGATGGTCATGTTTGCACCGGTCATATACCTTCATCATCCATTCCCGTTCCGTAATACAAAATTTGGTATATTTTAAGCAAGCGAAATGACCGTGAGTGCACCTTGAGCGTGGCGTGTAGTCATGAATTACGTGACATGCATGTCATTATTTCCACGTTAGGGTCAGTCACTTACGTCGCCATTAAGTCATGTCGTACTACACTAGTGTTGCAATATGTCATGTGAATTAAACCTCCGCAAGAGCAGCAAGACCATGAAATGTAAGTCATTGCATTCATAATATGCATATAATGGTTTTCATGTCATGACTAGTCTGTTACGCTCGTGCAACAGTCATGTTATGCGATAGAATTTTATAAAAAGTGTAAAACGATCGTGTTATGTGATCTCATACCTTATTATGCCATACAAACTCTGAATTATTATGTTTTGTTATGTTATGTCATGTTATATTAACATAACACGTTATGTCATGAATTTTCATGTTATGGAAAGTCATGTTATGACATACTAATTATAAAAAGTGTGAAACTCTCACTACTTCTTTATTTAATAGTGTTTTAACGTATGTACATTACTGCTGCTTGTGTGCCTTATTAACTGGGACGGGTGACGGCACCTTGACAGGCATCAATTCGCCTTTTTGCCTTCTCGGTCCCTTACATGCCTATGTGTACTCTTAACTCCTTTATGATTGATTGAGTGTAGATACCCTAATCAAAATGGCCAGGTGAGCTAAAAGTCGCGGGCGGATAGATAGATAATAGATAGATACATAATATAGATAGATAGATAGATAGATAGATAGATAGATAGATAGATAGATAGATAGATAGATAGATAGATAGATAGATAGATAGATAGATAGATAGATAAACTAATATAGAAAATAATATAGATAGATATAGAAAATAATATAGATAGATATAGAAACTAATATAGATAGAAAAACCTAATAAACAAACACACACATATATATATATATATATATATATATATATATATATATATGTTTATTGATTGATTGATTTGTGGGGTTTAACGTCCCAAAACCACCATATGATTATGAGAGACGCCGTAGTGGAGGGCTCCGGAAATTTTGACCACCTGGGGTTCTTTAACGTGCACCCAAATCTGAGTACACGGGCCTACAACATTTCCGCCTCCATCGGAAATGCAGCCGCCACAGCCGGGATTCGAACCCGCGACCTGCGGATGTATATGTTTATTTATTAGGTTTTTATCTATTTATTTATACATGCGAACATACGTGTTGTAGCGGTCTCAATTACTATAGGCCGTCACATCAAATGCTGAAATAGACGAACATAAAACAGCAATATTTAAAAACATGGTGCAGTAATGACTGGTTACAAGGTTAAGTATTTGGTTGGGCATGGTTAAGGTAAACGTGTGCTTGTGCGTCTTAGTCAAGCTACCTGGACGGCCTATACGGGCTTTTAAACCAGAGTTGAAAACCTCTGAATGGTAACTGGTTAGTCTTGTGCTATTCAATGAATAGTAGCCTGTGATTTCCAGAGAGAAAAATTGAAATTAAAACAGGGCTCAACAAATATTCTGTTAGCGTCTAGAAATTGTGTAGGCGTACAGGTTTTCTTGAGTACAGTTGGTGAGGTTATAATTATGCATTCGAGCAACTTGCAAAGAAGTTGAAATAGGTGGATGTTCCGTCGCGCCAACTTTGTTCGGTTATGTAGGGTGTCATGACCAAAAAGTACGCTGGGGCTCGGGAGCTGGCAGCTAAGAGAAGTAGAGGAATAAGAGGTCCAGAATAAAAACAGCTGGCCCAGAGGACGAGTGTTGTCTCTTTTTCACGCTCCTTACAATGCGTCGTCGGACTACTGAACCTTGTGGTTGATCATGTTGTCGTGGTTCGCGTAGTGTCCGTAAACCAGTGCGGTTGTTTCAGACGCCCAACTCAAAGTGATTTCGGCGTAGTTGAAAGATTCACTTCGTTCGCAGCAAAGAACTGTTTAAAACTGCTTCGCTTGCCATCACTTAGCGTCGATGACGGAGTATTACAGAGAGGTTGGCGTCGTTTTTGAGATAGCTTCTCATTTTTTATATTTATTTATTTGTCAAATACTGTCAGCTTTTCACAGGCCATTACAGAGAATAGGTCGAAACGTACAAGCCCACAAAGGAGTACATTGTGCAATAAGTCAGAAGAGACATTGATATTAACCCTCAAGACAACAAAGTATGGTAAGTCTCGTAATTAGGGAGGAAATGGTTACAATGTACACTAAATCAAACAAGACATTATGAATCACAACCAAAGCAACAAACAATGTGCTAGTCTGGCAGGATAGTAAAACAAAGTTAAAAAACACCACTATATGTGATAGTTTAGGAAAAAAGTTGGGGGACCCCTAAGCTTCACCTTTGAGAGTTCAACGCGATAGCGATATTCTGTTTCTAGTGCGTCCTTCAAACACTTAGTGTATGAAATCTTTTCGAGCTTGCTATGCATACGTGGCCTTAAGGGTGCAGTAACGTGTGCGCCTTTTGTATTCCGTGACCGGCTTTAAACTATGAAGTCATTATAATAATCCCCAGTCCTGTCACCCGATGCTAATGTACGCTTATAGAACGCATTATGTTTCATCTTGTATTGTGAAGCATGTATACAGGACGCGTGTGTTTGTAAAGCATGAAAGTTATTTTCACTGCATTTCTAACCAGAGAAAGTTATTTTCACTGTATTCACAAGCAGAGGCGTGGCTGTGTGGTAGAACACCCGCTTGGCTCGCAAATAACCCGGGTTCGATCTTCCCTGCGACCCAAAACATTTAACATTTATTCGTTTCCATCTTACTCGATTTTAGGTCACACAAAGATGATGATTTTGCGCTCAAATGCAATGACACCAACTGCCGACGCCGGAATTTCTGTGAATCGAGCTCTTTAGCTCTATCGCGGTAAATACTCTTCTACCGTTTCAACAAAACTCTCTATGCTATTCATGGTTATATTATCTTGGGGCTACGTGTTCCACATTTTGATAGAAGTGGGAAAGAAATGAATATGTGAATGTGTCGCATCTTGTGACGTATTGCCTGAAGTGCTTCTCATCACAATTTTACGTGAGTGGTGATGCAGTGTTTTCAAGTGTTCATGCTTATTTATGTTTATGCAAATATTATAAAACAGGAAAACAAAATCATCGCTCCCTCTGCTGCCGGGATTCAAGCGTAAGAATTTCTCCGGCATTTCGAAGAGCAGTGATGCCATTATAAAAGAAATATTTTGAAAAGAGAAAACGTAGTGCTTTATTAAGGATTATTTCCAGTCCATTTGCTAAGAAAAACTTCTAGAACATCTCTAGATCGATGTTAATGAATCAGCAACATAGTTTTGCATTTGTTGCGTGGTCAACATTTATTTACCTTTATATCTAAAAAAATGTAACATTGCTTCACGCGGTGACATAAACAAGCATTCTTGTTTTCCTTTTGCCTCTTCTTTAGCTTATGCACCCTCCGCTAGGTGGCACTACCACCACTGCTAGGGCCATCGCTTCCTTTATTAGAGGAGGCACTGCTGGGGCACGTCAACGCTATACCAGGAAACTATGAAGCGCTGTTCGCAACGAAGGTTTTTGGCTCGGTAATGCTATTCCCGGAACCCCCCCTCCCAATAATGCTAAGAGTAAACTATAACGGTGTACTGTCTACTGACCACCTGCGGGACGTCCTGTTTGTTAGCAGATGACGACAGTGCTTCTTATGGCTTGTGACGTCACGCATGCCATAGAAGGATGGCGGTCGCCTGTGGTGGGTGGTGTTTACAATTGATGACTTTTATGACTTAATTTACACTGAAATAATCTTTCACAGTACAGTTTTCCCTGGTAGACAAGCCTATTTGACCCTCCTACTGCCGTTTTTCGCCGAAAACCAGAGGTGGGAGGTTCGGCGATCACGTCATACAAAATGTAAGGGTTTAATATGCTGCAAATATCACGATGAGCACATAGTATATCACAACTGAAATACTCAGTAAGCTTATTTCGTAAAATTGGGTAATAAATGGGAGATATGTTCCTGATACTGCCTTCGAAAGTATAAAAAATCGGGCGCCTTAGCGAAAACGTTCTTGTGAATGTTTCAGCAGAAGTAAACGTGTCGATTTAGAAATAGAGGAAAAACTTTCGCCCGTTCTGAACTTCGTCGGCATCACGTGGGTGCGTTTTTATCAAGGTGCCGCTGTCTGACATCGGCTCTATAGGATTTATTGGCTGTGTAAAATTGAGTGCACGCGGCTTCAGTCCTCCAGTTTTCGTGCCCCTGGCACGGCCTATATTTTCTCAGGTATTATTGCTTTGCTAAATTATGCAGGAAGCAATCAACTGAACAGCTTGCATCGGCAAGTAATTTGTTAGATGGTCCTTCGGACATTGTGAGCAGTTGTTCCCGGCAGCCGCACTTCCGTCATCCAGTCGTGGATCGTTTTGCAGCATTCTGGGCTTCATTTCAACGCGCTGCGCTTAAAACTTCAGTGTGGTCGATTTCATGTGATCTGCCTTCTTGTCTTTTGTGTTTTTGTGGCTTTTTGTATCTTTGTTTCATTTTGTCTTATTTTATCACATGCTGGGTCATCAACTGAAAACCTGGCAGCTTATTTCTTTAATAGATCAAGCAATAAGAACTCAAGTGTTTTCTTGAATACATCTCCTGGAGCTTTGTGAAAAAAAATACACAGCAACTTTGCAGAGTTTGCATGAGAATTCCTTCGTAGCACAACGCGTGATGCGATCATTATAAAATAAATAACCAGTGGAACAAACTTTCAATAAACATGTCAGACCCATTTCACTGAAATTACGTCCATACGAAGTAACGACATTCCTAAAATACTCCGGAGGTGCCAAGCAGAAACTCTGGATAGCGGGAGTGAAAACTCAGTGAAAGATACTCGAAAGATGTGCGCAGTCACTCCAGTCAACCAGAGTGAAACGCCGGTAAAAGGTACTCTGGCGGTGCCTTGTAATTACTCCGGTTGGCCGGAGTGAAATATCAGTGAAAAGTACTCCGGCTCGGCAACGCAGTAAATCTGGCCAGCCGGAGCAAACTTTTGTTCGGAGTAAAAATTACTCTGAACAGGAGGTCGCTATAGAAGACAAGTATTTTGCTCCCACCTAGGAGTAATTTTCTTTTACAATGTATGCACTAATTATCACTTCTTATCATTTCGAATACACCAAGATGGGTTCCGCCCGCAGTAACTAAAAATGTCAAGTCCTAGTTTTTTTTTTTTTTTTTGCATAAAGCCCGGCCTTCACAAATAGACGCGTGGGTATAAACGTACAGGCACGCTATGCCAGAAGCGCGTGTGGCACAGAGCGAAATTGGCAGAAATCAATAGTTTTGCGACTGGCTGCGCGAAACGGGGCAGGACACCTTTGCACCAAATTCTTCGTGACGCGAGACAGCGTTACTCACGCGTCCCGATAGCGCACGATGTCTCGTCATACTTCCGCAAGGCTGCACGCACGTGTGTTTACCGCTATAACGTGTTCACATCTTAATACAGCTCACAATGAGGCGTCCGAATGACTCGTGAACTTGGAAATTATTGACTGCTTTCAATTGAGCACCATAAAAATTATTGCACCGAGACATATGAGGTACGTATTATGTTCTGTACGACGAAGGAGAGAAGTGTCACGCCGTGATTCGCTGCACATCGTTTCACTGCACATTCATTCCCAGTGGCGTAGCCAAGTAAAGGCTGGTGCACACCGGCGACTAGCAGCGGTCGCGCGACCATTTGCGACTGGTCGCAACCAGTCGCGAACGGTCGCAAACGGTCGCAAAGCGACTGCGTTGGCCAGTCGCTTCTTGACCGATTTTTCAGTCGCGCGACTGCAGTCGCAAAGCTGCTTAACCAATCAGCGATGCTCAATTTTCTTTTCATTGCGCTGGCTTCCTGCCGCCAGATACAAACGAGTGCGTTCCTCTGGGTCTGTGGCACCATGGCCACCACGGAATACTTGGCTTGGAGATGGCGGGCCGCAGCAACTCGAGCAAAGTGTCGAATTTACGTGGTGGCATTCGCAAGAAGCTAAACACCGTCAAAGTAAAGAAAAAATAAATTGTGCACTGTCTTTTCCCCGTATTCGGAAACTTTTTTTTCTCTTGAACTTGACTTGTCAGCGCATTCAACGCAGCGTGATTGGAACGCGTTTGTACTTCATGCCTTGGCAACGACTTAAGACTCCACGTTCGAGACGCATTTGTGCTGCATTGTAGGCTGTGGCAAGTCAAGGGAAATTCAAGGATGGTTTCTGAATACGTACGACTCTCGGAAATACTCATCGTCGTGTCAGCGCAGCTCTGAAGGCAGGCGGCTTGCATGGCCGGTCAACCCCCGCGATCGAAAGGATGGTCACATCCACTACCGGCTTTTTTTTTTTCTTTGGAGGCATCTGTGATGCCAGCGCTGACACCATAGCACAGTGCATCAGCACCATGAAATTGTCTTGTTCTTCGCTTGAATCGAACTTGACGCTGTTGGGAACGCTGTGCGAGAACGGACTCAGCTGGCGGCGATCAGCTGATCGCGCCGGTCTCAGGAGTTCTCGCTCATAACGAGATCCGGACGTGACTCTCCGGTTTTGCGACTTCCGGTCGCTCGCATGCAGCCTCTGTCGGTGTGAACATCAGTCGCTTTTTGGTCGCCAGTCGCGAATGGTCGCGCGACCGCTGCTAGTCGCCGGTGTGCACCAGCCTTAAGGTGGTGGTTGGGGTGTTCACCCCCTCCCGAAATTTTTCGCGCACCCCCCCCTGCTCCCCTCCTGCCACTTGCCCACGTTTTTTTTTTGTCACTTCGCGCTGACATGAATTAGAAACTAAGCAATGCTAATATCACAAATCATTTTTGGTCGCTCTTACAGTGAGTAATCTACATGCGGAAAAACGTGTCGTGGTGTTTATCAAAGCTTTGACACTCTGAGATTTTGGGCAGGAATCTCGGTTGCGAGCGTTTTAACTTGGCCCGGTGATGGAATTAATGCTGCAGTGGTAGTCATACTTGTACCCGCTTCAACAAATCTCGCCAAAGTCAATCACCACAATAATTTTCACTCGGCAGAGGTTCGTTTTAATAGTGAAAGCCACACATAATTCTAAGGTCTGATCGGCTACGTTCAAGCATATTATACACTCTAAGGCAAAAGGGTGCTAAAAGGGTGTGTGCTTCGTCCTTTTGGGAGCTAATGGGGCTACCACAACCATTATTCCCTTTAAGAACTAACAGAACTCGGTCTAACAGTAAGTCCTCACAGACGAGCTTAAGGGACTAACATTTAGTCCTCACATTTACACCTTATCAGGCAACCATTATGGTGCATTCAGACGACGGATCGAATCCGTATTTGTTGAGGACACGGATGGCTAATCCGCGGATGGTGCGCCTGCAGGAGGATTCATACGACGGGCGTTGTCCTAGAAGAAAACAGCCGGATTACTCTCGACCGCAGACTAGGCGCTCACCTGCGCCCGCTGGCAGCAGACTGGTTTGAGAGTATTAGACAACATGGATGCCGACAGGAAGCGACGCTTGGCTGCGATGGCTGTCGCGTTGTGCGAAATGAACGAGGAGTGTTATTTCAGGATAAAACGGAGTTGCTGGCAGATTGTTCATAGAACTACATTGTTCCCTCACGTGTGGCACTTTTGAACGCGTCTTCCGTCCTTTTAAGTGTGAATACACTTTATAAGCGACCCCAAATCATCCACCGGCGTCGGCGGTGTCCGCAGTCTTCTCTCTATCTTTAAATGAAAGAGGACTTGACAGGCCGCAGCGCGACGCTCTACCGAATATGTTGTTGTTAGTGGTTCATGAGGAAAAGGAAGAAGGCACCTACTTTCTGTCTGCCTACAGGCGACACGGCGCAGTGCCTTGTACCGAATAAGCCACGGACGCGACGCTGATATCCCCCTTCGCTCGCTCCTCCGCTCTCCTCGCTCGCTGCAGCTGCGCGCGCACCCCTCTCTCTCGCGCGCCCGCCTTCTCTCTCAGTCTCCCGTCGAGAGCGGGTCGTGCGATGGATGTCCCGGAGGCAACGCTACCATCGAATGCAGTACAACCGAATGCCAGCACTGCACCCGTCGTTGGAGGTGACGGTACCACGGTGGTTTCGCCGACGTTGGAAGACAAGGTGGCGCTGCGAAGGGCTCGTGAGACCGAACGTAAGTGGGCAAAGCGTGCAGCGGATGCCGAACTGCGTGCTCGCGAGGCTGAGGACAAGCGGGCGAAGCGTGCAGCGGATGGTGAACTGCGCGCTCGCGAGGCCGAGATGAGGCGTCAGCATCGAGCCACGAACGCGGCCCAAGAAGGGGAACGACAACGCAAGTGTCAGGCGGAGAAGGGCGATGAAGGCCGGCGTCAAGACGCCACTCGCAATCGTCAACGGCGAGTGGACGTTCCCGAAGCCGTTCGAGCCAGTGAACGTGCCGCGCGGGAGAGAGTGCGAGCCCTGGACTTTGCCGTAAAGTTAAAATCCGTTGGCATTCGCCAGTGAGTTAACGTAAACTCCCCCGTGTGATCAAATTGCGATTCCCAGGAACCATTACACCATAAAGGCACCATAGTGTGATTAATAAATATAATAGTGCGAATGAATAAATACCCCTCATAGCATCACCCCGTGCATTCGCACTTAACTATGTTCACCCTCGGGGAAATGCTTGGGAGTTTTTTTTACAAGAGGCACGTCACCGGTTGCAGAAGTTAAAATATTTCACCACCATAGCGGATAAGAATCTCGCGTGTCAAACGATGGCGATGACATTTCCTGAACCAGCAAAAGCGATTTCTGAGTATTTGATCGCCTCAGTACAAAGCCTCCGGAAACTAAGTAAGCATGCTAAAGTTTAGATGATGCCAACCGTTCATGCAGCTGTCCGCGAGCCACGAAGGAAATGCCGCGAGCAGACGAAAAGTGTACTGGTTGCCAGAAACCCCGAGCTAATCTGCTGAAGTATCGGCTTTCTGCCACCAGAATCTCGATGTCAGAAACAGGTTGGGGTGATCCGTCCGTGAGCCGCGCGGACGAGTCACGGACGAGGGGAATCACTGATGTGAGGTCACGTGACGCACCATCCGTACCGCCACATGCGGATTCAGTCCGTCGTATGAATGCACCATTAGTCCTTACATTTACATTTTTCTGGGGCAAC
Organism: Rhipicephalus microplus; assembly: GCF_043290135.1. Classification (NCBI taxonomy): domain Eukaryota; kingdom Metazoa; phylum Arthropoda; class Arachnida; order Ixodida; family Ixodidae; genus Rhipicephalus; species Rhipicephalus microplus. Next base: position 144,262,290 of record NC_134710.1, on the reverse strand, counting down.
CGTTAGTCTTCACACCTCGCCGGACGAATGATCGGTTCACTCAAATACTCCAATCAGATGAACTTTTTATCCCTATAGTTCAAACATTTTTTTATTTAGTCTCCGCCAGGCTTAATACTTTTCTGGTCTGATTTTCTGCGAATTGAGCAACAAGTGGCGCAGAAAAGGACACGCGTAGCATTATTTAGTCATCTATTTGTCACTGCTTTGACAGCCGCTGCAACAAGAAAAAAACAAAAGTGACACATCAAAGTTTTTTTATTTTTTTTATATACACACGAAGTGTCTCCATTCAAGTGAATTTATGGTGAAATGTACAAGTCCAGCTTCGCTGTCCCATCTTGTACAGTCCTTGTGGAACTCCTCCGAAGTCAGCGATAGATGCCAGGCATTGCAGACGCCAGTGCACGCAGCCTTCTGCATGTTTTGTGCCCACGGCTGCACCATAACATTGTAAAAATAGTTAGTCACATGCACAAAGGATGAAGATGCACGCATATGACAATTACGTTCAAGTTAATATAAAAACATGCCTGCGAAATATGACACGCAAATAACTTTACCTTCACATCTCGTACAGTCCTTCTGAAGCTGATCCGACAAAAGAGATAGATGACAGGCATTGCAGACGCCAGCGCACAAAGCCACAGCCTTCTGCGTGGTGTGTGCCCACGGCTGCACAATAAGATTGTAAAAAGAGTTAGTCAGACGTGACAGAGAATCAATACACACGTGCATATGAGAATCCCATGCAAGGTGAAATAAAGACATACGTGAAAATATGACAAGCAAATGATTTCACCGGGATGTCACACACCGTCCAAGACGCATCTCGATCCCCGTAGCGTAACAGATCAAGTGCGGTGGCCGCAGCCCAGACGCCGCGAACCACCATGCCACTAACAAGTCGGCCGAGTTTAAGCGAGCGACGTCCTTAAGCTTGAGAAAGCGAACACGAGATCAAACACTGTGTTGCACACGGAGCGTCTGCCGCCAGCGAACATACAACAGGAGAGCGAGCGTACGCTAAGTCGCCGCCATGAACAGCGCCGAACTGGTTTGGAGCGAGTGCCGAAAAAACCGACGGTAATTCAGCCCTTCCCACAAACTCAAGCGAGTGCTAGTGGAGCGCGCAAACGCGAGTCCGCCTCCGCGGCCGCCTCCAGTGGCTGGCGCCGAGCTGCTTGCGACCGATTGAAGGTGAAGCCAACTGTAATGGCGACCACTTTTCAGAGAGATCTGACGCTAGCAAAAGTTCCGCCAGCCCGTACCGGTGCACTTACAGCGTGCGACATACTACAACCAAGCCGTCACGAGCAACCAGAACGTGTTTTGGACGACTCTCAACACAGCGACGAGGTCTAAGCGGAATATTGTGAGCCCAGAGCTCATCATGGCGGCAAACACAGGCGAGCATTCGATCAGCGAGCGCACGGGCGGCCGGCGGAAGTGGCAGCCAATTTTCAGGCGGTCACAAAGCACAGGTGAACTGCAGATGCCCAAGCTGGCGGTGCATTTCGTGCTTGCGACATACAACATGACTGAGCCCGTTGCCGGCAAGCGCGATCCTTATCGCACACGCGACAAGTTCGGCAGAATAAAGAATGATCACCTACTTGTGAAAAAATCCAGCGCTGATAACTGCCATGAGTCAGACCTAAATAATGTATCCGATAGGCCTTCTGTCTTCTCGGCAGCCATGTTGGCCTTCATTCCCAACCGGTGGTGTCGTGAGTTGGTCGTGACCATCTTGACTAAGTCAGAGAGATACAACGCGACGTGTCGAGACCGGCTCCGGCCTTCATGTGTGCGACGAAACGTAAAAGCAGCAGCGCACGCTCATCCTAGCGTTCTCACGAAATACCACGGCGTAATTCTTAGATTGTCGAGCTCTCCGAGCACAACGCAACGCGAACCGTCACCAGCAAAAGAAGGGGAAATACTGAGCTAAGAGAGAGGAGAACGGCTAGATTCTTCGACAGCGGTTTGCGCACGGCCTGCATCTTCCGCGCGATTCATCCGCTTAAAAGACTAAGTAGTTTGCTCGCGGCACGCATCCCGCTGTGGTTACTCCTTAACGGTCTATCCGTTCATCGCGCTCGCCTATTGGGCTCCGTTACTCTTTTTTCTAATAATTTTGCCTTAGAGTGTATTGTGACTCTTCGAACATATGTGCTAAGATATACTCAAGCCAGAGACTAACATTTCTATTGAACCTTCGCACGTTCTGATAACATTTAAAGACACACACATACACACTCGCCAACACCCCCCCCCCTCCCTACCCCACCCCACACGCACGCACACACACGCGCGTGCGACAGACTATTCGGCTAATCCAGTGAACTTCGCTTGTATGCGAGTGTACAATATAGTGATACATATGCTTCCTATGCCCTAACTGCTAAAGGCACTCCAGAGTGTTGTTTAATGACAATGGTGCAACACAGGCATACGTTCAGGCAAATCACTACCTAAGAAGGGCCTACTAAAATACTGCAACGTAAGCTGATAAATAAAAAGATTATGGTCATAAACCTAAAGCAGCATAATGTGAAATGTAGTGTGGTCAATTGTAGTGACCACAAGTTTTATTGTTCAGCAGAGTGGAAAACAGCGCAAGAGTAAAAAATATAAAGCTGAAAAATATATGAAGAAATAAAAATTTTACTATTGATTCGCTTCATCTATTCGTCCCTTTACATTCACATGACTAAAAGGGCACACTGAATGATTTCTGCAAAATAGTGACATATCGCACAACAAGAAATGTACAGAATAAAAAAAACATGGGGGTACGTGGACATGTTATCATGTAACATGAAAAAATATGTACACAGTAACCATAATTTTCTATGTAGGTGAGGCTCGAGGCCCATTCACTTTGATTTAGGTGCACGTTGAAGACCCAAAGTGGTAAAACTGCCGGAGCGCCCCACTACGCCGTCTCTTATAATCATATTGTGGTTCTTGTAATTGTCTCTCACATTCACCTTGTCGCCCACGGATGTTCACAGTCTATGATAGAGAATTTTTTTTCTGTTTAATTTATTTTGTGTCTGTGCTGATGACTCCATCCTTTCAGCAAGTGACTCGCCTTTGAGCGCATGGTTCTAGAAATTTTGCCGCGTATAGAGCAGCGGTACCTCTTCTCGTAGTCACACTCGTTGTGGCTTTTGATAATTTCCAGCGCATTCTTGCGACGTGTGAATGGAGAGGGGACCAAGCTTGCCCTAAGAACTTGGTGAGTCCCCTTGTCTCAACTTTCTTTTCCAAAAAAGCACACATGTATTGCTCCCTCTTGATATTTGAAAAACACCAGAAGTCATGAAAAAAATTTTTGCCAGTGAGCTTGGAACTTCAGTTTGCACTTACAAACTGAGGGAAAGCTGTAGTTAGCGCCTGGCTTTTATGTCGTCATTGGAAAACGTTGTCTAGTCTCGTCGTGCTGAAACTCCTGGCGTCTTGGCCCGTTAAGCACGTAAAGACCAATGTCGTTGTCAGAAATCACAATTTTAGTCAACATTTTTGCTCTGGTAGGGTTTCAGGAGTTCTTTTGGTATACGAGTCGTATCCAGGCAGCGCAGAACAACAGCTGCAGATGGGAACAATTTTTTCAGCTGCTGTAGCTTTTTTTGCCAGTTCTCCAGTGTTCACAGGGAGCAGCGTCGTCTTTCGAGAAATAATCATCAAGCGTTACTTTACGTCGTTTCGGCGTGGCTATCGAGTCTCATAGAGGGGCGCTGATTGACACAAAACACGAACTACCCAGCAATGCGTGTAGGCAGCGTATTTCAATGGGGTGACTTCGCATACCTAGGAAGCAACCCGCGCAGCAAGGTTCGGCCACTGACATTGAATGCAAAGAGCGAAAACTTTGCCAAAAATATATGTCGGCTGGTAAAGTTTCACCTTAAACACTAGCACTCCTTCCTCTCCCGGCGGAAAGATTCGCGGGTATACAATTTCTCCGCTTTCCTTCAGGTGCTGGTAAGGTCACGCTCTCCCAGTATTTTACCCTGTGCGCGAAACGTCTCGCGTTCGTGATAGCGCTCCAACAGAAGGGTGGTAGTTTCTGTTGCGTTGTGATTGCACACCGCAAGTGTGAATAAACGCGAAGAAGTTGATGGCAGCAGTGAAATTCCCGCGACTAGCATAAAAATTTCCGAAGCGTAAGTGTACACGTGTTGCATGCTCGGGCAGTTCTCGTCGGAGTTCACGCGTTAAGAGAAATTGATTATTGTGTACCATGCTCTAAACAAGACAGGAGTTCATTGCTTCGTCACTTAAGTACAGATTACTCGAGATTTTGTGTGCTACGAGGCTGCTCGTGTTCGCACCGGCTTCAGTGCTGCAAACATGAATCCACGTACTAGTTGAAACAGTGTACACATGGCATCTCATATCGCATATAGACTCTGCGTGGTGAAATATTTCGTATGGTTCTGAATCTGTTGACGTAAAGGAAAATGAAGGCTGCACGCTTGCAAACAAAGGAAGACACCTGGCCGCAACACTATCGTTTCAGTGAGAGAGCAGCGAAAGCTACAAAAAAAAAAGAGTACATCACGCCTTCCTGCACGTATTGAAGTTTTCTATTACATATACACGGGAAACAAGCTATCTTTATGTTAGTAGGTATAGACTGGTCTCCGGTGCATTTTCTATTGACACCAAGTGAACATTTATAATAATTATTGCCTTGTCCCCGCAGATTGCCTGATAAAATCTCTGCGATTTGAGCACTTCATTGATATCAAAAGTCACAGTGCAACTGTAATGTCAACAATGGTTGTGAGAAAGTCTGCCTGAAAAATAACAAGTGCGAAAATGTTTTGCCAAAGGAAAGCATAACTTACAAAAAAAACGATTGCGTATCTCAAGCATGCGCAGATGCGTGCAGTAAACTAAAGAATGTTTACTAAAATCTATCACTGCGTCAGGGCTGCTTGACATATGAAGCTGAGCATAAAACTCATTACCATAGGCATGCAATCACTCTCATTCCTCGTTGTAAGCGGATCCGTCCTTGACTTGTGAAACGCACTTCGCCCCGACGTGGACTATACGCCATCTACGCTTTACAGAGATGAGCAATTAACGATGTCTTCTCCGATCGGGCGGTTCGTCGCACTGACGCGTTTTCGAAGGCTAGTTCATTTATGCCTCTACGAGGGGCTCCGAACGACCACTTTACCTGTCGTTTATTGTAGTTTACTTTTATTATTCACTTTTACTTACTCTCTTCACAAGAATATACGCATGGAGAAGAGAGGGGGGGGGGGAGTCTCGACTTTGATATACATGTACACAATCTGCTCAAACTACCGCTTATATTCACGTCACTTAGGAAAGATGATGCCTGTGCCCCGCCCCTCAGTCAGGCTTGTGTTAACCTCCCGAAAAACATTTCTGGCTACGCCCTTGCTAACTGCACATTGTGAAGAAAAGCATGCGAAGTGAGGATGCTCAGACAATAAATCTGAAAAGTGCATGCGTTCATAATATACTCGAAAGCAAGCAGCTATCACCGAGTGATTGGAAACCATCTAGGGGAGATCCCAGCGCAATAATAAAATAAAACTATATATACACTGCCCAAACAAAATCTTCAGCTATCATCCAGAAACGTTGTTCGAAACAGCCCTTACCACCATCGCTCTTTCCCCCTCTGTGCACCGGAAAATGTTCCTTGAATTTCGAGAGAAATGAATATTTGATAGCTTTTAATATCCAGCTCTCGAATAAAAGGCAAATCAAATAGCGTTGACTATAGAATTCACACACACAAATTTCTACGCAAACACTTGTATACACGCTCAGTTTGAACAAAGCTGTCCTGTCAGGTTGGCCTATTCACTTTGAGACTTATCTATGCACGCAAGAAGGAAAGAAAACACTAGAGCAAATACTACTCGAGTGTTCGTCAATGGGCAATTTGTCTTAATTGCAAAATAAACATACAATGGAAATGGTAACCTCCCAGTATCAATGAGATCAAATGAAGTGCTTCGGTTGTTAGGCAGTTAATTAGTCCATGGTTCCTGATATCATTCCACGTTATGCCGGAAGCAAATATACAAAACGTAAAATGGCCAACTATACAGTACACGATCCAAAGGTGCACAACGGTGCTCTAAACATACCAGTGTGTGGTGCACATAGCAGAAAGCAGCGCAACAGAACACATAATAATATGTTCACATTAAGCAAAGTTTTCACAATGTCACGTCTTGAACAAAAGTAGTACTTCTCAGCTTCTCAACAAAAGTAGTACTTCTTGACGCGGCCCTGGCTCAGCAAAAGCGAACGGAGCGAACTCCTAGTAGCTCGCGCTGGGCCTGCATGCCGTCGTTGAGGTCTAGATAGACAGGAGGGTGCGGAACCCTGTGCGGTGCTCTCACCCTTCCCACGCAGGATTGCCCAATGAAGTCTATTTCTCTCTCTCTTTCTCTCTTTCTATTCAAATATGTTTATGAGACCAGACTTTGAAGAACCGTCAGCTCTCCCCTCCTATTCCGCAAAGAGTGATTGCAGGTAAAATTAGTCGTGAACGGTTTATCGACAACGGTATTTTTGTTTCTTTTTAACAAATCCGCTTTTATTTATGGGTTCTTAGAGGCACCATAGCAGAAGGCCACTGAGTATCCAGAACGTGTTTCTTTCATCAAATCTCTAAGCCAGAACGCAAGAATCTGCACAAGACATCTTTGTGTCGCCGTTATGACTACTGACCACTGCTACTCAGGAGTCGGAGATGCAAGCCAGTACTTATCACGCCCGATGACAAAGGAATCTTGTAGACAGTGTCGGTATGTAAGTCAAGCAGAATACAAAACTTCTTGAATATACCTATATTTAATGCCCCCATCTGAATGATGTGAAGGAGGACGATTTCAAGGTTGCAAGCATTGTTCCCGAAAAAACTTCCGGTCACCTCATTTACTAGCTCCAAACGTCGAAACTGAAAGCACGTTCTCAAGTTTTTTTCTAAGATAAGGGAAGCCTCTCATTCGTTTTTCCCATAAAAGGAACGTGCGTAACGTACAAGAAAATTATTTATAATTTTTATATAGCTCAAAATAACATTTATTTGAATATATTATGCCAAATAAGAGAAGGAATCTGTAGAAAATGAGCAGGCTATTTATTAAAGCTACTGCTGGCCACCGGTGCTGTTAGGGCACATCCGTGGACAAAACCGGATGTCTTCAAGGGTCTGTGTTTGTAAACATTGAAAAGGCCTATCCACATTGATAGCCCAAAATGATAATGGTTGATTACGCTGCTCGATGACGCGTCGAGTTCCACTGCATATTGGACGTCTTTCAATATTTCTGTAGAACTATACGAAAACACGAATATTGTGCCATAGTGTCTTACCTGCTTCTAGATTTCTTGCGTGCTGACGATTTTCTATCCACCCGCTGTACAGCGGGAACGATGCCGTATCCTTTGCACATTCTCTCATACGCACTGCGGTGATCGGCAGTGAGAAAGCGGGCTTTTAAAGCCCAGATAATGTACGGCGCAGTTTTTATCTCTGCTGAGTGAATCAAATGGCGAGGCGGTCTCGTCATACGATGAAATACCACTGACGGGAAAGGCAAAAGGAACGACGCTAAGGGCAACCACCTACAATGTACTACGTGACAATATGCGGGCGAGAAGGGTCCAAACCTAAAGGGAGTTGAAGCTCGCGACCGACGCTATGAAACGGTCTTCGACGTTTTCGGTCCAGGACGGCTCACTTAAAGGCCTTACTCTATACAAAAATAACCTGAGCCACCGTGCGAAGTTAGGATGCTAAACATCCCAAAAGTAAATACAAGAAAGAAACGTCACAGTGGGCGAACCTTTTTAATTTATTTGTTAATTTCTTACGACACCGATCGATAAGCGGACGAAAATCCAACACTTCGGCACAGTAGAGCGCTAAAACAATTGAGCAACTGAGACAGACCGAATCATGTTCACTTTAGCTGGCATTATGCGCATGATTCCAACATCATGTATATGTACACGAAACACAATCTAAGCGTATCAATATCACACCAAAACCTCACAACCTTAGTTCTCGTACATTCAGCTGTATATATGTGGCTCCAAGTGGCAGTGAAAAGCAGACAGCTGTCAAACAGCTGGTCTTTCTTTCCACTTAACCAAAACACTCCACGGAGTGCGGCAAAGACAAATCAGCTGGGCACGGTTCCAGCACTGGATCGCCAGTGGTGGCCTCCGTTTGGAGTTCGTTTACTCTTCCGAAGCCACTTTCTGCGACACATTTTCGTGGGCTCTGCAGTGTATGCGCTATCGTGTTGCGCGGCTTACAAGGCTTCCGTGACAACAGGCGCGATAAGGCTGCCGGGCGCATGTGCTCGAGTTTGTCGACTGAGTGGACGCATTTGCATGCCTGATACCACGGCCACTCTCTGGAGATAGCCGCTCACGCGCTCCAGGCATCAGCAGGGCTTTCCCTCGCCACACAGTGTGCGTTGCAAGAATACTGTTTTAACATTGTAATTGAGGCAATGACGTTGCCTCAGTGGCGTGATCACGTGATATCAGCCGGGTCGATGGTCGTGTGGTGTTATTGTGTTGACAGGCTCTCCATCGGCGGGCTCAGCGTGTTTCTGTCCTCTTTGGTTGAAGGAAAGCTGATTCTTGGCGAATCCTCCGTCACGCGAGGGACGCGAAATGGGAGAAATGACAGGTATAGCGAAAAGGGAAAAGTAGTACAGCTTTGCAATATGCGAGCAATTGGAGCTTTTCTGTTAGCCGCGGTAGCGCCTCCAAAGCTGGAACAAACCGTACTGAAGATTTGAATAAGTGTCCATTCTCAAAACGCGGGATTCATTCGAAAACACCATAGCAAAAGTAGCAATATGGTGGCCCAAAAACCAGGCGACCCCCTTGTTTTGCACTGTAGGAGTGCACTAACAAGCTATCTCTTCATATTTACCCGTTATTCCAATCATCTCTTTCACTTCTCGTTCAGTTTATCATGTTTCCGCATCGTGTGCCAACCGCTTTTTGGGTCAAAATATTGCTACTCTTGCTCTGGCGCCCTCGGGTGAAGCGCGCCTTTCGAGTACGGACACCTATACAGAACCCATTAGGAGGAGCCTTCTCATTTCTAAAATCGGTAGTCGTAGCGATAGCACCAACCGAGTAGATACTGGTACTTTTTAGATTTGCTTGAGTGACCTTTAACAGCTATTGTTGTATCAAGAGAGAGAAAGAATTAAATGCCAGTTCCTGTCTTCTGTAGCTCGAGAACAGAGTAATTATGAATCCTTCAGCGTAGGCAAACTAGTATACTCTGGGATGCAACAATAAGTTTCTTTGGCTGTCAGTCGTAATTCCGCTCAGTATAAAAGTATAACTTTCAAGAAATCACCAAGCTTTTTCGGGAACACATGACATTCTGATTATTAGGCATGCTATAAAGTGGGGAACGGTAAATCAATCTGGACTGTTGAGATATTCAACGCGTAAAGCCAGTGCATGCTACACGAGCGTTCTCGCATTCCACCTGATGAAGTGCTACCGCCGCAAGTGGAATCGAAACAATGGCCTGTCGTTCAGCAGCATAATGCCATAATCACAGAGCTGCCTCAGCGAATACATCGAGAGGATCCGTCATTTTCACTAAGAGACTTCAAGTCAAAGCTTTTCCCCTTCACTCCTTCTCACGCAAACACACACCTGTTTTCCTCTCTCATTTTGCAACTATAATAATTTGTTTTCCCTTTTCATGCAGTAACAGTTCCCTTATTTGCGCATAAGTTTGATATTAACCACGAGTTAACAGTACAATCAAGCGTGAGCGCGCGTATCTTAAGGCATCGATTACTATCGAGAAGACCAATCGCTAAATACCACTAAGAAAACTATATACACTGCAGACAGAACCCTTGCTAAGCGCGTTTAGCTGTAATATGGCCAGAGGATTACTAAAGGTCGTTTTTTCTCAAACACTGTTCACCAGATCAAGAGGTATCAGCTATTTGACAGCAGAAAAGACGTAACCGTGCAGGTACTTTGTCCTGTGGCGTCGTTGTTAAGCTTTTACTTCTCGTTGTAATTGATCCTGAAGTGACCTTGAACCAAAATCCAGAGCCATTGTCTGGCCAATAAAGCCAGGATATCCGGTAAACTAACCAAAAAGGCTCTTATACCGCGGTCTCTGACCTAGAACTTTTCCTACAGGACCACATTGAACGTTAGTTACTACCCAAGTTACAAAAATATTTCGCCCTATGGTTTTAATGGTTGTTCAGAACTTCCTCTACGCTGAAGTTGTATATGTCATTTCCAGGAGCAACGTTTACAAGGCAGATATATGGTAACATTCACATTGCCTGTGCTCCTCTTCAACGCCAATGGCCTGTGAGTTACGCGGTGAGGACCGCGAGTTTTGCGCCGCCTCCTTCGAGAGGTGGCGTGATGCAGCGTGAGGCGCAACAGAATGGATGATGTTCGGCAGAAAGGAGACTCGCAATTAGTTTCATTTCAAGGCAGGTTTAGACGGATTCAGTAAACTTTCAGGTCTGCATTTTTTCATGGCCTAGGCCAAAATTCATTACACACAGTGTCGGGAAACAATGGCGTCCAGATGGACGATTCCACAGTATGGTGTGGCGGGATGTGAACAACGCACTAGCTCATTTTAAAATTGGCCAACCAATCTGCTTACCTGGTAGCCCATTTGGCTTTTTATCTAGGATTATTGATGAGAACTGACAGACATCTTTGAAAAAAATCTCCCCTCTCTCTCTCTCTCTTTACACACACACACAGACACACTATATATATATACAAACTAAGTATACATACTCTCAGATGGAGGTGAAAATGCTGATTAGGGTGCATGCACGATAAAGAACCCCAGGTGGTCAAAATTTCCGGAACCCTCCAGTACGGCGTCTCTTATAATGTATATGGTAGATTTGGGACGTTAAACCCCACATATCAATTAACGAATTATATTGTTACGATGACAGATGTTCATTTGAAGATAGGCTGATGGAAGGGGGGTGAATGGCTGCCACCCGGCACTGATCCACTCGCAAGACAAGCGCTCCTTGTCCTCCTCTTCTCTTCGTCCTCTCTGTCGCGTTAGCGTAGCTATGTATACTCACGGATAATAGAAAGAACGCAAACAAACGCATGCTTGTCATCCACCAACTAGCCCAAGAGCATAAATTATTTTAGCTTATATTAACTTTTGATTACGGGAGAGACAGCCATTTTTTATTCTGCCATGTACTTGCTTATATTGTTTGACAATATATTCCTTGAGCAAACAATTATATCCCCAACCCATTGTTCAGTTAGTGAGTACCTAAGCTTTCATAATCGGTGCAATGGTAAAAGGCCACGCGCCTTAGCTGTACATAAGCTGCACTTCAAGAAATTATGTGCTATACTGATTTTCTACACCACCTAACCCACTGTGCAGTATCGCTTTTGTATCGAGACGTTCACCTAATCATTGCCTTTTTTACGCTTATTTAAGCTGGTGATTGAGTGCAAGAGAGCCCGCAAAACGACCAATCACCACTGCCGACAGTCGTTACGGAAGCGTTATGATGCCTTCAATTCAAGAACAGGGCGGGATTTACTAGCATTTAATAGATACATTACATTAGCTTGAAAAAGAATAAGATGTCTGCTTCGTGCTGAAATAATGTTTGGTCATCACATATATCTGGTCATCACATTTAGCCTGAACGCGCGAGTCGAGGCTAAAATGCAACAAACACTTAAGATTTAGAAATTTATACTCTTAGACAAACCATTTTTGCTGCTGTATAAGCCGCAAAAGATCCGTATTATTCTGCGTTTGCAAGTCGTATCCACGTCTTGATGTGACAGCCGATTGAAACAATTGCTAGTTCTCTATGCTCTTGAGTAGCTGCCGAAAGCGCACCTTTAAAAAACATATCACGTAGCCCCCCCCCCCACCCCTAAATAACCATCGCAGCACCCCTACAAATTATTCTACGTGACACATATACGTTACAATAGGTGACCTTAATTCGCAGTGAAAATAAATGTTTCAGACAACGAGTGCTCCTTTGAGCTATCGGAAACCCCACGATTTAAGACTCGTTTTGAAGCCGTCTCTAGTTTTTATACTGTGTGGCTGACCGGGAACGTTTACAACTTCAAAAAATATGGAATAAAGCATTTCAGATGTTTGTTAGTGTCAGAGTTACCTATATTTTGTCTGAGGTGTTTTGAATATCATTATACGCAATCCGGTAGTGAAAACGTTATGGGCGCACAAAAAATAAAGTGGGGGCACACAATGCTGCAGGTCTGTGAAAAACTACGGTATGCACATTTTGCAGCAATCACAGTGTCCCCTTTGGAAACTCCACAGCACCTCAAGCAAATTAACACTACCACCATGGATGCAACCGTGTTGCAATGACTGTGTATCAAGAGACCACGCTCGACGCACACAAGTAGTAGTTCCGTCCAGGTGGTCGAAATTTCCGGAGCCCTCCACTACGGCGTCTCTCATAATCATATGTTGGTTTTGGGACGTTAAACCCCACAAATCAATCAATTAGTAGTTCCGTTTGGGGTAGTGGTATGATCATTTTAATGTTACGCTACGCCACCTCGTGTCATATACAGTGGCACATTCAATCTGCCCGATTTTTCAAGAATGGACCCATACTAATGCACGTATAGTACTGAATATTTCACTATTTCGGCAAACCACACAGTGACGCTTAGACACTACCCAAGTTGTCTACTACAAGCCAGGCTAGCAGCACGGTACCTACTCCGGTTTATCAGTTGGCACGTGTTGTACGCTCGGCAAGCACATTCCTAGTTGCCCTAAGATAGCAGGAAACCTCGGTCCCCGACCATGTGCAATCGTTTATTATTAGAAATTGAACCATCATGAGCGACCTAAGTAGCTATAGAAAGCTAACTTGTCAAAAACTGTGGACCCATTACTGGCCCGCAAGTAAGTAGTATAAGAGCATCCGTCAATGGTTCTGACTGCCACAATTAGGCGAAAAAAGAGACAAAACAGCGAGTTAGGCGTCGCTTCGCCCAGCTTTCCTCAACAACATACGCGGAACGTGCATCTTTCCCCGGATGGTGTGCTTGTGTGAGGCTTGTTAAATATGGCCGGAAAGTGCCTTCAATATGACTGTCGAATAGCAAGGCGTTTACTTTTGAAATACAGTAGGAAATTTTATAACTAAAATCTTCCAATGAAAACATTGATTACAAGCACCAAGATTAGCCTGCAAACAGAAAAGCAGCAGAGAAGCCATGTTCGCAAACACTGACGAAGACCGGAGGTAAACGGTTCGAAACCATTGGAAATAAAATTATATATATATATATATATATATATATATATATATATAGAGAGAGAGAGAGAGAGAGAGAGAGAGAGAGGTTTTAATCATGGGCTGGAAACCCAAAGTATGAACACTGAGATGCAGAGCACTTTCAGAAACCACCGACAAAATTGTTTCCTGTACGATACGTCTAGTGCTGTTATTGTTTTCACGTTTTAAAGAAAGCCTAGGCCCCGCCACGGTGGTCTATATATATTATAGTGGCAAGGTACTCGGTTGCTGACCTGCAGGTCACAAGATCGAATCGCGGCTGCAGCGGCTGCATTTCCGATGAAGGCGAAAATGTTGTAGGCCCGTGTGCTCAGATTTGGGTGCACGTTAATGAAGCCCAGTGGGTCGAAATTTCTAGAGCCCTCTACTACCGCGTCTCTCATAACCATATAGTGGTTTTGAGACGTTAATTCCACAAATCAATCAATCGATCTAGAAAGCCTATAGAAAACACTATAGCAGTGCGCTCGTGGTCCGTCACACGGCTTTGATCGTTTCACGTTTCGCGGGCTTTTTTTACACGGGGAAAAATATCAGAGCGAGACGTATCGTACAGGAAACAATTTAGTCGGTGGTTTCTGAAAGTGTTCTACATCTCAATGTTCATATTTTGAGCTTCCAACCCTTAAATAGAAAAATAGGTAATTAAGAGTTAATAATTAGTTATTATGAGGAGAATTAAGAAACAGCCTGAGTACCTAGAAGCTAGTGCGAGTAGTACGCGTTCGGTTCAATTTACCTTCTAATGCCTTTCACTGTCAAATTCTTGGCTCAAGTTACGTGGGACGCCTTATATATTCATCCATTCGCAACGCTAAAATTTAAGACATGATCATGATATGTGGAGTTTAACGTCCCAAAACCACCATATGACTATGAGAGACGCCGCAGTGAAGGGCTCCGGAAACATCGACCACCTGGGGTTCTTTAACGTGCATCCAAATCTGAGCATACGGGCCTACTACAACATTTCCGCCTCCATCAGAAATGCAGCCGCCGCAGCCGGGATTGGACCCCGTGACCTGCGGGTCAGCAGCCGAGTACCTTAGCCACTAGACCACGGCGGCGGGGCCAAATTTAAGACAAACCGCGTCTCAATTTTAAGTGCTTCGACCACAATGTTGAGCCTCAGGTGACTGTCGTAAATCAAGCAGACACCAAAACAAAGCGGTCACATGTACCTCATCATACTGGTCAACATCTTGAAGGCCGGTCAGCCAACACGGTGGCTTGTCTCGACGTCTGACAGTCGGTCTCCACAATGTGACACTCGAGCCTCTCAGGAGGGACGCCGGAGACGGCCCGCGCCCCTGTGTGTGTTGTATGCTTTCCCTCGGACGGTGGCAATATTGCGAAGAGGATCGCCCAGCGGGGAAGCTCGCGCGGGTGCCAACGCGCGTCGTCACGCGAACGATAAGCGCGGCTGCAAACAGTTTCGTGCGATAAACGAGGCAAACCCCATCTGCGGCGTCCCTTGAGATCACAGCCCTTGGCTATCTGAAGCCACTCGAGCACGAAATGATGCGTCGTATGTCAGTGACACGGCCGATGTTTTGGCACGCACCCCCCGTCGCTTGCGAGAAACCTGTGCATGCGTGGTCCCAGACCACGCGTCTACGACTCGCGGGAGCTCGGGTGACGCGAATTCCTACGTGAGTTATGGGCGTGCAATGCTCCTAACTTCTTACAACATGTAGTTTTTTTTTATTCGTGTGCTTCGCAAGCAGAGCTTCCCATTAAACAAACGACAGTGTTCCCAGAAACGCAGACGCCTAACCCGGTCAACGGAATATTTTACGCACAAAAGATTTGAAAAAAATTGGTTAACCGCAACCGAACGAAACCCATGACATGTATTTAGCCTTTATGTGGCGTTCATTAGAGTATTTTTATAGCGTGCTTGATTAGTTCACTAGGTGAGATCAATTAGGCAAAAGTTTAATAGCTTTAGGATCAAGTGTATTTTGTCACGTCATAAAAGAGTCTTTCTAAACAACTAGTCTAATTATTCGTGATCTAGTCGCGATTCTTTGTGGCGTTCAAAGAAAGTCCGCTAAATATGAAATGCCCCGCCGCGGTGGTCTAGTGGCTAAGGTACTCGGCTGCTGACCCGCAGGGCGCTGGTTCGAATCCCAGCTGCGGCGGCTGCATTTCCGATGGAGGCGGAAATGTTGTAGGCCCGTGTGCTCAGATTTGGGTGCACGTTAAAGAACCCCAGGTGGTCGAAATTTCCGCAGCCCTCCACTACGGCGTCTCTCATAATCATATAGTGGTTTTGGGACGTTAAACCCCACATATCAATCAATGAACGCAATAACCTTCTATGCAACATTTTGAGCGTGGGCGCGATATTTTAAAACCTAAACATGCACCACGTCGCTCTAAAAAAAAGAAAGGCAAAGAAAAAATAAATGTGCATACAATTCTCCAGTTCATTACGACCACCTGAACAGGACAAAAGTTGCAATGCTATTCGTTGATTTCAGTCCACGAGCATGCGCTGCGCATGTACTCCGCATGCTAATATTGTGTAACGCGGCGTCCGAAAACTGCGGGAAGAAAAAAAAATGGAGTATCGAATTCCGTTGCATTTTGCGTGAGATATGATAATGTCAGACCTACTTTCGTCTGATAACGTAGTAGGTGCCCTTGAAAGAGGTGAATGCGAGAATTATTCTCGCACGCTGTAGGGGCTGCAGACAGCGCTGATTCCGCTAAGTGCAGAGATAACTCTAGCAACCCTCCAGTGAGTTTTTTTTTGTGTGTCATTGCGCGATTATGAACTCGTACGTCTGTTTTCTGGGCAAAATTTAGGAACGGCCACTGAAGAGGACCATGCCTGTAACAGCGTCGTGTGCATGCATCAATTTGTAGTTATTTTCGGTCAGTATAAATATTTCGATAGTATGCATATAGCAGCCCGTGTTTTACACCCAAAACACTTCCGGTCACCTCAATGATCGCTCAGGAACGCCGAAGCAAAAAGCGTGTTTTTAGAAGTCTGCAAGATTACGCGCCCCGCCGCGGTGGTCTAGTGGCTAAGGTACTCGGCTACTGACCCGCAGGTCGCGGGTTAGAATCCCAGCTGCGGTGGCTGCATTTCCGATGGAGGGGGAAATTCTGTACGCCCGTGTTCCTAGATTTTGGCGCACGTTGAAGAATCCCAGGTGGTCGG
The DNA here is from genome assembly GCF_043290135.1 of Rhipicephalus microplus. NCBI lineage: Eukaryota > Metazoa > Arthropoda > Arachnida > Ixodida > Ixodidae > Rhipicephalus > Rhipicephalus microplus. Next base: position 144,245,727 of record NC_134710.1, on the reverse strand, counting down.
AATTTCCGGAGCCCTCCACTGCGGCGTCTCTCATTATCATATGGTGGTTTTGGGACGTTATACCCCACATATCTATCTATCAAATCAGTGCCAGATTACGCTGACTCTTTTTTCTCTTTCTTAAAGCATGGTTTCTTAAAGGAATATTTACTTTAAATACTCGCCCACAATTATATATGGGCGCTAAGGCTTTCGTTCCCCGACTAGGTTACCATAGTATGCTACACCGGCGCACAAAATCGGACGCCATCCAACAACTGTGTTTGCAAAGCGCGAAATGTCTATACTGGTGCACAGTTTCAGTAAAAGCATGAAGTTTTAGAGCCACCCTATTCATAGCACCATGTATTTCAAGCGCCCTATACAAACATTACATCATTATACGCTGGATCACTGGCTTCTTTCACGATTCACGAAATTTTTTTATCGCTTTAGGTAGCCTGTTTGGTCTCTTTGTTAGATCTTTTAGGAAAGCTTGCTTACTTTTTTTGGTGCTTTACCTCTAACCTCAATTTCGGCTTCTGAGAACACTGAAAAGGCCAGTGCTGGCAAGAAAAGCTGAGCATATAGCCGGGCTCGGGCCAGGAAAAGTGTTTTCGAATGCCCAAGGCCGGGCTTGTGCCGGAGTGAGGCCATTGCATCCGAGTCAGGTCTGATAGCAGAATCTCGTAAGCTCTTCAGATGAAGGCTGTAGGCTGTTGCTATTGAGCCATGTAGTTGTCAAAAATTTTCCGCGCCAAATCTAGGCGCACCGATGCTCTTCGCCTCCCCCCTCCCGCCAGGAATGCGGTCGCCATGGTCGGAATCGAACCTACGCCCTCGCGCTTAAAAGTGCGACACCGTAGCTGCTATAAGCTGCCACAAATGAAGGGGGCGAAAAATTCCAGCACTCATTGATGTGGGAGAAAAATGAACATAAACATATTTGTGCGAGAAGTATATGCAACGGTATACATGTTGGTAGCTTTTTGTTGCGTTATTCTATTTGATTACCTGATATGTGGCGTTTACCGACCATATGATTATGAGAGACGCCGTAGTGGAGGGCTTCCGAAATTTAGAACACCTGGGGTTCTTCGACGTGCTCCCAAATCTGAGCACACGGGCCTACAACATTTCCGCCTCTATCGAAAATGCAGCCGCCGCAGCCGGGATTCGATCCCGCGATCTTTGGGTAAGCAGTCGAGTACCTTAGCCACTAGACCACCGCAGCGGGGTGCGTTATTATATGAGGTTTAACGTTCCGAAACGACTCACGCTATGTGAGACCCCGCATTGGAAGGGTCCGAGTATTGTTAGGAAGTAGAGGTGTCGCGAAATCCCCTGCCTGCGGCCCCCGCCACGGTGGTCTAGTGGCTAAAGTATTCGGCTTCTGACTCGCAGGTCACGAGATCGAATCCCGGCTGCGGCAGCTGCATTTTATATGGAGGCAAAAACATTGTTCGAAGGTGTGCTCAGATTTGGGTCGGCCCGTGTGAGCACGCCGAATTCTTTGTTGTTGCGAGACGTGAAGGCCTTCAGTAACTTCGCTGATGGTCTTATGAAGACCCAGTGCGATCAAATTTTTAGTGGATGTACTCGTTGACAGATAGAGAGCAGTCTTGAATGCCATTCACAGGATGATGCCAGCCCGTTTTTTCTCAGATCTTGTAAGATTATCAAAATAAAAAGGTAGGCTGTATGTTGTTCTGCTCACTACCAGACTTCGAACAAGTCGGAGGGTGTGTCTTTCTTTCATGCCTCTGTTCTTGAATATTACCCGAGATATATCATGCTCGATATAGCCTTTACGCTGCTTTGGAGGAGCGTGGCTCGTTGGTTACTTTGGAGCGACATGCCCAGGGTGCTGATCAATGGTGTTTTTTTTTTGGGGGGGGGGGGCATGAAGCTTTCACTGAGGTAGATCAAGTTTTCTTGATGAGTCTGCGGGGACTGCATGGTTACATCGGCTTCACCATACATGTAAGATTTCCGATTTCGGTGCGGAGCCATGTAGACCCCGTCGGTTACATATTCTTCGATGATGTTGGTTGCAGTTTGCAGTTGCTGTTCCTTTTGAGCAAGTTCTCCTTTAGTGGTCCAGATTATGATACCGTCTGCACTGAAGGCGTGGCAGAGGCCTTCTACATCTTGCAGTTTTCTTGTAAGGCCAAGCATGGCGACGTTGTGGATCGCGGGTTATATTACTGCTCCTTGAGGCGTGCCCTTGTTGGGAGGTTCGTATGCTGGAATCTGGAGCTCTCCGATCTTCAGCTCCACCTAGCGGTGACTTAAAAAGCTCTGAATGACCTTTTGCCGCAGTTGGGTAAGGTGAGCCCTTCCAGTATTCTTTGGTGCCTGATGTTGTCGAAAGCCCCTTTAATGCCGATGGGCAAGAGAATATGGTCACTGTTGTGTCGAACGTTGCAGGGAATCTTTTCCTTAACTTGTAGTAGTACGTCCTGTGAGGACAGGCCTATACTGCACCCCTCCCGCATACTGTATCCCTTCTGCTCAAACAGTGATCCTTCCACCACGATGGGGGACAGCCATTGGAACGACTCAGGCGTACGCGATATTTTCCCACGCTCTTGCCTCTACACTGCAATGAAAAAAATTGGACCAGGCGAAGACATCGGCCTATGAATTTCCTGTGAATTATTATTATTTTTTGCTGTTACGCGTTTCGCGCTTGGTGTATAGACCTCAGCGGGGCATCTCAACTGTGAACTTCGCCAAGCATGCGTTTTTGGGTCTGCTGCCTGAACTTTCTTTTGGCTTTTCGAGAGATGCCGTCATCGTACTTAGCCCTTTAGTGTGCTTGATGCCGCTCGTCTCTTTTGCCTTCGCGTCACGCTTTCGCTGAACCCTTTTTCTCTCTGAATAGCCCGGAACACGAGGCCGATGATGTCGCCGGACCATCTGGTCACACTAGGCCAACGACAACAACGCCTCGAAAGACAGCGTGTCGTCATAGAGTAACGTGATGGCTGACTGAAAACACAAGCAAAACACATCGGCAGTCTTGTTGAAAAGTCGTCGGGAGATCGGTGGCCGAACGAAGATTCCACAGCATCCCCTTCCTCGATGCCGTGAGAGACGGCGGGTGCTGTGCCACGTATCCCGAGACGGACAATAGCATAGCAGGGACCACGACTGAAAATGAGGAACAGGTGATGCCCTGATTCAAGTTTTTCGTCTAAATGTTTTGTGCAAGAACACAAAACGCACATAGAGTCGTCCGCAGACCTTCAGCGGACTGTTGGCATCGTTGCAGTGTAAATAGGAAAACGACAAGACAAAAGACACTCTCAAAGACAGTCGAAAGACCAAAATCGGTGTCGTGTATCTTTAGTGTACCTAATAAGTTGGACAGGCGCTGCCAAATCTTCAGGCGGCTAAACTAACTCATCTTCGTAATCATTCGGTGTATGCACTGAAGGAGGTAAGACCAGGCGAAGAATACTCGTTTCTTCAACCTTTTCTTAGTAGGCCTTTCCGAGTTTTCAGGAATAGTCTTCAGCTTGGTGTCTCAAGAGATGATGTCATGGCGTTTAGCTACCGTAGCGCTCTTGGCACTATTCATCTCTTTTGAGCGCCTCTTACGTTTTCCCCGACGCCTTTTTCTTTTGGTAGAACTTTCCTACCATCGTATACTACGCTGCCCTCGACTGTAGTGCGAAAGTTTCACACGGATGAACTAGGATATATTATCGTCCGATTGCTACTGTTGTGCTCCTCGGAGAGAACGGTAGTCCCGATGCTTGTAAAGCTAACACACTCACCTATAGAGATGTCTTTTCAGTTTTGGGTGGTCTGTCGCTGTCGTGGATAGCCTCTTTTGCCTCCTGTTCTCTTTGACAAGCTTCATTCTCTAGTACTCCGTGACGCGTTCCTCGTCCTCAAGCTCTATTCGACGGGTGCAAATATCTAACGCCTTGGAACGTGATATCAACATTCTTTTCGAAGCGCCTCAGTCTGAAGCGCTTTACGACGCGTCGCCTCTGATGTACTTCGCCATTCTGCGCCTTGTGCTGGGCTCAACACCATACGCTTCGCGACTTGCCTCGGCATACTGCTTTCTAGCGCACACTTTAGTGTCGATAGCCTCGGCGTCCTGCTCTTTCTGACGGACTATACGGCGTCTTGTGCTATATGACCCACTTCAGCGTCTTGCGTGCCTGCCTTATCCTCTAACACTTTATGACAGGCTTCAGACTCTAGCACTTCGCGAAGTGCTTCTTTCTCTTGCGAATCTTCTTGATCTAATTTCAGCGGCTTTTGTATTGACACTTAGGATGGCCTGTTCTCTTGTCTTGTTTCTTCATTGTTTACGATATAATATAGATGTTTTTTCTGTTTCCACCAAGGCTTTATTTTTATGCAGGCTGTGTGAAGAAATGTGTTCATTATTCTTTAAAAATCTGCGAAAAATGCTGTTTGCTCGCCATCTTCACAGTTTCTTTTTCTGTAGTGGCAGGCATCACAAGAGTGTCGAAGACATTAGTTTGAACTGTATTTATGAAACCTGAATAATTAACCTTTTTTTTGTAAAGTTAGGCAGCCAATTAAAAATGGACAATTTAAGTTCTTCATGTGAAGAACCCACTGCCACTTTTCGATTTTAGAAAAGTGGTCCCTAATATTGACAGCGAAATGATAAAATTTTCCCTAATTTCGCGGTGAAGACGAAACCGAAACGCGAAAGTGCGCAACTCCCTTATTATTTTGAGATATTCGAACTGAGGGAGCTTTGTTTTATCAACCATGAACCGACTTCATCCTGTGGATGTGTGGGCTGCACTTGCAAATACAGCACGCATAACGCACATTCGTTAACAAAAGGGCAAAAACAGCTCCCCTGTAACCGCTGTTTTCAACAGTAACGTCATTGTAGTCATCTGCTTGTTGCGCGTATCGGCCCTTTGGTTTCGGTTTCCCCGCAAGATTCCGGAAAAAATCGTGATGATGATGATGTTTGATGTTTTATGGCGCAAGGGCCATTTCACGGCCAAAGAGCGCCAGTTCATCTTACTAAAAACATGGACAATGATTGTGATAAGCGGCTGTATAAGGGCCATAAAGTTCCTCGCGGTAAGGCGGGTAAAAACATACAAGTAATAAAATCATGACCACGTCGTGAAAGGTGTGTGTGGTGTGAATAGATGACAAAAGTTGGTGATAATAAAAGACGATGGTGGATATGTATGGCATTAGCACAAGTGCCTCACTCGTTCATACCCTTGCGTCCAAGGGCCGTGAGGCAAGTGCTTTCTTGTGTAACCACCGCAGCAAAAACCTCTCTGGAGAGGCCATGCTACGGGATACCCGGGTATATGATATGAAAACTATGAATTCCTTTAAAAAACACTAACAATGATTTGTGACTAAAAAGCGGTTCCCTACCGACGAACATTGCAGGGTGTAAAGGTATATGTTGTCGGTAGGGTAATGGAAAGTGTTGTTCTCTTACAGTGTCCAATTGTTTGCACTCAACCAAAATATGAAGGACTGTCAATACTTCACCACATCTGTCACACAATGGTGGATCGCCACCGGACAAAAGGTGTGTGTGTGTCGTGTATGTGTGTCCTATCCTGAGTCTCGTTAGTACTGTCTCTGTATGACGCGATTTCGATACGGGCAGCCAATGACCAAGGTGTGGCTTAATAACGTGTAGTTTGTTTTGTGTGTGTGTATCCCACTTGCTCTGCCAGTATACTCTGAGGTTTCGTTTGAGAGACGGCTTAAGATCAAGGGCCGGGATTGATATGGGTGTAGGGGCAGTGCTTTTGTGGACGGATGCAGCGAGCTGATCCGCCCTCACGTTGCCTTGAATCTCACGGTGCCCTGGCACCCAGCACACTACAACATGTTGTTTGAGTGTGTAGAGTGTGCATAAAATAGAGTAAAGTGAGACAAGGACTGGGTTTTTGTGTTTTTTAAGAGTGTGCCGAGCCGTTACTACACTGAGAGAGTCTGTATAAATTACTGCTTTTTGTATTTGTAATTGCTTGATGTGTTTAGCCGCCACAAGTATCGCATAGGCTTCCGCTGTGAAGATACTTGTGCCTGGATGTAGAGGGCCAGCATCCGAAAAGGATGGGCCGACAGCAGCGTAGGACACAGAGGAGTTAGACGGAGGCATCTGTAAAGAACTCAGGACGTGTGTATTTGTGTTGAAGTTCCAGGAAGTATGTTCGGATATGGACAATAGGCGCACGTTTTGTAACTTCTAGAAAAGACACATCGCAGTCTATAGTCTGCCATTGCCACGGTGGCGGGTATGCTACAGGAGCCATTAAACTGTGTTCTAGTGAGACTCCAGTTTCCTCAGCTAGACTCTTCAGGCGAATTGAGAAGGGCTGCCTCATCGAAGGCCTGTTTTGAAACAAAATTGAGCTCGACAAATCATTAATAGTAGAGTATGAGGGGTGCTTCTTGTCTGCTTTCACCTTAAGGAAATAAACAAAGGACATGTAAGTTCTCTGCAGATGAAGCGACCACTCATTTGACTCAACATAAAGGCTTTCTACGGGGCTGGTGCGAAAAGCACCCGTAGAAAGGCGGATGCCCAAATGGTGCACGGGGTCCAGCATCTTCAAAGCACTTTGAGTCGCAGACTGATAAACAACGGCCCCATAATCTAAGCGGGTGCGAATGAGGCTTCTATATAGGTTCATGAGACATTGCCTGTCACTACCCCACCTAGTACGTGACAACACTTTTAAAATATTCATGGCTTTTAAACATTTTGTTTTTAGATACTTGATGTGCGGTACGAAGATCAACTTGTTGTCCAAGATTAATCCTAAGAATTTATGCTCCGTGTTAACAGACAGACGTTGACTGTTCAGTTCAATGTCGGGTTCTGAGTGCATGCCTCTCTTTCTGGAGAACAGGACACACGTGCTTTTTTGTGGGTTCAGTCGGAATCTGTTTTCCTCTGCCCATTTGCGGAGCTTGTTTAAACCTAACTGAACTTGCCGCTCACACATTGCCAGATTGCAAGACCTAAAGCCAAGCTGGACGTCATCGACATATGTACAATAAAACATATTGCGAGGGATGGTCAAGCGCAAGGAATTCATTTTTATGAGAAAAAGTGTGCAGCTAAGTACACCACCTTGTGGCACGCCTGTTTCCTGGGCAAATGTTTGGGAAAGAACCGTGCCAACTCGGACACGGAATGTCCGGTTTGACAGGTAACTTTTGATTATGTGAAACATTCTTCCGCGCACGCCAAGGTGGGATAGGTCTCTTAGAATTCCAAAACGCCATGTTGTATCATAAGCCTTTTCGATATCGAGGAACACAGAGAGAAAATATTGTTTATGGACGAAGGCGTCTCTGATCTGTGCCTCGATACGAACAAGGTGGTCTGTCGTGGATCTACTCTCTCGAAACCCGCACTGAAATGGGTCGAGCAAATTGTTTGTTTCAAGAAAGTGTACAAGTCGGCAGTTTATCATTTTTTCGAAGACTTTGCACAAGCAGCTTGTAAGTGCAATAGGCCTGTAACTCGAAGCTAAATAAGGGTCCTTGCCCTCTTTCAAAATGGGAATAACAATAGCCTCTTTCCAGGAGGTAGGAATAGTGCCAGAAGACCAAATAGCATTGTACAAACAAAGTAAGGTTTTTCGGGTTTCGTTTGGTAGGTTTTTTAACATTTCATACATCACACGGTCAGAACCTGGGGCAGAAGTACTGCAGGAGTTTAGAGATGTTTGGAGCTCAGCTAGACTGAAAGCTTGGTTATATGCCTCGTATCTAGTGGATTTGTGTTCGAGTTTTTGCTTTTCTATTCTTGTTCTGTATTTTTGGAAAGTGTCAGTATAGTGGCACGAGCTGGATACCTGTTCGAAGTGTGCACCGAGGAAGTTTGCCTGATCTTCCAAGGTATCACCCTGAGTGTTTACGAGGGGAAGTGTGTGTACTTGTTTTCCTGCTATCCTACCGACCATGTTCCAGGCTTTAGCCTCCTGTGTGTATGAATTAACCCCTGATAAAAACTTCTGCCAGCTTTCTCTTCTGGCCTGCTGACGCGTTCTCCTGCCTTGAGACTTTATTTTCTTGAAGGTTTCAAGATTTTCGGCTGTCGGTGAGTTCCGAAGCAGCCTCCAAGCTCTGTTTTGCTGTTTGCGCGCGTTTCGGCATTCAGAGTTCCACCGTGGCACACGTCGTTTTCCAGGGTGTCCATTTGTTTGTGGGATGCATTTTGTTGCAGCATCAATCAAAAACGCTGTGAAGTAGTTCACAGCAACATCAATGTTCAAAGTACAGATGTCATTCCAACCTAGACGAGCGATAATATAAAACTGTTCCCAGTCGGCTCTGTTTATTAGCCACTTGGGAACACGTGGTGGGCACTCGGTTACTGTAGTTGTGCTCAAAACTACGGGGAAGTGGTCACTTCCGTACAGATTACTGACGACATTCCACTGGAGTAGAGCCACAAGAGATGGAGATGCTATGCTTAGGTCTATGGAGGAGTAGGTGTTATTAGCGAGATTATAATAGGTTGGTTCTTTTCGATTCAGGAGACACGCGCTCGACGAGAGAAGGAACTGTTCGATCAGTCGACCTCGCGCGTCATACCGAGAATCACCCCATAGCCTGCTATGCGCATTAAAGTCTCCAAGGAGAACATAAGGCTCCGGAAGTTCATCAATTAGAGAGTGTAAATCACGTTTTTGTAGCTGATAGCTAGGAGGAATGTAGATAGTGCAGATTGTGATCAGTTTATCAAAAAGAACTGCTCGAACAGCCACTGCCTCAAGGGATGTTTGGAGTTGTATGTGTGTGCATGCAATTCCTTGATTCACTATGATGGCAACACCTCCGGATGATGTCATGGCATCAACACGGTCCTTTCGGAAAATAACGTATTTACAAAGAAAATTTGTGTGTTTTGAATTAAGGTGTGTTTCTTGTACACACAGCACTTTTGGTGAGTGTTCGTGTAAGAGTTCTTGGATGTCGTCAAGGTTTCTGAGAAGGCCCCTGACGTTCCATTGTATAATTTGAGTGTTCATGGTGAATGTAAAATAATGCTGTGTGTACGAAAAGCGAGTGGCTGTTTAGACGGGGAGTTTGAGTTCACTTCACAGGGCCGTGACCAGGCCCTGTTATTTGCTTTTTTTGTTTTCTTGGCGCGCTCCAAGGAGCCACGCCGCTCTTTCGGCACCAAGGGTGCCGACGTATCCATTGCCTTCTCGGAGGCACTGGATGCCCGCACGTGCGGGCTGTTAGTTCGGATTTTGGGCCTCGCCTGGTGAGGGGAGGCCTTGAGGCCCGAAGACTCTGGAGTCTCCGGTCTCTGTTCGGGAGTAGGCGGTGTAGCCTGGGCTACAGCCGCCTTGGGGGCAGGTGCCACAGCCGACGGCTCGCTCTGCGCGGGCCGAAGGGGTGGCGAGGGCTGGTGCGGCGGTGCCCCCTGACGCGCCGCATCAGCATATGTAGGTCCATATAGAATGGAGCGACTCTTCGCCGTGCTTCCTTAAACGTAATGTTCTCCTTCACCTTCAATGTAATTATTTCTTTTTCTTTTTTCCAGTATGTGCAGGTGCGTGAATATGCGGCATGGTTTCCTTCGCAGTTTACGCAGTGTGGCGGTTGTTTGCAGTTCTCAGACACGTGGCCTAGGACTCCACATTGTGCACAAGTCTGGCGACCACGACCGGTTTTAGAGTCATGGCCATACCTCTGGCATTGAAAGCAACGACAAGGGTTTGGTATATACGGCCTGGTAGATGTCTTTGTGTACCCTGTTTGAATGGAATCTGGTAGTTTACTGGATGCAAACGTGAGTATCAAGTGTTTCGTTGGTATTTCCTTATTATCTCTTCTGATGATAATTCTCTGTACATTATTGACATTTTGGCTCTTCCACCCTTCCAAAAGTTCAGTCTCGGTGAGCTCAAGTAAGTCTGCATCAGATACCACTCCGCGAGTGATGTTCATGGATCGGTGTGGTGCTACGGTGATCGGTACGTCACCAAACGTTGAGAGGCTGTTTAGCTTTACAAATTGTGCTTTGTCCCGAATTTCAAGAAGAAGGTCTCCGCTCGCAATTTTGGTTACTTTGTATCCAGCCCCGAGAGTTTCCGTAAGACACCTGGCAACTACGGAAGGAGATACGGTCCTGGCTTGCTTTCCGGTTTTTTCGCAATGAATGACGTGGAAGTGGGGAAAAGTATCTATTGGCTGGTTGAAGAGATTTATGTCGTCGGTGCGTACCCGCTTTAGGCCGGTACGATCAGGTAGTAGAGGGAATGCGCCATGCATGCCGGTCTTATTTTTGTTCAGCAGCGTTGGCGGCCACCCACCACGGAGCCCAACAAGGGGACGCTGCAAGTTTACAGGTGCTGAAAGCTTGCACACGTCAGCCGTACAACACTGCCATAACCCAATGCGCCTAGACCAAGGTAGGCTATTTGCACAGGGTTAACCCTTGCCGCCAGGAAAATTGGAAGTAAACAGAAGAGAGTAGAAGACAGGACAGATAGATAGTGAGAGATAAAGACGAAGATATAGGCAGAGAGAGATAGGAAAAGGCGACTGCCGATTTCCCCTGGGTGGGTCAGCCCAGGGGTGCCGTCTACGTGAAGCCGGGGCCAAAGAGGTGTGTTGCCTCTGCCAGGGGGCCTTAAAGGTCCAATCACCCAGCGTCGGCTCAACCCCCAGGATCCCCTTTTCCCCCGGAAAAATTCGTTAATTGGCAGGTATTACTACTGGCCGATCTACCAAATCTCAAAGCGGCAATAGAACATTCGCATGAATAACTTCAATTCTCTCGCTTAACTTGACAACCCAACACCCCTAATTAAAGAGCTAATTATTTAAACCTACCTATGACTCTTAGAACTGATGTCTTCAACTTATTTAGAATACTTGTCGCTATAGAACAGCAACTGTCAAGACAGCAAGAATATAGCTCCCATTGCTGATTTTCAAAGATGAACTGACACATTTCTTTAAACAGCCTGCATGCAGTGTATAGGCTTTCGGAAAAATAGACACCTTATACAGAGTCTTTTTCTTTGGGCTGATTCCATCAACAGAAGAATAAAAGGAAAGGGCCTCCTAATTTCCAGAGCCGATGCTATAGTAGTATACTTGCATTGAAGTCTCCCGGGACACATTGTTGACTAAATCTTCACCAAACTGTTCAATTTACTTGTCTTCAAGGGTGTGCCTTGGAGCATAACCTTTGTGCTCCAAGGTACCAACATAAAGGCGAAGAAATTAAATAGTATATCTTGGAGCATACCCCTTGTGCTACAACATACATTCCCTTTATTACGCAGACTGCCACACTTTCTCTTCTCGTGGCCTTCCGTAGAAAAGATCCTCAAAAACTTTTTTCCGTATTCAGAAATGCTCCTTGACTTGAACTTGACATGCAGTTGCTTTAAAGCAGCAGGTTTGTGCTGCCTTCGCACCGCCTAAACAACATGCGTTCCCGACGGGTTTGTACTGCATTGAAGGCGGTGGCAAGTCATGTTCAAGTCGGAGTGGGAGATGATTTAGACTCCAACCAAAACTTTTGAAGAAACCCGACGTTTAGAAACCGAATTGTTTCCTTTTTCAGGGGTGACTGCGGAGCTATGTGGCAGCGGCCGTAGCAAGCAGCTGCTACGTAGCTCTGCATTCACCCCTGAGAAAGGAATCAAGTCGGTTTCGAACGCCGGGTTTCTTCAAAACCTTCGGTTGGAGTCTAAATAATCACCCAGTTTCATACCCAACCATACAGAATTCTGTCGAATGTTTACACTCAAGTCAGAGTGTTTCTGAATAGGGGGGTCAGAGACGAAACAAAATGACGCAAGACGAAAAACGTAACCACAAGCGCTCAATATGCCTCTTCTAGTTGACTTCACCGGAGAAGTGGCTGAATGACCATGCCTCCGATGTTTTTGAAGTGGTACTGCTAAGAAATTTGGGGTGATCCGGCCTAGAGATGTCCTAGCTTTCTTTCCTGATTATATAGTTGGAGTGAATATGGTTGACCACTTGTATCTTATATAGAGACCCCGAAAAACCAAAGAGCTGCTTGCCGCCATTGGCTACTGCAGTCGTTCCCGAGACCGATGTTGCAACGTCGTCGTATTCTTCGTACTCAAACTGGTGCGGAACCACGAATACCGACGGCGTCGCCCCTTGAGCCTCACGAGGATGTCATTACCCTCAATAGAGAAGTCTCAACCCTCCGCATGGGCCTCTACACTGTCTGTTGTGAACTAAAAGGATGTATTCTTCGGTTCCGAACCTCAACATGCCCCATACGCGCGCCTGCTCATCTTCCTTCTTTCGTCCACTGCTTGTCGAATGCATTTTGTTACATTACCGCGTATAGCGCGTACGCGCTACATGACGCATACATCAATTCCTCGCCTTAATTTCAAGATTCGGTAGGTTACAGGGAAAGGAGTTCGCGTACACAATACGTGGACACCGACTCACATGCTAGTTACCCTGACATTTAGTCTCAGAGCAATGGCACGGTTCCATAAGGAAGAACTCACCCGGCTGAACGGTGGGCACGTAGAATATTCGGGGTATTTCTGCTTCAAGACCGCCCGCCACCAGCGTGTTGCCTCACGCTGCTCGTCTTTCTCGTCCTCGAAACAATGTCCCTTTGAAGCGTCCTGATGATGGTAATGATGTCTCTACTATGGCTCATATCCACTTGTGGAGTTTGGAAAAGGATTGATAATGGGAATTTCTACAGAACAAAATGAAGCTTCAACACGATGTGTCTTCTTCCTCAGATATATTGATTCATATGTGCCGTTTTGCGTACCAAAACCACCATACGATTATGAGAGACGCCGTAGTGAAGGGCTCCGAAAGTGTCGACCACCTTGAGTTCTCTACGTGCACCGAATTCTGAGCACACGGGCCTTAAACGTTTCCGCCTCCATTGGAAATGCAGCAGCCGCCACCGGGATTCAATCCCGCGACCTACGGGTCAGCATTTGAGTACCTTAGTCACGTCACTAGACCACCGTGGTGGGGCTGCCTTACTATTCTGAGACAATCGAAATGAGGGAGCTTTGTTATATCAACTATGAATCGACTTCATCCTGTGGGTGTGTGGGCTGCGCTTGCAAATACAGCACGCATAACGCACAGTCGTTAACAAAAGGGCGAAAACTGCTTCCCAGTAACCGCTGTTTTGAACAATGGCGTCATTGTAGTCGTCTGCTTGTTGCGTGTATCGGCCCTTTGGTTTCGGTTTGCCCGGATGATTTCGGGAAAATTCGTTAATTCGCAGGTATTGCTACAGGTTCATTTTCCAAAATCTCAAAGCGGCAATAGAATCTTCGCATGAATAACTTCAATTCTCTCGTTTGACTTGACAGCCCAACTCCCCTAAATAAAAAGTTAATTAATTAAACATACCTATGACTCTTAGAACTGATGTCTTCAACTTCTTTAGAATATTTGTCGCTAAAGAAAAAGCAACTGTCAAGACAGCAAGCATATAGCTCTTTTTGCTGATTTTCGAAGAAGATTGGGCACATTTCTTGAAACAGCTTTCACACTCTAAAAAAAGAGCGAGTAAAAAGAGTGTATTTTTGTCCCACAACAATAATCGTCTTCTATATTGCGTTCCATCCTTGCGATATCGCCCCGCGCCCGGTACATTCCGGTCACAATCGACATGCCCATTATCAGGGTTACATTGCATTCTCGATAGGAAAGTGGCCAGCGCCGAGTTTTCAAGAAAGGAAGCGCACGCAAGCCTGATCACGATTGTTGTTGTGGGACAAAAAGACACCCTTTTTACTGGATATTCTTTAGAGTGCATGCAGTGTATAGGCTTTCGGAAGAATACACACCTTATACATAGTCACTTTCCTTCGGCTGATTCCATCAACAGAAGAATAAAAGGAAAGGGCCCCTTAATTTTCAGAGCCGATGCTATAGTAGTATATTTGCATTGAAGTCTCCCGGGACACATTGTTGACTAAATCTTCACCAAACTGTTCAAATTACTCGTCTTCATGGGTGTGCCTTGGAGCATATCCTTTGTTCTCCAAGGTACCAACTTGAAGGCGGAGAAATTAAATAGTATATCTTGGAGCATACCCCTTGCGCTACAAAATACAGCCCCTTTATTACGCAGACTGCCACACTTTCTCTTGTCGTGGCCTTCCGTAGAAAAGATCCCCGAAAACTTTCCTCCGAATTCAGAAATCCTCCTTGACTTGAACTTGACATGCAGTTGCTTTAAAGCAGCAGGTTTGTGCTGCATTCGCACCGCCTAAACAACATGCGTTCCCGACGGGTTTGTACTGCATTGAAGGCGGTGGCAAGTCATGTTCAAGTCGGAGTGGGAGATGATTTAGACTCCAACCAAAACTTTTGAAGAAACCCGACGTTTAGAAACCGAATTGCTTCCTTTTTCAGGGCTGACTGCGGAGCTATGTGGCAGCGGCCGTAGCAGGCAGCTGCTACGTAGCTCTGCATTCACCCCTGATAAAGGAATCAAGTCGGTTTCGAACGCCGGGTTTCTTCAAAACCTTCGGTTGGAGTCTAAATAATCACCCAGTTTCATACCCAACCATACAGAATTCTGTCGAATGTTTACACTCAAGTCAGAGTGTTTCTGAATAGGGGGGTCAGAGACGAAACAAAATGACGCAAGACGAAAAACGTAACCACAAGCGCTCAATATGCCTCTTCTAGTTGACTTCACCGGAGAAGTGGCTGAATGACCATGCCTCCGATGTTTTTGAAGTGGTACTGCTAAGAAATTTGGGGTGATCCGGCCTAGAGATGTCCTAGCTTTCTTTCCTGATTATATAGTTGGAGTGAATATGGTTGACCACTTGTATCTTATATAGAGACCCCGAAAAACCAAAGAGCTGCTTGCCGCCATTGGCTACTGCAGTCGTTCCCGAGACCGATGTTGCAACGTCGTCGTATTCTTCGTACTCAAACTGGTGCGGAACCACGAATACCGACGGCGTCGCCCCTTGAGCCTCAAGAGGATGTCGTCACCCTCAATAGAGAAGTCTCAACCCTCCGCATGGGCCTCTACACTGTCTGTTGTGAACTAAAAGGATGTATTCTTCGGTTCCGAACCTCAACATGCCCCATACGCACGCCTGCTCATCTTCCTTCTTTCGTCCACTGCTTGTCGAATGCATTTTGTTACATTGCAGCGTATAGCGCGTAGGCGCTACATGACCCATACATCAATTCCTCACCTTAATTTCAAGATTCGGTAGGTTACAGGGGAAGGAGTTCGCGTACACAATACGTGGACGCCGACTCACACGCTAGTTACCCTGACATTTAATCTCAGAGCAATGGCATGGTTCCATAAGGAAGAACTGACCCGGCTGAACCGTATAGGCACGGAGAAGCTTCGGGGTATTTCTGCTTCAAGACTGCCCGCCACCAGCGTGCTGCCTCGCGCTGCTCGTATTTCTCGTCCTCGAAACGATGTCTCTTTGAAGCGTCCTGAAGATGGTAATGATGTCTCTACTATGGCTCATACCCACTTGTGGTTGATTGGAAAAGATTTATAATGGGAATTTTCTACAGAACAAAATGAAGCTTCAACACGATGTTTCTTCTTCCTCAGATATATTAATTTATATGGGGGGTTGACGTCCCAAAACCACCATACACTCTAAGGCAAAATTACCCGAAAACGGAGTAACGGAGCCCAATAGGCACGTGCGATGAACGGATAAACCGTTGAGGAGCAACCACAGAGGGAAGCGTGCCGCGCGAAACCACTTCCAAACACGCTCCAAAGGGAAGAACCACCCGGGGATTGCAGGCAGCACGAAAAGCGTTGCCAAAGTGACCAGCCCTCCTTCTCCTGCTCTGCTGGCTCAGCCTTTCCCCTTATTTTGCCGGTGACGGTTCACGTTGCGTCGCGCTCGGAGTGCTCGACCACGGCAGCCTGGATTCGACGATCTAAGACGACGTGGTGCTTGCGTGTACGCTTGGATGAGCGTGGGCTGCTGCTTTTGCGTTTCGCTGCACCCATGAAGTCTGGAGCAAGTCTTGACACGTCACCACGCCGCGCTGTATATCTCTGGCTTCAAGATAGTCACGACCAACACACGACTGCAACAGTTGGGAAGGCCAATGTGGCGACCGAGAAGACAACAGGCCTATCGGATATATAATTCAGTCCGACTAAGGTGAGAAAACAGCGCTGGATTTTCAGGCAAGTAGGTTATCATTCTTTATTCTGCTCTACTTGTCGCGTGTGCGATACGGATCGCGCTTGCTGGCAACGGGCTCGGTCGTGTATATCGCACGCACGAAACTCATCGCGAAGGTCAGCTTCGGCGTCTCCAGTTCGCCTGTGCTTTGCGACCGCCTCGAAATTTGGCCCCGCCACGGTGGTCTAGTGGCTAAGGTACTCGGCTGCTGACCCGCAGGTCGCGGGATCAAATCCCGGCTGTGGCGGCTGCATTTCCGATGGAGGCGGAAATGTTGTAGGCCCGTGTACTCAGATTTGGGGGCACGTTAAAGAACCCCAGGTGGTCAAAATTTTCGGAGCCCTCCACTACGGCGTCTCATAATCAAATAGTGGTTTTAGGACGTTAAACTCCACAAATCAATCAAATCACTCAGCCTGGAAATTGGCCGCCACTGCCGTCGCCCTCCCGTACGCTCGCTCATCGAGTGCCCCACTGTCTTCACCGCCGCGATGAGCTCCGGGCTGACGATATTGGGCTGAGACCTTGTCGCTGTGTTGCGAGTCGTCGAAAACACGTTGCGGGTTCTCTTAAAGACCTTGGTTGTAGTACGTCGCGCACTGTAAGTGCACCAGTCCGGGCTAAAGGGGCCTTCACTAGCTTCGGAACTTAGTGAAAATCGGTCGTAATTACAGTTGGCTTCCCCATCAGTCGGTCGCAAGAAGCTCGGCGCCGTCTGCTGGCCGCGGCGGCGGACTCGCCTTTGCGCGCTGCACTCGCACTCGTTCGAGTTTGTGGAAAAGCGCCGCATTACCATCGATTTCTCCGGCGCTAGCTCCAAACCAGCTCGGCGCTGTTCGTGGCGGTGCCCAAGCGTACGCTCGCTCTCCTGTTCGAAGTTCACTGGCGGCAGACACTCAGCGTGCAGCGCCGTGTTTGGTCTCGCGTTCGCTTACTCGAGCTGAACGACGTTGCTCGCTTAGGACTCGCCGACTGTTGGCAGCATGGTGGTTCGCGGAGTTGTGGCTGTGGCTTCCGCTCCAAAACTGCTGCGCTACGGGGATCGAAATAAATCTTTGACGATGTGTGACATCACGGTGAAATTATTAGCATGTCATATCTCCCGTATGTTTTCATTTCACCTTGCACGTATTTCTCATATGCATTTGTATTCATCCTCTGTCACGTGTGACTCACTATTTTATATATTGTGCAGCCGTGGGCACACCCCGTGCTGAACTGTGTGCGCTGGCGTCTGCGATGCCTGTCATCCATCTCTTTCGTCAAAGCACCTTCAGAAGGACTGTGCGAGATGTGAAGGTAAAGTTATTTGTGTGTCATATTTTAACGCTTGTTTTTATATTAACATGCACGTACCTGTCATATGCGTGCATCTTCATCTTCTGTCACGTATGTCTAACTGCTTTATTATATTATTGTACGTGCAGCCATGGGAACACAACAGTCAGAAGGCTGCGTGCGCTGGCGTCTGCAATGCCTGTCATCTATCGCTTCTGTCGGAGGAGCTCCACAAGGAGTGAACAAGATTTGACAACGTGACTGAAATTGTACACTTCACCATGAATTCACCCTAATGAATGGAGAAACTTCATGTGTATGTAGAAAAATAAGATTTTGTTGTCTTACTTTTGTCTCTTGTTGTTGCCGTGACTGCGAAAGCAGTTACACATAGGTGGCTAACTACTTTTTCGCTTTTCTGCGCAATTTATTGATCACTGAGCAAAAAAAAAAACAGGCGAAAAAAGTATTAGGCCAGGCGGAAAGAACACTGTTTTAACCGGAACAAAAAGTTCATCCGATTGGAGTATTTGAGTGGGTCAACCGTTCGTCCGGCAACGTGCAACTGTGAGGACTAACGGTTGCCCGGTAATGTGTAAATGTGGGGATTAGCAGTTGTCCTATGAGGTGCAAATGTGAGGACAGTACGTTAGTCCTTTGAAGTGAATTGTGGGACTAACGGTTACTCACTAAGGTGTAAATGTGAGGACTAAATGTTAGCCTATTGAGCTCGTCTGCGGGGACTAACAATTAGACCCGGTGCCGTTAGTCTTGAAAGGGATCAATGGTTGCGGCAGCCCCATTAGTTCCCAAAAGGACGAACCACACTTTACACCCTTTTGCCTTAGAGTATGATTATGAGAGGCGCTGTAGTAGAGGGCCCCGGAAATTTCGACCACCTGGGGTTCTTTAACATGCATCCAAATCTGAGCACACGGGCCTACAACATTTCCGCCTTCATCGGAAATGCAGTCGCCGAAGCCGGGATTCGATGCCGCGACGTGCGGGTCAGCAGCCGAGTACCTTTGCCACTAGACTACTGCGGCGGGGCTCAGGTATATTAGCGGAACGAGCTATGTTTTTTTTTAATTTAAAGCATACAGAATAAACAGGATCCGAGCTGACATAAAAAATTAGTTTAAAAACCTGAATTAGGTCGCCCTAAGAAAAAATAATGAATTGCATTGCGTTCCCTTCTTGCAAGTCATAAGTATACACCATATAAACAACGATAGATCAAGACACAATGACAACAACGTGCTTACGTAATGACGACACAAGAGATGAGTGCCCGTACAGCGCACCTTTGCTTCAAGACATCACGTCATTGCTCTACGTACTGTATACGCGAACTCCCTCTTTCATACGTCCATCTGTCTCGTATGCTTGGCCGTCACGCTCCAGCCAGTTGAAGTACAAGTCCCACCACTGCCACCTTTCCGAACCTCTTGCATGATTTGAGGAGTTCGAGGTGGCCTGGTGGCCTGTTTGAGGTCCTCGGGTATACCAGATCACCTGAAGTGCTGGCTCACTCACTTCTCATGGAGCCCGCGCCATTACGGCAAACTCCGAAATGCGCGCTGAATTATCACGGCATTAAGCTTCGACTATAAAACTCCGTACGTGGCCATTTCGCTTGGTGCAACTCGCTTTTGGCCTCCACTCACTGTGGGGGATTGGCCAAAACTTATGGTGCTTTAGAAAAAGGGAGGTTGTAGAGTACCCACTGAAATCAAGTAAAGTTGAAACTGCCTTTTTGTAACTGCATGCTGCCAGGAGAAGTTTCATTGCTATTATTAAGTGCAGCTGACTGCACTAATTGATACTTCTTCTAATTCTTTTTCTTAGAACGAGGTGCATTATCCCATTCAAGGGCCAGTAAGTGGGGTCTCATTTTTTTTAATGTCATCACACAAGCTCGCCAATTCGTACAGTAGACCTTGGTGATCGTAGACGCTGTAGTGGAGGACTGCTGACATTTCGACCACCTGGGGCTCTTTAACGTGCACCCAAATATGAGCACACGTGCCTACAGAATTTCCACCTCAATCGGAAATGCAGCCGAGTACCTTAGCCACTAGACCACCGCGGCGGGGCATGGAGGAGAGTGTTGAAACTTTCTCTTTATTAAGGGACTTTAGTTTTATTATGCTAGAAGCGCCGACTGGTGTAGGGAAGCATAGTATAGCCATGTTTTCGATAAAAAATTTCGTGCTGGGCGATGCAACATTATTTTTCAAAAAAAAAGACAAATAAGCCCCCCCCCCCAAAAAAAAAGAAAAACATGACCAACGACAATAAAATTCGCAAGCGTATCGGCGAAAAAACAAGCCCAAATCCGCTCATAATATGCGGAACTGGCAACTCTGCCGCTAAGAAAAGGGCGCTCTTCGAACTGCGTTTCCTCCACGCACCGCTATGACTACAGTGATCTAGAATAGCACGTACTCATGTCGAGGATGCTCTGCTCAATCGTTGGATGCGGACTGGGACGTATCACTGACATCGCGTCACGTTTCCGAAGAGGGCGTAGTCACGACGACGGTCTACGGCTACCCCGTCCCTATGGCGGAGGAGATGGGAGGCGAGACCACGTGAAAACTCAAAACCAGCTGAAACGATTATGCTAACCCGTGTAACTTGCTTATTATAGCACTTATTCGCAAAATTATTGTGGCAGCATGTTCACATAGCAAAAGTGCGCACATTTTTCTTCATAACAGTATTTGAACCTCGGAGTTGTTTAGTGTCCTTTCAAATATTGCGAATATTTCATACTGTTGATGCATAATTTATTACTTTGTGTCTTACTGTCTACATTATTATTAATAATAATATTATTTACGAACACAAAATAACTCAGTGAAAATAGATAGAAGGGAAGTAAACCGGGATTGCCATCCAGCGAAAATACGCGTATACACTCGCAGGAGCTCCCAGCATAGTCAATCACACCAAGACAACTTTCAAGTGTCCCTCTGAATTTTACCGAACCCCATCAAAATTTCTTGAAATGTTGCCACCCTGAAAAAATCTGCAAGGCTCCATAAAATGCAGGTGAAATTCACAACTTGTCGCTATGAAACTTCGTTCCTGGCGAGTTCTTTTGACGCAGTACATTAGGATTTTGTTCTTTTTGGACGCAGTGCTGACACTGCAGAGCGAATGAAACCGGCGCTCAGCTGCAGTATAGCAACCAAGAACAAGCAGGCGTGACTGCATACCAATATGCCGACGAGGATGCACCCGCTGCTCTTTTTGGGCAGAGGTGCAGGAGTACTAAGGGTCAGCACTCCGTTTTGGGGGGTGACGTGCATTTATTAGCCTTCGCTCAATTGATATTTCTTTCGGGATGATGGTCTCCACCTCTCTCATCATCGTTAACACTTACGGCCGAATACTTGCCCCCGCTGCTTGCCGCCCGCGGCTTGTTGGCACCGCGGGAGCACAAAACGAAAAAAACGTGTCACCGTTTCTTGATTATCATAAAATGTGTAACACCACATATGTCTGACCGCACCTGCACGTATGAATGTGAAGTGATTAAATAAATAAGTGAAAGTATATATCGGCATGCGGGTTATTGCGTGCCGACAGATGCTGTCAAAACGTGCTATCGAGAGCAATGTCACGTGGAACACCAACTATTTATTCAACAAGTTATTGTATTTATTTGCGAATTCACCATTACAGTTTATTTATTAATTGATGCTATCAAGGCCAAAAAGCAATACAGAGGGGTACGGTCAAACAAAAACAAATACCGAAAAAAATGAAATCCGGAATATACGCGTGATGTTTCTGGGTTATGTAGTTGTATATAATGCTGTAACTATTTACGAACAGAAGTAAGAGCGTAGTAAGGAACCACGAGCACGTTTTGCTAGCATTGGTATACACCGTTATCTAAGTTATTTTGGAAGCAAGCGTTGTCCTCGATGCCAGCTGCCGATCCGGGAAGGTGGTTCCAGTCTACTTATTTGCGGGGAGCGAAGGACTGAACAAATTTGTGTCTGAAATGATGGTACGCCTACTTTGCGGGAATGATCTAGCCTGGGGGAAGCGAGAGATATTGGAGATATGATTTCGTCGCGTACGTTTGGGCAATGGTGAAAACATAAGCATAAGAACGAAACCTGGCGAGGAGATGCTACAGATGATAAAATAAGAGTGTTTTCAATGGTGGTGACTATTGCAGTACGATTGTATTTCGTTAAAAAAAGATGATGATTGATTGATTTGTGGGGTTTACGATTCAAAAACCACCATATGATTATGAGAGACGCCGTAGTGGAGGGCTCCGGAAATTTTGACCACCTGGGGTTCTTTAACGTGCACCCAAATCTGAGCACACGGGCCTCGACATTTCCGCCTCCATCGGAAATGCAGCCGCCGCAGCCGGGATGTTAAAAATAGAGAGAGAGAGAGAGAGAGAGAGACGGATGGTCAGCGATGTTTTGTTCGAGCTCAAGTGCATCAATTAGGTTAGCCGATAATGGGTCCGAGATGGCTGATGCGTATTCTATAGTTTGCTACGAACAAGCGTTTTGTATAATATTAGTTTTAGAGATGTTGGGGGGGGGGGGCGGTGGAGAAATTATGGCGCAGGAAGCCTAAGATGCTCTTAGCACTGTTAAATGTCGTACTGATATGGAGCGACCAAGTTGAAAAAGAGGTTATATGAACGCTAAAGTAGTGGTAAGACGTCACTTGTTCGAGCAAAGTGCTAGTTAGATAATATATAGCGGGAAAACTTGATGATGTGCGAGAAAAGCGTAAGACTTTACACTTGGTTGAATTAAGCTGCATTATCAATGAATTACATTATTATATCAAGGAAGTAAGCTCATTTTGTAGAATAGAAGAATATTTCATGTCATTACTTTCTCGGAAAATTTGCTGTTATATGCAAATCAGTGTGTGTTAGAAACTACACAACTAGGAAAGCCATTATTATAAATTAAAACAAAAGAGGGCCTAATACATATTCTTGAGGCACAGGAAGTAGTATTGTTAGCATTTACAAACTGATGGGAGCGTTTACAAAGGAAGTATTCAAGCCAATAAATAAGGCTATAACCAAGATTTCGTCTGTCTCATTTAAAGAGTAATAGTTTGTGGCATACTTTTTCCAAAGCCTTCGCAAAACACAGGAAGATTCACTCAATAGTTGAGCGGTGATCAAAAAAATATGAACCACATGGATAAATGAAGCTAACAGCATTTCGCACGATAAGCCTTTGCGGAAGCCTTGCTGTGTGTTGGTAAAAATATGAATTAGTTTCTAGGAAGTTTGCAGTGCCCGAGTACATTATGTACTCTAATACTATACATAGAATGCTAGTAAATGGTAAGGGTCGGAAATTGATAGGAGAATTTTTTTTCGGAACCACCTTCCCAGTCATCCGCAAGCAAAATTGCAAGAGTTGAAAGTCTACTGAAAAATCTTAGAAACCAGTATAAAGCAGTAAGTTTTAGCCCATTTCAGTATGTTTTATTAAGTCAATGCCTGGGCTTGAACCTAATTTCAGCTGGTCAATTATTTTTTCAGTGCCATAGGTTTCGACTATTATAAGATTCATAGTAAAGTAGTTGTAAGTATATGCTTAAGGAAACTGGTATTGGTTGATAGAACAAAATAGCTGCAAAAAGTGGAGTTTATTATTATTGGGCATTCTGCATCTCTGATAGCGAAACCAAATCGTCTATTAAGTTCATGATATCTGAAGCATTAATGGTATCTGAAAACTTCTTGGGATCAGTGGTAAGAATATTAGGTAGAGTACTTTGAAAAAAGTTGTATCTATAGCACCTTTAAGTGCAAATACGCAAGTGTCAATGGCATTATTGTAGGCTTCCCATCTTTCATGAGTACCGGACATTTTGGCAGCGCGGTAAAAACGTTTCTTTCCGTTAAACAGCATTTTAAGGTACGAGTTGTACTATGGCGCTCTTGAGTGTGATGAAATTTTTCGTAGCGGTATATGCTTGTCCGTCCATTCCATTATTTTATCTAAAAACGCTTCCAGGTAGCTTCTAAAGAGTGATCATCAACCCCCCCCCCCCCCCCCAAAAAAAAAAAAGAAACTCGGCAAGCTCCAGGTTTATGGCATTGAAGTTAGCGTTCATTTAGTCACGGATGTATTTAGGGATTACTTTAGCCAGTGTAGTATTGGTGAGAATGTCGAATGAAAACGATAAGGGGTTACCGAGCCCGGCTAAGTACGCCATCTGTGAGGCGAGGTTCGGTCGAGTAGTAAGCACTAAATAAAGAATGTTTGCAGTAGTTTTAGTAATTATTGTTGGTGGAGATACTAGTTCGCAGTAGGTGAAAATGGCGCAAGTGTTCACAAAATCAGTGCTTGTATTAGATAAGCTTTGGATAGGAGGGTTGGAAGACCGAGATATGTTTAGACAGTTGAAGTCACTAAGTAGGAAGATAGATGCCGTCGTGTGCCGTGTGTACACAGCATTTATCACGTCGCGTAGATTATCGTTAAAATGGGCAGAACCATTCGGAGGGTGGTAGCATACCCCAAAAATGAGCTTTGGTACGCTAGTCTTACCCATGCCCAGATAAGCTCAAGATCTCTTATTACGCTAACAGCATAAAAACTGAGGCCGAAGGCACTCGAAGAAGCAGCAATCACTCTTTGTTCAGTTTGTTGCCATGTTGCACGGACATCAGGTATGCCTCTTAAAATATGATTAATTCTAAGTGAGTGGTCTTTGAGGTCGTCCATACGAGCCTCTAATATCTACTGTCGGGAGGTTAGCTGCTGAATGGTGCACTGGTATTAGCACTGTCCAAGCCCGACGCAACCACGACGTTGTGGATGGTGTCAGCTCCGTAGTCATAGAAGTGGTAACGCTTGTACAGCACGAAGTCACGTTTAATGTGTTCGACTTAATAATTATGGGGCTCCGAACATTTGCATTCAGCGACCTTCGTTTGTTAATCGTAGGACAGATGGCTCGAGGCAATGTCAAGTTCAGTACCTTCAAGAGATTTGCAACGACTCTCAATTTGTTTCAAGCGCTGAAGAGCACCAAGTAATTTAGATCGAGAGATTCCTGGCTTGTTTTAATTGCGTTAGCATCAGCGCAAAGTTTGGCTTGTCCGATTGTGAGGGCAGTCGTTTTTTTTTTCGTTTGGGTCCTTCAGCAATTCAGTAAGCCCCGCCTTTTCTGGAATTCACATTCAGCTTCGGAGGGGGTGGTCTATTGCGGGTTGGGACCAGAGTTAGCTTCAACATAGCCACAGCATACTAGTGATAAAGAAGAATCGAAACAGTCGCAGGCAATGTTATGCATCACACTTCGCCAAGGCAGCAAAACGAGAAATCTATTGCACAATTTTTAGCAAAAAAAGAGTCTTGGCTACACACCTGTGGTATGAAGAGCAGAAAAATTTCAGCCATGCTAGCGCAATGGCTTCTGTCTTGTCCACTGCTGTCTCTCGGGGGTTTCAGGCACTGTATATGCCGGAACAGCTGCGATGTAGCTGCCTTGGTGACAGGCTTTGTTGATAGCAGGCACGACGACAGGGTATCGTCGCTCGGCGTAGACACATGCGTGGTCGCGTTGTTCACTTAGCACATCATTTGGAGCAGAGCCCCGCGCATGTGAACCACGGTGCAAGAATACTTTAGGTGAGTGAACGCCGCGAAGTGAGCGCTTGGCGGGGAGGGACTGATTATGTTCTAGTTTGCGGCGTGCCGATAGATGGCTCGCCGGACTGAGGACCGTGGCGGGCTGCTGGCAAATTCTTCGAAGCACATGAGCGACGATTTTCAAATCTGAAAAACCCGGTGGTCGTGCGATATCAACCACGTGACACGCATAGAGCAGCGCCGCGAAAGAGAGGGTGATAAGAGAGGAGGTTGACGATGCGGCGAGGGTGTTGTGGCGACGATAAATGATCACCCATACTTTCCTACATCACGGGGCTTTCCTACACCGAGACGGGGCAAGGAGAAGACGGGGCATAACGCCCCCTTTTACCGGGACATCCGGGGCATAAAGCTTCCGGGACAAAGTTTCTAGCGCCATCTCCCAGGCTCCCAGTGAAGCAGAACATTATCGGGCAGCGGATTGTCCTGGCGTTGGCTCACCTAAAACATTATTGCACCATGTTGCGGACCGACAGGATGCGAAGGGATCCAGAAACACGTCACCCTAAACGGCAGCGCTCTTGGTGCGGAGGGCAGACGCACTTTCGACATGCTGGCGCAATGGCTCCTGACTTAAACACGTCACCCTAAACAGCAGCGCTCTCGGTGCTGAGGGCAGACGCACTTTGGACATGCTGGCGCAATGGCTCCTGACTTAAACACGTCACCCTAAACAGCAGCGCTCTTGGTGTGGAGGGCAGACGCACTTTGGGCATGCTGGTGCAATGGCTCCTGACTTGCCCGCCGACTCTTTTTATTTTTCTCTCTTGCTGTAATGCCCTTCCTGCTTGCGGTGTGCTTTATGATATGATATGCCTACGATATTTAATGCCATCGTGGTTTGTTTTTCTGCAGAGAAGTTTTACAGAATGCATACACAAGTGCAGATGATAATTTATTTTTTTATTTATAAGTCACGCGATTTAAAAACAAAGTGAGCACATTTTAAACGCGCCTAAACCAGAATGAATGAAACTGTAATTTACATGTGATGTGATTTGCTCTGATTCTTTGTGGTTTTTTGATAGATGCTTAAGATTAAGTGCGGTGCATGTAATGGTCCTGCATATCAATACATCGGATTCTTCACGTAGTCTACCCGTGAGTAATCTAGGAAGCCGCACGGCCTGAAAATTACGGCGCAAGGGTTTCATTTTTCCCGCCACATAAGCTTGTGGGACGGCTGCCTTGGAAGGCATGGTGATTCTGCACCCTAATCAGAACACGTGAGGAATCTCGTATGTATATCATATCATAAAGAACGCCGCAAGGAGGAGGGGCATTACAGAAAGAGAGAAAAATAGAAATAAAAACACGCCAAAACATTGCCATACGGACACACTTTTTCCATGAGCGCTAGCGTGCCCATTGGCGGTGCTCGTGTGCTTCTAAAGGTACAGTCGCAATCTTTTCGAGAGGGAACACGGCAGCGCGTAGGTTTCGGAGCTCTGAGCGCTCTCAAGCGGCGGCAGCGAGAATTATCGCTCATGCGCAGTGCGGCCAGGCTGCAAATGTTCTGCCGTCTCACGCATTGCGTCAGACGAG
Organism: Rhipicephalus microplus; assembly: GCF_043290135.1. Taxonomy (NCBI): domain Eukaryota; kingdom Metazoa; phylum Arthropoda; class Arachnida; order Ixodida; family Ixodidae; genus Rhipicephalus; species Rhipicephalus microplus. Next base: position 144,219,056 of record NC_134710.1, on the reverse strand, counting down.
TTAGCGCGTGTCGTCTGCTGCACGCTCACGGAAGTAGGAAAGCCGTGTGCCCCAAAGTGACAACAATGTATACCTTCCAGTTGCGTTCCACCCGATATACAAATAAACTTGAAAATATGTTATGTTTTTCTAGCGTTTTCTAAGTTATCGTTTTATCTTTCAGTGGGCACTTTCTCCGACGCATATTCTGTGTTCTAGCATGACCGGTACTGGTGCACATTGTAATGGTAATGAACGAGCGCATAGAAAAACGCCGGATCACGGTGCTCTTCTAGCAAGCACGGGAATTCATCAAAATAAGTGGGAATAAACATGCAATCAGTTATGGTGCGCAACTCTGTTTACGCGGTGACTACAGACAAACTCAATGTTCCCCAGGAGTGGCAGAATCTGCGAGGGCATCGTAACTTTATAAGTCATTATTTTTTATACCTTCCAGAATGGCAGCAGTGCTTTTGTTCTTCAAAAAGGGATTGATTTGTGGGGTTTAACGTCCCAAAACCACCATATGATTATGAGAGACGCCGTAGTGGAGAGTTCCGGAAAGTTCGACCACCTGGGGTTCTTTAACGTGCACCCAAATCTATTTGTTCTTCAAAAAGGGAACCGACAAAATACTAGTGAATGATTAAGTGACACTACTTCAGAAAACTAAGAAAACTTCATTAAACGTGCCAGTCTTTCGTCAAACGTGTTCAGGATAACAGTTCGGATATTTGCGTTTCTTCTCCTGATGGTTGTACGACTACAAAACACAGGAAAAAAAGAGAAAGATGAAAACCAAGTGACACGGCAAACATAAAAGATAAGCCGTTTGAACTTAAAACACCCAAATTTTTGTTGTGATCATAATAGGATTGCCAGGGAGGCCGAAAATCAACTAGCTGATGACACACTAGGGCTGTGGTGACGTGATGGCCGCGAAGTTAAGCTACCCTTTTTCCGCATGCACTCAGATACTGTGACGTGTCGTCTAACAGCGTACCGAAAGCCACGCGCTCCTGTGTTCACTCTCAAAAAGGTTGCGACTGTACATTCATTTTCTCTCCTGTCAATGATGCCTGGTTCGCTGAATACATGGTACGAGTTTTCTAAAACTGTTGCTCGGAAGTGATTTCTAATCAGAGAACTGATTGGGCTCCAAAACGTTAGGTTTTTCACTACGTAAAGGTTTTTCTCTTTTTGCGCTGGTGTCTTTTGTATCGAACTAATGGTTAGCGTCTGATGATGATTACAATTTAGGTGAAGGCATCAAACGAGTTCCTCGGCCAAAGGCGAGTGAAGAATAGCGCCTTTTTTGAGGAATCGGCAACAGGCACCCATGCATTGATGGGTGACGGACGGTACCATCATCATCATCATCATCATCATCACCACCATCATTCTTGTAAACAAGGGCGGAATGATTTCTGGTGCTGCAAGGCAGAATTTGGCAATTATTTATGACATTGAATCTGCCAAAGTGTTCAACAGGTGGACGGTGGCCATTCAAGTGCAGAGAGAAGCTGTGCAACACGAGCGCAAAGACTTCTTATCGGACAGTTTAGGCGCTGTAACTAATAAGTGGTTGCTGTATGTGAGATTCACATCGATAACTTCCCCTAACTGGGTTAAATAAATATATGTATTTCAATTCACCATATCTCACTTTACAACCACTAAGCTCTGGTGTCTTATTATAAGACATGGAGCCATTTTTTGTATACTGATTAGATGCTCAAAAAATATTTGCGTGTTCTTCAGGTTGTAGTAACTCCAAATCATCCAGAAACAAAAAATATCTGCAGTTTGAAAAAAAAATTCAGGGCTGAAAGGATTGAACAGCAAGTTGTATCTCTCGCTATTTTGGTTTTGCTTTAATAGAAACCAATTTTTGCCATGTGACACGTGTAGTCATATGCTTGTGTACACGCAAAAAAAGGGTACACATGGTCCCAAAATGAAAATTGTTCAATTTTCATAAATATATTAACACAGATTCCCAAAAACGTTGCGCCTGACTGCATAATGCTACTATGGATATGTCCATAACACTAAGCATCTTAAGTTTCATGCACACACAGACCCTGTCAAAATGCCGTATAATTAGTAGAGGGTGCCGCGCTAGCTCGAGAGCTTCACTCTAAAAAAACTGAAAAAAGGGTGTCTTTTTGTCCCACAACAATAATTGTCATCAGGCTTGCGTCCTGTCTTGAAAACTCGGCGCTGGCCACTTTCCTATCGAGAATTCAGTGTAACCCTGATAATGGGCATGTCGATTGTGACCGGAATGTACCGGGCGCGGAGCGATAGCGCAAGGATGGAACGCAATATAGAAGACGATTATTGTTGTGGGACAAAAAGACACCCTTTTTACTCGCTCTTCTTTTAGAGTGTTGGGCACCTGCACATTGGCCAGCAGCAGCCGATGGACGCATGACGATACAATGTCCACCACAGAGAAGTGTCCTACAACCCCGGAGACCGGATGTGGACGTCCTTTTGCCGCTGAGGCCTCAGTGCAAAGTTACTGAGCCGATATTTTGGTGGCCAGAACAATGGAGTTTGAGTGGGTCAATGTTTTTCTAATTACTTTTCATTACTTGCGATAACATAACGAAAACAGCCACTGACAAAGCAAACATCATTTGCTCTATTGCGACAATCATAAAGCGCCGTAATGCCAATCTCGACGTTTAGGTAGGTGCTCCGTTGGGAAAAATGTGCAGCTTTCACCTTATCCTTACCACGAATAACGAGTGTTACATTGAAAGTGCTCCAAGCATAGCACTAACAGTAATGTGATGCCTTACAATTTCAGGGAATATGTTTGCGGGCAGGTCGCCTCCACTCAATACTTCCTAAATACGTGTATGCATAACCAACAGTGTAATCCGACGTGAACGTAACCGCACGTGAAAAACCTGCTCCACAGCGTAGCGATTACGGCGCTCAGCAGCTGACCTGAAAGTCATGAGTTTGATGCCAGCGGCCAGCTGCAGCGTCTGCATAAGATCGAGTCGAAATGCTTGATACTGTTCAATTTGACGGCACGTTGAAGAACACCAGATGGTCGAAATTTCCGTATCCCTCCACTACAGTAGTACAGCGTGCCTCAAAATTATATCAGAAGCCCCAGGTAAAAATAATAATAATAATAATAATAATAATAATAATAATAATAATAATAATAATAATAATAATAAACCAGCGTTAACTTAACATGCCCAGGAAAAACAATAGGGTCTTTCTGCGGGCGCAAGCAAAAAAAGAACCATACAATACAGAAAAAAAATCGAATAAAAACAGCTAAAACGCATAGACAAAAAGAAATCAACGCAAAAGGGGAAGAATAAAAGGGCAACCCATTATTATTATTATTATTATTATTATTATTATTATTATTATTATTATTATTATTATTATTATTATTATTATTATTATTATTATTATTATTATTATTATTAAATGCACTGCCTGCATAGTGCAATCAATGTTTCTTGGTTTCTTGTTTGTTAAACTTAGAAATGCGAATGTAAGCGTCGCACGCAAACTTTGAGCAGCCTCATATACCCAATCTCAGATGAAATTTGTCTGATGAACTTGTTTTGCCGCATTCCCTAAGTGGTCAGTTCTGCAGCCTGTGCCCTGGTCATGTATGGAAAAAAAATAAAGTAGGAAAATCAGCAAAGGTACATGGGCAGTCCCGCACATCGAAAATGCTTTTGACGCCATTATTGTAGATTACACGTATTGACCATGCCTTTAAAATATCTCGCAAACAATAAGTGCAGGTGAACAAAAATAAAAGAGTTTTACTGAGGAACCAGATGCTAGTTTGTGTCTGATTTCGCTGTTTAGTTTGTTTGTTTGTTTGTTTGTTTGTTTGTTTGTTTGTTTGTTTGTTTGTTTGTTTGTTTGTTTGTTTGTTTGTTAGAAGAGAGGCAACCTCATATGAAATAAGGTAGGTGTAAACTCATGGACACAGTACCGATGCGTTCACTATAAGATCAGGGAGAGTGAATTGTTTTTAAATACTTTGTTTTTTTTCTTCATATGTACGTCTCCTTCACAGAAAGGGTAAAGTGATGCAGTGTTCTTGTCAGTACAGATAGCTATGTATTACGAACAGCCGCGTCTCTCCAAACTTCTTTGGACGCCAAACAACGCGGCAGAAATAAACAAAACTGTATTATTATTTTATTAAATATTGTACTTCTTGCCGTCAAGCAAGGCCTCGTAGACTGTCAGCCATGCTACCCATATTTAAAAATTCGTTAGCACATTATAATTAGCAAGAATGATTTCTGGTGTCGCAATGGTCATTTTTAATGCAAATCAGCGTTATTTCGGTTGGCTCGAGCCCGTTGGAATGATGCGCATAACAGTGCAGGTTTCTTGAAAGGTCTTTCAGTCTAAGCATTACTTGTACCCACTGCTCGTGTTCCAATTCTATTAACTCACAAGCGTTCGAAGATTACGAGCTGTGCCACTGGACCTTTGACACTGGTCCTTTGCGCCTAGTCTTGTTATTGTTTTTCCTAGTCACTCCATATTTTGCTGCCCACAACACGAGTATCTTTTATTTTTTTATACTTGTTTTTCTCTCTCGCCAAAGTGAGTGTGGAGGTTAAGCAAGAAAATTTCTCACTTCCTGCGACAGCACCGCTGTCTATGTGGTCACGTCAGTGAGAGAAAATGAAATAAAGTAGCCCGCATTTTGTAATAAAAAACGTGGATCCCTTTTTTTGAGTGCATTCTAGTAAACGAACATTTCAGCTCACCTTCTACAAATTAACAGTAAATGCACTCGACCAATGACACAGAGCACTTAGGAATTAAAGTATTCCTGAATTTGGTTACGCAAGTTTAGGTATCGCAGTATTCATGTAATTGTTTGACTAAAACATAACCCTTGGTGGGATTTTACTGTATACATTCTAACACGACCCCGTTTCTATTACTTGCGGTATCAGACGCGAGGGAGAAGAATGGAAGAAAGAAATAGAACTTTATTTTCCTGACACTATAAGCCCCGAGCGTCGTTGCCCTTTGTGAGAGCAACCAACGCGAAAGGCGGATCTAGTTCTTGACAGTGATCAAGTTATACAGCAGACAGGCGGCTCCACTATTTTTTCGTGGGAACCAACAGATGCCGTGTTTTTCTCTTTCTGGAAACGTCATCAGACAGCGTTTTGCTCTTGAGCTCACTTCATGCACTCGCTGTAGACTTTAGAAAGACGAATGCACCCTGTCCCTTCAGTGAGGCAGGTGCCTACGTGAACAGTAAGAAGAAAACAATACTTCATAGAAGGACATCTTGCTGCAGTGAAAACACACTAACGTATAGACGCATGCATCAAAATGAAATAGGCATCAGAGGAATAAGAACGCCGGCGGCGACATCTCTTGATGCTGAGATCCGTCGCACTATCCTTGCAAATGCCGTATGGCTAAAGCAAAGCTCAGTTTCAGCATAGAGGAAAGACACAATAGCAATGAAAGAATGAAATAAGTAAACACTTAACTTACAACTGGTGTTTATTACGTCAGCCTACACTACATTATAGGGCCCACATAACGATCACGTGACACAAGATAAAAAATAAGCACATCCCATGTACTGTGGGAATTGATGATATACGAAGCACAGTTGAAGAAGTTTAATATGTCACATTAAAATCAGCACAACATTATGAGGCAGACGTAAATTATGCCGTAAATGACTTCCATGTAAAGAATATCATGTTTACGCCTGGCATTTGTGTTCGCCGTCCATTCACGTCACGTAATACCAAACATTGTATATGTGAAACTAGCGAAACAGCCGCGAGCGCATCATGAGCGTGGTATGTTGTCATGTCTTTACATGACACACATCCCATGATTACCATGTTCTCACCAGTCATATAGCTTTGTCATCTATTCATGTCACTTAATACCACATTTGATATATGTAACGTAATACCAAGTTTAGTACATGTGAAGCTAGCGAAACGACCATGCGCGCATCACAAGCGTGGCATGTAGTCATGTTCTTACATGACACGCATGCCATAATCATCATGTTTGCACCAGTCATATACCTACATTATCCATTCACGCAACGTAATACCGAATTATGTATATGTGAAGCCAGCGAAAAGGCCGCTAGCGCATCACGAGGGTGACATGTTGACATGTTCTTACATGTCACGCAAGTCATGATTTTAACGTTAGGATCTGTCACTTATGTTCTTCATGCAGTCACGTCATACCACACCAGGTTTACAATATGTCATGTGATCAAAACTACCGCAGGAGAAGCAAGACGATGCCATGTAAATCATAACATACATGTCATGGTTTTCATGCTATGAGTAGTCACTTATGCTCGTCATACAGTCATGTGATGCCATACCAATGTCAGTATGCCCCGCCGTGGTGGTCTAGTGGCTAAGGTACTCGGCTGCTGACCCGCAGGTCGCGGGATCCAATCCCGGCTGCGGCGGCTGCATTTTCGATGGAGGCGGAAATGTAGGCCCGTGTGCTCAGATTTGGGTGCACGTTAAAGAACCCCAGGTGGTCGAAATTTCTGGAGCCCTCCACTACGGCGGCTCTCATAATCATATGGTGGTTTTGAGACGTTGAACACCACAAATCAATCAATCAATGTCGGTATAGATTCCCTTATCCAAACGGCCAGGAGAGTAATCGGGACAGAGCAAGCAGGGCCAAGGGGTTTGACATCAAGCACCATGATAAGCTGGTCGAGTGTGGCAAAAAGGTAGTATAGATGCACCATTATCGTGTGGAAAATGTTATGTCAGGCAGATGGGTCGGTGTTTGGACAATATATTATTAGATCATAAGGCTTAATTCAGAGGGACACCTTGTTATAATATTTCTTTATATTGCAGGGAGTGCGGCTGCGCACGCTTCCTATCAGAAACTAAGGTGCTCGTACGATTAAAAGGAAACGATCCACGAGAAATTGAGGAGGCATATTTTATTGACAGATTGGGTGAGACATGCATACCGAGGCCCTCTATCACGTTGAATGCCACTGATATAGTATATATGAGCGCCTGCCACTGATAAAATTAATTTTTGCTAACGTGACTCGTGACTTTATTAACGTGTATATATCTGTGTGTGCCCTCAGCTGATAGTTTGCACTTGTTCATCTCTCGTGTTTATTTCACGCTAAAAGATACCGTATGAGAGCTATAAAATTGGGACATCCCACGTACAGTGGGAATCGATGGAATGCGAAGCATTAATGAGGAAGGTTGATATGTCACTTTGAAACCACACAACGTTACGAGACACACGTAAATTGTGCCGTACATACATTTCATGTCATGATTATCATGTTTGCGCCCGACATTTGTGGTCGCTGTCCATTCACGTCACGTAATACAAAACATGGTGTTGGTGGAGGTATCGAAACGGCCGCGAGTGCGCTAGGAGCGTAACATGTAGTCATGGTTTACATGACGCACATCTCATGAATATTATGTTTGGAGGTGGCATTTACCTTCATCGTCCGTTCAAGCTACGTAATACTAAATTTGCTATATATGAAGCCAGCGAAACGGCCGTGAGCGCATCATGAACGTGGCATGTAGTCATGTTCTTAATGACATGCATGTCATAACTTTCACGGTAGGATCTGTCGCTTATGTTACCCATGAAGTCATGTCATACAAAACCAGTTTTGATATTTCATGTGAACGAAACCACCACAAGAGCAGCGAGACCATGAAACATAAATCATGACATTGGTGGCATAGATGTCATGATTTTGATGTCATGACTAGTCACTTATGCTCATCATACAGTCATGTTATGCCATATCAGTTCTGGTATAAAAACCATTATCAAAACGGCCAGGAGAGCTAAAAGTGGTAGGCGGCTAGATAGATAGATAGATAGATAGATAGATAGATAGATAGATAGATAGATAGATAGATAGATAGATAGATAGATAGATAGATAGATAGATAGATAGATAGATAGATAGATAGATAGATAGATAGATAGATAGATAGATAGATAGATAGATAGATAGATAGATAGATAGATAGATAGATAGATAGATAGATAGATAGATAGATAGATAGATAGATAGATAGATAGATAGATAGATAGATAGATAGATAGATAGATAGATAGATAGATAGATAGATAGATAGATAGATAGATAGATAGATAGATAGATAGATAGATAGATAGATAGATAGATAGATAGATAGATAGATAGATAGATAGATAGATAGATAGATAGATAGATAGATATGGTCAAAGTCGCCGAAGTTCACTAAGAAATGTTTCACATTTAAGAAACTGAGCGTGTGGCATCCACACCAGAACAAAAAACGTCAAGAGGAAATATTTCAAATTAGAATGCTACATCAGCATTCACAAACCATATGTTGTCTGCCCAGGAGCATCGATCTCTGTTTCAGAGAAGGCTACACATGGCGTTTTAAATACGAATCATTTCTTTGCATTCTGCCAGCAGTTTTGGTGTCTATATACGTATCAATCTAACGATTTAGCCACCTACGTCTGGGTGCACTTGTGATCACCTTTTTTACTTGGGGTAAACCGAAATTTACTGATGTGTGGGGTTTAACGTCCAAAAACCACCATATGACTATGAGAGCCACCGTAGTGGAGGGCTCCGGAAATTTTGACCAGCTGGGGTTCTTTAACGTGTAGCGAAATCTAAGCACACGAGCCTACAGCATTTCCGCCTCCATCAGAAATGCAGTCGCCGCAGCTACGATTTGATCCCGCGACCTGCGGGTCAGCAGCCGAGTACCTTACCCACTAGACCACCACTGCAGGGTGGTAAACTAAAATCAGTATTGAATGGTAAGATCATTTGACAAATACGACTCGCTGGTCATGACATGAATAATGTGTCAATACCACCTTGTACGTCGTCAAATAGTTTCCGCCAGACATAGGCGGAACCCCTTGGGCGGGTATGTGCCACTGGTGATTGACACTTCATATCTGCCAAGGTGTGGCGAAAACACACATGGGTAATTTTAACGCGTGAGCAGTAAGAAAGAGCTGACATCGGCTGCGTTGACTCGACGACTTTAAAAAAAATACCAGGGTCCCAGCAGGAATCAAACCCCACCAATCTGCGTAGAAACAAGTATTCTACCACACAGCCAAGCCAGGTCTCGCAACTGCTTTTGGAATAGACCGTAATGTTAGTTAATCGGCGATGCAGTGATGGTTACCCAAATTTATAAACATTACATATGTACTCCTACGGTAGAGCTGTCACGTCGGGTTATGATCTATTGTAGTTTAGCCCAAGGCACTGAATGGGATTGACAGCTAATAGAATAAAATTAAAATTACTAATGATTGGCGCGAACAGACATTGGTAACTTTAATTTGATAGCATTAAGAAAAATCAATGCATATCCACGATGTGAATGACGACGAGTAGGTGAAGGTACGGTCCGAAGGCTCATAATGTCTAAGTGGTAGTCACTAGCTAGTATAAAAGATTGACGGCTGGACGAATCGACGCAACGACGGACGAACAGTTGGACGCACGCGTGGATGCATAGGCGTGCGGACATACGGGCGGACATACGGATGGATGGATGACCAGATGCATAGAAGGACAGTCAGATAGATGGCACGGGTGATCACGTATTGTGCTGCCGTATAGTTTATGACACATAAAGTTCGTTGTTTACATATATATGCTTTCGTTTTTGTTGTGCAGGCGTTCAGTCTGGTCTGGGTTTTGTGGGACTAGGTTGGCCCTAAAGAGCTTCACCCGTAAAATCTGACATCGACTGCGTTCACCCAACGAAAGCATAGAATAAATATCATGGTTCAAGCAGAAATCGAATCCCAGCAGTCTGCGTGCAATCAAGTATACCACAGAGGTGCGCTACGTCTCGGAACTGCTTTTCATGTAGACCGTAATGTTCGTGCAACGTCAATCGTGGTTGCACTGCTGACTAATCCAATTTTATAAACACAAAATATGTACTCTTATCATACAGCCGTAAAGTCCGGTTAAAAAATTGTAGTGATGCGCCATTCACAGCAGCTCATTCGCCTAGCAGTGTCCAGGACCGCAATCGGCCTCACTGGCACAAGTGCTACATATCAGCTGGAAACTTCTGGTGTTGCTAATACCCATGTGACAGTTGGCATCGTTACGCAACAGTAAACATGTGACTGTTTAACATATATTTGTGCGTACAACATTTGTACATACTTTGGCATCATTTCCTAACATTCCCCTCAATAAAAACAACACAGACACCTTTTTTCCACATGCTTCGCGTAACATCGATTCGCAAGGTATGTGGAATCTTTCCGAATTTTTTTTTCAGTTTTGTGGCGTCTTTGTACTCGCACACATACAAACGCACTCACTAAAATATATAAAGCATGGCTGAATCCCTCCCATCTCGGAAAAAATTTCTGGCTTCGGCCCTGTTACAACCGCGACCATTTTCGCTAATAGCACAGAAGTTACGATTCCACCAGTGGTTTTTTTGCCTACGCGCTACATGCCCAGCCCATTTCCATTGATTCTTCTTGCTTTCGACTATGATATCCTTAACCACGCTTTGTTTCTTGACCCACTCTGCTCTGTTTTTGTCGCTTACCCCTGAATGCAGAGATGTTACTTGACTTGTGCTTGACTCGTTCTTGACTCAAGGTAGTCTTTCTACTCACCATAAATTGTTCTCGAACTTGCGGATGACTTGAAGGTGACTTGGCTCGGTCGAAGTCAGGACAAGTTTCAAGTCAGCTGTGGAGATAGCCTGAAAGCGACTTCATGCGTTATTCCAACTTGGCCACCTCTCAAATAAACGTTGCGCGGAGGTTGGCTGCTGTTGGGTTTGCTTGCCATGACATAAGCGTACCATTTTGTGAGGTAGCAGGCAGTACCTGGTGGCAGGCACCAGGTACTGCCTGCCGAAGATTATTCGACCTGCTTTACGTGACCGAAGAAATCCAATGCAATTGTTCGACGAGCAACAATTCCACGCTTGGTAAAAATTCACGAAGAACGCCGTGCGGCAGCTGCTGCCTATGTTGCTGCTCCGTAAAAGTGGTGGCTACCCAAGACGGCCTATGCCTCCAGTGTTATAGCTACTGATGGCACTCAGGTTTTACGGCACTGGCACATTCCCAATAGTCACCAGAAATCTAGTCCGCATTTGTAGTCAACAGTGTACCATGCAGTCAGAAAAGTTATGCTACTCATCGCAAAGCACGTATACGCGATGCTGGCACGCTTTCCGCAGCCGGCGGCTCTTCCTAAAGTTATGCGGGACTTTTGTGAAGTAGCTGAGTTCCCTGGCGTTACAGGATCTGATGACTGCACACGCGTGCGTTTTAATAGCCCCGGTGATGACGACGCCGAAGTGCTGCGTAGCCACATAGGCTATTTGTGTTTTTATAAAACACGACAACATTTTTTCTCGTTTCCGTCTCTTTCGGTAGAAAATCGACTCAGCGCTATGTCTGTGTGTCTCGTCTATTCTTTCGTCTCGTCTAGGGCGCTGTTTCTCGCTCAGACAGGCATTGTTTGCAGCAGAACGCTACGAAAAATTCCACAAAAAACATCAACACAGGTGCCCCTTTGACTGGTTTCCGAACCATGTGCCTCACCCGTCACCATCATGCTGCGAGATTTTACGGCACTACGCGAGACAAAATTCAGCCGAGGGCAATGTCTTGACCCCCACTTTTTCTCTTCTTTACCAAGCTCAACAAAAGTATACGAATCACTTTTGCTCCCAGAATTTGTTGTTGTTTTTATTTTTTCATATAGAACTGCCACTTAGCCCGCTACAAGCATGTTCACAGGCGAATAGAAAGGCGAATACCTTGAAAATTGCGTTACCTCACTAGCCAGACCAGCACAAATAGACGCCGTAGCGTTCGATTAAAAAAATGGCCCCGTATCTGCATGTAATCTGCAGAAGTCGTCGAAAGACGATAGTCTTGCGTGTGGAGAGAGTGAACAAAACACTTATTTGATGTTCTGCGCAAAAAAAAAATTGGTAAATGGTATTCCAGAGGCACTGGGTTAGAGTGCCTCGAGCGTGCAGCGTGCAAGCATTGCATGATCAGCTCATCGTGATAAGCGCTGCGGTCCTTAGAATTGCTTATGTATGCCTTTTTAGTAAAAGGCGAACATGCAAAATATATACATGTTGTTATGGTGTCTCAGATATGCGCAATAACTCCTTTTTAATTGACAATCGCACACGTATGAACGCTGGTCCTTGAGCTGTTTTGGTGAGCGCGTCGGATGGGGTTGGCCGTTCGGGGTATCGGCTGGTGCTGTTTCAAATACCCAGTTCGTGGTAACGGTGGACAAACAGACAAATGTGCAGACAGACAGACAGACAAACAGACAGACAGACAGACAGACAGACAGACCACTATTTTTGCTTCGAAGGTTCCCAAGAAAGACTATCGTCTTTTAAAACGACGAAATAACCCAAAGCGATGCTAGTTTCGCCTCCAAACAAGCAAGGGTGCAGAGACACGCTGCAGTTGGGTGGCGACTAAAACCAGTGGGCAACGGACGCTTTAGAGAAGCAACACTGTGCATCGCTGCGGTGGCAGGCACCAGGTCCCGCTCGTTAGCCGTAAAATCGCAAAAATATGCTTGTGGCACTTCGTTTTCATATAGTTATATTGAAATATACGATCTTTTTTTTTTTTGCTGTATAGCACGTGCCGCGAACAACTTCATTATCAACCTTGTTACCAGGCGAGCAACGTCTTTCTGCTTTAAAGCTCGTTCTTTACTTGGCCATGCAATACAGCCTGAACATCTATGAAACACGAAGGCCAACTTGGGCGTTTTGAAGTCCACTGCTTGCTTCACGCTGACTTACTCAAGTCAGGACGAAAGCGCGAGCCAAGTAACATCTCTGAATTCGGGGATTAGTTTACCCCTATCATTTTCCTTTCCGTTGCCCATTGCGTCATCCACAATTTAAGCTGAAGCCTCTTTGTAAGCCTCCAGGTTTCTGCTCCTAAGGTAAGTAGCGGTAAGATGCAGCTGTTATAACCTTCCTCTTGAGGGATAGTGGCAAGCCATTTGAGGATACTTGCCGATTGTGCACCACTCTATTATTATTCTTCTAGTTACTTCAATGTCGAGCTTCCGCTCCGTGGTTACTATCTGTCCTAAGTAGACGTACCTCTTTGCAACTTCAAGTGCACTCCTACTAATGTCGAAGCGATGTTCTCTTTCGAGGCTGCTATGTATTGCTTTAGTTTTCTGTAGATTATTTTAAGACCTACCTTTCGGCTATCCTTATCTCATTTAGTAACCATGAGTTTCAATTCATCTCCTGAGTTACTCAGCAATGCAATGTCATCGGCGAAGCGCAGATGACTAGCTTATTCTCCAATTACTCAATTACTCTGATATCTTAAACTTCTCATTCTAAGTCCTTGATAACTTCCTGTAAGCGCACGGCAAATAGCATTGGGGAGATCGTATCCCCTTCTGTTATACCCTTATTTTGTGGTATCTGATCACTTTCTTTATGGAGCCTATGGGGCAGTTGATCCTCTGTAGTATAAGCATTCCAGAATGCTTATATACGCTTCGTTCACGCCCTGATTCTGCAGTGTCTGCATGTCTGCTGATATGTCTACTGAATCAAAGGCCTTCTTTGAATCTATGAAGGCTGTGGGGATGGGTGTATTTTTGGCATTCCTCTATGACGTGATTGATAATATGAATGTGGTCAACTGTTCAGTAGCCTGTTCGAAATTGTACTTCTTCCTTTGGTTGATTGAATTCTAATTTCTTAATATTGTTAGCAATCACCTTTGTAAATACCGTGTATACGAAGCAGAGCAAGATGAAGGGCCTGTAATTTTTGAAGTCTTTGTCGTCCCCTTTCTTATGGATTAAGTTGATGTTAGAATTCTTCAGAGCTTCTGGTACCCTTCCCGTCAAAAGATACTTCGTAAAAAAGGTGGCTAGTTTTTCTAACACAATCTGTAATTCGTCTTTCTGATGTTACCTAATCTTCACCAGCAGCTTTGATTCTTTGCATTCCCTCCAAGGCTTTCCGCACTTCATCTGTCATTACTGGTGGGATGTCACCTGGGTTACTGCTAGTTCTTACATTATAGTCGTGGTTGTGCTGGCTACTGTACGGATCTCTGTAAAACTCCTCCGATACCTTAACAATGCTATTAATATTGGTAGTTCATTTGCCTTCCTTGCCCCTTAGTGCATACATCTGTTTTCTGCCTATCCCAAGTTTTCTCTTGACTGCTTTGACGCTTCTTCCGCTTTTTAAGAGCATATCCAGTTCTATCCATGTTATACCTTCTTACATTGGATACATTACGCTTACTATAAAACTTCGAAAGCTCTGGCAGTTCTACTTTGTCGGTTGTATTTGAGGCTTTCATGTTTTGGCGTTTTTAATGACGTTCTTCGTCTCCTGAGACAGCTTCCTAGTGTCCTGTCTAAGTACCGTACCTCCAACTTCCACTGCACACTGCGTAATGATACTTGTCAGATTGTCATTCATTGCGTCAAAGCTAATGCTGATTTTCTCAATAAGAGCGAAGTGTCTGTTCTGAAGTGAGACTCATAATTCCTGTACTTTCTCTGTCATTGCTAGCTCATTCGTTGGCATCTTGCGTATCAGTTTCCGTCGTTCCTTCTTCAAGTCTATACAAGTTCAATACCTTACCATTCTATGCATGGTCACTGCATTGTACTTTGCCAAGCACTCGCACATCATGCACGATCTCTGGGTGTGCACTCAGTATAGAGCTTGTTTCGTTCTTACTTTCGCCATCAGGGCTCTTTTTTGTCCTCTTACGGTTCAATAAATTTCGGTAAATGTATTCAACAACCGTAAAATATTGCGCTCTTCAAATTCCACAAATAACTCCCCTCTCTAATTTGCAGTACCGATGCCATATTTCCCTATGGCCTGGTCTCCGGCCACCTTCTTCCCTACCTTGGCATTCAAGAAGTATACTGAACATCAAATTGATCATGTCTCAATTCAGGCCAAGTCTGTAAACCAATAGACCCTAGGTATTTTAGCTTTCAGCCATTTTTTGCTATCTACATAGTTATTGATTAAATGCGAAGCATCGATCACACAATAATAAAACGGAAATTCGCATTTGTCGCGGAGCTCGCATCACGTAAGCATTTGGCGCCAGCTGCACATAAAAACGCTGGACAACATAGTACACTACTGCACTTGCAGGCATCCTTTGCACTTATTCGGTCACCCCAGTAATCGTTTCTGCCGACACGAATTATTTCACCCAAATCAAGCTATGGTCCTTCTTTTTTTTTTCTCTTCCACATTTTAGTCATCGAAGATGAATTCAATTTTCAATAGAACTATGCCGAAAATTATTTGATTTCAAAGGCAATGAAAACCATGTTTGCTTCGTTCAAAGACGTGATATTGCCCCGCCGCGGTGGTCTAGTGGCTACGGTACTCGGCTGCAGACCCGCAGGTCGTGGACTCGAATCCCGGCTGCGGCGGCTGCATTTCCGATGGAGGCGAAAATGTTGTAGGCCCATGGGCTCAGATTTGGGCGCACGTTAAAGAACCCCAGGTGGTCGCAATTTCCGGAGCCCTCCACTATGGCGTCTCTCATAGTCATATGGTGGTTTTGGGACGTTAAACCCCACATATGATGATGATGATGATGATGATGATGATGATGATGATGATGGTGGTGGTGGTGGTGGTGGTGGTGGTGGTGGTGGTGGTGGTGGTGGTGGTGGTGGTGGTGGTGGTGGTGGTGGTGGTGGTGGTGGTGGTGGTGGTGGTGGTGATATTTAGCGCAGTACGTCACACCCAGATTACCTTCACGTGCGTGGGTGCACAACACTGGAAAGAGGAAGATGAGTATGGCGCTACCTTCTGCAACTCTTGTGGAAGCACACCTCAGTGAAATATTACGCTGTACGTTACAAACGTCGGCCTCGTACGAGCCGCGTTTGAACTGTAATATACCTGAAGGAGAGGCGTCCATAGGCTGCGCTGTCAGCATCGCGTGTGATACGAACCACGAATGCAAGCATTGTTATCTTTCCACCAGCAAACCATTTCAACGACCAATGTCAAGATTGTTTTGTCATGCGAATGACGCGTAAGACAAGGCGTCCCCAACGACGATAGACAGCGCGGCACACTGTGCAATCAAAGTAGAGCTTCGTGTAAGTTACGTGCACTAACAAAAGGACACTCAGTATTAAAAATAAATTGATGAATAGGGTTAAAATAATTATATTTCAAGGAAAAGACTACTTGCCAAAAACGACTCCTGGTTCTGTGCAGAAGAGGCCTACTGGAACATTCTGGCCGAATTTCAGTGTCGTGCTATAACCGGCGTGGCTTCCCAAAACAATGGAGACCCATGTTTTTCGAAACGACTGCATTCAACAGACCATTTTCAAACACATGAGCGCCACCACTGTGCGCGCAAGCACTCATGGAAAATGTGTTAATGTCGCAGCAGCCGCCGCAATGAGTGCGCGATAGCGCGGGCCTCGCTTTCCACTTGCGTTGGGCAAGCACTTCTTGCACAGGGAATTTGGCAAGGTGCAAAATATTGCATGATTCACCCACGTAGTTTAGTGTTTAGTTGAGCCGTCCTTTCGACAATTTCTATTGGTCTCAGTGTCAGTTTAGCGGTTCAGAAGCTTCACCTTCTTTCTTTATTTTTCTTTTTTGTGTGTGTCGGTGTTTTCGGACATACATGAAAACAAAAAAGGTACAAATCGGTTGCCTCCGAAGTGCAGGAGTGGTGTACGATTGGCAGATACAGCGGTGACCTGCCGTTACTGAAGGTGATATGCCCCTGAAATTTCTCGCGTTATCTAACTAGCTTGATGGCACAAAATTGTTATGATTTTGTGCATGATACCATAATAAATTGCATGAAAATTTGCATGACTAACATAGTGAGGTTAAATGAGAGGACTGAATTCAATTAATTTCGATGGCGCTAAGGCGCGCGTCGATACATTGACTAGTCTGGCCGATGTGAAAGTCGTCCAATCTTGGTACAAACACGACGCACCATAGCCGCCCTGCGCGTGATTTCAGTGCATTCGGTGCGGCAGCGCATCGAAGCTAATCGGTGAAGGCACACAGGCATTGCTATTCTCCGTTCACCTCTAAAGGTCGTTGCTACGGTGACCTCTTCAGTGATTATAACAATGCTCACAAGATGGCGCACCGCCACCCGGGGCGTCTGTGTTAGATGGCCCGCGCGCTCGCCCACTCGCGAATGCGTCCACTTCGTTCTCATCGCTTCGCAAGCACGGCAGCATGTGAAAAGTTCCTACGATGAGTGTTACTCACGGGTACCAATACCCTCCAAAGCACCTTCACCTGCCCGCTCTCAAACCCGTTCAAAAGCACCTGATAGCTCCACGTCTGCCACTTATGAGCATCAGGCGTAAAGGGGCTCGTGGTTAACGTGCCAATCGACGTCACACTGTGCAGTCCGTCGCGGAACGTGCCCGACAAAGCTGCCTTCAACGTACACATCATGCACCGTCTCCTTAACAAGTCTTCCTACGGAAATCGTCTCGCCAAGAAAGGCCCCATGCACCTCGGAGCAAGCGCCTCTAACATCGTTCCTTTCGTAGATATGGCGATGATTTTCTTTAGTTTTGTTATTGAATTCCTTCATTCTTTCTTGTCTTCCCTCTTTGTATCAATTTGTTTCTATTTTTCTTTCTATTTCTTTCCTTTTTACTATATCTTTCTAGTTATCGCTTTGGCCTCCTTTATGCAGAGCAGCGACATTATACAAAATCTCGGGTTCCTGAAGGGCTCCGTACTTATTATCATCATCAGGGTGCTCGAGGAACACGAGAAAGGAGAGATATCGGACGCTCAGTGAGCAACAGATGGCTTCGCTATACGTAGTTTTGCCTGCGTTTTTCAAGAGTGGTGACTGCAGCATACCATCAAAGCATACTACATCACATGACAGCCCATGCACCTAAAGTGTTCCGCACTCAAAACCAAGAAGCTGCTCCACGATAGTGGGTTAACTGGCGACCACTGCAAAGCGTCATGGTTCGGGTAACTCCATTACCTGGAAGTATACGGGTCGGATATGAAAAAAAGGTATTGCAAGAGCACGTAGCGAAGTGCACTGTGAGGTTATAAAATAGCGCCGAACGGGAAATATTTTAGAGCTATGAGGGGAGGGTCTGGCTACTCTTGCGAGCCTTCGTCACTTCGGTTTGCTTTCACGCTCACCGTCATATTGCCCCGTGGTGGTGACACCAGCTTCGGAAATGACAACTTTCAGGGCATTAGCAAGCAAGTGGGAGTTGTTGCAAATAAAGGAGAAAGAACGGGCTGCAGGCATGAGCACGACCCAGGGGCTCTAGCTCGCTAACTTGTTCTTTGACCTTCGATGTAGCCAGACGATCAGGTCCGGGTGTCCTTCTACGTTTATTCACACACTTTATTCTGGTGCCAAAACCCACCCGGTCATATGGCCCTCATCTTTCGACAATGAGCCAACTCCGAGTACAGCGTGGTTTCTACCGGACAGCCATCACTAAGGCAATATAGACTCTCGACACCCTACTGGCAAACTCGATGACCCCTGCTCACAGGCTCCAGGTGCGCATCAACAGCACTGAGGTGAAACACGCCCACTTCATCACCTACGACAAGGAAATTCAAGCTGCGCTATACGGTGAAGACCTCGAGGCAGACTATACCACCGCCCGCGAATACGAATATCAGGTCATCTGCGCTGAAGGAAGGGTTCCACGGGCTTCCGAGCTTCAGTCGCCAACCCCACCCGCATACGTCGACGTCACAACCGCTTCACTCAGTGACCCCCTCACCGGCACTTTGCAGCCGGCCGCGACTTCGCCTTCGCCTGGCCTTGCGACTCCCACAACGCCGTCTTGATTCGCACAGCCCAAGCTGCACATCCCGAGTTTCTCAGGCGAACGACGCGACTGGGAAGGGTTTTGGGACCAGTTTCAAGCCAGTATTCACAACAACGACTGGATCCTGATAATTGACAAGTTTCAATGCTTATTGACATACCTGACTGGAGCAGCGAAGGCAGCCATTCAGGGTATTCGCCTGGCTGAAGTGAACTATGAAATCACCATTCATATCCTGTCGGACCGTTTCGGTCACCTTGACATGCTAGTCGACGGCCATCTCGACAGTTTGCTGTCAGTCGCACCACTCCGAAGTTTCGCCGACGTGACCAAGCTACGAAATCTATACGATGAAGCCACCTTCCACACGAACGCCCTAGACGGTCTCGAAGTGTCTCCAGGAGGGTATTAGACAGTGCTGTGGCACATCTTGAAGACGTCACCCCCAGACCTGAGCATCCTCTATCGCCAACGACAGAAAGAAATCGTGCTAACTGAGAACGCCACAGCATTCTGGGAAACCCAGTCACAAGTTAAAGACCTCCTGAGCTTCATCAAAGTACAAGTAGACATACGGGAAGATGCGATCTCTAGGAACCAATATCATATACAAGCCGGAGGCCTCCACAGCGAAATTTGCTGATCCGTCAGCCACCCTTGCAGTCCGCTGCGGCTTTATCGGCTAAACATCGATCGTCTTATGCACCTCTCCTGAGCACATTCTCCAGGAATGCTCCGAACGTCTTTCTCTGTAAGATATGCGGAAGGGGATTCACGCAGAGAAGCTATGCTTTCGCTGCGCTAAACAACAACCATTTCGCTGTAAATTGCCGCACCGCCAAAACCCTTCATTGCCACCGATGCACGGCACGACATCAACTTCTCTGTGTGCAATCAACAATGAAACGAACAACTCACAGCGTGCAAACAACACGTCGGTACGACAAGGTCATGGCCAATGGTCCACCACCACCCCTTCTTGGCCCATAATTTCTCTTTCCACTATGCTCACGATTCCTCTCGTACCAACGTCACACCAGGCCACAACTTCACTTTCGACCGGCTTCTCGACTCCTCTCGTAACGACACCACAGCAGGCCCCAACTTCGCTTTCGACCAGCCTCCAAACTCCTCCCGCATCGACGTCGAAGCAAGCGACAACTTCGCCTTCCAGTGGCCTGCCGACATCAACGTCGACCACAACTTGAACGAGTTTTGAGCGCACGCTGAAAGACCTGCCGCTTTCCACGTTATCCACGGTGCTTCAGCGCAAAGACTCATCTAGAAGGTACGCCATGGAGATCTAGATGTTCATAGGAAACCCTGGGTACACCATGCGCATCGACCACAAGGACCCGGTTTCCTGTGGTCTGAGCTGCAGCTCACCAAGACAGTGTCTCGTGCCAGACGAAGAGGGCAAACGCACATACTGCCCGTCGCACAGCCCCGTGCACCCACAGAGCAGCGAGCAGCAGCGCCATTACGAGCGGCACTCAATTGAGGACATGCACCCCATGAACATTCACAACGCTACCGAACATCACATGAAGATGGCGCCTGATGCCAGAAACCTGCACCTGATGTACAATCACCACACCACGCAGCTCCAGCACTACGCCATGCGCCTCATGCAGAAAACAGGACGAAACTAGGACTCTCGTGAAGCGGGATTGACTGTGATATCAACAAGTCGTCGGGAGACTCCCGCAGTGATGTCACCAAATGCACCGCCACAACTCGTAATGACGCTCTCAAAGACGTCAGCTCCATGTGCGCCTTCGTTCGCGACACCGGGACGGACGCTGATAAGCTGCTACTGGCAAGGGAGCATGCGGATGAATCTCCGATGCCTTCGGACGCCGCCGAGAGGGCCATCCTTGGCGAGGTCACCACCCGACGGAACCAGGATGACTCGGCGTTGTCATTCTCATTGAGCGGAGAACAATCGTTTTCTATCCAAAACTTTTCTAGCTCGGATGCACCTGTGAGCCAGACACACGATCAGGACCACCTCGCCCTCAAACTGATCCAGCGGAGCATATTCGCGCCACACCTGCAGAGGTTTGACATAAAACGCCAACAGCGCAAGGTTTACGATGATTATCAGGAATCTTTCCGAATGTACAAGAGCAGACTAAATTCATACCCATGATACTACAAAAATTGACGCAAGAAGCGCAAAGGCCCCCAGCATGAATTGCGGCATCGTGTCGACGTGACCTGCAGCGCTAAGCAGAGAAGCAAGCGTACCGGGTCTCGAGACGAAATATTAAGGATACCAAACGTCACCGCGAAGTCCTCTAAACACTGTAGTTTGAATTGACGGCTCCCTACACAAGAGAAGCCACCGCCTCCCCAAGCTTCATCGTCATTACCAACCACTTCATCGTCTCCGTGTAGCACCTCCCCCTCCACTCATTCGCATCTTGTTCGCAGATGTTCGCCTGAACTTCTGCCGCTGGGCACCCGAATATTGCCGCGATTTAGGTGGCCTCGGGAGTGTGTTGCAAATAAAGGAGAGAGAACGGGCGGTGGGTATGAACACGAGCCAGGGGCGCTGGCTCGCTCAGTTGTTCTTTGACCTACAATGTAACCAGACGATCGGGTCCGGGACCCCTTCGTTTATTACAGGGTTGATGTGTGCTCGCAGGGGCAGCCAGACTCTCTATCGATATTTTGGAAATATTCCATCATCTACGCCGCTTTACAACATTGCAGTTCTTTCGGTTGCGCGCTGGCGTAATGTAGCTCATAGTGAGGGCGATAGTATGCTCCTCTCAACAGGCTGTAGACGAACGTTGCTGGAATATACCAGAAACCGTTACATATAACACTGAGATCATTGCACTGCAGCTTACACGTCGTTATGAGCCCCGTCACGGTAATCTAGTGTCTAAGGTACTCGGCTGCTGACATGCAGGTCGCGGGATCGAATCCTGACTGCGGCGACTGCATTTCCGATGGAGGCGGAAATGTTGTAGGCCCTTGTTTGTTCTAAGATTTGGGTGCACGTTAAAGAACCCCCGGTGGTCGAAATTTTCGGAGCCCTCTACGACGGCGTATTGCATAATCATATGGTGCTTTTGGGACGTAAACCCCACATATCAATCAATCAATCAATCAATTACACTTCGTTATGAAAAAAGTGACGTCTTTGCTGGAACGGTGAGTGACCAGATTACGTCAGATTGTGAGGCGCCCTTTACGCGCCAGTGAAGTCTACTGGCCTGAAGACACCACGGTATCCAAAAAACCACTCAGCTACACAAAGTTGCCGATCCACCTCGCAACATTTGGCTCAAAGCGAGAATTACCGCATATCGGCTGGTATTCCCTGGCTGCTTCGCATAAAAGCTATTCCTACAATGCATGAGATATGCCATTTTTTTAATTACAACATAATTTATGCTTAGACAAAGTACTAGATGGAGTCAGATGCTATGCCACACGAAGTCCACCTTGTCCGTCTTCGTACCACGAAAGCAAGCTAAATTATTGATGAACGGCACTTTAATTACCGGTAACAGCGCAAGGAAGGAGTGTATTTAAATTGTTTGGGCGTTTTTTCTTGTGTTGCATTTGAATGTGCATACACTGCCTTAAAGAAAAGTCAACAGCATAAAACAAGCATTCAAATTTATTTGCGTGATTTGATTTGGTGCAGTCTGAAAGCATGCAGTTGCTTACAGCGTCATACGCAAAATATCCAGTTGACTATTTTGTTTTCGTTCTTTTTTGGCATGGGTACAAAATCAACAAAAGCAAAACAGCTATCAACAAGCAATGACTGAGGTTGCAATGACTATTCAACAAAGCAGCTAACAACGCACTCGTATGGAGCTATACAACTATGCGAGCGCTGGTAAGGAAGCAAAAAAGCAAAAAACAAGGAAGCACGTTCAGTAAGTTCCTATGCTGCCCATAGGGTACTGTGGTCGTACTCTATATATACTAAACGTTTGTTCTCCAAGACGTCTGTAGAAGCTATGAATGTCCTCGAGCATCACGAGTACTAATAATCACTGTGTTTACAGCTGAATCTTGGCTCAATTTTTTCCCTAGTTTTCTCCAAATGAAACATAGCGTGACCCATCGAAGAATTAGGAAGGCTTACGTAAAGCCCTTCGGTGATTCTCTTGGAACAGGAAGTTTTTGATGCGCACTTTCACTGTAGTGACTTTTAGCAGGTGCTAGGAGCATCGTGGTCATGACGTATTTGCGAGGGTTAACGTTACCGCTCAAGCGCAGTGATATCAATTGACGATGAGGGGCGCTAGCGGTGTGATGCTTCCTTTTGTCGCACTGTTCATACAACATTATATACTTGGTAAACATTTTAGCATCTAAATAAGCGTTGTGAATGTCACCAATATAGCTATATATAATGCCTCTCAAGTGATTCGGTGCCTCGTGCATTCATGAGGTCACTGCTCTTTACCGCATGGCTATAGGCCTTAAACATTTGTACTGCGTGGCATCTGTCATGTGGCATCTGCTTGGAAAGAAAAACAAGCTACTTCTATCGGCGACGTAGTGATGGGGACGAGACCAAATAAAAACCCCGAAAAACAATAAAGACAGAACTTTTGAGGATAGTAAACTCATGTATACTGAAAATCCAAGGCTAAAGGAACGCGATAGAAAAAAAAACAATGAGCTTGATGACACTAACGATTTTAATGTTTTAAAGATAGTGCTCATAAAATTCATCTACACCTCTATCTACTGAGACGTATCGGTTGCGTAACAGAGTGACCTGCGTCATAGGTGAAATAATAGAAACGGCATTACTTGACTGAGTACCGAATGCTAAATTTCAGTCTGCTACTATGCATTGCGATATTGGGCGCGCGGCGCACAAGTTACACATGAATGTCACACCAACGGTGGGATTTTTGGCCACCCTACACATTCAGAATTGAAAAGTGTGAAGGGAAGCCGAAATAATAAAGGCAATAATTGCGCAAACACACTCATACCCTAGTCATAAATTGATCAGCAATTTCAGTAGCTGAGAAAAAAAGAGCAGCAGCAGTAATGGTGTTATTTAAAAAGCCCCTAAGCAACAAAGAAGCGGGTAAGGCTCACTTTTTGTGTTCTTGTTGCATATCGAGAAAAACGCTAGTTATCTCACTTCATCAAATATACATAATACTAGGTGTCCGAGTGATTTTAATTTATTCATATTTGTCGAATAACTTAGAAGTAATAAAAATAATAATAGTGTTCAAGTTGTACATGTTCAATGATGTTAACCAGGTACCTAAGTGATTGTCTAGACACAAATAAATTTCGCTGGATTTACTTATATACGAAAGCAAAGACGTCAGAATCACTTTCAGTTAAAAGGTGCTATTTGTGAAGCAAAATGTTTTGTGTTAAACAAATAGAAGTTTCTTTCACTTTGCAAACTGGTATAGATTGAGTCAGTGGTTTAGCAAAGCTTTGACGTTTGTAGCTAAATAAGAGCAAATTCTGATCAAATATTGGTTGAATGGTGAGAAAGTGTACACGAATAAACTAAATAAAAACGCAAACTGATAAAGAAGTAATTCTTAACAATAAAAGTAGCGTTCAAATATACACTTCTGTTTCCATAGAAAACAATATTAATAGTAATCTTGAAAACAAGTAATTCACATAAATACGGACTTGCGACAAACTGAAGTTCTATAATACTATGTTCGAATCTCTACACTCAACGTTGATTCACACCACCTCCATTGTTCAAATAATCACAGCACTTGAAAATGACTGTATTCTCTGGCAGGCTTCTTCTTAAAGTTCAAAGGCACATTTGCATTCCAGAGTCATGCAGGGTCATCCTTGCTGTGAATATACGCGACATGCGAAAACTGCAAGAAGCCTGCATAGTTGAATATAGGCGCAAGTAGAAAACAACAAAGGCTGACGAGTCATGCATGCTGAGTAACCATGACGGAAGAAGTAAATACAGTAGCAAAAGACAGATACAAGAGAGGCAGAAACATGCTGTAGCCTCTGTCGTCTTTGTGTCAGTTGTTTCTGCTGGGCTACCTTGCCCATTCAGTGATGCAAAGCCCTGTGATTAATTAATTCAATAGCAACCCCATACTTTGTTCTGTTTTTTTTTACAAACCTAAATATGTAGTCTTCTTGTTCAAAAAATGACTGACAAAACCCACAAAGCTTCCAAGTGGTTGTCACTGGTTGGGCTTTGGTGCAGAGGGGGGAGGGGGGGTTTGACAAATACTACGGAGATCAACCTAATACCACTGTTCTCAGAAATAATCTTTAGTGTAAAAAATATGTGTCGATGCCTGCCTGTCGAGGTGATGCAGCGTAGCAACATACCCACAATTACTGACGTATTGGCACTTTCAGTTGTGTCCAAGGCCGTAAAATGAATGATGAGTGCTCGTTTGCTTGCATATCACCACGTGGTGGTCCCACATTGACTGTTCGATTGCCAGTGAATAAAAAAAACTAAGATCACACCCGGCACAAGACGCAAAGCTACTCTTCTGCTGGTCGGTCCGCTGCGTAGGAGGCCGATCCGAGTTTAACGCCGCTGTTCGCGAGGTCGCACACCTTGTTGACGAGTGCGTTGAACTTCTCAGGTTGGTCCATGTGCACGTTGTGGCCGCAGTTGTCAAACACCTGCATCGATAGTCCAATAAACAGTAATTTAACGTTTTCGCTGGACGTTATATTGTATTCAAAGTTAATCTGTCGTTGTTAGCTGGCTTTACATGCATCCTCATTTTTTTTTTCATTGCTCATCACTTTGTGCATAATCACTTATACTGTAGTGAGATAAGCCAAACCTTATTTCTTTATTGACAGTCGTCCCTCTATTTCCTGGTAGCGCAAGAGCTGTGGAAGTCGAGGGCCATTCTCGCTTTTGCGCATCTTTATCTTTTTCAAGAAACGTCTGACTGATCATCCCATTTTTCATTGACAGAGAAAGTTTGCTGGATATATTATTTTGAGGGCATATCCATCAAAGCCTGACAACGACTATGCCTTCCCAAGGAACTCAGCAAGTTAGATAATTCACCTCTGTCGGAGGAAAGAATTTTACAATATCGACAGAATATAACATCACAGAAGAAGGCCCTAAAAGCGCTACTGCGGCTTTTGCGATTGACGGGCCTTTCTGAACAGTTGTAGCAAGAACACCCTTCCCGTGTTCGTTTTTATTTTCTCGTGAGTGCACGTGCGTTCTTGTTTTTT
The DNA here is from genome assembly GCF_043290135.1 of Rhipicephalus microplus. NCBI lineage: Eukaryota > Metazoa > Arthropoda > Arachnida > Ixodida > Ixodidae > Rhipicephalus > Rhipicephalus microplus. The sequence goes on along the minus strand of NC_134710.1, from coordinate 144,192,925 downwards.
GTCTCTCTACTCCTCTTTTTTGCCTCTATTTCCACACCCCCTGTGCTGGGTAGCATCCAATATCTGGTTAATGCCCGGCCTTCCGCTCTCTCTCTCTCTCTCCTTACCAATGTTTCCCTTAGGAGAAACAGTATACACTAGGGAATTTTTGAATATCGTTTGCAAGCGCTGCGGGCGTTGTGGGCGAAGCGGGCGCCATAAGAGTTTTAGAATAGCGTTTGCCCTGCTGCGAACCGCAACGCACGATCGCAGCGACACCGTAGCCTCGAAACTAGCGCTTGCAGGCCATATGCGGGCCGCCATGACCGCCCGTGGCTTCGAAATCGGCGCTTGCGGGCCACGCTCGGGCCGCCATCACCGCACGCAATTTCGGATTTTCTGCGTGCGGTCCGCGAACGCGAACGCTGCCTCACGTTACGACGCATGCGCAGTGGCAGCGACCACACCGCAAGGGCTCGCGGTGCGCTATTCTAAAGCTTCTTATTATAGAAAGGGTTGTGATATTAACGGTAACCATTTGAATATCTGTGCACTAACCCAATAAAAATATTCTTATCTAAGCGACTTTTCAAAGCGTATCTACTTCACTCTATTGTACATTGTCTATTAACTCGCTATGGAGGACTGACTGTATTGCATTAATTTGCCATTCTCGTATGGCTGCACAGCAGATAACTTTGGTGAAACTTTTAAAATGAAACTCGCACAATTTATTATATTGAGACCTGCGATTCCGGGTCATCACTGCCTTTTCACCACAAGCATAAATATTGGGTGCTAATTACCTGACAAATGACAAACTAAACATTACTCTACTAATCTTGAATTAGAGGCGCAGTTTGAAGAGAGGAGTCCGTTAATATGTCTTAAAATGTCTTCCCTATTCAGTCATTCGCATCAACAGACGGTACTAGTTAAGGATTTCGGAGAGACCCCACCCAGATTACCGAAGCACCTGCACGACTAAAAAAATAATATTAATCCTTCTCACACACTCGGCCATGTTCTGCAAAAGCGGAATCACCGGCCGCCCAGCTTGTGACGTAAGGACGAAGTGTGTGCCGACTGAGGCAGGCTTGTATACATCCGCAATTGAGAAGGAAACAGCGCAGAATTCTAAAGCTGTATCGGAGTATAGCTATATTCCGCACATTATTTTTTTCTGTTTACACTCCAAAGTCACTTGTATAGCGTTTCATCAGAAATTCTACTTCTGAAGTTAGCTTCATCAGACATTCTGCGTCTTAAGTTAGCTTCTGTCACCGCATTTCCAGGCGTGGACGGCCGCCATTCATTAAATAGTAGGTCAACATGCAGTAATTACACATTCTATTGTTATAACAATTACAAACTGTTGCCAGGCATTAATACTTCAGAATCTGCGAAAATTTTTGTGAGTATAATAACACTCCACAAAATCAAGACTCGACTGAAGAAAGAGCTCTTTTCCGCTATATTATCCTTTGTGCAACAGAGCCTGCTTTACGGCTGCAGCGGAATGGTACTGCCGTGAAGCTATACGCTGTGTTTAATTTTATGCTGAGCTTTTCTTTCTAAAGTTGCGTATTTCCTTGCTGATATCTTTCTTCCTCGCCACCGTGGTGGCTCAGTGATTGCGGTGCTCGGACGAAATACGGGAGCTGAAAGCTGGCCGCAAAGGTCGTATTTCGCTGGAGGTGGAATGGAAAAGGTTCGCGTATTATGCGATGTCAGTGTGCATTAACTTATCCCAGGGGATCGAAATGACCCAAGGCCCTCCCCTATGGCATGCCTTATATTATTATTGTGTATTTGTGCATGAAGCCTGAGGAACTGTTATTAACACTAATATTTAGGCCCTTACTCACAAACCAACCCCGACCTTTCCTCGAGGTTTCTTTATCAGTTTTAAACTTTTATTGCGTGTGATAAACAAATTGACCAGTATTCATAAACCAGTCTTGTCCTCATCTTTCGCCCTGTTACTATCTCTTGCGCCTTTATAACGCATGTAGAGAGTACAGGAAGTTGAGGAAAGCGTGGGGTGAGACCAAGATTAGTTTTTGAATACGGGCCTTAGTCTTTCAGATCTCGTACTTTTACGTTTATTCGCTTCACAGTGAAGATATCTTCGTCTACCATGGGTCATCGTGGTAGTAGTAGCAGTATTATTAAGCTTCATGCAGGTCACGGGACCAGAATGAGGGGAAGGAATTAATAAAGAAATAAAAGGAAGTGATGATGCTTCTAATTCACGATGATGATTATGCTAAATTATCATAGTGGTCCATCAAAATATTGGTACTGTTACAGTTGATCATTGATTTAACAAAGTTACCGGAACTTGGAAATTAGTTTGTTAAATCAGAAACTCTGTAAACTTGAGTACAAGATTTTTCGACCCTTTCAAGCGTGAAAAAAAATTTGCAGAGTCTCATAAACGCTACCAAGCCACTGTACTTGCCACTAACTTTCCCATGAGCACTTAAAAAGCGTGTAAGTGAAAGTTAACGCACACTTTCGACATTGACGCCTGACCTGCGTGCTTTTGCCAAGTGGTGGAAGAGACCCGAAGCCTGAAAATAAATGCGCAGTCTATCACACCGTGCAGTTTAGGTCTGTAGTTTTCTGAGGAGCAAAACTAGAATGCCTCCGCTCCGTCAGCCTCCGCTTCTAGTCTTGCAGTATACTGCCAGACATTCTAGACACCATGAACTTGGTAAAACGTACTTTTATATACATCTGTTTTGCTAAATGCTTCGTTAAATCGCGTAGTTTGTAAGATCCGGTTTCGTGTATCAGAATTTCAAGTGTATTATTATTATTATTATTATTAATATTATTATTATTAATAGTTTTATTATTATTATTATTATTATTATTATTATTATTATTATTATTATTATTATTATTATTATTATTATTATTATTATTATTATTATTATTATTATTATTATTATTATTATTATTATTATTATTTCATTCGAGAATTTTCGCCGCTTAGACTTTCGCTGCCTGACGGCTTTGACGGGTTCCGACTGGTGTAATTCTTTTATCTTGGCAATAGTTCATCACACAAACAGAAATAAGTCAGCTCGGCGCTCAATAGAAATACTCTGGGTCAACATCAAAACGACCACGGAAATGCGTACGAAGCCGGCTTCAGTGGTTCTAATAGATTAGGTGACTGTTAAGGTAACATCAGTTCACTTTATAAAATTTTATAAAAGGCTAATCCACCACTTTTCCAGTCAAAAACAGTTTCTTCGTTTCTCAAGTCATCAGCTTTCTTGATTTGCCACGGCCATGCAGATGCGAACAGACATTAAAGAAAACAGAAGCGGGCACTGTGTCGGCGTGCAACACGGAAAGCTCAATGCGACTTACGCGAGAAATCGCCGAGGGCGACCGATAACCGATACGGTTCGTAAACATTCTCCACAGACATGTACTAACATATCACCCGCAAAAGCATGCTCGAGAATTGAACACAGGCGAGAAGGCGATAAAAGGCCGACTTCGGACACGTCAACACATTGCTTACGTACGTGCGAGAACGTCCTGACGCAAAACAGTATGCGGGACTTTTTCTGGTGTTGGCACTCTCCCAGTGCATTTTTCTAGCATGTACAGCTTGGTAGTGGTGATGGTGTTTCGCATTGGTGCTTCCACGAGCGATCCAAATAAAACGTTATTCTGCTCGCGGTTCTTGGTTTGTAGATGTGTGCTGTCCCAGCAGCTGCCTATCTAAGACAACGTCGAGTTTTCAAAGACTGGGCACGTGCCCAAACTGATCATAACAACTATTTGCCGCAATATACAGCATCTGCTGCTAATGATTTTCATGGAAAAGGTCTGCAAGTTTACGCCCTATTTGTATCAATAATTAGCATGATCCGCACGGTCATCGATCGAATGACAACTCCATAGGATCGAAGCGCACTGCAAGTTCTGGATAACTGGCAATCAATTCTTGCAAGCATTGATAAACAACCCAGTTTCTAGGTTACTTTCACTACGACAAGCGTAAAAGAACTGGACTCCAAGTAATTTATCTGTTGTGACAGTCCGTGCATGCGTGATAAACGATACTATGTGTGAGAGCGTATCATTTTTCTTTCTCCTTCTTGCTTACTGTTTTTCTGCCCTCTTTTCTCTCCTCCGGTGAAATGCACCGAATCAAGTGCAACCTGGTTAATCTTTCTGCATTTACTTAAGCTTTTGCTTTTATCTCACACAATAGAGCAGCTGTACGGAACAAAACAAAAGAAATATTCAACAAGAAATTTAAGTAAAAAAGAAAAGTAAAAAAACTGAAAGTTTCATACAGTATGCAAAAAAAAACTATTGAACTTGACCAAATTAACACTGAATTCACTAAGACCAGTGCAAATAGCATTATTTGAGAACACCATCTATCGTACGCACGTGTGTGCGTGCGTGCGTGTGTGAGCACACAACAGCCCTACGATAACGCTAAGGTACAACAGCCTAACGATCCCGCACCACGCTACGGATGCGTTGATGTAGCGTTCATCTTTGAATAGATGGTTTCTTCTAAAATCAAGTGCTGTTAGCTATTGGACAACCCCCTTCGAGAATAATATCTGTAATCACGATTGCCTCACATCTGCCGTTTGTACAAATACAGCGTAAGAACTAGTCCCCTGGCAAATTTCTTCATTCATAGACTATTCAAGTATAAATAAAAGAAACAGCACCTGCGTTCAATATACGACCTATAAAAGAACAGCAATAAATAAAAAGATGGAACTAAACGAAAATACACCCACACGAAGGAAATGTAGTAAGCAGAAAATGCGGCGTCCAAAAATAAAACTATTTTTTTTTAGTTCTAGCTTTAGGACCTCCGCGCGCTTCAGCACGCGCCGACGAAGACAAGAGTGTTGAAGACACTGACAAAAAGCAGACTGCGGTATTGCGAGCACACTTTCCCAGCGACCCCGCAGGGGCTGTGTCTGCACCTGTACGTCGACGTAGCCATTAATCCTGGTCTTCTTGATGTGCTCGGCTGGGCTTCGCGTGATGAATGTGGTCTTGCCATATACGAACGTCACAGGCACTTCGGGATCCAGGTCGAGGAAACGCAGAACCATGGGATTCTTCGTCCAGCCGAAGTACACACTCAGGTTCCGGAACGCTTCTTCACCTCTGCGTAGCACAGGTGATAGAATGGCCGGGTATAGGAACATGTGCATGATACATCACGCAATAAAATCTAGACATATTTCGTACCCCACTCCTTTCCGGTACAACTGACAGATAAAAATGGATCAGCGATTCATAAACAATGTGTCTCGGAGTTCTATATCTTCTTATTTTTTTCGGCTTAGACAAAGGACAGCTGTAAATTTCATCAATATCACACTTATTCTGCGCAACTTCAAGGTGTGCTAGAAACATAGGCCGCAAATATTGTGGAGCTAACTCAGACATACTCGTTAAATATAATTTGCCCCCAGGGCTCACTCGGACTCGCGCTCACCAAACTCTTCCTCAGCCGCACTCACACACCGTAAAATTTTTTTCATCCGGCCTAACTCAAGCTCAAACTCATCCAAATAATATTAATCACTCGGGCTCACTCAGACTAAAAATCATCGCTTTATTTGAGACTGTTTGAGTCAGAGTAAGTCGCCTCGTGAACAGTGGCTTAAATAAAGAAAAAAAATATAGAAAGGGGGGGGACAAAAATCAGACCATAGGGGCCATTATGTTTTTTATTTAAGGTTGTATTTGTTTTATTTTCATAGGAGTTAAAACAAGATTTCAAATACAATTTTAAAAAGGAGTATGGCTCTGAACTCGAGTAACTATATTTTCCTGTCCTGTGTTCTTTCAACGGGTCAAGTGGCTTTTGTGATTTTCATTGTTTGACATTGCTGACAGGTAATAAACACCGGTACAAACTAAGAAATAATCCACCTCTAATTTTAAAAAGTTGAATGCACTATACTTAACTGTCAAATAACTAAAATGTGTGATGGTCTATAAGAGAGGGGGGCATTGCAAGGTGTTGAACAAAAAAGGGAGGTCTGGACCCCACCCCCCAGCCCCCATTATGTACGCCAATGCTCATGAATAGGTTAGCATGCCATCAGCTCTTGCAACCATCATGTGTATTTTTTTTAACGCCAACATCTTGCATAATCGTTGCAATACGTAACTGCGCATCTTTATCTCGTACATTCATATACGATTTATCAGTGGTTGAAATCTAGCAATGACATTTTTATTAGAAGAGATTTCTCAAACGAGATATTTATATCAAGGGATTCTTACGAAAGAGTGCATGTGGGGGGGGGGGGGGATGTCAAGACAATTCATTACTCCTGGTAACTCAAGTGCGGTATGAATAAATATTCAGCCGGCGTATCAACGCTACGACGTTTAGGTATGTGAGGGTATACGGCAGTATAAACGCGGAAACCTGAGCCAACATGAAGCTGATATCAATGCTGCAAATGGATAGAACTATAGATCGGAAAAAATATAGAGCACACTCAGACACACTGAAGAAATATATCTCGCGCTAAGGCTTGCTCCGACAGGGACTCGCCCAAAAAACGTTTTTATACCAGAGTCGGCGCACACAACCACGTACTTGAGTTTACTCTATAGCTTGTGGTAGTGTAAAGTCGTTAAGAATGCTTTAAAATAGTTCCAGTCTAACGCCCATGCTTCGAGTTTCTCGTGTTTTGACCTTGTCGCTGCCCCGTAAATCAAGCCGGAGAAGAATATACGACAATTTCACACGTTCTTTCAGTAACAAAAACTGAGGACGCTGACTTCATGTCATTGTTCTTGCTCTCGTGGTTACCATTATCCGATGCAATCACTCAGCGCTGCAATAAGCAAATGCGATAAGGGTAATATTTATTTTAGCGCTAATTTTCTAGACATGCTCTTTCACCTTAACAGCCGCACGAAGGCTGGAAGACAAATGTAACATCGCGAGCGGAGCGCCTTGCCTGAACAAGTGTGCATCAGGGCCTGACGCGCCGGCTGTGGCTGTGCACCTGATTCCACGGAGTTACGCATGAGCCGTGACCACTTAAAATCACGAATTGTAGTTTCTCCATAACATCATGTGATTTGTTCGCAACCGAAAAGCGTGCCGTTTTACACCGTTTCGTGTACTGAAGTGACGTGTTTTGACGTACATGTAAAGCAGGCTTAAGATTTTTGCACAGGAGCACCCTCAACTCAGCGAGCTATATAGGGAAACAGGGCACGCTCTTAGTGTCGCCAGCGTGCTTTGCGTTGTGCCTTTGGTGTTTGTGTTGCTTTGGTCATGGTTGCGTGAGTGTGATATGCGCCTGTATGGCCGACAATTTACTGAAATTGCGCATAAGTGGCGGGACGTTAAGCGTTCTAACCACACACTATCAATTCAAACGCTTAATCTTCCCACCATTCGTGAACCAATCCCCGCGAAGGTGCGAAATTCTGCGACGACAGCTGCAGACTCGCACCTTAACTTTCCCTTACCTCCACACTGCATTCATCCTTCCTGTTAGCCTACTCCTTCTTGTAAATTCTACGCCTCTTCCACAGCAGACTTGAACCACATCAAGTGGCGCTGCCCTAAACACCCTCTTCCCCCTTTCCTGAAACGCCTAATTTATAGTGAGGAGCAGTGGGAGGCTGCCTTGCGCAGCTCAAGGCCCGACATTCTGGAAGCCATCGTGGAGTGGGCTCAGGCGGTAGAGGAGGTCTATTTCAAATAGTTTCTCCCCACCACCCTCTGTCCTATTGCCACCTTTCCTTTAAAAAGGAGAAAATAGGTGGTGGTGGTAGTGGTTAGAAGAGGAAGAAGGCGCCTAATTTCTGTAGCCCAGTAGGGAGCACGGCGCAGGGCCTAAGAGAAATAAATTTGTTCATCCATACTGCATTCGCATAGCAAGTCATCTGGCCATCACGGTTGAACGAACAAGCAGCGGCAGAGATGTATTCCCGGTGCACTCGTGTGCCCGCAACACAGTACGCCACGCGAACGGTGCAAGTGTGGCGTGTTCGCGTTGCAACATCGTTTACCTTAGTCACCTGAATTGCGACATTAGTATGTGAGTTAAGTAAATTCGAAGAACTTCCACAGGCTGGCAGCGCCACGCCTTGTTGACGGCAAGAAAACTGACGAGAACAGCATTTCCATGTAGCGTCCAGGATACAAAAAAAAACGGTACGCAAGCCACAGATGAGTGTGATGACTCACGTAATAAGTCGTAAAAATGTTGTGGATTCGTAATTTATATCTTTTATTACACGGTAGCTGACACGAGAAGTATTTTGCTTTGGGCTAGTTGGTGCATATTACTCATTTTAAAAGGGCAGCGCAACCGCACAAGGCAAAATTACAGTTGAGACAAAGAGCGCTGACTTACAACTGATCTTTTATTGCCACCAACACCATGGCTGCAAACTATGCCTCGTCTGGCTACGCATGTGCAGCCCGTACTCGCCGAATACTTCACATGAGGACCTTGCGGAAACCCCCCCACGGGGGGGTTTATTATTCAAGAATCGCGACGTTGCCACATTATCTCTGACCAGCATGACTTTTTCTTTCACTCTGCGTGCAAGCGACTAACCCAGCCAGCCAGACTGCGTGTATATACCGTATTTACTCGCATAATTTGCGCACTTTTTTGCGATTTTGAGTCCCCGAGAAGGGGGTGCGCAAATTACGCGGGCATTTCGCGAATGCAAAGGAAATATTTTGTCACGGTCCTAACGTGCGCAGTATATGCTTTAAAAAAGAAGAAATAAACTGGAGCACAAATGAAGCATATATACTTGTTAATTTTGAAGGAATTAGAGCGTACTTTCACCAGTCAGATCTGGCCACACGCGGTTTAGCCCGAGTCACTGATTGCGAAGTCCGATTGGGAATCATCGTTGCGGCCGCTGCCACCACCTTTCCAAAACGTATCGTCCTCGGCTCCATCGAGCGTGTTCGAATGCCCCATTTTCTTGAAGCTCTTTCGACAATGCTGGAAGAATCTATAGATCCCACAACACGGCGATACCGGAAGAACTAAGCATCCCCAAATAATTGAAAAGGCCTCCTTTAAAGGCAGGAAACTTGCATTAGCAAGCACGCATTACTCGCGTATACCGATCGCGCCGGCCGTCACGTTGAAGTACTTCCCCTTGAAGTGCTTTGCGGCGGCATGCTTCCCGTTTTCTTCGGCAAAATTTACAACAGCGAGCTTCAATTTAGCTGTATATAAAATTACTGTAGCACATCACAAGGGAATCGTCAAAACGCGTAAGCTGGATCCCAAAACCTACATTTCGGAAATCAACCAAGCGTGCGTTGCAGCGCGGACGCAGAGAATGAAGGAAACAGTTGGCGCGACAGGCCCTCGAACGCCTCTGATGTAGAAAATCGTCCGTGCCGTGGCGCGAGTGTGCATTCTCGTCATTATCGTGGTGGTCGAGATATGGAGATAGGAGGACGCAAACGCTCGAGAGGGAGATTGTGGTTATAAGAGGGAAAAGAACAGAAAAGTGAGCCCCGTAACTTTCTGCATCAGCGTGCGACACCTCAACAGTAGCTCACAAGGGATGGGGGCAAGGAGGGATTAAAAGGATAGGATTAAAGGTATATATATAGAGAGAGAGATGCGCTAGGACAGTGAACGACGACATATGAGAGATAGCAGAGAAAGGAAAAAACACGGTCACAGGAGTCCGAGGACGGGGCACCACTTGCGAGAGCTCTTGTCGGCGACAGGAGATGGCGTAGGGCTAGTCTAGTCGGCCAGAGCTGTGCTGACGTCGTCGTTGGGGACCGGCGTCAGGAGGTGGCGTAGGAGGAACCCAGTCAGCCAAAGCTACGCTGTCGTCGGAGATTGCGAGGGCACAACCGGTCGGCACGGAATCCAGCAAGCGAGTCCGGTCCGCAAACGCTCGAACAGTTCCGGTGACCTCGGAAAAAAACTCGCTCGCTAGATTCCGTGCCTACTGGTTGTGGCCTCGCGATCTCCGACGACAGTGCAGCTCTGGCCCACTGGGCTGGTCCTACGTCAACTCTTGACGCCGGTTCCCGACGACGACGACAGCGTAGCTCTGGCCGACTGGATTACCCCAACGCCGTCTCCTGTCGCCGACAAGAGCTCTCGCCAGTGGTGCCCCGTCCTCGGACTCCTGCGACCATCTCCGTCTTTCCAATCTTCTCCTCACTTCCGTCGTTCGCTGTCCCTGCGCCTCACTCTCTCCTTCCTCTCTCTTTATCTCTTTAACTTTTAATCCTATCCTTTTAATTCCTTCTCTATCCCCATCTTTCACGAGCTACTCTCAAGGTGTCTACCCCTGAGAGACACTTACGGGGCCCACTTTTCTCTTCTTTTAATTTACCCCCCCCCCCCCCCCCCTCAGAAGAAGGGACTTCGCACTGGCAGCCTGCTTGACTGCGCTCGTCTGCGCGGCGAGGCGCGCGCCTGACAGAAGCACCGAAAGATGCATCGAAAGGTTCAAAGGTGCGTGCGCCGGCGAGCTGGCTCGGGTGGGTCCGGGAGTGCGAAATATGCGAGCAAATAATTTTTTCTTTCCGAAAAGCTGGCAAAATATTGGGGGTGCGCAAATTATGCGAGGGTGCAAATTATGCGTGTAAATACGGTAGTTGTGCGGCTCCAGTGTCTTATAGTGGCACGCCAGGCGAAGACCCCGCGCATTTTAAATGATATATAGGCGATGTTCAGTAGCCATATTTTTGGCCACTCGCACGTGTCCTCGACCTAGTTATCACCATCGTCGAGGTAAATGTAGGACAAGGTATATCTGTGGAGATGAAGAATTCTGCTATGTTTATTGCTCACAAGTTTAGGCACCGTAAACTAGTATGCGTATAGGCGCAAAACTCATAGATAAACTGTAGTCAACCTGTTTTCTGGTACGACAACTTTGTCGGGTCACCAGTGCGAAAGCATGCTTCAGACAGTGAAGAATTGGTCAGTGGCAACGACGATGGCTAACAAATAGTCTAAGCAAACGAAAAATCAGTGAACACAGGCTTTAGAAGGAATCCCACACCAATAGATCACGCCCCGGTTCGAGTACACGCAGTCGAAGATGGCGATTTTGCCAAACTTGAACGTTATAGAAGGTGTGCATTTGAATACGGCACCCCCTTGCGTAAAAATTTGGAAAGTTGTAAAGGCTTTAGCACTGCGAGCAGAGGGTCATGTGTGCTCCTATACTTTCCGGCATATGCATTCCCACATCCTGTATGCGCACTTACGTCGGTCTTCGTACGTTGCAGTGGTACACGTAATTGGGAATAGCGGTGGGATCCGTGACAACACGACCAAAGAGGCTGTGAGCACCACTGAGTGCTGCTTGCATTATAAATGGCCCTGCGAAAGTGAAAAATTATGAGGTAAAGGTTCTGCTGCGTCATCGTGGAAAGGAGAGCACAAGCAGACACACTTATTCGGCACGTAGGTGTCACTTAAAACTTACAAAATATATCAAATCGATATAAGTCTTGTACAGGAGCTGTATAGCATATTTTCTTGAAAAAAAAACTTTTAGCCAATGACTGGGAATCCCGCATATATAAAACAGCAGACGTCTGCCCCTTTAAAGTGGATATATTGTTAGCAATGGATATTTGATGAAGGACATCGCTACGATGCAACCACTAACAAGTATACTTGTTAGTATACTTGTGTATATGCGTGTACATGTATACATGTAGACGCATATCCCGAAAGCTGCGTGGACTAGACATTTTGCAACATTTAGTTCAGAAGTTTTTTACAAAAATTGCTTCGTTCTTGGTTTATAATGCAGTATTTATGAACGCTACGTAGGCAGGATGCAACAAAACCCTATATGACCATTACGATGATTTTTCGTACCTTTTCATCTTACTACGAACGCACATAAGTCAATCGAACAATTATCCTGGTTTTACTCCTCTGCCTTCTTCTATGCTCTCGCCTAACTTCATGCCACTTAAACAATATTCAAAACAGTGCGCGCAGCGTGATGAGTGTGCTGGCTGAAACAGCGCTCACCGAGGAGACCAGACGCTCGTAGTCCAGAGAGCACGTTGAAGCGGTTGCAGTAGAGTTGCAGCGGTGCCAACCAGGGCCCCATGCGCTTGCCACCCGACCTTCGCGGGTCGAACACCGGGAAGCCCCAGGGATCGTCGAGTACTAGGTGAGCCACGCGATGTGGGTAGCGGAGCGCATACGACGCGGACAAGAAGCCTCCGAGACTGTGGCCGACCAGCACGAAGCGCTCCAGCTGCATCTGCTGCCGCCATGCCTCAATGCCTGCGCCGAACAAAGCAGTGTGTCACTACGCGCATTGCCGAATGAATCTAAGTATTAAAAATGTATATATAAATGGGAACATGTATTTCGCCTTTCACATAGTGCCGTGTAAAAGAGAAGTGTTGGAAGTGCCACGTGGAATTTAATTTACACTGTGGCGTGCAGTATTAACGCCAAGTCTACAAGTCTTTATTTTGTTGGTGACATTGCTGATACTTTCCAGTGTTAGCCGCAGCGACCTGCACGTCATGCAGCCTAAAGACAGAGCAATGATCTTGTTACGACAGGTGTAACCATGTCAAGTGCAATTCAATTGCTTAAACGCGTTATATTTGTGTGCTTAGTTGTGCAGTACCGCATCAACATGAAGGCAAGCCAGATCACCGGATCCTTTTCCTTGTATTAATATACAGTAATCTTGCTGATAAAACGCTTCCCGGCTACGGCGCGTCAGTGATACGGAGCTATGTATAAAATAAGAATACCGTCGTCTGCGTATAACCACGCCTTCGCTCATATAGTAGAACGCGGACCTTTCGCTAGACGAGGGTTAACTTTGACCACATATATGCCGAATCAAGATCGTTTTAAAATAAGCTTAATGAATGGAGTGACTTCAGACCATAATACACTTTTACTTCATTACTGAAATGAGGGCATAAAGTTGAGTACTTTGAAGTTAATTAGCAGCTCCACCGCGGGGGTACAGTGGCTAAGGTACTCGACTGCTGACGCACAGGTCACGGGATCTGAATCCCAGCTGCGGCGGCTGCATTTTCGATAGAGGCAAAAATGCTGTAAGCCCGTGTGCTCAAATTTGGTTGCACGTAAAGAACCCCAGGCGGTCGAAATTTCCGGAGCCCTTCACTACAACGTCTCTCATAATTATATGGTGGCTTTGGGGTGTTAAATCTCGCATATCAATCAAAATTATTAAGCAAAGTATATTTAGGTGGCAACAACAATTCTTTTAGCAAGTGGTGTTTGCCTGTCCATGCAACCTTGTAGGCGCGACATCATACTTCTGATAAAGTTACGTGCTGCAAACACAAGTGTATTTCTGTTAAAATACATCATTTCGTAAACCCGACATCTGTAGTACCAGAATCCATTCCGCACCTCCGGCGTTTTCTTTTGTTGAAAAGTCTGTGTTCCGTTAGCTTTTCGTGCTGACAGAGCACCGTTGTATTCGTACCGTTACTGTCACGTTGAGTTGTGCCCCGCCGTGGTGGTCTAGTGGCTAAGGTACTCGGCTGCTGACCCGCAAGTCGCGGGCTCGATTCCCGGCTGCGGCGGCTGCATTTCCGATGGAGGCGGAAATGTTGTAGGCCCGTGTGCTCAGATTTGGGCGCACGTTAAAGAACACCAGGTGGTCAAAATTTCCGGAGCCCTCCACTACGGCGTCTCTCATAATCATATAGTGGTTTTGGGACGTTAAACCCCACAAATCAATCAACGTTGAGTTGTGGTGGCGCTAACACCCCCTGTAGAGTCGTGTGCGCCTCGTGGCGCACACGTGTTTCGCGCATAGGCCACATTTAGGGTTCACGACCATCGAGTGGTAAGTGGCGTTGTGCTCTCGAGCGTTTACCACCGTCATCATCATCATAGCGTGGCGGCTGCATGGTGAGTCTGGGTGGCGGCACATGACACATAAGCGGCTCTCTTTGGCGTGTGGCGGCTGGCGCGAACGGTTGCCTCCCCGCGGCGGGACCGTGGGGACGAGACCGTGGGCCGTGGGCCGTTTTTCCGTGGGCCCCTAGTGGTGAGGCGGCACCGCTACGCGTAACCTTGTTTGTTTGTTGTCATGTTGATAGACTGTATCGTTATATTGTGTAAGGTTGCTTTAAAGTGTTGATCACTTGTGATGCATTTTGATTCGGCTGATGATATGGTCGATGCAAAACTAGTTGAATAAATGCTTTGTGTGGTTCGCTGGGACCGCGTCAACTGTATCCATGTGTTCTGAGAGCGGCGCGGTTTATTAAAAACCCGACAATTTACATAGTCTATTAAAATTTGTATTGGACAACTGCCCTCTTTACACAGTTTAGCAGTCATGCTAAAATGGGAGTGGTAACAAATCTGTTCAGAATCGGTTGGTACCGTCTTTATTCAAAACCTGGAACACCTAAACACTCGACATACTTTCACATATTTCTAGGTAAGAAATGTCTCGTTGTATGAATTCACAGGCGTGAAATATCGCATAATGAAATGTAGAACAATGTCCCGTATAAGTGATATTATTGAAAGATGAATCAGCCATACACTGCTTTCACTTTTTTTAAACGTTGAGTGAATGTGCACCTTACTCGTGGGCGCGCGAACAAACGTTTAAGGAAAGAGTGTCACACAGCGCTGCTATAGAAAAGAAGTGTACGTTCTCGAAGCTCCCAATTCCAAGTGCCAGTTTTGACACAGCAGTTTAAAGGCATATGACTTGTGGCCATACCTAAAGGAAAGAAGTTCAAGTCTGAGGGCTAGTTTTCTTCTGTTACACACAACATTCATGATAACTAACAGACTATGCTGTCAAGTAAGTATAGAGGACATACTTCACATCATTGTCTGTTAAACCAACCAACCACCTCGTGGCACGTTTGAGGTGTCTACCAAGATGCCATGCGACGCTATCGACAATGTGATGCAAACTGGGTCCCGATTGCACCATCGTGTTCTACTCTCTAAGCGAAGCTCAAACGTCCTCCAACTTTCTGATTCGCATTGACAGCCACTTAAATATCGTCTGCCTTCTTATCAACTTATGACTTCTGGCTAACCCACCTATAAGCAAAAGAATGGCAGGGTAGTTCCGGCCACGCGAACGGAAACATATGTATTACAACGTCATTCTTGTTAGTAATTACCTATGAAATTGGAAAGGCCCATTATGTGCACAAAGGATGAGCGTGTGAGTACACACCAATAGAAATTGAATAATTCCTCGCGCCGCGTGGTTTTAGTGATCAATTGTCTGACATCCTGACTCGAAGCGTCGACGTAGCCGCGAGGAGGCGTGCGCGCCGACAACTCTGACTGTTCCACTCGTTCCAAGGAGGTTCAAATCCGAGCAGTTATTCACCACCACCGCTGTTCTCGAAGGGAAGCCATTGTCAGAGTTAGAGACAGGGCTTTTGGATACTCTGGCATTACGGCGCGCTACACTTCCAGTATATACTCACATCTATCGCAGGCAATCGAAACTGCTGTGGAAAAGGCAGTGAGTAAGGCAATGGATAAACTCATATCTAACCTTTCTGAGTGTTTGGCGCAAATTCTTTCAAATCAGATTTGGCTAACAGTACAGACTAGTACAGAACCTGCAGTATCGGACATTACCAGCGATGCCACTCAGCTACGCAATGTAGTGTTCGACGAACTTTCTGCATCTGCAGACAAGGCTAAGCAGTCAGGAACACAGGTGCACTTGAACCGACATACGCCTCAGCCGAGCACAAGTGCTGCAACGGATGTGGAACTCGATATGCGAACTAATAATCGAACCAGATCCCCTATCTTCACCGATCTAAAGTCCAAAACTAAACGGAACGAATCAGCTATTTCACGTAAAGATGCTAACAAGGGCGCGGCATGCGCCTCTGCAGTGCGCCCAACACCTTAAGTCAGTTGAGGGTACTACAGTGGAACTGTCGTTCTATATTCTCAGCCTCAACCAACTTACATTACTTTTGCAATATTTTATTCTTGATATATTTCTCCAAGAAACTTGGGTTACACCAGATAAAAATTTCCATCTTGCAGGTTTTCGTTCTTTTTGATTAGATCGGCAATCACGTGGTGGTGGTTTAATGATCCTTGTATCAAGTAAATTATGCCATAAGGCGAAATTGTTTTTCAGAATGTAAGACTCGCATTGTGAAATATTAGCATTAGACTTGTGTCTTACCGGATACCACCTGTTTCAATTATAAACTGTTACGTCCCCTCCAGTGTGCAAAGTACGCGTTATCTTGGCAGTGTTTTAGCAGCATGTAGAAAGGAAATTGTACTCACAGGAGACTTTAATTCACATCATTTGTTTTGGGGTATAAGGACAGACTCTTGTGGTAGGTGACTGTGGGAATGGACTATTGATAACAACCTCTCGTGTCTCGGAAATGGTTCTGCCATTTCTAAGCTTGGAAATGCCAGTACTAAGGAAATTGAATCTACGATTGGTTCGATGCTGGAGGGATCTAGAAAAAATTCCAAATTTTCTATTCCATCAAATAAACGGCCCCGCCACGGTGGTCCAGTGGTTAAGGTACTCGGCTGCTGACCCGCAGGTCGCGGGATCAAATCCCGGCTGTGGCGGCTGCATTTACGATGGAAGCGGAAATGTTGTAGGCCCGTGTACTCAGATTTGGGTGCACGTTAAAGAACCCCAGGTGGTCTAAATTTCCGAAGCCCTCCACTACGGCGTCTCTCATAATCATATGGTGGTTTTGGGACGTTGAAACCCACAAATCAATCAATCAAATCCATCGAATAAACGATCCTCCTCTCATTGGTAGAACGATGAGTGTACGCGTGATTATAGAAGACGAAAAGCCGCTTGGAAAAAGCTTCTTCATAATCAAAGCCCAACAAACTGGAAGGACTATCAATTCCTTGCTGGCGTATTTGGGCGTACAGTGAACAGAGCGAAAGAAGAATACGACAGTAAACATTTCGATTTTCTTTCTCAATCAAAAAATAAGCGTGCTTTGTTCGCTTATCTTCGGACAAGAAAAGTAAAGCCAGCACCTTTAACATTGCAGGCATGTGTCTTGACGCTGCAAGAAATGAACACCTCTCCAGAAGACATAGCGCAAGGTTTCGAACTCCGCTTCACTGCTAATCTTTCTGCTATTGGGTACATGCTGGTAAACTCGCATGAGCTTTCAGAAGTTTCTTTAGCTGAATTTAGTCAGACAGTATTATGCTTACCGTGAACAGCTCCAATACTAGATGGAATTACGAACTCTATGTTAAAACGTTTACTCCAGGAATCGCCTAATCTTTTGCTAGGACTATTGAATTATTCGTTAGGAAACGCATAGATACCTCCAGAATGGAAACTTGCCAAAATATATTAATGCTTAAAAATGAAAATGAAGCATACATGTTGGATAACATAAGGCCAATCGAACTGACGTCAAATTTAGTGAAATTGGTTGAGAGAATGATCACTATACGGAAAATTAATGAACTTATTACTGTGAAGTCAATTCTAAGCTCCTGTCAAATTGGGTTCAGGGCGGCTTGTTCAATTTGGGATGTCCCCGTTGATTTAGAAAGTCGGCTTCAATGAGCTCAGCTACATAATAAATATGTAGCTTTAGTTACCTTAGACATCGCTAAAGCATATGATACCGTGGAGCACTGTATTCTGATAGATCGATTAGAATACCTTGATTGTCCATCATACAGTGTAGCGTGGGTTCACAATTTTCTTGCAGACAGGAAATTTTATTGTTTTAAAGATGTGTTTTCCTCATCTACATATGCACAAACGAGGGGAGTGCCGCAAGGCTCAGTGCTTTCCCCGGCGCTAATTAATTTACTAATGAGCCCTATTCCACGTAAACAGGATATAGCAACTTATGTTTATGCAGACGATATCGCGTTTTTTTTTTCGCAATGGCAGATAACATTCAGACCTTATATGAACAGCTGCAGACTTACTTCAATATATTAGAGAGATGGCTCAATGGCAACTGCTTTCTACTTATTCCGAGTAAATGCGCCCTCCTTGTTTTCCCGCTGCAATACCCTGTGCACATCTCTGTCTTACCATCATGAGGATATGCCACAGGTAGAATCTGTTAAATACCTTGGAGTAATTTATCACACATCGCTTAATTGGCGACATCATATCGAATACATCGCCGGAAAAGGTGTGCGGGCCATTGCAATATTACGTAGGCTAACAACTACCGCATAGGTATGAGAAGAGACACACTGGCAATGGTATATCGCATATGCGTTCGTACTATTTTGGAATTTGGTTGTGTACTTTTCTCTGCATATCCAGCTTACAAGTTACGGTCTCTAGTTCTTCTAGAAAGATAATCGTTGCGCTTATGCCCTGACCTGCCTAAAACAGTTGCTAACATTGTGTTGTATCTCGAATCGAGGGTCCCTCCTCTTTCTTATTGAATTCGCCTTCTTACTGTTCAGACATTCTTAAGAGTTTATGAATCACCATTACGACATTCAGAAACGGCATTTATTCGCCACCATATCCAAGAATCATGTTTCGGTGCTAGATTGCTGGGATTTCACAACCCACAAATTATATTTGTAAAAAATTTCCTGGAGCCTCTAAACGGACGTATATGCGACATCATGCTGAATCGTGATACGTCATACCCTGTGAAAATTCAATCAGACGATATTTTTTCTAATAACGCCAAATTACTTCCCCAAAATGCTTTGCATGGTTTACTACAAGATCGCCTGCGCAGTATTACAACAGACCTTATTGTTGCTACAGAAGCATCGCAATGTGACGAAAAGTCAGGGGTTGGTATTTTGACCTCGATTTTCGATTGGTTTTAATCCCTTCAACTGCCCAATTTCATACCCGTTTTTGTGGCTTATATTCTGGCAGTAGTGCTCGCCTTACGCAAGTTAGATACAGCAGTTACAACAACTGTCATAATAAGAGATTCTCTACCTCTCTTTGCGACACTATCTGTTAGTGCTGATGATCAAGTACAAAGGCGTTCCATGCACTAGTGCCTGCACGTTTGAAAAACGTCCGATTAGTTTGAGAGCCTGAGCATAAAGGCTAATTTCTAAATAAAATCACTGATTCCTTAGTCAAGTCATGGATTAGCGCACTGTCCATCATCCCCTTATGTGACTGCTGCTTGATTCCGCAGACGTACGCTTATGGAAGTCTTTAGAGGTACAGCACTAACAAACTCTACCGAATATTGCCATTTATTATATCCCTGGCAAAGAGACTTTTTGTTGCACTCGTAAACAAGAAGTAGCCATCGCAAGGCTGCGTTGCTGGGTATCAAATCTGAAGTTCTCTAAACAAAGGTCTGCTCAGGCACCTTCACTACTGTACGCATTCTGTTATGAACTGGAAACAATATATCATTTCTTTTTGACCTGCAGGCGGTTTATCACATTACCAAAAACTCCTTTAGAAATAACTTTACGAGATATTGGTATGGACTTATCTGTGCCAGTCATTTTGTCTTTTGGAGCTTCCATTTCTGGGTTATCTAATGCGACAGCATGCGTAGCCGTCCGGGACTATATTGATGAAACTAATAGGTTGACTAATTAATCTGTTTCATTATCCTAATATGTCTACAAAATTATGTACCTATAAAAATCAGATTATATACTGCTCTATTCTAAGACTAAATTTGTTTATTCAAATAATTGTATGCATTAAATCAAGCATCACACTTTCCTAGCTTATCGGTAATATTTCTATTATATCTCCATTATTTTAAATCTGAACCATAATTTATAAAACCACTCAATTCTTGGCCAATCCCCCACAAAGGGTATGCACCATGATCAATAGGTGAACAAGAACAAGAACAACAAGAACAGTTTCTTTTCATGTTTCAATAAAAGAGTATCATTCTCGTTCTTCGTCCGCTACAGGCATTTGACCTTGAAGCATATTCCAGTATGGTGGCATCTTGCCATTTCAAAAACAGTGGAAAAAGTGCGCAGATAGAATAAATTTATTGAAATGAAACTTTAAATAAAAACAAGAAATTCAGTACTTTAACTGGAGAGGTACAATCCCCTGTCCCGGATTTAATTAAATGTGAAATGATTTGATTCAACCACTAATATTTCAGTTACAAAATATCACATTCTCACGACTAACCAAATTGGCTAGAGCTCATAAATGTATACAATACGTACTACGCCTGAAACAACGCTAGTTTAGACAGCAATTGTTAGCTGTTCGAGCTCCGTATTCGAAGCGTCACCCTTCATGTAGTGCGTCAAGGACATGTGACATTTGATGATTATATTTGACTATGGCACTGTTATATGTGGACTGGAACACTTGGACGCCTCTGCAGAGGAAATAACTTTATTTAAATAGACCTAATAGAAAACGCTTAGATTAAATTATAAATGTAAGTTCCGTGGGCAACGTACTCTGCGTTTAGCACGGCGATCAGGAAACATCCCAAACAGGTCCTTGGTGTCTCTGCTCCTTTTTGCTGATCATGAATCTCTGCTAATGTTGTGAAGACGGATGCAGGTAAGCCAACGAAATCTCCAGTCACAATGCTCTGGCGATGTCACGGCACCGATGTACTTCCATAGACGCCATCATCAGTGACATACCGAAAGAGGTGCCGCCATAGAGCTCGAACCCGCCGATCAGATGGACCACTACACAATCGTACTGCAAGACCAACACCACTACCGATAACGACTGCAGCTCAGGCTGTCAGACACGAAAGATATGTCGAGGTTATTCAACAGCGTGCCACACTGGCAGGGTGACGAGTACCTGAACGAGAGCTATGGCGACGCAAGGTCCGCGAACTCGCTATTAAGTCCACCTTGCAAGTGCGTACCGCATGTGAAAGAAGAAGACGTCGCAGCCACGGTGCACCATGTCGAAGCATTGAAGATGTGTCCTGCAGCGATGGCTAGGCCGAGTAGGAGCACACCTTGGTGCAAGACGAATACCAGCAGCAGCAACTTGCAGCACTGGCAAGGCCGAGTAGGGGCACACCTTGGCGCAAGACGAACACCAGCAGCAGCAACTTGCAGCACTGGCAAGGCTGAATAGGAGCACACCTTGGCGCAAGTCGAACAACAGCAGCAGTAACTTGCAGCGATGGCAAAGCCGAGTAGGAGCCCACCTTGGCGCAAGTGAACACCAGCACCAGGCACTTGCGGAGGAGTGAGCGCCGGCATAGAGGAAGAGGAGCCGCTGACCGTGTTTTTCTTTGGCAACACGGGTGCCATAGCGCCAACTGGTTTCAGTGTTGTGGGCATAACGGACTTCACTACGAAGACCGGCTCGAGTGCCACGTCCACGCTTTCCATGTGGTCCGAACACATCATGAATGTAATGTGTGCGAACGTGCCACTTCGTCGTCTACCTTTCTGACCAGCCGCGATATCGCAGCGGCTTTTTCCCTTTTGGCCAAGGAGGTCATACGCCTAAATTTCTGGAGTGGAGGCGGCTGTCGAAAACGAAAGCTCGTCGCCGCGAGGCAAGGAGCCCGATCCACGACTGCGGCTGTTGCATAGCGTGTGGTATACGTTCTCCGGTTTTATAGAATATATCATTTCCCGTATCTGAAATCTGTTTCATTTATGACGGGAATTGAGCATCACGTTTCAAGAAAAGTGTAATGACTTAACTTTGTGCGCCAATTATAATAATGAATGTTTCCTGTGGTTCTGTTTCTGATTATCTCTTCTGATGCTACACGAAATTATAAAAAATTCTTGAGACCAGTCGCCTACGTGTAGTTTACCCAAAGAAAATGTTAATAACCGCAATAGGCAAATAAATTATACGAGTACAGTTTCATAAAGTTGCAAGTATTTTATTCCTCGTGAAACCATGGGCCGCGCTTTGGTGTAGTGGATATAGAGTTCTAATGCTGGCCCCCTGGTAACGGGATCAAATTGCAGCTACGGAGGCCGCATTTTTAGTGGAAGTGAAAATTCTCGAGGCCCATGTACTTACATTTAGGTGCTTAGGTGCACTTTAAGAACCCTATGTGGTCGCAATTGCCCCAGCCTTCATCCATGGTGTCTCTTATAATACTATCAGGATTTTCTGACTTAAATCACTTAAGTTAATATTTATTTAAGCCGCTAGAAAAACGACCGTGGGGCGCATGCCCCAAGCGCACCACTTGTTTGAGACCAATGCTCTATATGAATTCTCCCGAATTCAAGTTTCGAATTCCAGCTTGTAAGAGCTGGAATAGTGGGTTGGCTGTTTGTTTTTAAGTTTAAGGTAGGCAAATTTTTATGCAAGCGCTTAAGTTGCTAACAAGGCAAAACTAACTTCTGTTATATTAACGCGACAGCGTTAAAGAGCTCGTTTAGCGGAAGTTGCGGTGTCATCGTTGGCGTCGCTGGTTGTGCACAAAAAATCAACGTTGTTCGTGAGCGAAGATTCAAAATAGATGCAAATCAACAAGGAACAAACACTTCGGTTCGATTCGGACTTACAACGAGGCCTTCTGCGTTGGGAGTATGAAGTACTCAAATGGAGCAATGTGCTGTCTTCACAGCAAACCAATGAAACAATAGCGGTCACCTTCACGATGACGCCGCCAGTAAGGCACCACCATTGAACTGTGAACCCAGCGTGCGTAATTCGAATTTCCATTACCAACGTTTGTGCAAATTTTTAGTAAAATTGTCACGTAACACGATTTGATATAAATGTATTTGTCAGATTAAAACACATTCAACACATATGGATGCATTAATGATATAGATAATGCTGATTCTTCGTAGTCGAGCTTGCACAATTCCTATAGCAGAACAGGGACATATATCGTCTGCTAGCTTACTGCTTTAACGGCAGAAGGGATGAAAAAGCGCATGACTAATCATTTGATCCATACGTACCCTAGCCTAGCTATCACACTAACTTGAAGTCCCGCAACAAGACAAACGAGGAGGTCTTGAAGGATAACGTTATCAGCGGGCTGGACTGTCACGTCCATATGCTTCGTGTATACGTGACTAGCTCATTGACCGCCCAGTGAATTAACCAACCGAACTCCTTCCATCCTCAGGCGAAAGAACAACCCGCAACACCAAACTGTCCCTATAGCCCAATTGTCTTCAATCTTCTCAAAGTCAGAGGCATTATCACAGAATAACCCCGCGGTGGTGGTCTAGTGGCTGAGGTACTCTGCTGCTGACCCGCAGGTCGCGAGATCAAATCGCAGCTGCGGTGGCTGCATTTTTGATGGAGGCCAAAATCCTGCTGGCCCATGTGCTCAGCTTTTGGGTGAATGTTAAAGAACCGCAAGGTGGTTGAAACTTATGTAGCCCTCCACTACGGCATCTCTCATAATCATATGGTGATTTTGGGACGTTAAACCCCAGCTTCAAGAATCTAGCTTCAAGGACCAGCTGGAAATAATTTTTTTCATAATGTAGAAGACCTCTAGAGACCATGCATGCAACTTTGCCGACCACTTGGGAATTATAGAGGTTATCAAACTGCGTTCCATCGTGATTCTTGGTGAGAAGGACCTCGAAGAGTACTGTAGGCGCACGTTCAGAAAACTCTGCATATAGAGACCACTTTTCCAGTGTCCACATCGCAGGTGAAAGAGAGAGACGTTGTAGCCATGGTGCATCGTGTAGAAGCTTTGAAAATATATTCTGTCGTGATTTATAGATGGAGTAGGGGCACACTTTTTCGCTAGACGAACAGCATCACAGCAGCCACAGCCGAGATAGTCAGCGCCGGCCTCGACAGCAAGAGCCAAGGGACCATTCAATGAGTTTCTGTAACAATGTGGGTGCCGCGGTCACAACTGAGTTCAGTGCTCGTGGTTCGCATACCGATCCACCGCTAAGGCCAAGTCTTGGAAGGCCCCCACATTCACGACTTCCATGCGTTCCAAGCTCATCATGAAAGTCATCATGCCAGCCAATGTGTCTCTTCCTGACTAGCTGTGGTGTTGTTTTGACTGTTGCCGGCAAGCTTAGCTCGAGGAGGTTATATACAGTGACCTACAGTATAGTTACTAGAGCACACAATACTAGAGAGCCCTAAAAACAACTTGCCGCAATCAGCGTGGGGTCGCAAACGGGGCACTTTTTCCCTCAAGCCATAACAGCACTTGCCTCACGCAAGTTACACCTGTTATGTCCCCATACCCCAGCCGCGATGCAACTTTTGCACTCTCCATATCAAAGGGCTGTCGACACTCATGAATGAAGGTGGAACTTGAATCTACAATCTCCGCATGCGCGCGATACCATTCGAGTTGTGCCGTAGCGGCGAACACTTTAATCTTACGACCAGTGGCAGATGCCAAATTTTTTCATGAAGTACCTGACCCCTACCACATTGCATGGGACTTCCAGAAAAATCTACCTCACATCCGTCACCCAAACTCTTTTGAAGAAAACTATAAAGTGGCCCTACTGGGTTGCTCAGTCCTTCAGGCCCAAAAAGCCTTAGTCAAGAGTGCCAAATGACAGCTTCGACCAATGGGCTCCAAGACTAGGGACTTCAAGAAGTATGTAGGGCTCATACTTCTGATTTTTAATGAATGTTTTTTCTCTGCCTTCTACTTGTCTACTTCTCCGAGTGTTGCTTTGATATGTTTTTGTGTTAGCTAGCCCCATTCATGGCCATGGTCGTCAGCATAGAATATTGAGGCTCCACACGACTCTTATCAAAGAGGCGTTTATTTTTCTGTGTCGCAATTATTTTTTAACAGTGAAGTATCTTAGGCCGAGCATTCGTCCATGACGCAATTTGTACCAAAATGATCCTCAGCATGAGCCGGCACGCCCACTCTCACGGGATCAAATCCTGGCTGTGGCGGCTGCATTTCTGATGGAGGCGGAAATGTTGTAAGCCCGTGTACTCAGATTTGGGTGCACGTTAAAGAACCGCAGGTGGTCAAAATTTTTGGAGCCCTTCACTACGGCGTCTCTCATAATCAAATAGTGGTTTTGGGGCGTTAAACCCCACAAATCAAATCATCGACACGCCCACTCCGTTTTCGAATCGGCTTTTGATTTTACGAACCGAGATATGGGCGCCGAGTGATCGTAACTTGAAGCAATCAATCGACCGCTTATTAGATGTGAAGCAGCTTTTTGACTAGCTTGTGTAACGCCGTCCCTCCGTCCGCACCGCCCCCCCCCCTTGCCGCAATTGTTAGAGCGGTGCCAAGTAGCTCACGCTCTCCTAGCAGCGCATGCTGACGTCTCTCTCTCTCTCTCACCTGCTGCGCGCTCGCAACGATTCAGCTCTCTCTCTTCCCCCTCTCCACCAATCAAAACAATTGAGCCTTCTTATAACTTAGGCATCATCTAACCTGCGCCACCTCTCTTCATCTGGCGGCATGAAGAAGCCGCAAGCCGGCGGGTGCGCGCGTGGCGCCAAAAATGAAGACCGCGCGCCGCTGCTTGCCACGCAATCGCGCCGATGGGCGGGACGCCATCGCGGCATGCTTCACGCTAGTGTACGCGTACTATTCCCGGCTGTGGCCGATGTTTGAAGGGCTAGCGAAGCCGATCGCCTTCGCCAATGGTGAAGTCAAACTGACAAGGCGCGAGCGAGGAAAACCGAACGCAAGCGTCGGCAGTGGAAGACCAGCGACACCGATGAGGTGCGAGTCAAAAACATCGATCACGTTCGAGAATACAGACGGCGCGGGTGTAAAACCAACGAGACGCGATCCGAGGAAGCCAAGTGCAAGCGTAAAAAGCACGTTCCACCCCCTGTGTATTTGCGGTTGAGACAAACGTAAACTCGAGTAAATGCTACACCAAGTTTCACTTCAAACCATTCTTTTAGCACCCGCGTCGATGCCCGTTTTAAGCGGGTCAACGCCGTGCGCGCCACCACTTTATCAGGGCTCCCTTCGGGGAGATGGTCCGTAGTTTTATTTCACTCGCGCAGGCATTTTGTGTGCAATCCAGAAGGTCGCTCAAGGTAGGCATAACCCTAAAGAAAGATAAATTAACTATTTTAAAAGACACACACCCTAACGATGAGCACAAGGCCGTACCTTCTGAGCTCCATAGTTTTGTGTTGTATTAGGTTTTAGCATAGAGCATACTAAGCTACTAAGTCGTAGCTTAGTATGCTCTGCACGTACATTATTGTAAGTGAAACTGTCATCTACGTGCCACTTACAACTCCGCTGTGCAACCGCTACAACTCCCCTGGGCGAACGCTCGTGTCGCTTCCAAGAGTGACCACAGAGTTCCTGCAGTTAGCCAGAGGAAAACTTGTTTTGCGGAGAAACGAAATCTTAGTAGCTTTGTATCACTGGTTTTCCGTCCGTTTTTTTCCTTAAATATTACAATTTGTACACACAAGAGTCCGCCACAGAACGCCATGTCGTGTCCACGTATGGCTCAAGTCCTGGCATAGCTAGAGGGGCACGCAGTTTTATTGTAAGCGATGCCTGGCTGGAGTCGTAGACAGACAGTACACAAGTACCTTGACGCACAGATGTTGGTGGTGGCTGGGTTTGCTTATTGTTTCTTGTCAATGCCAAATCTCATAACTCCACAAGCTCTAGATAATCTTAAACGGGTGACTTGGATCACGACCTGGCATTTCATACCTGCTCACAGTTTTGACCAACAAATATGTCTCTTTGAACGATAATCTCACGTCTAATAGTTATAGAGAGAACACCTATAGCGACCATGCAGAGATGGTAGCAAAGTACATGAAGCAGGAATGAACACATTGATGAGCCCACGACAGCGCGCTGTAAAGCGATAATAACGATATAACGTGCATCCCGACCACATTACCCACGTCCCCATTGCCCATTGCTGTATTACCTTGCGCTCTCCCACGCTAACGGCAGCGCCACCAGCTCAAGTAGCGGCTAAGAAAAGTAGAAACCAGAAGGCGTAAACAGTGCTCTGTTTGGCATTAAAATATCCGTGCAGATAAAGTTGAACAATTGCAAACATCCAGAAAAATATTTGCAAAGTGAAAGCAACTTACTTTGCACCATCTCGTTCTCGATGCTGGTAGCGTCGTGCCCGAGGGATGGCCTAGAACTGCGCCCAAAGCCAAGCAAGTCCAGAGAGTGTACCACCCTGTTTTTGGATAACTCGCCAATGTTCATCACCCATAGTGCGGAGCCGCAGCCAAGGCCATGGATCAGCACCAGCGGCATCTGTGCAAGCAGATTATAGGACTTTTGACTTTGAGAAGTTATACAGCTGTACGCACAGTTGCTTGTAGAAAAACAGCAGCAACAATAAAGATTGCACAAAATAACCAGGAATCGGTGCGAAAGTCTTCCTCCTAGCCTCACTTTAATATCGGCCTTTATTCCAGACCACCTACCACACGGCGTATCATACAAGCTTCACGCGTACATCTATCTACACAATAAACCCGGAGCCAACTTGTGAAAATTCATGCCAATTCTTGGTATGAGGTGCTTTGTAATATATTGTGTCGTGCGCTATAGTTACATAACGTAATGTAACTCTAAGACTAATTAAATAAACCCGAAATTAAACTAAATAGCTATCTTCTTGTCCTTTGCTTCGCGTTCATCTTCATAACGTTAAGATTTTCTTTTTGCCATGCAAAATTGGCCCCGTATCTGCATGTTTTACAGCACATATCGTCAAAATATGATAGTCTTACGTCTGGAGAAAGTGAACAAAACGTTAATTCGATGTTCTGCACGAGGAAATTGGTGAATTGTATTCTGGAGGCGCTGCGTTACAGAGTCTCGATCCGTGCAGCGAAGGCGAACGAGCACATCGAGGCACTTTAGACACGAATGCTATTTGGCAGTTATCTTGGAAGACGAAGAAAGGCGTGCGCGCCTGTGTCGGAGGCAATGAAGTGTAGAACGCAAAGTGACGGGCCGGTGCCACCACCGTGTCATTTTAGCAAAGCGCTGGAAACACTTGCCTTTTTGAGCATCGCATTGCATTGTCAGGGCGGCGTGATAAACGCTATGGTCCTTAGAATTACTTATGTATGCCTTCTCTAGTATAAAGACACACATACAAATTATAGACATGTTGTTATGGTGCCTCGAATATGCGCATGCGAATATGCGCTTTTTCATTCACAATCGCACAAGTATGAACGCTGAAACTTGAGCAATATTGGTGGGTGCTGTGGATGGAGTTGGTCGTTTGGGGTATCGTTTGGTGTCGTTTGGGGTATCATTACGGCGTACAAACAGACAGACCAAAATTTTTGCGTCTAAATATTCCAAGAAAGACTATCGTCGTTATAACAGTCCTGAAGATATCTGTAGCTTGTCTTAAAATCGGCCAATAAAAAAAGAAGGCAGTGTATCTGTTGAACCTGTGTAGTGATGTGCTTGGACATTTGATGGTGCCAGTTAAGTTCAGGCTGGTCTGTCTATTTTACTTCCCTGTCTTAACCAAAATAATGCAGTGCACTTGTGAGGCGTGTAAGGCTCGGTTTTATTTTGAGGTTGCACAGCTTCCCGTGGTAGCTTCGTACGTCAGCGTGCGATAACGCTGCATTACAAGCCCACGCGGCGTTTGCGACCATTGGTTTCCCGAAATGTGGAGCCGTCATTGCGTAAATTCACTGTTACAAGAGGAAGAAAATAGCAAGCAGTTTTTTTGAAAGTGCTGCAAAGAAAGAAAGAAAGGAAAAGGAAGAAAGAAAGAAAGAAAAAGAAAGAAAGAAAGAAAGAAAGAAAGAAAGAAAGAAAGAAAGAAAGAAAGAAAGAAAGAAAGAAAGAAAGAAAGAAAGAAAGAAAGAAAGAAAGAAAGAAAGAAAGAAAGAAGCTCCATGAGATGCAGTGCTTTTTCAAAAATTTCTTCTTCAGAGCTACTTCTCTATGACGTGTTTTGGCATGAATAAAGCTGAAGTTTTCAAGCACCGTTAGCTAAAAAATAACCAAGAAAAAGGCAGTGAAATGTATCATTATTTATCAGGGAAATGAAATCCCCAAAGCCTTTAGCGCTGGCTTTGCCAACGTGCGGTTTTTCATGTACACGATGCCGAATAACTAGAGTGAGGATCTTCATCAGATCGGTCACTCAGAGATAAACTTAGCCCCATAAGTACAAGTGAGAACAAAGTATAAGCTGGGAACCCTTTCTTTTCAAGTAAATGCAATCGCCATTATCTAACTTAGTTGATAAAGCTGGCGACCTTTGACAAAATAAAAATCGCTTTCTTCCTGAACTTAGCTGCCTTGTGGCTGAGGCGGCGGGGGGGGGGGGGGGGGGTGAATTACATGCTGTATTCAAGTGAATGAAAGAATCGTAAGTGTGAGGGCTTGTTTTCCTTGTTAGACACAATAATAATGAGAGCCAACAGACAAGAGAGAGATAGTCACAGGAAAGGCAGAGAAGGTAACCAGGTTGTACGCCGTTTGCTAGCCAGCGGGGGAGGGTTAAAGGCGATTTTTCGCTCACAACCAACGGGGCCGACACCAGCGGCGGGTTTTCTGTGACACAAGTTCTTTAACGCTATGGCGTTAAAAAAAGTGAGTAAAAGATAAGTTGCAACCGGCAGCAACCGAACCAGCCGGATGGGTAGTATTTCTCATCCACTTTTCTTCACATTTTCATTACAACTACATTCAATGACATTCCCTATACTTCTCTTGGCATAATTGTTCGTTGGTTCTAATTAATATTGTGTTATATTCGAAGAAATTTTTAGGTTCTGAAGTTGAAAAGTGCAAGGAAATGATGCAAACAGAGGGCACGAAAACTGACAACCAGTCACTGCTACAGTAACTACCACCTTGTATGCCTGCACCCTGTCTCGAAGTGCTTCGAGAGAAATGTACCTCTGTCCCCCCCCCCCCCCCTGTTTTCTAAATGAGCACCTACTCAATCCAATGGGTGGTGCTCCTGAAACTGTTTTCTAACATATAACGCGTTGCTTTTTTCGACATTAAGGAAGAATAATAAAGGTTTCTTAAGTATCTCGCCAACTTGATGCGATCAGAAAAGTGGCTTCCGACTAGGTGAAGTTGTAATTTACAGAGTGTTTCAAGAATTATATCCAACGTTAAAGAACCTCAGGTGGTCAAAATTTCCGGAGCCCTCCACTACGGCGTCTCTCATAATCAAATAGTAGTTTTGAGACGTTAAACCCCACAAATCAATCAATCAATCAATCAATCAAGAATTATATTCACTACTATTTGAAGATTACAAAAATGAGATATCTGCATGCTACTTGTGGTGTTATCTTTACTGTGGCAGAAGGCATCTTCAGATGCATACGAACATTAATTACGATGCATAGAAATCAAGACAATTCACTTTTTTTACTAGTGAAGATAAGCAGTCGAGTCAAAAGGGTGAACTTATGCCCTCGGCGAATAGTCAATATAGCCACTTTGAAAGTTCGAAAAGGCAGCAACTGGTAATCACCACGGGGCAATCAAATCTGGCTAATTTAGCATTTGAAACTGAAACCGACGAACCAAACAGTGCATGTACCATTCACTTCAAAAATGCCCTTGAAGATGACACTGCTTCCCTCGTTGTTATTAACCGTCAACCTGCACACTTCGTTCCATGGCAACGCCTTCCTGCCGCAAGGCCGCTAATCGACGCTAGCTGATCCTCTTCCCTCGATGGGAGGGAAACAGTGTCATCAGTGAGGGCATTTTCGGAGTGAATGGTAGGTGTGCTGTTTGGTGCGTCGGTTTTGCTTTCGCCTGCATACTGCCCTGGTGGAATTGGAAACCCGTTCATCGTCCTATATTGACGAAACAGTTGTTACAAAAGAACTCTTTGTAAGTTCAAGGGGCAACAAACCACAATAATGATCTAAAATTGTTGTACAAGGAATGTCATTGAAGCCTGTTCAACAACTGCTCATCCCTTGAAGCCTCCATGTTACCTTGAACGTCTTGTTTTAAACAACTGCATACACCAAGGGAAAGAAAAAATACAGCCGGATTTCATTGCCCCGCGGTGATTACCAGTGGCTCCCTTTCCGAAATTTCAAAGTGGCTGTATTGACTATTCACTGGAAGGGCCTAAACTCACCAATGTGACTCGTCTGCTTTTTTTCCAATGATTAAAAAAGGTAATTGTTTTAATTCCTATAATTACTGTAGTAATTTTGTTTGTACGCATCTGAAAATGCCTTCTGCCATAGAAAAAGTAACGCCGCATGTGGCATGTACAAATCTTCTTCCTGCAATTTTCCAATAATAGTGAACACAATGCGTCAAACACCCTGTATAACTAGAAAGACACAATGGGAAAGGGGAAGGGGAATAATAGCTGTTACAAATTTTACTTAGGATTCGCGGATAAAGAACAATGGTGACATATCGAGACATACACAACAAATGCTTATGTGTGTCTACACTCGTATAGACCTTTGTTGTCTACGCTCCTTGAATATTAGATAGACCCATACCAACTATATAGCCCAGTTTTCGACTTAAATGCATGTTTGGTTGCCCTTTTTATGGGCATTTAGCGCAAAACTCAAATGCCTAGCATAACGCAGTCAATGCAATGCCTGGAAGATTTGTAACTTGCGAGTTATTTATATAGTAATGGTTGGAGTTTATTTGTGTTCTTGTCCTCATCAAAAACAAGCCACGAAGTTTCAGGGAAAAAATAATAACAGACTGTCGAAGCTGCACTGAACAGCAGCTGCGGGCTGCAACGTGGCGACCCGTCAAGTTCTTTGTGCAACAATTCATTAGTATAAAAAGCAAGCGTTTTTGTTAATATTATTTGGGTGCCCTAAATATTACACGTAGGTCCCTCAGAATCATCACGCACATTCATTTGTTGGCGAGCCTTTATACCGCCTAATTTCGGTCCGAAAAAAATGAGATTGAATTATCATTTATAAGATGTCAGTTTTAAGTAACTTCATTAAAATTTTCAATGCAGCAGCAAACGAGAAATGAATTTCTTCCGGTATTTCTGTATAATTATTATTTAATTTGTGTTATAAGGCACGGTAAATAGGTTCACCGTTAGGCAACGTTATGAAAAAGTCAATCCTCAGGCACGGATGAGTAAACAGGTGAACTATTGATTTAGAAAATAATCCTGAGAGAGCCAACAGTAAGCAAGCTGCCGGGTGAATTTTACACAGATGGACGTGGCAGATAGTTTACCTGCATAGATATCATAGCTAACTGCCTCACAATAACTCGTTGATTGAACACACGCCCCAGTCCAGTGGTATCTGACAGCAATGTGAAAAATCAGTACGAGAGCTATGGAGACTGTCTCGTAGGTGCCACTAGATTAACGTGTGGCAGCCATGATATATATATATATATATATATATATATATATATATATATATATATATATATATATATATATATATATATATATATATATATGAACACTGGCCAGTATAATTGACTTCAGTCTGCAATGTACTGAATAACAAATCTTGGTAATTAGCGTTTGAATTTTAAGTGCTTCCATTCCAAAAAGACATTTTCTAATTACCTGAGTAGGAGGAGGAGGAATAAATGAGGAAGGACAGGGAGGTTAGCCAGTTCTCAGACCGGCTGGCTACCCTGTACTGGGGAAGGGGGTAAGGGGGATAAAAGATGAGAGAAAAGAGACGTTGTAAAAAAAAGGGAGAGAAGGTCATCAGACGATCCACGACGCTGTTTACAGTCTGTCTCTAAGACCACTTGCCCGCAGAAAGCGCAACAACGCTCTCAATGCCTTGCGTGCAGAGGACGGTCTCGGCCAGTGTCCTAATACCCTTTCTTCCGACAATT
Source organism: Rhipicephalus microplus (assembly GCF_043290135.1). Classification (NCBI taxonomy): domain Eukaryota; kingdom Metazoa; phylum Arthropoda; class Arachnida; order Ixodida; family Ixodidae; genus Rhipicephalus; species Rhipicephalus microplus. The sequence goes on along the minus strand of NC_134710.1, from coordinate 144,160,203 downwards.
GGCGATTGTCTATTCTATCTAAAGCTTTTGACAGTTCTTTTCTTGGCACGCTGAAGCGGGGACACTCGCAGAGAAGATGGGAGAAAGTCTCTGCGCAGCCACAGTTGTCACATGTCGGGCTTCTGGCCATTCTGATTCGAAACGAATAAGCATTCGTAAAGGCCACCCCAATCCACAGACGGCACAAAAGTGTCTCCTCTGCTCTGGTTATTCCTGATGGAAGACGGAGCTGTAGGTGTGGGTCCAAATTATGAAGGCGGGCGTTGGTGAATGCCGGTGAATTCCACTGAGCGAGTGTCAGTTCTCGTGCAAGTGATCGAAGCCTTGCAGCGGCGTCCGTTCTTGATAATGGTATAGCTACACAATTACCTGAGTAATTACCTGAGGATTACCTGAGTAAGTGGGAGCTGTGGAGATTGTGCTCTATCTGTACTGTGCATAATGAAAGACATTCTAGTTCACATGGCGATTGAAACTCAGACAAATTTAATAACAAATGCGTGGAGACTTGAACATTCCCCAAAATACAGCTACAAATAGAAAAGCCACTTTTCAAACAAGAACTGTTTACTCTTGCAGCCGTGCAACTGTTGCTGAAACGATATATATTACCGTTCCCTGTGTTATGAATTTATACTTTACAATGAATCCTGTGGAAGAGACTAATTCTGTGTTTCTTTTTTTTTTTTCAAGTGGCAAGGAAGGTCGGTGCGGAACGAAGTGGTTAATAACTTCAAAAGTAAGTGCAACGCAACGTGTGCCGGAGCCCCGACTTTGCTTTGTAATGTAATAATGAATTGTTCTAATATAAAAGAAACTTTTTATAAAGACGACAGCTTATGCACGCATTTTCATGTCATGTTTTAAAGCGAAAGCTTTACTGGCCTAGTCGTGCGACTTTTGCTGTGTCCTTCCACGTGCATGTCTTGAAGCGAAGAACGAATACCCTGTGACAGACTGCGCAAAATTTTGTCGTGACGTTGCAGTTGTGCATGAGCCTACAGTGAACGCATTACTCGGCTCGCATGTCCACCTCTCTGAATGCCCTTTATCTGCATCCGAGGTGACACAGCAAAGAGATCACGCATCTGCTGGCAGATGAGCACGCGAGTGTGAGCGTCTGTTAGTGGTTTAGGGGCCTGGCGTTTCTCATGTTGACTGCGGCAGTGGCTTCAGAAACTGACGAAACGACGGTAGTGAGTGAGCACAGTACTGAATGTTCGACTACCTATGTCGTTTAGTTGGTAAACTCTGCTTTACCTACCAGGGTAAACAAACATAACCAAGTGAACAAGCCTTCGCTTGCATAAGTGGGCGTAGCTGAGCTAAATCACAGCCATATTCTCTTATACAATAACCTGTTTTGTTTCCCGTATCATTACACATAGATTAGGCTGATGATGACGATTATGGACGTAGCAGTCCAGAAGATCAATAAGCTCACAAACAAAATTTGTTGCGTCTTCCTGAAGAAGATAGCTCGCGAGTGCTCCTCGTCACTGTCTATCTTTTTTGCTAATAATATGAGTGGGTTTTACGACACGATTGGATGTCATATGCTCTTACGAACATCTTGAGTGAAATAACTTTTTTTTTTGCAAATACGCGTCGAAAATCTGAAAACTGCACAGTGCGTCAATGCGGGGTGTGGAACAAAAGCTCTCCTGGCCTCCTCGAGCGAGTGTTATCTTTAATTCTGGCACTTAGCTCACTATCATGCATCCTGTCTAGATAAGCGTCAGCTCGTAGTTATCGCAAATGAATGCATTAATGGATTGTCTACAGTATTCACGGATTGAAACAGGACACTCGTAGCGCGTGGCCGCCGGTGCATGTGAGGGAGAGAACACAGTGAGGGAGAGAACACAGTGAATACAGTGAGAGAGAGAACACCTACAGAGCAGGATTACTCCTTCCGGTTCCTAAAAAGTCGGCATTTAGTTCATGAAGCGCACACTGTCAGCGTGGGGGTGCAAGGCCCGCGCGCTTTCGCATACATGCATCTCGAATTAAGTGGACGGTGCGCACCATTTCAGCAGACGACGCTCTCGATCTGCGCCCTTCGACGACGAAGCACGTACGCTGCGCAAGTAAGATATGGGATACAGCTAAGATATTGCACCTGACGTGTGCTCATAGACGTGATACACAGCTGCACAAAAGCAGGTCTATTCGGGAGGAAGACGAAGTGTCTCTCTGGCAGAACGGCGAGTCCCTCAGTTTTTCTATTTTTTGTGGATATCATTGTTTTCACCAGCCAAGTGCGGGCTCCTGCCGGCGTGTGATGAAGATGGAGTCGCACACGCGTCCACCAGACCCCACGAATCCCGCGGAAGCCGCCTCCAGGAAGCGCAATGGCGCCGAGAGCAACACTGACAGTGACGATACCATGAACTATTATGTCAGCAGTGAAGAGTCTAGTGACGACACCTTCGAGCTGGTGAGGAGCCGAAAGGCGAAGAGGCGGTTGCTGAGCACGTCATCCGATTCGAGTGCGTCCACCATAAGGCCTTCGCGTAGTATCGAGGCATTCACCGTCCTGTTCATGCCAGTTCTCGCCACGGACGATATGAGGTGCGTCAACGGGCAAGCCGTGTCTGCACAACTGGAGGCACTGGTGCCAAACGAAATCAAAGACGTCAGAGTGAACACGTGCAAGAGTGTTCTAGCCATTGACGTTAACCACGCGGCTGCGCTGGACATATTGCGCAAGGTCACAGAGCTCAATGGCATGACAGTCCACTCTCACATACCGCTCGGCAAAGAAGTCATCGCTGGAGTAATTTATGATGTTAACGAGACCATTGTCCACACAGACTTGCCAATCCTGATCAAGCCCGCTACAGAAGGCACATTCATAACTAGTGTATTTCGTCTCGGCACGTCGCGTTGCGTAAAGATCATATTCAAGGGTCAAACCCTCCCGTCACACGTGAAGGTTGGACACTTTCGGCACGCTGTTCGTCACTTCTTACCGAGGCTACTTCAGTACAGAAAATGTACGAAGTTGGGTCCCGTGCGCAGCGTGTGCAAGAACACCACCGTTTGTGTCCGATGCACTGAACCTCACGCCACTAGCGCATGTCAATCCAATACTCGGAAATGTTCGAATTGCGACGGGCCTCACGATGCATCTTCGAAGGACCATCCGATTATTCGAAGGGAAATGGCAGTGATGAATAAAACGGTTCGGGATCACTCATCTGATTGATATGTGGGGTTTAACGTCCCAAAACCACTATATGATTATGAGAGACGCCGTAGTGGAGGGCTCCGGAAATTTAGACCACCTGGGGGGGATCACTCATCTCACCGGGAAGCAGCCGCATCTATTAGACGATGACGATCACATCATCTACGGCGCTCCAAGACACCGTTGTCTCGGGAACCGCGCTCAAAGTCGCCTCCACTTCTGTCTCCCAGAACAAGCGCAGTCGGGTCGAAGGATAAAGAAGCCGCCAACAGCGACACCGTTGACGCCTGGCCGGAACTCACTCGACTACACTCCACTAGAGTGTGGCATCAGATTCAGCAGTGAAGCATTCCTCGTCCGAATTCTCTAAACCAACAGAGGAGGATAAACAAATAGTCGCCATGGTCAGCTCCCTCGTAAGTACCATTCGTGTGTTCTTCGAGAGGGTTCAAACACCAATAGCACGAAGCGCATTGCAGCTACCATCAGCCCGGTTCTAGCAAGCCTTCAGAAGTCGATTTTTTAAAGAAGATTAACAGTAGAACCATGGCTTATAAACAGAAACATCCATCGTTTGCAAATGATATTCGAAACACCTTCATATTTCAATGGAATGTGAGAGGCCTGAGGTCCCAGATATCAGGTTTCCGGCAGTTCGCGTTTAAAAAACACTTCCCGATAATAGTAACCTGTGAGCCGAACTCATCGGCTATAATAATATCAGGATACGAGTCTTTCGCCTCAACCACGAATGAAAGTAGCAGCAAAGTTATTGTTTACATTCGCAAGGACCTTACTTATTTCGCCCATGCTGTACCGCCAGATGACGAAAACCAGTACGTGTGCATTACTTTGAAGGAGAAACGGTTGTTTTTTACACTTATTGGCGTATATATATTCCCCGCAAGTCCATTTTATTGTAAGAGACTAACAGACATTATGGCAGCTATTCCAGGTCCTTGCAATATAACAGGTGATTTCAACGCACATCATCCGACATTGGGAAGCTTGAGGACAAACTCGAAGGGGCGTTCACTGATATCGTTTGTGTCAGACCACAACCTGCGCCTTCTGAGTGATGGTAGCCCGACATACCTGCGAGGAACGACGTACAGCAGGTCCCTTGACCTAACATTGGTGTCATGTTGCTAAGTTCAAAAGTGTGGTGGTTTACAGATATCAAAACCCATTGTAGTGACCACATTTCGACTTATGTCAGCGTTGATGGCCAAGAGACTGCGTCCTCGCCGGTCAATCAGTATATAGACGGGACACTTTGTGAAGATCAAGTGGAGAACACGTGCGGAATTAATTCCTTGTGTGGCTTAGAAGAAATAATTGCAGATGCAATAAAAATTGTACGCGCCGCTTCACACGCTCACAGAAGCGCACGGAGCGTGACATTGAATTAGAAAGGCTTCGGGCGTTGCGTAGACGTGCTGAGAGAAAATACAGGCGCACCAAGTCGATTCTTTATCTCAGAATAGCAAAGCGTATGCAGAAAAAAAATACAACGCCAAATAGACAAGCTGCAGGATCAAAGGTGGAAAAGCTTTTGTGAGTCATTAGACACACGGAAGCCATTGTCTCAAGTATGGAGAACTGTACAGGGTCTTCGCTTAGGTGCCGTGCAACGTCATCCCTTCAAGGCTCTAGCACTTCGTCTTAGGCACTGTGCCGTGCTCCCGACCGGGTTGCAGAAATTAGGTGCCTTTTCTCATCTTCTAACCACTACCACCGCTTCGTCTCAACCGCCGTGAAATCGACGTTGCAGAGGATTTTGCGTGAACATCACCGGCAGTACAGTCCTATTCTCCGATGTGCTTTTATGCAATATTCCCGGTCCACGAGATATATATATGGATGCTCTATTTTCTATGGAAGAGCTAGAAGCTGCACTGAAGCTGTGTGGGCATTCTTCTTCACCAGGGCCCGATGGGATAACGTATACGGCTCTGCGTCACTTAGGCCAAGCTGCTAGACGACAACTGCTAAATTTGTTTAATCGGTCATGAGAAGATGGCATCGTACCTCAAGAATGAAAACGGAGCCGTCTTGTACCACTTCTAAAAGCAGGGAAATCCCCTCTGGTGCTGACATCATACCGGCCTGTAGCTCTCGCCAGCTGTGTTGGGAAACTCATGGAGCACATGATTCTCACGCACCTGGAACGGTTCCTTGAACGGCACAACATTTACCTCGACTCCATGGCGAGATTTCAACGAGGCCGTTCATCGATTGACAACGTCATAGATTTGGTGTCATAAGTGGAACAGCAAAAATTTAGGAAACGACTAGCACTTGCGCTCTTTCTTGATGTGAAAGGTGAGTATGACAACGTTTCTCATCAAGCTATACTAGACACACTGCTGTTAATTGAACTGGGAGGGCGAATGTTTCGATGGATCTGAATCTACCTGACACGAAGATCTTTTTTTGTATATACTGAAGATGGCCCGACCTCAGACCACTACACGTGCCGTGGCGTCCCGCAAGATGGTGTTTTAAGCCCAGTTCTTTTCAATTTTTCTTTACTTGGCCTGGCGGAAGCTCTTCCTGAAACAGTCAGTGCTTCAATATACGCTGATGGCATCTGTGTCTGGGCATCGGCATTGACACGCTTACAAGTTCGAGCAAGGATACAGAGGGCAGCGTCGCAAGCATCTGATTATCTTCGCACGCAAGACCTAACAATGTCAACAGAAAAATGTGCACTGGTGGCCTTCACGGGCAAGGCGATGACAGGTTACCCATAAGCATAATGGCCAGCCAATCTCTTACAAGCGTAAACATCATTTTCTATGTGTCACTGTTGACCGCAACCTCTCCTGGAGCCATCATGTGACTAGCATATAAGCGAAACTGGTATCTATTGCCCACGTCCTGAAAGTAATCGCTGGAAAAAGATGGGGTCCGTCATTGAGTTCCATGCTAAAGCTTTACCAAGCACTTCTTATTGGTGTACTGCGCTACAGTTCTCCTCTGCTGTCTAAAACTTGCAACATGAACATTTGAGCACTTCACAGCGTGCAAGCACAGGCACTACGTGTTACTTTCAGCCTACCACGAACTTCCTCAACCGCTGGAACAGCTATATTGGCTCGAGATCATCCGGTTACGACCTACGTCACAACCGATGTGCTGAGAGCACAATTCACGGATGGTATCGAGCCATTTGAAGTTTCTGCCAGAAAAACGACCACAGGCGTCGTTCTCTAAGGTCGTCAGCTCCCACCGCGCTTTGCTACCATCCGATTTTATACCCTTGGCGCGTTTACCGTCCGCCTAGTGGAGCCTACGACAACCCGACGTGCGCCATTCTATCCCTGGAAAAGGAAATGGAAAAGTCGTTTCTGCCTTGGCCTTGAAGCAAGCGACTCTGGACTGTTTACACACTTTCTACGCGGACAGAATCCACGTATACACGGATGGATCTACCACCCAGACTACCTCCACCGGTGCCACCGTCATTCCATCGCGACACATCAACATCACTTACAAACTTTGCCACGTGAGTACATAGACTGGTTCGGAAATTGTAACCCTGCGAGGTGCCATCGAATATATCAAGCAACAACCGGCTATTCGAAGGACAGTATTCTGTGACTCAAAGGCGGCTCTACAAACTCTTTCGTCGGCACTTCGTCGTGGGTCCCACGGACAACTAGTATGGGAGATCAGAGAAATGCTGCACTATGCGACCAAACAAAGACACAACGTTGTGTTCCAGTGGATACCAAGTCATTGCGGTATCTCCGGCAATGACCTCGCCGATGAAGCAGCCACAAATGCACACGTACAAGCAAACCCTGTCTCCATACCTTTATCTAAGATTGACTCAGCTAGATATTTAAGTAAGCTGGCACAGGACATGACACTCCAGAAGTGGCCGTCCTCACAGTTCGCACATCATCCACTATATTCTCTCGATCCATCTCTACGACTGCGGCTACCCTCTGCTCTTTTTAGGGAGGAAGGTATAGTGATGTGCCATCTGCGTCTGCTCGTAGCCTTCACCAATGCCTACTCATTTAAGATAAAGATGGCCAACAGCGCGGAGTGCAACTACTGCGCCGTCGATGCGACTATTGAACACATCTTATGTTACTGCCCGGCATACACAAACGAGAGGCTTCACCTGCGCAGTGTTTTGAATCAACTGGACAGAAGTGATTTCAATGTCGAGAAAGTATTGAGACCATGTCACTGCCCATCCGATTTCCGAAAAGCAACGAAAGCACTGTTGCATTTTCTCAAAGCCACCGGCCTGTTTCATCGTTTGTGATGGTGAGTGTTACACGTCGGCCCAGTCAGTGACCTTTTCTCTCCTCTTCTATAACTTTCATTCCCCTCTCCCCTTCCCCAGTGCAGGGTCGCCTACCGGGGCTCAGCCCTGGTTAACCACCCTGCCTTTCTCCTTGTGTTCTTCTCTCTCTCTCTCTCTCTCTCTCTCTCTCTCTCTCTCTCTCTCTCTCTGCACACAAGCAGTTTGTCCTGTTTTTTGTCGTGACGAAAAGGAAAAGCAGCAGCCACGGGCCTGTTTCCGTGCACCATTAAAACAATCACTTAGTGTTTCGTTGTTTCACCCCGAGCAGCCAATATTGCGGCAATTCTGCGTGGCAAGTTTATGCAAAGCTGCCGGCCACGGAATAACGAGCTAGCTTCTGCCATATTTAGTCAATAATAGGCCACAGTTTGCCCTAGCGACACTAATACATATCATTTCCATGTTGCCTGAAAGAAAGCCTGTTACTCTTTTTTTTTTCTTGTCGAGGCAGAAAGCATGAAGAAAACTTTCAATGATTTATGCAGGTGTTTATCAGGTATATGAACGCACATAAGGCGCAATCTTCTAACTGAATCTTGAGTCTCACTTGCACAGAATGCGTATAACACATCGCCTCAGTGCGCAGATTGAGAGGGCCGTCTGCTGGCGCCGCAATAAATGTGGTGCGCAGTGGTGAGCTAGTGCGGTCGACATACGAATGTGTGTGAGCCTTGCAGCGCCACGCTGGCAGTCTACACATGGTGAACAACAGGCCGACAATTCGGCGACCGGAAGTAGTAATCCTGCTCCGTAGGTGTTCTGCCCCTCGTTCTACACCAGCATGCAACACATTGGTTCTACGCACACGCATGAGCGGCGGCACATGTACCGTCGGCCACACGCTCCGAGTGTGCTGTTTCAATCCGTGAGTAGCATATGTGCGTAGCCTTCTGTGCTTATCAACCTTCAGCACCTCACTTCTTTTTGTCCCTTTATCTCAAAGCAGAGTAGCAGCAGGCTAGACATAACACTTCCGGTCGACCTGGCGTGCTTGTCCCCTACCGCACCAACGAGATTTGGGGAAGAGCCTGTGGCCGCTGCTGAGGATCAGCTAAGAATTAGCTAAGGCTACTGATGGAACCTCGAGGATCAGCTAAGGCGTGTGGCAAAGCCCAGGATGCGGCCGTAGCTCATCCTTGGCAGTATCATCAAATAAATACGTGTATCCTCTCTCTTTCTATAACTACACTTCTTTATGTTACGCCAATTGACATGGATAATAATGAAATAGCGTTGAAGAGTTCGTTTCGCCGGAATTCTGGCGTTGGTGCCATTCGTTTTGAAGAAAAGTCATCATTTTGTCGATGACCTAAAAAATGAGAAAGATGAAACTACAATAAATAGTGAAAATTTCCAGATCAGAGTGAGGATCGAACCCAGGCTGTTTACATGGCAAGCAGGGGTTCTACCACACACCAATGAGTCTGCTTGGAAGTACAGATAAAGCAACTTCCACTGCTTGGAAATGCAGTGAAAATATTTTTTACGCTTTGCAAACACACGCATCCTGTATACAGGCTTCACGTACAACATATCACTAAAATATTGCGTCATACAAGCGTTCGGGCGTCGAAACATGTGATTATCATAACGACTTCATTGTTTAAAACGGCCACCCATTCCAAAAATGACACACACATTACTGCGCGTAATGACATACTTCAGCCGCGAAATAACACAAACACGGATATCATTCAGCAAGCATCAACTAGGCCAACAAACAGCCTTGATATAGCACAACTAGTCGCCTCTCACTGGATGATGAGCTCATCTTCTCCTGCATTAGGCACTTAAAACGATGCTTATGGTGTGGCCTACCCCTTATTCTTGTCGTTGTGTGTTTCGTTACTATGTGTTTGTGTTATTTCATGACTAAAGTATACGTCATTACGCAAGTACCAACTAAGCTAAAAACAATCGCAATATAGTGCATTCATTGGTCTTTCGCTGGATGATAAGCTAATCTGCTTCGGCATTAGGTGCCTAACAAGGTTACTGCGCGTATTCTCTTTGAACCACGGAGCAGGTACTTATAAATTCTAAAACATTTCACGCGCATTATTGCTTTTGGTTTAAGCATGCTACTCCTTACACAAGATGCAGCCATATGCGAAAGTTACATTGCCACAAGCCACTGCCATCTTTATCATTTACATTGTCGCAATTCACTATATAAAATTCCCGAGTAACATCATACAATAAAAAGTGTGTACTAAGTAGCTGACGTGCACTATGTGTACAAAACATCGCTATCGCGTTCAACTCTTAAAGGCGAAGCTTAAAGATCTCCCAATTTTTTCGCTCAGTTTTTCATTTTTTAAGAGCTTAAAGTGTGCAGTACTGGACAACATCAGAGCTGTTCCACCTTATTGGCTGTCCCACCTGCATTGAACTGGACCCCACTCTAATACCACAGTCACATCATTAAACGTAAACGCACTTTGAGCAAGTGCTTTTCATTCGCACTGAGAGTCACTTTGGTGGCACGATGATAAAGAGAGAAGGGTCCTTGGGAAGAGATGGTAGTGGTGACGACTAAGTCAGTAACTCTGCATGTGTTTGTTATTTTAGGCAGTATTTTACAAAGGATAATGGGTAATAACTATAAACAGCCTTTTGAATAAACCTAAGGTACAAACGTGGTGTACGAGGACATTGTACGACATGTGCTCGGGCGCGCACTTGGTAAACGCTTTCGGAAACTGCGCAAGGGCGAGAATAGTATGGAAGATTTTTTTTCTTTCTGTTTCTATTAACAAAAGCTATGCTATTAAAATACTGCCGACGTATCAAAGGGAGTTCGGTAAACGCACTTGCCGGCGTGTACATTCTGCTGCAAGTGTCACACAGCGTTGCCGCGTGGCAGAGTGTGAATGACACTGTCGGTGGCGTGCACATGGAATCGCTCAAAGTGCCGTTTCGGTTATCTGTTGACAAGGAAAGAAAGAAAAAACTAAAGCGCAGTACCTGTCAAAGACACAGTTGAACTCTAAACACCCGACACAAAACGGTAAAGTGAAAAAATGTCCACAGCACGGTGACATTCATCAAGCCAAGACAAAACTACACGCAAGCATAGCGATGGAAATGTTAAAGACCTTAACGTACCTGCGTCACCGCTTCGTCCGATTCCGGTTTCATGGTGATGGTCCATAAGCGGCAAGAAGAGACAGCGTCTCCAAAGCGGCCAACTTCAACATAGCGGCCGGTGTATTTTCTGTTCAGATCTGAAAAGGTTCAATCGAGAGAGGTTAGTATACCTAGCAATAAGACATTATACATTCTGGCACATACTTCGAGCTATCAGAAGTGAATTTGGCTACAACTTTGATACTTTACTCAGGGCTTGCTTGCTACAAATCGCATACAAATGTCGCCGTCATAACTACTTTAGGCACACTTTATTTGTTCTCCAAGTTTGCGAAAGACAAGAACGTTAATTGGAGCAAAGTCATGACAGTATCTTTCGTACTGGTTGCATTGAAGTCAAAGCAATAACCTACTATCAGGGCTGTGATAACATGACATGATTTTTGCTTATACTTTTGTTTCTCGTGATGTGGTCTTCGGTCACCGCGTGCACATCTTTGTAGGCAGCCATTAGTGTCTCACAGCGACAGCGACAAAAAGACATATATTAGGCTGCGGCTAAACTGAACTATTGGATTACACACGAAGCCTCAATTTTGCATCAATGTATTGAATGTTGCAATGCATGACCGCATTACTCAAGACGTCTACTAGTACGATTGACGAGAAGTCCAACACGCCACGTTCTAACAGCTATGAAAGAACAATTCTTCCTTTACTAATAAGGCATACACAAGATAACTAACTCGTACAGGAGTTTTCAACTAGTAATTCAATCGTGTTTACGAGGAAAAAAAAAACTTGAGATGACTGAATTGCGGAACACAGGGGCGGATGCTCTACAGATTCTCAATATATACTACAAAATGTGATAATATGCTGCGCTATAACATCAAAAGGCTTTTTCCTGTCAAGTCTGCATCATCCTCGCATATGATGAAACTTGGATACATTTATTACCAAATGAGCATTAGCGAATGAGAATACTTTGCCTAATACGAATTTCAAGCGGCAATGCTCCAACCAGCGACAACATTTGTTTCCGCATTTTAGGCGCTCCCCACCGTATTTACGGAAGTGAAGCACAACTACATAATTGAACTCACGAGTACTCTTCTACAGCGCAAATTTTAAAGGCAACCCCACCAGGTCAAAGCGCACTGTGTGATTTCTAGATGTGCCTAGAAATCAGTCATTCAAAGCCTTCGTTACCATCATGGATTACGACGTACTTTTAACTAACACAATCGCAAAGGAACCTAATTCTAGGCCACGGTTTGTGTTTTGAGCATGCGCTGTGAACGCTTCTAAGTGAACGCACGTATCGATTCTTCTCTCTTTGCTTCTTCCTTTCTCTATTCTTTTCCTACCCTTCTCCTCCCTGCACATAAAGTAGCAAATCAGGTTCTACCTGGTTAACCTGCCTGTTTTTCATTTCCTATTTTCTATCTCTTTCTATCTCTTTCTCTCTCGCTCTCTATCCATCAAGGTTGCCATTTGGGCTTGTTGGTTTGCCCCACGGAGGAAGGAAAGGTAAGGAGAGGGCATGCCCAGCCGGCACGGGGCGTGAAAAGTGTGGTGGAAATGACATCATGGCGGCCATATTCACTAGGCACAATGACGGCGTTGATATGGTTACTTGTTGCTCAGTGGAGCTAGTCTCGCAGTGAGCGGCCGCAGCTGGCGGTGGAATGTGTGCCTCCCCAGGTCTCGTGCTGAGCCGTGGCGGACAATGTCCGTGCTCTGCGCCGCGTTATTGGTTACGCAGTGTTTTCCTGGCAGTTACATTACTCTTAGCAACGTTTACGAATCCTTGTCCACCACGGGGTTTCAACAGCGCGTAAAACGAGTGCATATCCATGTGTCGTGCGGCGGATGACATGGATGAAGCAATTATTGTTCAGCGAAATTGCGTTGGGCACCATGACGAAGCGGAACGACGACGAACGCCTTGCAGGTCAGTGATGGTTGGGCATTGCTCCTGCTTGTGACAACGGACGACGCTGTTGGGCCCAGCAAGACGCCATGAGGACCATGTGCACATACGTAGCTTCGTGTTGTGTGTGTACAGTAACAACTTGCATGTGCGTATTAAAACGCCTTTTCTGTTCCGCTTGGTACACTCTCCACCAGCATTGCATGTAATCTCTACGTAACAGCAACCGCGTTCAACTGTCACTAGCACCGTGCTCAAAGTCACCACGGTCGCAGAATGCTGACGCTGGTGAGTTTCACGCGGAACACTGACACAGTGGCCGGACGCTGCGTCGGCCGCGTGGCGGAATTCAACCGTAGAAGGCGCACGACTGATCGTGTTGTCTGTACAGTTGCTGAATTATATGACGTGAAAGCACTCGCCGTTGTCGGTGCATCTAGCGCGCGTTCTCTCGTAGTTGCTTCGTTGTCGGCGAGCTGTTACTCCCTGTTATTACTCGGACAAAGCGATTTCGCTGAAGGTGTCCCGCAGGCTCAGAGTGATGAGCCCCGTTCCATTAGTTTCGGATCGTCACGACACACGCGCTGCGCAGCCCACGTGCTTTCCGAGCCGGAGAGAGAGTCGTGCCTTCTGCTTTACATTCGGATGTAAACAAACGAGGAGAATTTGCCTAGTCAATATGGCCGACTTCCGGCTTCATCCCGGCTTCCCAACGAGTGACGTCAGGGCCTCTCTTTACCTTTCCTTCCTCCGTGGTTTGTCATTTGTGAGCATAAACCCATTCAACGTTTGTAAACATGAGTATGCGCCGTCAATTTACTGAGGTGCTTCTAGCAACGTTGAGGCGTGCAGGCTCCGCCCAGCCCAAAGCTCGCCACTACCCGCGGGAGGCTTCCCGACACGCTATGCTCGGAGGCAGCTTTGCAGCTGCTGTGCCAGTTGTCAAGTGATCATAGGGTGCGGCGCCAAGCTTTGGACTGGGCGGAGCCTGCGCGCCACGACGCTGCTACAAGCGCCTCAGTAAGTCGACTGTGCCTACCTCTGTTTACAAAGATTGAAAAGGCCAATAACGCTGCGCATAAATGACACGGACCTAAGAACAGATGACACAACACACTCTCTTTACAATGACCGTATCGTTTCAGTCCCACTTGTTTCTTCGCTGGTGACTTTCTATCAAACAGTCCACGAATACAGCTGGAAATAGGATGACGTTCAAATCATCTGCGCCATTAGTATCAATGGCACGAGCAAAGAGGTGCACCCATGTTTCTCCTCTGGTCGAGCGCTTCCGGTTTTCCGAATATTCAGAAAATGGGCTAAATTAAAAAAAACTGATACGAAATCAATTGTTTCAATTTAGTTTAGGAATTATATTGTGTATATATGATATCAGAACGTACGTCTACCTAGATAAGGTTTAATACCTATTAGAATAATCAGTAAAAATTAATTTCATGAGCTAACTGAAAGAACAGTATATTTTCTTGTGAGCAGCGGTGATCGTTGCGGCACCTGGCGGAGGAGGTCTCAACACCGCGCTTTTTTCTCAAGGGCCTCCGGGATCCGTTTCGTTAGTGCGACAAACGACAAAGTTAGCCAAAGGAATACATGAGGACACACGAAAGCCGAGGTACGAGTGCCACTACAAGAAGTCAAGAAGTCTACATTTCAAGGGCTCGTTTTCTTTGTTAGACACAATATATATGAGATCCGGCAGGCTATCATGCAACGGAAAGTACAGGGAATGTTATAAGAAGTAATTGTAGTGTAAGTGTTAAGAAAAAAAAGTGGACGGAAATATAGGACGCGTAGAGCATCGAATGCGTTATTCGAGGGTCACAGGTTTGGTCCCTGCACAATCCAAGTTATCTTTTCGTCCACTTTTTTTTTCTTCACATTTATATTTAAAAACTTTCCAAAAAATACCCTTTTTCCGTGGCATGATTGCCTGTCATGAAGTCTAGTATTATGGTCGCCTACAGTTGTTTTTATTATTATTATTATTATTATTATCTCTAGTCATGGTAGTAGTAGTAGTAACAGCATAACAGGTGGATTGTTGTGAGACGTAATGAGACCCAATCTCTGACCAAATAATCACAGCGAACTCTGAAGCACCAAAGGTAGCCTTCCCTGCCACAGGAAGCTCATTACATGATCAGAATATCTGTATTGCTACACACACGCTTTCCACACAGTTTAACATTACCATATTTGTAGGGTCACAGCAAGCACTACACCTATCCACACAGACATTCAAACTTCACAAACGGCGAGAAGGACAGAGAGCGGCAGAGAGATATGGTGAGGGAGAGGGCATTGACGTCAGAGTTGTTGTCCTATGAGACGTGCTTGTTATGCGCGAGTGATGTGCGTTCCGGATAGAAATTGACCATGGTCTTACACGAGAAGATTTTCTCCTCAGCCTCCTGAAGCTGCTCCCTGGAGGACGGACACCAACGTGCCAGCTTCATGTCGCAGGGTGCACCCACTGTACAGGAGGATGGACAGTCTCCGGCACTCGGTGCGCGGGCCGCCTTCGCCGGCGCGGCTGCTGCGAGCAAAAAGAAAGAACGACAGGCGCGCTTGACACGTCACAATACGCCCACCTGCACACGACCGCAGCTATACGACTATACTGCTGCGCTTCACAGAACTAGCGCTATCACTCGCAGTTTTAAAAAGAGCGGAAATTGTATGATTACTCGGGGAACTTTTGTTGCTGGAGTTTTCATAAAATATTTCGCTACATTGCGTTGCACGGTCGCCTCGATGAGGTTCAAATGAAAATACGCACACGCAAAAGCCTAGGGTGTTTTCCGTGCGTATGTTGTTGAGCTGCTACGGAAGCGACACGTTACAGATGTGGCAACATATGCACGTGACCGAACTAACCATGACGCTTTGCGGTGCGCTCTCATTGCGCCTGAATCTAGCTGTCCTGCAGCCGTGTAACTATAGCTTATCACGTATACATTTTTACTTAGCCAACCTTCATGCTACCAGTGCCGCTTTTTTTTTTAACACGAAATTGTTCTATGCCGGGGTCCAGCACTGCTCCGCTGACATACTTCCGCCACGAAAGTGACCATGAAAAACATATACTAAGATACTGCAAAAAAAACCAAAAGGCAACCCTTCGTCTCGCGCAATCCAAACAGCAACATCTCGAGTCCAGACAGTCAGCTCCTGGCGCTAACCATTACTCCACGAAGCGTACGTTGCATAGAATGCTAACGGCAAGCCATTCATTTGAACCATACAACTTTTAGCAGTCCTCAGAGCTTCGAAACTTTGTTGCGTTTTCGTTACCAGTGGCGAAATGGCGCGGTTGATGGTCATCGCCTCCTCGAAGCGCCGCCTCCACAAAGCGTGGGCGTGGTCTCTCCTGCGCGTGCGCGCTTATCGGACTCGTAACATGAGAGAGGACGAAGGTCATTTCGCACACTACCGCGGCCGCGTTCACAAAACGAGCGCGCTGCTGATACATGACGCAGAAAAAATTGTAACAGTTGTTCGCGCCCCTCCTGCACATACTTGTGCGCTCGTTTCATGCATCTTTCTTTCTCTGTCAACAGCGCGCTTTAAGTGTCAAGCTGTGACAGTTGTTAGTCCGCGCTAGTCCTGTGTATGCTAATTTTGTGCGTGCTTTCTGCTTGAGTTGTGCGCTGCCAAGTTCGAGCTGCTTGCCGTTCTTAACGTGACATTGAAGTTTGTTGTTGTTGCTGAAAGAATGCACAATAAACGCTCAACTACCTATGTAAAGACACGTTTCACTTTGGTGTTGTACCGACTCCTATAAAGAAGGATCAGCCACATTTTTTTCAATAATTTTTGAATTCGCAATTGTAGCTGTCTATTGTATTATAGAACGCTAAATGAAGGACTGTCTGAGTAGGGTAGCGAAAATTCACTAGTCATGCTTGCTTGCTTTCTTTCTTTCTTTCTTTGTTTTTTTCTTTTTTTGGGGGGAGTTTTTTACCATGTTTATGTGCCGCCATCTGCAACTACGTGAAACACACCTATCCGGCTGAGATAAAGGGCCTGCAATAGGTCACAGTGACGGGGAACGAACACGAGGTGGTCAATGCGTACGACTTCGAGCTCCAACACTCCTGACTGTATGAAAAAAGAAAAAACATTGGTGCAAGCGCTGGTTGCGCAATCGGTGAAGGAAATTCGACATGTGACATTGAAGAGAACGCTACAGTCACAGCAAACAAGACATGTGAACATGGAACAGTGATAACATTACTCGACAGCAGTGGCTTGCCTTCTTTGGCCCCCGAAACAACCGGGTAATTTTTATTGGTAAATATAATCTTTAAAAGCGGTAAAGTTTTAGTCGTGTAAGTAGTAATGACGATTGTTTTGGGAAACTTTCCATAAGGGTAGTCCCCAAAGTCATTCGCTGCTGACCTCAAAGCTTATCCTTCAGCAGAAATTTAGTATAGCTGTACAGTGTTACATGTTCAGTTCTCCCATCATCGGTCACGTCCCAACAATGCATGACCAAAGGACATAAAATGTTAACTGCACGTAAAGTTCATGTCACACCCAGAACCGAAATATATAAATCTGTGAATGTCGATATCTATAATTTTAAACTGCAAATAATATCAAAAACTGTAAATGTCAATATCCCGGTGCCGAAGAGTGAACAAGTTCCTTTCGACAGCCTTTCAAGGCTTTGAAATGCGAAGTTATGACGTCTCATAACACATTGTTCCTAGTTCACTCAGCTGAAGCTTCACACGACGTCAGAGTCACTATACGACTTCCGAATGACGAGACACATTTTCAGTCTTCGAATATAATTGTCCTGTCGTTTTTCAAAGTGCTTGATTTGATCACGTCCCTCTGACATTAGTGAATTAGACACGGCTGGAGCAGGTTTGCGTGCAGTTCACAGGCACTTCGTTGCTTTTCGAGTTCTAGTCTAGCGATATATTTACTTTCTGCCATGTTCTCGAGGGAATTTTCGCGGACGTGCAGACGACCTGATTTTTTCGCATTCAAGTCAGTTACGTTCTCCAACTGGGCCTATATAGTAAACGTCCGGCGTACGGTAGCTTCCAGTAAGAGAAAGCAGCTCCCAATGTATGCTAATGTACACAATACGTCACTAGCTGTCGACATGCCGTCCCTTAATTCTGGCTCCCGTACGTAACAAGCTTTCAACAGCCTATGGCGAAGTAGTCGGCAACCGGCCGTTGGCAAGCCTGAACCTGTCGGCACATAGGCTACATTATTCGCACGCACTGGCACATGCTAGAAAGTAGAAGATTTTCGACAAATTAGACTGGGATTAGTTATGAATGGCACTAAAAGACGGCACACAAAAGTGCAAGAACACAAGGATGGGCGCCAGACTCGCAGTGACGCCGCGCCGACGCCCTTTGACATGTAGGTGCGCATTGCAGGGAGTGTGGATGCGTCCCTCAATTTGAAAAAAAAAAGCTATAGCATCATCACCATGAGTAATGATCAGACAACTCGGCAGATACTAGAGGCTTTGCACATTTCTGACACTAACTCATGTATCAGCGTTTCATCTATCACATTATTTTAATAGGAATCCATGACAAAACCTTGCGGGTTAATTACGTACGCCATTCTAGGCGCCAAACACGCCTGCAATGTTCAAGAAGCTTCGGAACTGTAAAAGATCTTTTTGTTAGGGTCACGCCCACTTCACGAACATTACAGATTATTCTAGAACCCACGCGGCTGCAGGTGATAACGCTAGAATATTCGATAGCACGTGTATAAATGTCGACCCGTTTCAGCGCTTGTCAGCTAATCGACGGCCGACGCTCAGCTCGCCGCTATAAGTGCCAATGTCTTGTGACTTTCCTTTTACGTGGTTGAAAGTTCGGCCGAAAAAACAATTTAATCTTCGACTTACTGTCTGCTTGCTTCGTCGACGTCGCGACCCCGTGACACTATTTGTGAGTCAACGTGAATAAAAATTAGTTGCGAGTCCGGCGCCCATTTTTAATTGTGTTCTCATCATTTTGTGTCCCTTGCTTTTTCTTAGCGCCGTTCATAACTAGTATAAACCCTCGCCGATTCGTCCAACTGTCAGTGCTACTATATTGGGTAGTAGTTTGCTTCTTATGGTAAAGACCATCATTATTTCCAATTTTCAAGCAGCATACTGACAGACATTACACCAAGAAGGTATTGAGACCAAATTTTTACTGTTATTACAATGTGCTTTCTTTCTGACATTATATATACGTGGAGGTGATGCGAAAGGCTTTCAGAAACGAAAGGTTCACAAAAAAGTGCATACACAAGCATACTGAGAACTACCTCGGCATTGAAAATGTATATTAGCATCACATTAAAAGCGCATCAACCTTACGCAGCAAGATTAAGAATGGAACCCAAAATGTCACGCCATAATTTTACACACAAAAGAAAAGGAAAGAAATGTAAAAGCTCGAAACAGGCGTCAATTTATTTATTGAAAAATGCGTAAAATTTTTGTACGAAGTCCGAAAGAATAACAAGAAGGGGAAGATAAAAGCTTGCGATAAAAATTTGAAACTCGGAAACACGGGATGGGTGCTGAAACCTCCAGCACCCACTGTCTGTTTTCGAGTTGATGAAAGTACAAAATAGTATAATGTGGAACACGAAGAAGAGATGTCCTATACTCGTTGTAATAACACCGTTTTTATCTACTATTCTTCTTGTATATTAAAGTACCTATCTTTTGTACGAAACAGACGTATTTTTTTTCGGAAAAAATAATTTGAAATGTCGTTTAATATTACAGGTTCACAATATCTGTGCATTAACATTGCAGAATGACGGTCCTCATTCGTTTCGTATTTGTTGTGTGCCATGTCGCAAGCAGTGTCAAATATAACACTCGTTTCTTTGTCAACCTGGATTTTGTAATTTTTTGTTCCTCAATTTTTGATAAATTTATTACAGTTTATCCACTCAATCTTTCAGCATTTTGTATTTATGTAATAGTGATATAGTGCTGTTATTCGAATATAGACGCCAAGCCTGGGCTTTATCAAAGATTTATGCATCTTAGATGCTGTTTTAGACACTCTTTGGGTGATTTCTATGTGTATCGCAGTGCGTTTTTGAAGGCGTGCGTCAGTTTTTGCATTTGACATATATCATGCGAAGTATCGCGTAGAATGAGACACACGGTAGGCCCATGGCTCGAGTAACGAGGGATATTGTGATTTGCTACGGTTAAAGGGTAACTCCAGTGCATTATCTACCGTACTGAGGTAATCCTGTTTTAAAATAATATTGTCAGTCCTACAAGACGGGGGGGGGGGGTCACGCTGACCTGACTGGGGAGAGGGGGGGGGGCACACACACCAGCTTCCCTTTGTGACGTGACTATATCGACGGTAGTTTGAGCAGATTGTGTACATGTATATCAAAGTCATAAGACTCCCCTCTCCACATGCGTATATGCAAGAGAATAAGTAAAGACAGAGTAGCAGAAGTAAAATACAGTAAACAACAGGTACAGTGGTCGTTTGGAGCGACGGCCTCTCGTCCCACTATTGAATAGACTAGTCTTCGAAAACGCGTCAATACGACGAACCGCCCGATCGGAGAAGACATCGTTGATCGCTAATCTCTGTTAAGCGTAGATGACGTAGTCTTCGTCGGGTGAAGGGCGTTTCACAAGTCAAGGACAGATCCGCTTACAACGAGGAATGAGAGTGATTGCATGCCTATGATAATGAGTTTTATGCTCAGCTCCATATGTCAAGCAGCCCTGACGCAGTGATAGATTTCAGTCAGCATTCTTTAGTTTACTGCACGCGTCCACGCATACTTGTGGTACGCACTAGGTTTTTTTTTTTTTTAGTGAATTGTGTTTCACGTATGCAACACGACTTTGCACGCGTTATTTTTCAGGCACACCTTCTCGCAACCATCGTTGACATTACAGTTGCACTGTGACTTTTGATATGAATGAAGTGCTCAAATCGCAGAGATTTTATCGGGCAATCTCTGAGGGCAAGGTAATCATTATTAGAAATGTTCACTTGGTGTCAATAGGAAATGACCCTGGGACCAGACTATACCTCCTCACGCAGGAACATCTTGTTTGCTGCGTATTAATGCTAAAAAACTATACGTGCAACAACGCGTAATGTTCTCGCCTTTTTTCTAGCATCCGTCGCTCTGCTCCCTGAAACGATAGCGATGCGGCAAGGTGTCTTCCATTGTTTGCAAGCATGCAGCCGTCATTTCTCTTTATGTAAACGATTCAGAAATTTCACCCCGCAGCGTCAACATACCATGCCATACGCCATGTATACACTGTTCTAGCTAGCACAGCCGTCAGCACCTTTAACTTGAACGCTCCGCCGCAAGGCCTCGGCTCGCTTGGACTGAGGTCAGCGCCAACAAGCGTTTAAAAGGATATGCTGGCTACAGCTAAGGATAGATGTAGCGCGCGTCGGTTTCACTAGTGAATTTCTTTTCCAGTCTGCCTGTCCGGCGGGTCGAATGCACTCACTTCGCATCCCGTTGTCGCCACGTTTCGCTCGTGGCTACGTTATCGCGCACGCTCATGGCAATTGTTGTTGTATGCTTATCTCGACAATGAAACATTGCGTGCGACAGCTTACTCACCTGACGAGTTTGAAGTCGCAGCAAGGAATCACATGCCCCGCCGTGGTGGTGTAGTGGCTAAGGTACTCGGCTGCTGACCCGCAGTTCGTGGGATCAAATCCCGGCTGTGGCGGCTGAATTTTCCGTGGGGACAGTAATGTTGTAGGCCCGTGTGCTCAGATTTGGGTGCATGTTAAAGAACCCCAGGTGGTCGAAATTTCCGGAGCCCTCCACATGGCGTCTCTCATAATCATATGTTGGTTTTGGGACGTTAAACCCTACATAACAATCAATCAATCAAATATGTCAATCAGCAAGGAATCACATGTATAAATAGCAGAGCAAATGAATGTTCATGGCATTAGTAAAAGTTTCACAATAAATCTGAAATGCGGTGGCGTTGTTACTGTTCTGATTCAATAATTTTCAGTAAGCGTCAATTGACCTGTTCTCGCAATTTAGAGTGTGCATTTCTGTTCGGTTCACGCTGCATGGAAGATGTCGTATAGAGCGCAATGTTTATGCGTGTTCTCAGCAAAAAATACGCATGGATACAACGCAAACAAAGCAATTTACGTGTGAAGTTCCGCATAAAAGCTTAAACTGCCACCTTATCTTATAATTATATCGCGGTTCTGCGAAGATAAACCTCAGATATTCTTGCCCGCACAAATGTCGTGCTTTAAGATATATTCCGTGCAGCATGAGCCGAGCAGAAAAGCACACTCTAAATTGCGAGAACAGTTCGATTCAGGCTGTCTGAAAATTGTTGAATAAAACATGAACAAAGCCACAGCATTACAGATGTATTGTGAAACCTTTACAAATCCCTTGAACGTGCGTTTGCTCTGCTTTTTATACATGTGATTCCTTTTGAGCAGAAGCTGCGAACTCAAACACGAAAGGTGCGTAAGCTGTCACACGCTATGGTTCATTGTCGAAATTAGTACAAGACAACGAACGCCATGGGCGCATGCAAGAACGTAGCCTTGAGCGAAACGTGGTGAAAATGGGAATCGAAGTGAGTGCATTCGACCAGCCCGTCAGGCAGACTGGAAACAGAAATTTACCAGTGAAACCGACACGCGCTAAATCTAATCTTAACTGCAGCAAACATGTCATTTTCAACGCTTGGTAGCGCCGACTTCAGTTCAAGCGAGCCGATGCCACGCGTCGGAGAATTCAAGTTGTAGGTGCTGATGGCTGTACGTGCATTCATATTTGCAGCACTTATGCAGCAGTGCGAACGCTAGCATCCACGTACCACATGCAAAAATTTCGAGTGATAGGTTCACTAGTGAGGAAAGAATGAACTCTGGTCTTGTTCAGAACATAGTAAAGCATAAGCATAATCAATTTCTCAGAACGCGTGAACTCCGATGAGAACTACCAGCACATGCAACACGAGTTTAGCTTCGGTGTACTGTGCACCGTTCATGCCTGGGGGTTTTCTGTTTCGGGAATCATCATGCGAGTCGCTGGAATTTCACTGCTAGCATCAACTCCTTCACTTTCATTCAGGCTTGTGGTGTCGGATCACAACGTAACAGAAACTACCACCCTTCCGTAGGGCGCAATAACAAATGCGAGGCGTTTTGCGCGCAAAGTAAGAAGTTGGGTGAGCATGACCTTACCGGCACTTGAAGCGAAGCGGAGAAATTGTATACCCGCGAACCTTTCCGCCAGAGGAGAAACGAGAGCAAGTGTTTAAGATGGAACTTTACCAATCAACATGTATTGGCGGCAAAGTTCTCACTCCTTGTATTCAGTGTCACTGGCCGAACTTTGCTGCACGGGTTGCTTCCTAGGTGTGCGAAGTCAACCCATCGAAATACGCTGCCAACACACATTGCTGGGTAGTTCGTGTTTTGTGTCAATCAGCGCCCCTCTATGAGACTCGATAGCCACGCCGAAACGCCGTAAAGTAGCGCTTGATGACTATTTCTCAAAAAACGACACTACTCCCAGTGCACGCTCGACAACTGGAGAAAACGGTACATCAGCAGAAGTGGTTCCAAGCTGTAGTTCTGCCCTGTTTGAATAGGACTCATGTGCCGAAAGAGCTCCAGAAAGCTTATCGGAGCATGGTGCATGCACGGAAACCGCGATTATTGACAACGACATGGGGTTTACGTGCTTAACGGGCAAAGACGCCATGAGTTGCAGCCCGAGGAGACTAGACGATGTTTTTTTTATTGATGTGTGGGGTTTAACTTCCCAAAACCACTATATGATTATGAGAGACACCGTAGTGGAGGGCTCCGGAAATTTTGACCACCTGGGGTTCTTTGACGTGCACCCAAATCTGAGCACACGGGCCTACAACATTTCCGCCGCCATTGGAAATGCAGCCACCACAGCCGGGATTTGATCCCGCGACCTGCGGGTCAGCAGCCGAGTACCTCAGCCACTAGACCACCGCGGCGGGGCGACTAGACGATGTTTGCCATTGACGACATGGAAATCAAGTGCTATCTACAGCTTTCCCTAAGTCATATAGCAAGCGCAAACTGAAGTTCCCATTTCACTGGCAAGACATTTTTTTCCAGGCTGCTAGTGTATTTTAAATAGCAGGAGATAGAAAGACATGTGCGCTTTTTGGAAAAAAAAGTTGAGGCAAGGGGAGTCGCCAAGTTTTGGGGGCACGCTTGGTCTCTTCTCCGTTCACACGTCGCAAGAACGCACTCAAAAATTTCAAATGCCATAACGAGTGTGACTAGCACAAAATTACTGCTCTATACGCGACAAATTTTCTAGAAGCACTCAAAGGTGAGTCAGTCGCTGAAAAGATACACTCATAATCGCAAGCACAAAATGAAATAAACAGAAAAAAACTGATCACCATCATAGACACTGTGATCTTCTGTGGGTGACAAGGTGAATGTGCGAGACAATATGAGGACCACGATATGACTACGAGAGACGCCGTGGTAAGGTGCTCCGGAAATTTCACCACTTTGGCCCATTAACATGCACCTAAATCAAAGTGCATGGGCCTCAATCACTTTCTCCTGCACCGAAAATACGACAGGGATTCGATCTTGCTACCTGCGGGTCAGCAATAGGACACCATGACCACTGGACCACCAGGCGGGTAGTAAAAAAGACGGTTTTAGAAAAATCAATATGCGCTACTTTTTGTGCAGCTGTAAGGAAGCAAGTTCAACTATTTGAGAAATATTGCTGAAAATCACTTTGACTGTATGGCAAAGTGACTCCGTTCTCTCCCATTGCCTACTCCTTGCTTTTGGTTGGCACCTTCCACTTGCAGACGAGGTAAGCGGATACAAAGTGTGAACGGCAATGCAACAACCCAAGTTTGCATGTAACAATTCTCATAGATTTTGAGTAACATATGTGGCATATAATATGGCTGGTAATGCGCAGGAGAATCTTCGTGTCAATCGAAAAAAAAAATAATCAACAGTATTCGCTATGGCATGTGTCTGTTTTCTGCGTGAGACATTGCTTGCACAGAGTTTACTTCATTTCTTACAAAAAACTAAGGCTACTATATATATCGTTCTTAATTTCACATAGCATGTTCACCTCCAGCCATGTTTCTTCATCCCGTGCATTCCTTGTTGTGCGTTATGTCACTATTTGCAGAAACCAATCTGTGTGCCCTTCTAGTCAAGCAATGTAAAGGGACGAACAGATGAAGCGAACCAATAATAATTGTTTTATTTTGTTTTTTCACATATTTTGCTAGCTTTATGTTCCTTGCTCTTGCGCTGTTCGCCACGCTGCTGAACAATAAAACTTGTGCTCACTACAACTGCCCACACTACATTTCTCATTATGCTGCTGCAGGTTTATGACCATCATCTTTCATTTATCAGCTTAATTTTTATGATGACTATTTTAGTATGCTTTTCTAAAGTTGTGATTGCCTGTGTTCCACCACTTCGGGGTACCTTTAGCAATTAGGACATAGTGAAGATATGTGTCAATACATTGTACACTCGCATACAAGCAAAGTTCGCTGGATGAGCCGAATATTCTGTCGCACGAGCTCGTCTCTGTAGGGGAGGGGGGTTTGTGCGTGTGTGTATGTTTGATTGATATGTAGGGTTTAACTTCCCAAAACCACCATGTGATTAAGAGCGACGCCGTAGTGGAAGGCTCCGGGAATTTCGACCACCAGGGGTTCTTTAACGTGCACCCAAATTTGAGCACACGGGCCTACAGCATTTCCGCCTCCATCAGAAACGCAGCCACCGCAGCCGGGATTCGAACCCGCAACCTGCGGGTCAGCAGCCGAGTACCTTAGTCACTAGACCACCGCGGCGGGGCGTGTGTGTGTATGTTTAGATGTTAGCAGAATATGCAAAGGTTTAATAGAAATGTTAATCTCCGGTTTGAGTATTTCTCAGCACGTATGTTTGAAGAATCACAATGTATTATGCTTGAACGTGACCTATCGGACCTTGGAGCTATGTCTGGTTTTTACCATTAGAACATACCTCTGCTTAGCGAAAATTATCGTGGTGATCAACTCCGGCGAGATTTGTTCCGATGGGTACAAATATGACTACTGCTGCACCATTATTACCACCGCCGTGCCAACTTCAAACGCTTGTGGCCGAGCTTCCTGCACAATATCCTACAGAGTTTCAAAGCCTTGAAAAATACAGCGACACGTTTTTCCGTATGCAGACATTATTGACTGTAAAAGCACCCAGGAATTATTTGTGATAGTAGCACCACTTAGTTTCTAAATCAAGTCGGTGAAAAGCGACGAAAAAAAAAGGTGGCTTAGTGGCGGGAGGTGGTGGAGTTTTTGGAAGTTGGAGCCCCCCCCCCCACTCTCCCCCCCCCCCTTGGCTACACCACTGGTCACTGATGACGTCACGTGTTATGCTACACCTGCCACGGATGGCCAGCGTGTAAATGTTGCTCACGTGCCTCTTCTGACGCGCAAAAAGCAAGTTTTCGATATCACCTGACGCGTAGTCAAGCTGCACCAGCTCGTCTGAACTTAGCAGTGACAAGTTCAGCGATGATTACAGCTACTATGTGAACGCGGAAACATCGCTTTTTAATTTCTACCCGCCGGCGCGTGAAGTATCTGACACGCCCCGAATCTATTTTCTTGTTACTGAATACTGTGAGACCCGACGTAAACGACTAGCACACTAGCTGACACAACTTAACTGTGCTCACGTTCTCGTCGCCTCGTAGGAAAAAGCGTGCCCTGTATCAATCTCCTAGGAAAGATTAGATTTGATTGATTGATTTGTGGGGTTTAACGTCCCAAAATCATCATATGATTATGAGAGACGCCGTAGTGGAGGGCCCTGAAAATTTCGACCACCTAGGGTTCTTTTATTAACGTTCACTCAAGTCTGAGCACACGGACCCACAACGTTTCCGCCTCCTTCGGAAATGCAGGCGCCGCAGCCGGGATTTTAACCCGTGACCTGCTTGTCAGCAGCTGAGTTCCTTAGCCACTACACCACCGCGGCGGGTCAAAGATTGGTTTTTTGAAGATTACTAGGCCCTCAAGTACCATATGCAAAGTGGCCAGCGTTTCCAAGGGTGATTCTAGAATCAGCTACCAATTTTAAAATTTTTGATTTCTAATGAGCTAAATAACTTACGGTTGTATAATGCGGCTTAAATCACAACGGTACCGATGAATGCGCATGTTCAAAGTTTCATATAAATCAGTGAATAACGAAAACACACCAGAGTTCCCCTTTAAATCTTGGCCCGATAATTATACTACGCTTATACCATTTTCTTAGTAACCAAACACAACTAAAGTGACAAATTTTGTGATTTGGTGATAATTAGCCAGCGTTCGTTATTATATTTGTATTCGAAGTTGTTAAGTGGAGTGTTGAAACTGTACAAAAAATTAAGTCAGTGCGCATAGCTTGCTATCTTGCTAAAAACTTTATGGTTAGCACAAGCTCATGAAAAATATCTCCTCAATAAGACTCGAGAAATCTGCATGGCTCTTTTAGCTAACCATTTCACGTTTATACAGCAAAAAAATCCCTAAAAGCAAGTACTGGCAGTGTTTGCCACTGAACAAGAATTTCGCTCAGTTACGGCTTAATATCTGCTTAGACGCTTCTTAGTAAAATATGAAATAAAAAAGACAGTAATGTCTTAGCTATTTCAATTCTTGTTGGCCGCGGTCACTCGGTAGCCACTGTCCAACGGCTCTTTTTACGCCAGCCGACTGTTCGAAGCCACGTGGTCTTAAAAAAATTATTCAAAACTTTATATCACGGCAGCTGCTCAAATGTCGACAGGCAATTTTTCAATGAAAATCAGCTGTAATAACGTTGGTAAAATAAATTGTCATCGTAATTAGTAAAAGAGAACAACGGGAGAATCTGTACGAGGAAAACGGAAGCCCGATTTAAATTAAACGCTTCTACATTAACTGTGCCTCTGTACGTATCATCGAGTTTTTTCACCGGCAGCTTCCTTTCAATAATTCATTATACTTAAACTTCAGAACTTTCGTCAGGATAGTGCCGTCTTTATCTACAGTTTCATGGGCGGTTTGATGATAACAAAATATGCTGAATATTTGCAGAACCGTTTGCTGGTGCTAACGAAGAATAGTGTCGTCAACAAAGGCGTAGTCAGATTTTTTTTCAGGGAAAGGGAGGGTTCAGCCATAATTTATATATGCTTGTGTGTGTATGTGTGTGTTTGTATGTGTGTTTGTGTTTGTGTGTGGGTGTTTGTGGGTGTGTGTAAGCAAGCAAAACTGAAAAAATAGAGGTGGAGGAGTGTTATAGCCCCGTTCCCCCTTCTGGCTACGTGCCTGGTCAATGCCACCTAGAAAAATATTATCAGGCCTGTTCACTGGCGCCATGACGTCACTCGTTTTGCCAGGGCCAGCCCGCGTATGGGAGGCTGTGAATCTATATATTGCCACCATCAATTCCCGTTAAAAGATAAAGCGTTCGTGGCTAATTTTACATACTTAAAAGCTTTATTTTGCCTTTTGTGTCAAAAAAGGTACTGATTTCTGCAGTGTATTGCGCTTGAAAGTGTTGAGAGGTCCACCTGTTAGCCATTTCTTCCTCGAAAGAAAGTCAAAAATTGTGCGCTATCGAACAAATGGTCGATCTATAGGAGCAACATTTGATGAACCATCAAAGTGACGAAATAAATAGGGTACATTTTAATCATTAGTTATTTATTTACACACACTCTCACGTACACACAGAGCATGCAGAGAAACACACTCATTTGCAAAGCTTCTGCACTTTTATTTGTACTCTTTCAAACGTCTATCTTCATAGACACGTAGTTATTCAGGAGAGCGGGTGCTGCTGCAACAAGTATGTTACTCAGCACAATATCACGGTGATGAGTGACCACTGCAAGAGAAAACCAAATGTTTTGTTTCACAAAAATCTCGTGTGACCGACACAAGGAACAGCGTTTCCTATTTTCGTGTGGCGCCTCTCGCAGTGGTGCGTAGACGGTCATACAACTTAAGGCCTAGGAAAAATGTTAGTACTGGGTCTATATTAAACGGTGCACGTGTAGCCCCCGTGGGTGCTTCTACTGCAGTGCCGTTTCTTAGATCGGTATATTTGTTGGGGGTCTTTAAATATTCAAGCTTGAAGTCTGGAGCTCACACACCTGAAAACCAATTAAGAAAGCGCTTTACCGTAAGTGTCTACACATATCTAAATTTCAAGGAAACATATTATGACGAGACTGGTTCAAAATTATAATAGTGCAATAAAGTGGTAGAAACACCGGCAAGAAAATCCTATGCAGGAAACCGATGCACTAAGTAATGCAATGGCCCGCAGGTCGCGGGATCGAATTCCGGCTGTGGCGGCTGCATTTCCAATGGAGGCGGAAATGTTGTAGGCCCGTGTGCTCAGATTTGTGTGCACGTTAAAGAACCCCAGGGGGTCAAAATTTCCGGAGCCCTCCACTACAGCGTCTCCCATCATCATATGGTGGTTTAGGAACGTTAAACCCCACATATCAATCAACCTAATGCAACAGCATTTCTTCCATTTTTTTCTCAACCAAGTGAACAGAGGTGATACCACAAGTCCGCGGCAATAATTGCCAATGGCGAAATATTTACTGACCCTGAAGCAAAAATCCCTGTTCTGAAAACGTACTGCCATGCGCGTTTATAATTTATAGCCAAGGCTTACGCCAACAACTCAGAAACACACATGACACCTTCATTTTACAGCAAGAATGGAGCATGGTGGAGATGGGGTCATTAGAAGGACTTGGAAGTATGTAGTATGGACACACGTACCATTGGGTCACAAGGAAAACAGATGTCGACGTCAGCTTGACGAACGACCCGTTCCCATTTTGTTTTTCGGTTGTTCTTAAGAAACAAGAATACTCGCAACATCATTCCCTTTGCTGCGACAATTCGCCACGCAAAATGGTGCAAACATTTGCATTTGCAGCCGCACAGATTGCGAATAACCAGTGTACAAAACGCATCACATATCCACGCTGCAGTTCACGGACACAGAGAAAGCAGTCTTCTCGAGTCGCCAACAAGAACACTAGCACGCCACGAAAACGTTCGTCAGGATTGGCAATCCCTGTCTGTCGAGCAACGAGAGCAAGCGTAGGCACGTTTGTACAGCGAAACACACCGGTCTAAACGAAGTGACGTCAGAGTCGACGGCTGACACAGTTCGCCTGCAGGCCTGAAATTATTTAGGTGGCATTGCCCTCGTCGTCGATAAGCCATGTTTTTTCGCCGTGCGTTCAGAAAATTGAATATGTCTTTGCATGGGCTGATGCAATGCGGTTCTGCGCTCTAAATCATGATAAAAATGTCTATAAACTTTCTGACTCACTCTTTCTGGCATTTTGCTGCGTTTCTTTGGTTTCTGGTGTAGTTATATAGCTTATCTTTCTTTAAAACGCCGATATCGAGCATGATGTTTCACAGTAAAAATTTTTGCACCCAGAAGGGTGTAAATGAGCTTGTCCCGTGGACGACACCCTAAGGGTGTTAATTCAGCACCTTCCAAAAATGGTGCTTTTTCATGCACCCTTAGAATAGGGTGTACATGTAAAAAACTGTAGGGTGTTACAAAAACACCCTTAAGGAAGGGTGCCTTCGATGTCCATCACTTTTTTAGCACCCTCTGAGGAGGGTGCGAGAAGGGTGCACAAGGGTGTTGAGTGCCCATGGCAGGGGTGCCAGTATTCTTTTAGACTGCACTAATAGATATCAGCATGCACTGATTACACACTACTTAAAGAAAGTGGTCCTGATTATCAATGGTGCGCCACCTGTCGAGCTCCATTCATTGCGTCTGGGCAAAAATATAAACGCATACCATCGTGTATGAACTTGTTCTGGATCTATATATACTTCACAGTATATGCATAATGCGCGTTACAGAAAATGAAGCCTTGCTGCCCTTGCATATTGCGTTTATTTAATAGGCAAATAAAACATCAACTTTTTTTCTGCCACACAACTTTTTCAACCGATATACGTTCACGTATACGTACACTACACATGCAACACCTCAAATGTTTATTATATTTATTCACTTTCACTTCATTAACAATTCTTTGCAACATACAATTACACTGGTTTCAGTTTAGTATACTGCTTTAAGTACATAAAGACTACAAATGAAATATACGCTAATATATCCCTATAATTCTTTCAAGTATCTACAATCCCAGTGGTTTCCAGTTTAATACTCCTTCATGTACACAATCGGTTAATAGGAATGAAATACAGGCAAATATATACTTATGATTCTTTCAAATATATACAATCACCATGATTTCACTATATACGCTTTCATGTACACAATCGTTCCCAAGAAGTGATGCACACAAAAATATATATGGATAGTGTTTTCAAATGTATACAATCACAGCGAATTAAGCTTTGTATTCCTGGATGTATAACAATTGGTTATGAGAAATGATGTACATGCAACCATATACGGGTTTTCGCACATATAACTTTAGCGAATACTTAAGAAACCAATACAATGATCAGAAACACAATAAGCTAAAAACGAACACAAAACTGAGTCAAAACACACAAAAAAAGAGGTAATGCATAATTATGGCTAATGACACAGCTGGGTCATTTTATGCCAAATGTCCCAGCCATTTTGGCAACCATCTCAAATGTATTCGAAAAACTCGTGCTGTATTGAAAATAGTGAACTTCTGGAATATTTAGGAGAGGAAAAATATTTGGTCACGTGGCTGCCCTCTGAACTTCCTGGAATGCCGTCTAGGTGTTGTATGTGAAAAATTTTATTTTAAAAGCACCGCTCCTTCTATCCATGCGAAACTCGGTCTACGTGTTACGTAACAAGAGCTTAATTTGGGAGAGTTGGTTCATCGTGGTTGTGTGCTAGTCACAGCGCGACAACTTTAGGAAGAGACAGAAAGGACAGGAAAGAGCACCGACTGTCAACTGAATTTAATGAATGTGCTACGAGCGCTTTTATACGGAGTACAAGAACCGTGTTCATGCGCGACGACACGTGTGAGCACTACAAAATAATCTTAACTGTGAAAAGAATACTCCCTCTCGGAAAGGATAAGTGAACGTGTAGTGATGCACTGATCATTGGTTTACCTGATAAAAAATACTTCTACAAACGTTAAATTGGCATTAAGTAAACCTATTCTCGTGACGAATGGGGCAAGATTTACTATTGCTGTTGCTGTTTAGTACACACACTTTTGAAAGCTTGCAAAGGGTGGAAAACAACACGCTAATATCATATCTGCTGGCTATTTTTTTAATTGTGAGACACATGATGTGGTATAACATGCAAAGGTTTTGGTCATTGTTTTTTGTTGGTCCTGTCTTCTTTATCTTTACTTTCTGCAGGAGGGTTTCGCAAACGGGTGTGATGATTCTGTTGGGATATCCAGTATCTTTTAGTCTTTTAATCTGGTTTTTAAACCTGACCTCACCCTTGTGCTAACATGACTTCTGAAGGGTGGCCTGAGTACATGTGGTATCAATTCCTCTTTCTACTAATTTTGAATACCCACTATGAAAAGGCACAACATTCTTAGCACTTCTGGGCTGATAGCACCAGCCAATACCCCAACAGCATCATCACACTTGTTTGCGAAACCCTCCTGCAGAAAGTAAAGTTAAAGGAAACAGGACCAAAAGAAAAAGAGAATGACCAATCACCTTTGCATGTCACACGGTACTACGTACATAAGGTGTCTCACAATTTTAGGAAAAGAACCAGCAGATATGACATTGTTGTTTTCCTCCCCTTGCAAGCTTTCAAAAGTGCATGTACTTACAGCAACAGGAATAGTCAATCTTGCACCATTCGTCACTAGAATATGTTTACTGAATGCCAATCTAATGTGTATAAGATGCCGCTAACATGTGGAAAAGTAAACATAGGACAAACTGGGCAATGCTTCAATGATCAAGCAAGACAGCATGCGTTAAATGTTAAGAAGGGCTATAGTAGTCTCATGGCCGGCCACCGTAAAGAATGTAAGTGTAGTCCTAGGTTTCATAAAACACGGTTTTTGAAAAAAAAGCAAGCAGAAAAATGAGAGATTTTAGAACTCTTTATCAGGAAGGCCAAGGATCGATGCATCAGTACACCTTCACTTATCTTTTCCAAAAAATAGTATTCTTTTCTCGGTTAAAATTATTTTGTCATGGTCACACATGTGTTGTTGCAGATGAGCCCTGGTCTTGTACTCAGTATAAAAACGCTCGTAGCACCTTCAAAAAAATTCAGTTGACAGCGCTCTTTACTGTCCTTGTTGCGATAATATTTTTATTACAGAAAAAATTTCATTTTTTTGCAATTCAGGTATAATGATGAGTTTTCATTGTATCACAACATGGAGCAAATTGCATCTCAATACGGACAAAAATCACAATTTCGTGAAATTCGTGATATTTTCTCGTATATTTCAGCAGCTTGAGAGGTCTAAAGATATTTTTTCCTCAAAATATACCTTCTGTGGAGTAAGTATTCACTGCTCAGATATTCACACAAAGTGCAATATTGCAATAAAAAATGCAAACATAACACATTTTGGCTTTATTCTTGGAAGCGAATGTGGCAAAAAAATTGCACTATTATTATTGAGCTTCAAATGCCTTACAGAAGCACATTTAGTTAACAGGTAGACCGAATTTGCTTTAGAAAAAATAAGCGGTAGTTTTAAAACGAAATTTTCCACAAACAGCACACCGACGGCATTATGCCAGGAAGTTATAAGCCAGCCACATGAACAAAACTTTTTTTCTCGCTTAAATATTCTAGCAGTTCACTGTTTTCAACGCAGTAAGTCAGCACTTTTTTTTTCAAATACAATTCAGATGGTCGCCAAAGTGGCTGGGACATTTGGCATGGAATGGTCCAGCTATATTTAAGCAAAATAACTTACACAAATAACAATGTTTGTTCATCTACCATGACCACACTAGAAAAAGTTGTTCAGGCATTGTGACACTAAAATTTTCAGCGTCGTACTGCCTGAACAACTTCTTTTGATGAACTCCAAACTCACGCCGAGAAAAAGCCGCTCAATCACGGAGGATGTTAAAGGCCTTGCGGCCGTAGACAATGTTGAAAATAAAAAAAAAATCAACTCATCAGTGCTGCCACTCCTTCTTCGTCATTACAGACACGGAAGATTTTTCGGTTATCTATGTGGAAGTTCAGGAAGTAGGCTTGCTCTAGGCTGGGGCTGGGGTAGACTACGCAGGACGTCAGCGGCACCCTCTCATCCTGTAATAAGAGCAAATATAACTTCTCATAAAAGGATGTTCGTGCTGTTCTGGCAGCACCATATATAAAGAATGTGTAGTGTGTATCCTTCAAAATGGCGTGTAATTGACATTACACTGAACTCGAAGCATACAACCCATACATTCCAATAATTTCGTATGATAAAGATAAGAGTTTTCCAGCATACAGCAAATTCCCGAAATGAGGTGAAGTGTAAGACTACAGCTCAAAATGGCACTTACGAAAGCCTGAACTCACCTAAGAATCAAATTCCTTCTAGGGTAGTGAGCCAGTGTGAAAAACAATTCCTAACGTACAACGTTTCGAACATGTAACATTAATCAAAATGCACAAGAAACTTACCTCTTCATGTACAAACAGTGAAGATATCTCTGCTTTCTCTTTTACATGAGAACAAATGATCTTGGGCGTGGCACTAGCGAAGAGGTCTGCAAAAAAAAAGTAAAAGATTTACTGACTTTAATCACGCCTCTAACAATCTGAGGAATTGTTACAAGTCACCAATCAGTGCAATTATGACTGCCTCTATAAGGGCATCAAAAATGAACAATTTTCTCGTTCTTTCTACTCTCACAAGACGCTCCGTCAATGGAATCTAATCCAAATTTGACGCTGTGCTTCCTATTTGCCTGCTTTCGAGACGTAGGGCTGCGAACATGTGTTTTGTGCACCTAATCTAGCACAGAAAATCGTCATCTGTAATTCGATCATCTTAATTCATTGTAATTTGATAAAAGATGTGATAGCTCGTCCAGTTTTTAAAGAGTTGCGGGCCTGCAATAGGCACTGCCTTGCACGTATGAAAGTACTTCTTTTTTTTAATTCAAATCTTGCTTTCAGAAAAAGCGTCTGGCATATTTCGACAACCAAGCCCATCCTCTGATGGCAATCAGGGGCACGCTATTAGTGATTATTGACTACGGGATTTACAAACGTAACCCGTGCTTAAATACTCAGTAAACACAATCACGCAAGTAAGAGCGCTCGAACGACACCAACGCGCGCGGACGCCGACTACGTTGCAGCAGCCATGGCTTATGCTAGAGCTACCGCACATAGCTCCTACAGTCCCGTATACTCTCTCAGTTCTGTTATAACGCCGAACATTATCGCAGATGAAAGCAAAGCACGAAAACAGCAAACAGAAACGAGGGAAAACAACGCACGGCGATGGCCACAACAACGCGCCTTTGGAAGTCTGCTAGATCTTTCCCTGTTGCTGGTGGCACTTGTCCTAAATAGCTTAAAAGACCGAGGCGCACGTGCTGGGTGCATCGCGGCATATCAGCACCTCCAACTATACCGTCTTTAAGCAAAAAAAAGTCATTTCGTACAGTGCGCCTCTGTACATAATTTTTGCTTTTTCTTTCTTTTTTTGCGCTTACACCTACAGAAGCACGTTGCACATTTGAGTATTAATAGAAACGTTATTACGATGTAGCCCAAAGCACATCTTAAAACAATATCAATCACTTTGTGCAGTGTAGAGACAATGTGCGATCAGCAACTAATCCCGCCCTTGTTAAGTGATCACATCACTCACTGTATGAGTGATGCAGGCACTTACACAACATCGCGTATAGCAGTGTGAACTCGTTAAGTCACACGTTTAATCGGCCTCTGCAACAGGCCCGCGAACGCATGCTGTTGTAAATGGCTGGCAGCCTACTTCGGCAGAGCTGCTGCAGGCACCCAGCTGGCGCTGTATGATTACTATTTACGAAAACAGTACACTCACCGTTAACAGGCCCACGTTGTCCGTGTCCGCCACACCATGAATATTCCTTAATCCGAGCGTCACTTCGAACACGGTGTCATGCGTGACCACCATTGAATATGCGCCTGTTCGCTAGAACACACACAGCGACCAAGACCCCAGACCAACGCAACGCATTTGAAAGACGATGAGACAGAGAGAGTGACGTTGAGAGAAAGAAGGAGGAGGCACTGGCGGCGGCTAAAGCCCCGCGGCGGCGCCGCAGCTGTCGACGCAGGTGTTCGGTGACGCAACTATTCGCTTATCTACGCCGCCGTTGTGGGAGCAACGCTGGCCGGGGTGAGCGGCGGGGGGGGGGGGGGCGGAGCGGGAAACCCGCCAGGACGGCGCCGAAGAGCAAACGCTATGGCGCATACGGCGGACGGCCGTTCCTCGCGGAATGACTACTTGTAAATGGCAACTCTCCTTCCAGCCAGTCGCACAGCGACGCAGGTTATTTACCAGCCTCGGGTTCCTTGAGTATTTTGACGGAATGCGATTACAGTGGGCGAAAAATAGTAAAGCAAAACTTGCGGAAAACAAAGTGCACCATGGAATGGCCAGAAACAATAATTATTTCGTCCTCTGTGGCATTAGCGGGAGAGCATCGCTACGCCTTTTTCCAGAGGAATTTCTTTTTGCATTGTCTGTGTCTGGCACTTCCGCGTATGGTGCCGCAAACACTAAATGCGTAGTCGAAGCTGGAACAAATTAATCCACAGTCGCGGATGTTTAGAAGGCTTGTCACGCACCACGAAACATGCCGAGGTTGTTATAACAAACTTTTTGCTGACCACATGATCAGCACATCATTCCATATGGTTACCCAATGAGCTAGCTAAGCACCTGTAGCAAAGGCAGGGCACGTTCTTGTTAAACGTTGTTAATATAAACGATGGTTGTGCATAAGTGCAGTGACAGCTTTCCGTGGGAATTGGTCATAACCCACGTTTTGGAGCGTAGAAGCACCTCAGCGGACCTAATCAGCTACCACAGCAAGTTCGTAAGCAACGATCAGGTACGAAATAGTGCAGCTGTTTTCCATGTACTGAATAGTCCATGTACAGTGCGTTGACAACCGCCATTCCTTAAGCCACCTCCCATATAGACTCCCAGTCTGAACAGGTGTGGGACCTTAAACAATAAGAAGCAGTGCCTCCCCCCCCCCCCCGCACACACACACACACACACACGAAATTCGAGGCCGCACGGGCTGGTACACACGCATACTTATTCACAGGCGCACACACATACACGTATACACACATACGGCCACACACACATGCGACCGTAAACGCACGCATGCATATTTACCAACTAGTTTTGTGACACGTATGCACATTTCTATACCATGATTATGAAATCAACTTACAGATTTTGGGGAGTTAATGAAGATAATGAAGAAATGGTATCGCAATACACTCCTGTTACGAAAGAGCTCCCAACACAATACTTGCTTCCGCAGCTCTTTCCTCTACTTATTTTTTTCTGCAACCGTTTGTTTCTTGTCTACGATACGTTCTGCTGCGTTAGCATCATACCTGTCAATGACTTCCTAGAGTTGCATGCTTATGGAAGTAAATGCGTTCTTCGACCAACCAGACGTGGTTGTACGCAATCCAACACCGCATCGCAAACTTTCCGTTCAAGCCACGTTTTCCATAGGATTCGGTTGATATTCTTACTTCGTATAACATTCCAATTCATTGTTATCGCATTCCGTGCTTCGCTCTGGCGGCAAAGATGCAACTTTTTGATGACTTGGTTCAAAAGTGTGGCACGGTACTGTAAAGCCATTGGTGGTGGTAATGATGGGGGTGGGGGTGTAAACTTCTTTACTTGCAGTACAATTTTTGCAGAGAAGCTCAGGGTACGAGCATTCGAAGATTATTTGCTTGGTTTAACAGGGGAGGGGGGGGGCGGGGCTCAGTTTAGGGCTTTGCTTGCAGCAGCCGCTCTGCTGACCCGGTAAAAGAATCTCTTCCAGAATTCACCAGCTCTTCCCATCGCTCCACTGTAGGATCTTCTATTGGGGATATATGGCTGTAATGACGCATGCCCACGTGATGTGCTATAGGGTAGCTTTAGCTTAGCACCATGGACAGCGGTGAGCGTAAGCCGAAGGGTGCATCTTACTGGGTTGGTTGGTTGGAAACTTTATCTTACTGGGGGTGTGCAGAAATATTGGAACGTGCTGGTTTGAATTTGTCTCCACCTGACCGATTCCTGTTTATTCTTTAGTGTACGGTGAGATAAGGAATAAGCGCGCGTACGTCCTGTACAATAGTTTAAGATGGCCGAGCAGTCGCACGTGCGGGACGGGAGCGGTTTTCAGGCGCGGAGTTGAAAGGTACTCGGCTAGCAAACCCTTGAGCTATCCTATCAACTAGGTTTCCCTCCCGCCCCATGTGATCCGGGGTCCATATGAGCTGATGTCCAATACGGTGTGTCTAGTTATCGGGATGATCGCCTGTGTCTGTAGCGCTCAAGATAATGTTGAGGGCATAATGGCGAACACCTATCGGTACCCCAAGATCATGACTGTGACACAGTGTAGCCAACCGCATTTGTGGTTACTTATAGTTCTTCTTGGGCAAGTGGAGCTACCTACAAACATCACAGTGTTAGTTGATTATGGTAGAGCACCATACGCATGACTATGTTCTAGGCATCATTATTATACGTTATTATGGCAATTGTGCAGTGAAAACAAACTTAAGGTTTTTCTTCGGCCGTCCTAATTATCACTCTCGTGTAATTTATCACTCTCGTTTTTGATGCCTGCTTTCAGACTTCAATACAAAAACAGCTAGCATAATCAAGATACGCTTGATTTTCAGATTATGTAATTTCAAAATAAACGCAGCTTTCCAGCAACATCGAAAAAAAGTTATTTGGAAGTTACGAATTAAATGTGATAAGAGACAGCCCCCAGCATCACATTCAAACACACCCACCTGTGGACAAAAAATCGTGCAGGGTAGACAATCAGTGCACCCGCTGCCGTTACTGCTGCTGGGTTGAGTGCGTATATAGATGTCAGCTGTCACTTCGGGATCAAGGAATCCGTCCCGTCAAATCGACTGATTCCCGCGGTTAATCACACTAGTTTTCGAGTGGATGGCTTGAATACAGGACGACGTGTATGCAGGTATAGTGCAGGTGCACTCAGAGATAGCAACTCATTAGTTGCTGGAAGCGAAAACAAGCGTTGTTTCCGTTAGGGCAAAGAACAGCCAGCTGCTACCAATCCCGCTGCTGCCAAGCGCCTGGAACACTGATAAGAATTGCTGCACCAATTTTTTTTTAATCCCGAGCATTTCTCAGTCGCACGATGTCACGCTTCAGCGTTGGCGGTAACGCCGTCCACCCCCCCCCCCCCCCCCCACTGTACATGCTCGCGTCTCGCGTCTTGGGCCGTATGCTCGCATCTCGTGCCAGCCCACAAAGACACCTGCTAAACTGTCACTCACCTCCCCCTTTCTCGCCTCGCAAAGCCCACGCAGGCAGTATCTGTTTAAAAAAAAAACAGAAATCGTGCTGCACAACCATTCACTAGCTACACCGTATATACAGGCACTGGATCGCGCGTTAGGAATTCTCTCAAGGGCGTCTTCACTTGGCTTTCGCTTGATGTTGAAGGCAACGCTTCTTCTTTATTCAATAAATAATAATAATAACGACAAAGTAACAATTAAGCATTCCCAAATGATACCCAATCACCATCATTCACACGATACCCCCCCCCCCCTCCACGACGCATTTACTCGAGTTACCCCCGTGAGAAGATGCGGGTGTTTTTTTGTTTTTTTTTTTTTTTGTTCTTTGTTCGTCGTGTACTCGTATAGTTTCAGCAGCCAGTGATCAGTGGTTTGTGGAGAGGTTTTGGGTAGTTAACCCATTAAACGAGCGCTTTTTGTTTAATTGGTAAGTGAACGTTTGCTGCAGTTTCTAGGGTCAGTAAATACGCGAACCGTATTATCCGTATAGTTATACAATACTTCTCTCTTGTTGGTAAAATGTCACTTCTACGTTCTGCTTTTTCTATTTAAAGGCATAAGCCTTGTATGCCGCATCAAACGGCAAAAGTGACCATCGGCGTATAGTCGTCCTAAACGCGAATGGTACCAAAAGTCATCATCTATATATCAATGAGTATGATTATGATTGACATGATCATAATGATGTACGATGGTAAGTCGGGTAATCTTTTTAAAGGTAGCGTGTTAAGGTAGGCCGATATGTCGGTATACCTGTACACGCTGGTGTTGTCGGCGTAATTATGATGATGATAATGATGGTGATCGCACCAGATGGCTTCGCCTTTGACTGTTTTATCTTCACGTCATCTTAGGTACCCTGCTAGTTTATCGTCATCTTCCTTGGAGTTATTTCTTAAGAAATTTACGTCTATATAGCCAGACGTGTAAGGGGCAACCAAAACGAGTGAGCCTGGAAACGTGCGTGTGGTTGCACCATCCCTGCGCAGTCTTTTCTAAGACTAACAAAAATTATACTTCTGCCCTTGAACAAGTTCTCGAGCACTAAAGACTGCGAAGTGCTCCATGAATTAAATTACTATTATTCTGCCCTTACAGGAACAATGCCTCATTGTTATTCATTCCGACCAATGGAACTTACCTGCATCGTTTAGCTAGTAAATGTGATTCAGGATGCGTCAAGCCCACGTAGCTATTACAGAAGCGTTAATCTTCACTCCTTTTGTTCTAAAATTATGCACTATGCACCATGCGTAGCTGCATGCTTCACCCCACAGGTTATCAATGCAGAACCTTGATTGATATGTGGGGTTTAACGTCCCAAAACAACCATATTAATATAAGAGACGCCAAAGTGGAGGGCTGTGGAAATTTCTACCACCTGGGGTTCTTTAACGCGCACCCAAATCTCAGCACACAGTCCTACAACATTTCCGCCTCCATCGGCAATGCAGCCGCCACAGCCGGGATTTGATCCCGTGACCTGCGGGTGAGCAGCCGAATACGTTAGCCACTAGACCACCGTGGCGGGAATTGTTGGAATGAACGTCCCAAATCCGCCATAGGATTGCTAATGAGTTCTGCGGGAACTAGCAAGGTGGCGGAAGGGTCAAAAAAAGGAAAAGACGACAACCAATCTGGGTGATTGTCTTCTTTGCCTTTCTTCCCCACCATATTATTATGAAAGAGGTCATAATGGAGGGCTGCAGAAATTTCGACTCCATGGGGCTCTTCAACGTGCACTTAAATCTAAGCACATAGGCCTCAAGCATTTTAGCCTCCATCGAAAATGAGGCCGCCGCTGCCGGGATTCGATCCCGCGACCTGCGGGTCAGCAGCTGAGTGCCATAGCCACTAGACCACTATCGCTTTCTTTATTTACCTCTCTCTCTCTCAGTACGACATCCACTCTCAGAACCGCACAGAATGTGTCTTCCTTGTACAAAGTTGTCAGATACATTGTTACGCAGAAACGCTGATGTTGAGAAAGAATTTGGTCTCCTCATCAGTGCGTCACAGCAA
The DNA here is from genome assembly GCF_043290135.1 of Rhipicephalus microplus. NCBI lineage: Eukaryota > Metazoa > Arthropoda > Arachnida > Ixodida > Ixodidae > Rhipicephalus > Rhipicephalus microplus. The sequence goes on along the minus strand of NC_134710.1, from coordinate 144,119,002 downwards.
AGAGCGAAGATAATTGAAGTGTGCGTGCATGTACATCCTCTGAGTTCCAAACCAGTTCACATAAACTTCAACGACGATGTTCATTGATTGTAGCTCTGAAATTAACTCAGCCTGTTTGCTTCGTGCTTTTTTCATATTTATGAGAATTTATTTTTGAATTCACACAATCGAATGATATTAGGGTGACAAAAGAGCCAATCATGCATTCGAGGACATCAGCAATGATGATTGGCCAACAGAAGCGTAGTTACAAACAAGCAGTACTGTGAATTCGATGACGATACTTTTTCAGCCTGCTTTTATTGCATTCATTTTCCAGTCAAGGTCACAAGCATTGTCATATTTTCAGCCCCTGGCACTGCCTTCGCGACACCGCCGTAAATGCCAGTCGTTATCACTGATATCCGGGTCGCGTTGAAGGTGTCTGATGCCCCATACGTCGTTCGAAAAATAAAAGTCTTGCACTTGCCAGCCTAAACGTAACGCACGTGCGTAGACCGTGATGGTTCTGCCATTTTCCAGCCATTTCCCGCACAACATTTTATTTTTATTTTGTTGGCGCAGGGGACTGCATTCACCGCACAAGCGCGGACAATAGCTCAATTCTCAGTAGTTGGCTTTATTCAGCAGTGTCGCACCATGGTCACTGGCTTTGGTGTGTATCTCTATAAGCTGCAGCTGTGCAATACCAGACCACAACATTGTGTGCGCAAGTCACAGACTTTGTGGATGCGAATCGCAACTTGCGAACAGGCGACCATTGTCATGGGATTACTTGATTCACTCATCACCATGACGCCTGTCATTCTTACATGTCTTGCGAATGCTTCCGTGCTACAGTTTCCTTGTGTTCGTAGCTGCTCATACATCAATTGTCGTTATCAAATAATAAAGATTTTTTAACCAGAAAATTCTGGATGGCTTTTAGGTCTAAAATCAGCTCTAGGCAGCTTTACTGGGTCGTTACTTTGGCAGCATACGACGTTCACAGTACAAATATGCATATAAACTTTTAATATTATGTACGTGAGTTTGTTAACTGCTTATGTCCTGGCACATTGTCACCGAACATTTTCTGTAGAGATCACATCAAGTAATAAACATAGCATACAGATAGTTACAGTATGATTTGCGTGAAATTTTTAGTGCATCATAAACAAGTTCACGAAATATAAAAAGCAACTCTAACGGCTGCTACAATGAAAATATCACTCTGTGAACCTCAAAGTAAGCAGGTTTCGGATCCAATAAGAAGTGTAAAATTTGCACACAGTAGGGAATTGCATGAAGAGGACGAAACAAAAAGCATATGGAGTAATGACAAGAAAGTATGAATTTTCCACAACCAAGATTTATGCACGCCATCCTAATGATTTCTACGTGAGACGTAGGGGTATAGACGCAAAAGACAGACATAACTTTCGTTGTGAAACCGTGGGAAATTCAGTAAGTTCGCCTAATTAGTATATTAAGCTTAGTTATTGTTAAGTGCCTTTAAGGACATGCTTCCAACAAAAAGTGGTATCGTCCACTTCTCTCCTGTTAATTCATGCTTCCAACATTTAAAAAAAAACGCAGCCCGCATTTAGCCCTATTATTCTACCATGCACGCTCAAGCGCCAAGTTGGACTCGCGGAGCTAAACGTTTTTGAGAAGAGCCCAAGGCCACTGCAAACGTTTCCTGCCCGCTGTGTAAATGCGAGTAGGTGAATCACGGGCAGAGTTCTTTTTGCCAAGCCACTCCACAAAACTGGAGAGCAATATACCGGCACGGTATAAGGATTTCGAAGCACCTTGTCCTAAAAATAACGAGCCGGAGCATAGCCGGAAAGACGTTTCCAGGCATGAGTGCCTGTTACGCAGGGAAACGCATTTCTCTTGCGACAGTGGGGCAGGAGAAACTTCCAAGGACGCTCATAGTTCCGTCCCCCTTCCTCTGTACGGTTCATCTACGACGAGCTCGCTCGCAGCGATGATTGCATCATTGCGTTCGTTTTAAGCCGAGATGTGCGTTCGTCGCTGCATTGAATAAAAGCACAACAGACCGCCCTGTTGCATGAACAGACACCCATGTAGCTTGCACAACCTACCACCATTGTCTCGTAAGTGGATGGAAAACTAATGGATATGAGAAAGCACACGTGTGACTCATATATAGACACATTCAAGAGAGATGTGCAGAGTGAATTCGAGAAAAGGGCAGTCAAAAATTGAGATTAATTTCTCTATCTGGAGCCGCCAACTTCTAATCATGAAAATTTGTGCCGTAAAATATTGTGAATTGCAATCTTATAGGTAGTATTCCAGCACAAGTCTTAATACAGGGTTTACACTGAGTACACACGATTCCATTACAGCAGCGAATAAGACCAATATTAAATCAGGGCCGTGGGCAAGAACAAGAACAAGCACAAAGAGAAAATGACTATTTATTCAACAATCGACTTCGCCTATATATCGTTCTATAGATCAGGAATTCGGTGTATAGAATATTTGATATATCGCAATAATAAAAATATATTTCACAACTATTCGATGTACACAGTAATTCTTTATACGCGGATGCAATTCTACTACAAAACACACAGTGCTTTGTACAGGAACTCTTGTGATTATGCACCAGTTTTCGAGAATATATATATATATATATATATATATATATATATATATATATATATATATATATATATATTTATATATATATATATATATATATATATATATATATATATATATATACATGACAAATTTTCTCTATTACACACTATTAGAGAATGGAAACCGAGAGCAACCAAATGGAGATAGTTGCTAACAGCGCCTGCTAAGTGGCCAATCACTTATGCTTGCAATTAAACAACGCCAAACGCACATGTATCGCATTCGGAAAGCTTTCGACTACACGCTGTGTTGCCAATTGCCAGCGAATGTGTTCACTCAAGTTTTTCTGCGAACAGTCCGATAACGAACCAAGTATCAGCTGCATTTTTATTACGAAATCGTGCGAAATACTAACGTGATATTACGAAAATATGCACCAGCATAAGGTGTCTTTTCAGAGGCCTTATCTTGAATACACATTCATATATGTGCACGCGCATTAGGCTTCTACTGCATCTCGTGGCAAAGGTGGTACATTTATTGGTATTTTATTTGATACCCCAATGGGACAGTTCGCTGCGAAAGATAATTTTATCAACCATTAGGATACCAGAAATTTAAAAACAAGCTGAATTTAATTGACACTTGTCTGTCACGCTAATTTTGCTAAAGATATACGCCCGCGAACAACGTGTAGAGGAATCTACTCCAGTGGAACGCTTATTTGTGCTGCGCTCAAAATCTTCTTAAACGATGCCAGAGTGGTGAACAAACAGGTGACAAGAAAAATGGGAAATGGTTAAATTTCGTATTTTGATCACTTGAATGCAAATGTCCCCCTGCCCACTTTCATGCTGCATCTTCAGCTGTTCGAAATTTGTTTCTATATTGAGAGCACTACGACAACCAAAATCAATGTTTCCACAGAGGTAGCGTTAGTGACAGTGGCTGCGTGAAAAACCACGCATGCAGTATGAATTCTGAGAACTACTCATCAAAGGGGTTGCCTTGTCGCATTCATCTTTCTTCACTCTCATTCTTCCGAAATGAAGACAGACACCCCTAAGGTTGATTTAAAAGAACCTGATGAATGTTTCCAATATTTACTGCATGGCTATCAATGGAACGAGAATTGTTCGGTGGGGCGTTATATACCTGAGCACATCCTCGATTCCATTGTTTCTTTCCCCCAGCGGATGAAGCGAATTCCTGCACAGAGACAGCGGACGTTTTACAGGCAAGCGGAGTTCAAGGTTTATCGCACAGATTCAGCTACAGTAGCGACACCATCTCATATGGAAAAACGAGAGTACGAACCGAGATGCAGAGCCATTAATGTAAGTCATCGGCCGGCGGTGAGCATTTGACGGAGGAGACAAACTGTCCGCGTCGCCGATACGATGCGTCACCCACGCCGAACAACATCCATTGAGCGCTCGCAACCGCACAACATCGGCTCGCAAACAAACCAGAGGCGGTAGTTGTCTCCGCGGCCCATTGGGCAACGGCACGTGCTCAGCTGCCAGCGCCGCCGCTGTCGCGCTTTCCTCGTAGCGCGCGCCGCAGGCCTTGCAGACTCCAAGGTTAAAACATGACGTAGAGCGCGCGCAGGCAAGGACTCGGCCGCCGGAAGGGTCAGCAGGCTGGTCAGACGGGAGGCACCTGCTCCCCTCCCGCCGGCAACACTATCCGCAGCATGGATACTGAGCGCACGCCGTCGCAGAAGTCGAAACACGAGAACGCTTTGATACTAGAGGCGCGAATAACGATGCTTCTTCGTGTGCGTTCTTCGCTGGCGTTGGCATCCACTCCCGTATGAGCACACGCGCACATTGACACAAGGCTTCCGCGCAGTGCTCACAAGTCATCGATGTATCGTAGCTGATATAGTATGCTTGTTTTGATTCGACGAATGATAGCAAACCGCTTAGACCTGCAGCTACAATGGAAATTTAAGCCCTTAAGGTACGAGGCCAAGTGATCGAAAACGTTCTTTAAGAAAAGCAATAATCACTAGAAATGATTAGTCTGCAATATAAAGCACATACTTTTAGGCACATGTGAGCGTTATGAAGCGAGTCATATTTTGCAATAATTTCTCTTAATTAGAAATTTCAATAAAAGTATACCTTGCGCGAACACTTGTATTTCAAGTTCCACTCGTTAAGAAAACTTTCATTTGTTGCAGGCACATATAAAAAACTTTTGCCCATGCAAAGGACTAAAAGAAATCAGATCTGGTTAACAGTAAAGATGTAGTGAGTAAATAACCCAAAAAGTATGCACTCACACTAGTGGCACCTTCGTATAACAGGCAGCCTCATTAAATGTTCTGGCACAATTTTGATCATTGAGGTTCATTGCAAGACTCACATTGTGATAAGAAAGTGTGCAAAAGTTTAATGAAAAATGTTGATTAGCAAAAGAGCTACGATTGTTCATGTAAGAAAAAATGTCAGAAATATAGGTTTTGGGAAAATTGTCAAAAAAAAAAAGACCTGAAACAGGTGTGGTGCTTACAAATGATACCCGAAAAGGCTAAAATTCTCAATATTTGTCGCGAGTTCCATTGTGGACCATTTTTTCAGCTTGTTTTGCAGCAACAGTGACATGACTAGGTGCTCTCATGCTACGGTGCTCATGGTTTTTGAGGCACGCTTTTCTAGTGTATGGGTCAGGCTTGACCGCAATTAGCTCGCAAACATTAAATTGGCTTCTGTTACCATTTTTAAATCACGCACATAATCGATTAAAGTAAGTTTGATAGTTTACAGGCTTACATTAGTGCCCTTGAGCGTGAAAAACACTTATAATACGTTATGCGCGCACCTGCCCCGCCGCGGTGGTCTAGTTGCTAAGGTATACTCGGCTGCTGACCCGCTGGTCGCGGGTTCAAATCCGGCTGCGGCGGCTGCATTTCTGATGGAGGCGGAAATGTTGTGGGCCCGTGTGCTCAGATTTGGGTGCACGTTAAAGAACCCCAGGTGGTCGAAATTTCCGGACCCTCCACTACGGCGTCTCTCATAATCATATGGTGGTTTTGGGACGTTAAACACCACATATCAATCAATGCGATCACCTGGTCAGAAGATTATGACTTTTACGATTAAAATGTTCTACTGACAGCACTTTTAAAGCATTATTACATGTTCGCTCTTGATATTTCTTCTAAATAACCAACTAAATTCTACATACCAAGCTAATTCTATGATAGACTCACAATTGGCCCTCCCAGTTTCGGTTTCATAGGTGATGGGTGGTCGTACATTTTTGCTTGTATCTTTGAAAAATAAAACTGCATATACAGAAGCTTTATGCAGCAAAATGACGGCCAATAAACTGGGCATTTAAGGCAACTAAAAGCATGAGAACGACATTTTGAGAAAAAAAAACTCCCTTTTTCACTTGACGTCATACCTTATGTACCCGACGTCTTATACAGAGCGAGAAAGACACGTCTTTTTTACAAAACCCGTGGCAACAACATCGATGCGCTGGATCATATGCAGCAGAAGGCAAGTCATCAGCTATGCACCAGAGTCGATTCAGCCGGTCCGAATTACCTAATAGATTGGAGAAATAGCACAGAAACTCTGAGAAGTGCCGGCTGCTGGATACAATTTCAACCAAGAAAACGTTGCATGTTACAAACTGAAGTGGTAGTTTTTTATTTATTCATTGACTTTTCGGTGCTTAGCATCACAAAGGCGAACATGCGTCTTTAAAATCGATTGCTGAATGAAATTTATCAACAGTGGCATTTAACCGGGCGCCAAGACCTTATTGCAGTGCGGAAGTGCAGTGCGTTTCCACACCGAATCTTCTTAGATGTACATCGTTCTGCTAAAGGGTGAAATTTCGTAACTATGCTCAATATATATTTAGCTGACAAATGTGTAACATCGTTCTGCTAAAGGGTGAAATTTCTTAACTATGCTCAATATATATTTAGCTGACAAATGTGTAACTATTGTAATTCGGTAACTAGACCCTCGGTTGGAATATTTTTTAGAATAAAAAAGTCGTTTCGAAGAACGAAAGGGTTCGAGTTGCAAAGACATATGAAAGTGTTCACTCTTACGAGAGATCTTGAAAAGAAAAGATATTACTTTAAACTTTTTGAGTATGTTCCTTTTTGCATTTTTAGTAATTCCTTATTTTATTCTCAGGCGTCAATAAAATGGGTTAAATTGAAGCTTTGTGTCTAGATCCCTACGTGGCCCTCCTATATAAATGGCTGATACCGCCGCCTGTGGCCACTGCAATAAAAATGCATGTTTCAAACAGAGCGTGAGAGTAGAATGAAATCAGCAGGAGTTTTTATTTGTTATTTATTTGTTAGTTCAGAGCATTTTTTTAACTGTATTGGACAGATCAGGAAAGTAGTGACAAAGTGATGGACAAGGAGCAGGAATCGCAGGCAGACCTTAAGCTGAGTGTTAACCTGATCCTACAGTGTCCAGTTTCCATATAGCTGCACAATTGGGCTTGCACAAAGAAAATATACGACCCACCATTTACAATAAGCACTTGCGGAAAGCGCCCTTTTCTTTAATGCAACGTTGATGGGACACGTGTCAGCACACTTCACTTCACTAAGCGAAGGGTAAACTTTTTTAGTCAAGAGCAACTTAATGAAAAAACGAGAACGTTACCGATTTTTCCACCCTACTGATATGATTTGGAAATGGTTTCTTGGCCGATTGCGTGTGCTTACCTGTACGTCCTCAAGCCAATGTCGCAGCGCTCAAGTGCAAACGTTATCTTGTAAACAATCAAGCACGCACATTCGACAATGCATTGCACGTGTTTATTCCACATTTACATTAACTGAAGACGTTGGTCGTTAGCTCTAAGTCAAATTCTGGTAGCCTGCCGCTTGCGCGTAACAGGACATCAATGCCTAGTTTCTCTGCCACATAAAGTTAGTGTCCTTGCAACACGAACTTTACGTGGCTTGGGTAAAATAGTTAAAACAGAAAGCCATATGGCAGCCTAGGAATGCGCCCTAAAAGTAGGGTTACCTAAACTCTAGTTAATGTTTTCGTGCCAAAACTAGGGTATGGCAATGACGCATGCCGCAGTGGGGGACTGCGATATAATTTAGCTGCGCTTCCTTGATGTGCCCCCGACAGAAAATTGTACGAGTGTTGTGGTTTTTTGCATTTTACTCACATTAAAAACACGGGTTGGAGCGAACTCGTGACGTCATGCTCAGCACGCACCGACCACCCACTAAGCTACAAATGACGAACTTGCCTTTCTAATAAACAAGCATGCATTTGCGCATACTATGCAGTTATTTCTTGTTGGCAGCAAACAAAAAAAATTGAGGATGGAATGAAGAACTTAAAAAAATAACTATCGCATTGATTGCGCAGGTGCACATACATTGACAATGCTGGAATATTAAAAAGTAGACAGCAATAATCGTACGCGAAGGTCAAAGGCAGAGATTTTTTTTTTCAAAATATTAGTAGATGCAATTTGCTTGCGACAGCGAATCCCGGCCACGGCGGCCAAATTCTAGATAGAGGCGAAAATGCTTGAGGCCTGAGTGCTTATAAGTAGGTTCGTGGTAAATAACCCAAGGTGCTAGAAATTGCTGGACCCCTCCACTATGGCGTTTCTCATAATTATATGGCCGTTTTGGAACGTTAAACCCCATACGTTATATTATCATTATTATATTTTTGCGACAGCTTATGCTACATTCCGGCTAATTCTAATGTATTTAAGTTGCTCATCTGCCACACTCCACTTTATATATGTGGCATATCAGTGACGAGCTGACAACTTCACGTACTGTTTGGCGCGCTGCGCTTATAATCCGCCTTCCTTGCCCACCAAAGCGTTCATACGCTCCTGCGACTGCCTATCTACCCAACTCCGTAATCCGACATTTAGTTATTCGCCAGCAGCAAGGTTGCTGTCCGCTTGCGTTAGTATGCAATAAAGGCGGGCTGTTCGACCAGCTGGCTTCTTCAACGCTGCGCGCCGCACTTACTGCTACATCAACAGTGCTCAGACTCGTACGTTAAGGCACCACGGCTGTTATTCGTTAATGCATGGAAGCAGCATACAAAAAAGTCCTGCTAGCACATTCCTAACGATTGTGTGACGTCGCTGTTGCTGATTTTATAAAGATCGGAAATTCAAACACAGGCATAATGAATTTGTTAAGCGCTTCTGATACGCAAAGAAGTCAGCTCCCTTAAACATCGACTGCTTATACTAACATTTGCCATTTCATTTCGGTCCTTATAAAATGAAATTGGCTTTTATTTTGTTATTATCACCTCGTGAAATTGATATTTGTGGATTCGGCGGCGTCTGCCGGTTGCGGCATAAGCGCATTTTTGAATCTAAGCTTACCACCCCCTCACCGTCCAACATAAGCCCTACTCTCCGACTTGAGATGGTAAAAACATAGCGCAAAAATGACTAGACGAGAATGCAGGGCGGGGTTTTCTGCGTGGCATATTATTGTCTCGTCTTTGTTCCTTCCACGCAGGAATTTCGCATTGACAAGGGATGAACCAAGTTGCCCTGCGAAATGATTTACTACATGACCGGCTTACTCGCACCTTTGTTTCTTTTTGTTCAAGAGAATTTTTTTTTGTTTCTTTTTGTTGAAGTATGACTTATAGCTCGAGCGTACTCGTTTGAGCCTGGCCAATAATAAAGCTTCATGGCCCGAGTTCAAAATGATTTTTTCATGCTATAACAGTTGATAAAGGCAAATTGCAGCCGAAAGTGACGCCTTACTACTATTAAAGGCAGCTAACCATACCCAGAGCATACTAACATACTTACAAGCCTCACCAGCCTTACGAACCAAATTCTTAAAAAACAAAGGCCTTGCGATTTCGGCACCCGATTTCTTAGAAATATTTTCTGATTCATAGAATCTGAGGCACTTATCACTCATGAGAACCGTCATGATGACGAAGGATGCAGTGTGTGGATAGGTGGTCAATCTCATTAGGTACTTACGCAAGCTTTCTTTTCTGAATACGAACAACGAAGCTGAATTTAGCAACAGTTTTGCTTGTAAGTTTTCTTTGCGGTAAGCTGGCTGCCTTCACTGCAACTTGTGGACTGGGTAAAAAACGTTCTTGCCAACAACCTGTGAAAACTTATAGTAAATATAGGCCCTGGCCAGTATCGCTGCGTTTAAAATGTGTGTAAGCTCTCGGCAGTGCCACCTCGTGCACTCTGAACTTCAATTCAGATGTGATCCGAAAGCTCCGACAGCAAAACACAAATCTCGGTATTGACACAAAGTATGATGCACGTGCCGAACGACCTTGTATGTCTTCGCCGAAAAGCTTGAACGTACAGAGACTTGAACGGAAAGTAAGCACGCATCGTTTCCTTTGTGTTCGGGTAAGCATTCGCAAAAAATACTAACTTGCACGCTATTCGTTCAAAGGAAAGTTTCGCAATCGCCACTGTGACTGTGAATAATTGTATCGTGTTTTGTTCATCTGTACACCTTTAGGCTTCAAGAGCCCCCCTTTCACGAAGCCTTCTTAGGCTAAAAACATTCCTAAGAGAATACTTCCGCCAATCACGATGCTGGACATGCAATTAGTGAAGCCGGCTGACTCGTGCGAACAATCAGTTTTGTGAATTCGGCCCTAGATGTCTCTTTTAAACGCATACCTGGCACGCATGGTTTTTTGAAGTGGTGGCGTGCACTCTAACCTTGGGACAATGTCAGCAGGAACGAAAGCACACTTGAAGGAAAACTCTCTCAATACCCATCTTATAGTTACGCGTTTCACCGTTTGGTCTTGCACAATGTTTGCGTGCATTATTTTCAGTTGGCCACACTAAATGCATCACTCTTGTGATCTGGACTTGTAACACTGGTTTTAATCTGCGGAAACATCTCCAGAATTCGCCAGCGAAAGCGTTTTTCTTTTGTGACGTTATTGAATATCCTGAATGACTAAGCTGTGGTCAGATTTAAAATTGGGATGCTAGATATTCACTGAAGTTGACCACCACGTAGAGAAACATTTATCTAACACCACCCGCGCAAAATAAATTAGTGCTGTAATTTAGGTGTTTTGCCTCGCGAATTTGTGAGCGGTGCATCATTCTCTCTCTCTTGTGTATCACTGCTAAAAAACTAACGCAGCGGTTATTTCTACAAGCAAGCTTCTACGGCACTGTACCGTCGCACAACTGATAAAGTCGGTAGAGACGTGCGTAACGTTACCATTATTTTTACCTTGCACATATCCATTCCCTGTCTCGTTCAAGCAAAGGCAAGAAGAAATCACTTGCGTCAGTCATTTGGAGGCGAAATACAGGTACATGTAAGTGCTTATGACCCATCATCTATACATGCATAATAGTTCACGCATCCACCTTGCATACGAAGTTTGCAGCAAGGCATTCCCCCAATTCCACTACCCTGACTTTTCTCTCCACTATAACCGAAATGAGCGATTTCTCGCCACAAATATTCACCAAGACGTAAACAAAGTGACGAATCGGTGGGTGAAAGATTACGAATATGCTGGCGGACCTCCGTTGTAGTTTTTGTTTTACTGACGTTATGTAGCTAAGACAAAAATGTGTGGTAACCGCAGACGCGTGCACGAACTATCAAAGACCTCCATATATATGGCAAAGATCAAACGGAAAACAATAGTTCTATAACTTGCTTTTCTTCCAGCTACATCGAGAGGTCATTAAAGCAGACAGCAATTACACTGCTCTAGCCGTACGGCTACTATTGTTGGCATACACCAACAACGTGACGTAAGCTATACTGAGCGCCAAATAACGCAAGTCACGTTACCTAATGCCCACAACGCATGGCATCTCTACAGAAAAAAAAACAGAATGCTCGAAGCACCCAGACGAAAAGCTACTGTTTTTCTTCTGGCGTAAATTGCGCCTGACAAGATAAATGCTTGGGCTGCATATTGTTTACTGCTGATTGAGCTCTTCTGGCAACGGGTCTGACACCACGGGACAGCGTGAGGCCAAAACCGAAACCAGAGTGTATTCACAGTCGCCTTTTATATATTATTTATGTCCGTTGTTCAGTAATCGAGCCCGCCTGTGAGGGTCATTCCTTTGTCTTTGACGGCTATCCTTTTGTGTCGACCTTTTGCGACGAGTTCTTTTATTCTTATTTCGACTAACCTGTCACTGGTTATCTTTTTTTCCTTATTCTTCCTCTCTACGAATGGTTTGTGAGTCAACGCTGAAGCAGCTGTCATTCACTCAAACAGCTGTTTCTGCCACGCGGTCACAATTATTTGCAGTAATTCGTCTGCAGAGATATAGCTGGCATTTGAAAGATCAATTCTTGCAGCGTGAGAATTATATATTACCTCACACGGCTTACCTGGTGGTTATCTCGATTTCTTATTTTTTATTTATTTATTCTTATAAAAGTACTTCACAGGCCCCTAAAAAGCATCAAGTGAGGGGATAATAATAATAATAATAATAATAATAATAATAATAATAATAATAATAATACCCAAAATATTACGTCCCAAAACCACGATAATATTATGAGAGACTCAGGAAATTTTGACCATCTGCTATTATTTCACGTGCACTGACATAACACAGTAAACGGGCCTCTACCATTTCACTTCTAACAAATCGCAACTGCCATGGCCAGGATCAAATCCGCGACCTCCCGCTCAGCAGCCGAGCACCCTAGGCGCTACACCGACACGGCGGACCGGAGGTGGTATATGGAAGAATTTAATATATAATCTATTGGGTACATATACAAGCATCGATAAACTGTTACAAACTGAAGAGAGAGAGAGAGAGAGAGAGAGAGAGAATTTATTTACAGAAAGGTAGAGAGGTCCGCCTGAGCTATAGTTTGCTCTGGCCTGCTACTCTACACTGGGGATGGGTGACCGGGTGACTGGGGAGTGAAAGAGTGAATGACGATGGAAAGGTAGAGAGATGATATGTTCTTATTAGGCTGGGTAACTCTACAGACGTGCATCCAGTCCAGTGGCTTCTAAGAAAGCGATGACGGCTCGTATAACCACATGTGTGCTGCTGGCGTCAGGCCAAGGACCTAACACAACCTCATCGATTAATGGTCGACTAATACAAACCGAAAAAATTTCCATGTTGCCAAACGATGCAGATGTCAGAAAAGAAAAATCACAGTGAAAAAGAAACTGACAGATAAACAGCAAAAAACAGAACGAAGTTGCACATCAGGACAGTATAGTATTTCATTAAAAATTTCTAATACTACCAAGATATATAACACAACTGCATCATTACACATGATATATTAAAGAAACAAGTGCTTGCCAGTGCAATGAAAAAGCAAATGTAACTAAATTGGAAAACACTCTCGTACTATTGATTTACGCACCCGTTTATTTAATTGTGTCAAGATACAGGCCCCATGAGGAGCAGTGAAGACGAGACATCAAAGAAAAAAAAATGAAAATCAAGACACAATTGACACAAAAATTTCAAGAATATAGTGATGGTTGCAAACAAGTTTTTCGAAGTTAGGGAACTGGACAAGAATGTTAATATAAATACTCAAGAAAACAAAAAAGGTGTACCAGTTCGAGTTTTTTCTGAAACGTCTTGAATGCTTCATCATGAGTGAGTGTGAACTGGCTTAGCAAAATTAATGAAGCAGCTAATTGACAAAGTTGCAGTGTACAGTAAACCAGCCCACACATATTTATCTCTATAGGTTACGTTTTAATCATGTTCCTTGTTCAAGGTGCTCATATCTAAAAATATTTGACAATGTTCACTTGATTCATTTTTTTTTATCCTCAATACCTCAAAGCTGCTACGGAAAATTACGCAGGTGGCATTCGAGTCAGAATTCAATTGTTTGTTGAAAAGTGCAAAGATTAAGACATAAAGGCCCTTCAAGCGCACTTAAACATATCCCAAGTCTCCATTTGAGAGCATGGAAGTGTACAGGTTGGTTCATCCCTTTCACGCATTCGAAGAACGACGAAGCAAAAGCGTTGATATGCAAAACTGGGAACGGACAATCATCTGTATACAATATGTACGAATAGTTAACCTATGTGAACATTCACGAAGTGAATATTCTTTTGTGTAGTTGTGTATAGCAGAAAACTCAACAAAGTGAGGGCAAACTAGCTCTTAACCTGCATGAATAAAGATGCGAAAAATTACAGGCTGAAATAATACCGGATACGCTAAAAGGGAAGTATATTCGAAAATCATCAAATGTGTACTGTGGATTTTGTAAACCATCAAAGTAATAGGTAAGATATTTTAATGCCATCTAGCATATGTGCATTCTAGTTTAGAACGAACAAATATTGCGCGTACAAAAAGTGCTCCCGAGAACAGGCTGACACGGGGATTGACAATGGCTAGCATAGCCAGTGTCAAATACGGAACACGTGTCATGTGCGACTGCCGAAAAAAGTTAGCTGAACTTACACAAGTACTTGTAGCATTGTTACTCGACAAGAGAACAGCAAACATTATGGTGAGAAGCGATTGCACTAAGTTTTAAAAAATTTCGTAATATTTAAAGGAATCTCGACACATTGCATATCAGTTATACAATGTACTGTTCTTCTTAACGTCGGATAGGAGGGTAGCAGTAAGCAAGTGTTTCAAGAGGCAGATGTTTGCCAGCGTGTGATAAATGGAGGTATTCTTGTCAAACGCGATAAAAACTGGGAAATCAAAGCTAATGACGCACATGCTGCATTCAGATGGTATATAGAGGAGGGGTGTTCAAAGGCGAAAGAATGTGATCAGTTACGGTTGATTTCTCATGCAGTGTTGTTGCTTTTGTTGTTGCTTATCTTAAAAGGCGGAATTAAGCTATGCGTGTTCATGAGACTCGTGAACATTTTGTCGATTAGCTGAAGTCTTAGGGGGAAAACAAGTTATACGTTACGCGGAGGCTGGAACTGCTTTCGATGCAAACAAGCTACAGCACTCGCGCGCTTTTCACCTGCTGTAACCGACAGCTTTGCGATGACTGGAGTTGGGCTATGCGAAAATGACCTTGCTCACGCTCTATACGAGATCGTCAACTTATTGCTTCTACCTCCGACGCGCGGCATGAACTCGAGAACTTGCATGGATTAGCAGGTGATCCTCCACCGTTTTTCTTTTATTATTTTCAGCAGTTGCAGACACAATGTGAAGTATCTGTAAACATAATTTATGTACTACATCTGTCCTTGAATCCCGTTATGCCGCCGTCGTCAAACTGGCTCCTAACATTCGAATTCATTCCCTCCTGTCGGCGAAGAAAAAAAAAACTATGCACACAACTAGTACTAAGAATATAATTAGAGTTTGTAGCAGGGATTACAGGTATGTAGAGGTACGCAAAAAAAGCTAATCATTTACAGATTCCGTGCTCGTTATTTGTTTTTTTTTTTGATATGCGAGGTAGCGCATGCACGACATACGCAACTAAAAGAGCACTGGTGTCTCTCTGTATTTAGGATCAGGTGTGCAGCCAGGGGTGGCACACCGGGCATGTGCCTCCTCCCCCCTCCACCCCTGCATCCTTTTAAATGCGAAGCATTTCTTAGCGAACTTCGGCGACTTTGAGTGTATCTATCTAGCTGCTTACGTTTGTGTGCTCTCGTGGTCACCCCCTTAACTTGATGTGAACCAAAATTAGCATGGAAAGGTAAGATGGTTTGAGAAATATGACGCGCTGCCAAAGACATGAATATTGTCACAATCCCGTCACGTACGTCGTCAAACACTTCCCGTCAGACAGTGGCACATACCCATGGGCGGGTATGTGCCGCTGGTATGCAGGTATGTGCCATGAATGATTGACACTTAGTATCTACCCAGGAACGACGAGAGCACACATGGACAACTTTAACACTCGAGCGTTAAAAAATACTTGACATTGGTAGCTTCAACCAAATTAATGCAAAGAATAAATGCCAATGTTAAGGAAAACCTGCCATAAAAAGCGATGACCCCCCGACGAATGCCGATAATAAATTTCAGCGTCCCGACAGGAATCGAGCCCAAGCATTCTGCGTGGCAGTCAAGCATTCTACCACAGAGCTATACGCGTAGTCTCGGAACTACTTTTCAAAGAGACGCTAATGTTCGTGAAACGTGAATAGTGATTGCAGTGCTGCCTACCCCATTTTATAAACATTACATATGTACTCCTCTGATACAGCCATCACATCGGGTTAACGTCAATTGTGCTTACGTGTCATGCGCTGAAGTTTATTTATGAACAGTGTCCAGGGCCAGCATCTTCGCGAGTATCAGCGCTTTATGTCAGCTTCTGGTGTTGCTAATACGCATGTTCCAGTTGAAATTGTTGCGCAAGAGCAAACAACTGGTTATACAAGCATTTGCAACTCTTGATTTCTGGGGTTTAACGTCCCAAAATCACCATATGATTATGAGAGACGCCGTAGTGGAGGGCTCCGGAAATTTTGACTACCTGGGGTTCTTTAACGTGCACTCGAATTTGAGTACACGGGCTTACAACATTTCCGCCTCCATCGAAAATGCAGCCACCAAAGCCAGGATTTGATCCCGCGACCTGCGGGTCAGCAGCCAAGTACCTTAGTCACTAGACCACCGTGGCAGAAATCTGCAACTCTTCAAGATATGTCTCTGCGTGCAACGTTTGTACATGTATTTAGCGTAATTTCATGACGTATCGCTCTATAAAAAATTGCGACGCAGTCACCTTCCTTGCGCATGCTTCACGTAACGTGAATTCCCAGGTACGTGGGATCTGCTAAATTTTTTTTTCTTTTTACCGTGCCATACAGCGTGCCAGTTGACACTCAGCCACATATGCCTGCCCAGCCCCCACTTTCAATCAAAGTCATGCCTCCCCCTTCTAAAAAAAAAGTCCTGCCTTCGCCCCTGTTTATATAGAATGCACCAAGATAAGCAATCTTGGCTCAGTAAATGAAAATGTCCTCGTGTTCGATTCTATTCGTTCTCGGCCCTCTGTCAATCAGGTCCGACTGGTCACTGTGTTATTAACGATAAAGTATATTGGCACAACATAACTTGCGTCAGTGAAATGTCCAGTATTTAATAGTGCCGTACTGAAATACTACATTGTGTTCATCGTAGAAGCTCTCGAGAATGTCACTATCCGCTTCAGGAGCATTTGCTGTAGCGGTAAATTATGCGGAGCGATCCTGTAACCGTGCGAAATTTTATTACTTAGTATGTGAATCACCGTTTCAATACTTATCACGTATGAATTTTACTGGTGCGAGGACCAGATGTGAACTAATAGCGCCAAGCAAGTCAATAATAATGATACGATTTTCGGCTGTGTTTTATTACATCGCACCCCAAGCTATGCTATCTTCCTGACAACTACTACACAGCCCCGCCATGGTGGTCTAGTGGCTAAGGTACTCGGCTGCTGACCTGCAGGTCGTGGGATCGAATCCCGGCTGTGGCGGCTGCATTTTCAATGGAAGCGAAAATGCTGTAGGCCCATGTGTTCTGATTTTGGTGCCCGTTAAAGAACCCCAAGTGGTCAAAATTTCCGGAGCCCTCCACTACGGTGTCTTTCATAATCATATGGTGGTTTTGGGACGTTGAACCCCACATGTCAATCAATAAACCACTACACAATGAAAATTCTGTGACTAGCTCTCTCCTCTGTTTTGCCCTTTGTGTCTTCTTAATCTTCTCATGTACAACAGAACCCATATTTCGCTACCTCTTGTTAATGTATCTGCACCAAAAATCTCTCACAACAGCGTCAAAAAAGGCGATCGCTACAATTGACAACTCCTGTCGAGATTGCGGACTGATTAGGCGTACCAGCAAAAAAAAAAAAAGAACTGACCATCCCGGTGCCCTTTGAACGGTCCAATGTCACGACGTTTGCATGCTCGTCAACGGGCAAGATGAAATAGACTCCCAAACGCCTAGCGTGCCGGAGAGAGAGGTCAGAACAACATTAGATGTCACAGAGCACTTAAGTTCGCACCACTCAGGTAACTAACCCAAGTATTTCCTGGAATGGTCATTAAATCATAGTATAGTCCCAAGGGTAGGCAACGTCGAACGGAAATACCTACACATCGTGCGACAAATATGCGTATAATGCAGTGAATGTGCGTCTCAAAAGCTTAATTAAGGGCCTGAATAATTTCGAAGCAAGTGTCGGTGATGCTATAGTATTACATTTTATGTAGGGATCTGGTGCAATGTGAAGCTCGGACGATTGAACGCTATCCAGTGGAGCGAAATACTGCTTATGTAGCCATGGGGTTTCCTGTTTCATTTTGTATACCTACCCCCTAGACTCGCTCCAAACAGATTCCGTGACTCGAATATCGTTGACAAAGTGCCAGGTCGAGGCGAAGGATTTCAAGTAAGCATGAATGCCGAAAAGAAACCGAGGAGTAGTAGTCACACAGACTAATCCTTATGTAATGCGTTAGGAAGCCTTGAATGAAGTCCTGCTCTGTAGTTCGATGCTGCGATAAGAATATTCAGTAGATTGTGTCTTGAGTGGAAAGAGCTCCGATCTTATCCCAAGGTTATGCCCGGGGCTGCTTCGATGCACAAGTCATTGGCTGTTGCGAGCACGCGATATTGTCGATCATGGATGTAGTAGATACGGACAGCTCAGCGATGAAAAGGACGATGCTCTCTCGCGGACGCATCACTGTCATGCTGTCGTGGTTTTGACTGTACCGGGTGCTTTGGTTTCAGATATGGAGGAAGCAGACTCTTTTACGATATGCTGTATAGCTATTATGCGACAATAGAGGCGTAGCAAACACCACATGATATACCTTTTGTATACAGTGATCTCTGAATAAACTACGTACGCGCACTGCGTGCAGAGAAGCTATCAAAATAAAAAAAAACATCAACCAATTTCGCTCCAACCCTAATTTTTTCTTTTCCCTCTTGAAGACAAGCGTAAAGAGAGAGCCAGAAAGAAAACATTGTGAAAAGGCACACGCTGATGCAAGTTTCATAGCAAAGATAATCGACGAAAGGTGGCTGTCATATCGAATTTTGACGGCTTCAGTTGTTTTCCCTCCAGTACTCCAACGACATAGCTAAATGTAACAAACAGTAACTACAACACGTGGAGAAGATTGCTTCACAGCACTACAACAAACCGTGTTCAATCAGCATTCAAGCATGACTACTCCTTGATAACACCATGACATGATCCCAACCGCTTCACTTGGTGACAAAAAGAAAAACGTATTTTGTGCTGTCTCACTTTTGTCCTACGGTGTTAAAAAAAGATCTTACACATAGCAACGCTATATCTACGTGACCTACATCATTATGTTAACGCCTCACTCATAAGCCGCACGTTTGGTCACAGACGTGTGGACGGCCACGCCGTATAGTTCATTCGAATATATAGCTCTTATTTGATATTTTCTAATGTTCTCCTGTATTCCTCAGAGACTTCCCTGTGGTGCTTAGCAGTGCTCTTTTATTAGCTGCAAAAAATATCACCACGTTTTCTAACTATTACCCTGCGCCATTTACCACACCACGTATTTTCGTTCAATTACTACGACATCCCCCTTCTTGAATACTCTCTTTTTTGTCTCAGGATAAATTCCCCATTTAAGGTGATTTAGGGTGAAACTGCCGACGTTGGAGGGTTCCCGACGAGATTAAGCAATGAGGTACTCATATTGAAGCCCTCCATGAAATGAGTCAAAGGGTTCCTGAAGACCTATATCTTGGCATGCCAATGTTCAAGCGGCGAAGGTTAAAATATACTTTATGTAGTTATTACGTACCAATAACAACAGCCGGCGCTGCTTGGTACACGTACAACGGATTGCAGTAATGTATATTTAGATTGCTGCAACGTGTAACTGATCAGAGGTACGTTTATAACGCATAGCAGCAATATACGCGAACGACGGAGTTATCTTGCCGTTGACACGTCTTGTGCATATACTAGCATTATGTAACTAGAATTATGTTGATGCCACTTCAGCGCAGAGCGCAAGCTCGCTTTGCAATGGTAATTTCGTTCAGATTTCATGAATGTAAATCCTGACTAAAAGAGGGAGGGACAGGGAGGACAAACCTGTTATATTCTTGGTGTCCCAAAGCCGCATGAAAAAAAAAAAAGAAAGGAACGTTGGCACGCGCAGCAAGCCTGGTTTACATTGTTCCTAGTACACTTGAGCAGCTACTACTAACTAGTTCAGTAATTAAAATTGAATACTCAGTCATGAATATTTTTGTAGTTCAAGAAGTACTCGATGGAGGTGGAAATGCTGTAGGCCCGTGTGCTCAGATTTGGGTGCACGTTAAAGAACCTCAGGTGGTCTAAATTTCCAGAGTCCTCCACTACGGCGTCTCTCAGAATAATATGGTGGTTTTGGGACGTTAAACACCTTATGACAATCAATCAATGAAGGAGTACTCACCTGATCAGCAAAATGACAATGAGCCGTATGAGCGCATGCTGGAACGACATCTGACTGCGTTACTCGGAACAACGTACTACTTGCATGCTCACTTTTTTCATGTTGATAAAGCAAGCCTGCGAAATCTGAAAAGTGACGTGACTAGACTGCTGCGCTTATCGCGCATCAGTAAGTAGTGCCTTCAAACTAGCCTAATTCCAAGTAGGCAGTAACCATGAAAATGCGGAAAAAATTACGATTTGCCATATCTGCATTATCAGTCCAAAGCAGCCACTTTTATCTTACGCAGCTGCAGGCAGCTGCGTAAGATAAAAGCGGCTATAAGATAAGACGCTAGACAAGATAAGGCGTCGCTACAGGTGCCTCAGTATGTCGATGGCACCTATCGCTGTTTGCAAACATGGAATAGGTCTATAGCGATGATTCAACAAGCATGTCGTTCCTGGAGTGACAGTCCCTATAACCGCACATACACCCGCGAATTTGAGCAAAAACAACGAGGCCCGTTGCCACTTTGACAAAAGGCCGAGCGGTGGCATTAAGAAACTCTCTTGACGTCAAGCAATATGAGCACGTGGCGCGGTCCGTTCATCATTATTTTCGCACAAGAGAGACGACCTCCGCTGAAGGAAGTTGTGGGAGCATGTGATGTATAAAGTTCAGAGTTCCGTGTACAACCAAGCTTCGAGGAAGCAATAAGGATGTATACAAAGATTAGGAGCGTCATCCGCTTTCATATTCGTTGAAGGGGGAGGCGAAAGCCTCTGGAATCAGCGTCGCCGGAAATGTATACGTGTACTTGCGGCCGAGTTAGTATTTCCGCAATGTTATGCAAAAACAGCTACAACGATATGCTCGATAAAAAAGGGGGGAAAGAAAAACTGCAATGCGAAAAGATTTTCCAGTAAATAATGTTTTCGCAGTCAAGCACCGCAAAACAAGGTTTCTAAACAAAGTGGCAGCATACTTAAGCAAGTTGCCTAGCAATGTGCGAAGCTTCGAATTACAGCAGGGCACAGTAATCAAAGAGAACGTGCAGACTAAAGCATTGTAGAAATCGGAATCGCACAAAGGTTGTTTGGGTTTGTCTCCTGTAGCTGATTGATTGATATGTGTCATTTAACGCCCCAAAACCGTCAGATGATTATGAGAGACGCCATAGTGGAGGGCTCCGGAAATTTCTACCACCTGGGCTTCTATAACGTGCACCCAAATCTGAGCACACGAGCCTACAACATTTCCGCCTCGATCGGAAATGCAGCCGCCGCAGTCGGGATTCGATCCCGCGACCTGCGGGTCAGCAGCCGAACACCTTAGCCACTATATCACCGCTACGGGGCGTACACATAAAATAAAAGCAAAGAAATGTAGAAGCTCGAAACAGACGTCGATTTTTTTCTGATAATAAAATGCGTCCAATTTATGGTACGAAATTCGAAAGAATAGCAAGAAGGGGAACATAAAAGCTTGCGATAAAAAATTTCATTTTACTTTCCTACGTACGGGGCTTTCCTACACCGAGAGGAAGGAAGAGAGCCGGGGCATAAATCCCCTTTAAGATCAAAGGGCTTTACCGGGGCAAAGTTTGTAGCACCATCTCTCGGGTTCCTTGCGCAGCAGAACATTATCTGTCATCGTATAAGGGCGGCGTTCGCTCACCTAAAGTATTCTTGCACCGTGTATCAACCATAACAATTTAAACTGGATTGTTAGTTTATACACGGAAAGTACGGCCCAGTTGTTTCACATGACATCTCTAGTTTTTCTTTTTTTACTTATAAACTTTCACCTCTTTAATTTTCACTCCTATAGACACGTACTGATCTCTCATAAAAAAAGTAGTGATCAAAGAGGGGCGTTTGTCAACGCTGATTCCCCTACGTGGCTCCCCAGACTTAATATATCAAGGCAGATTTCGCGAGTACTTGCAGATAGTGATGAAACAGAGGTCAATGCTTTCACAGACGAATCAAGCAAAAGTTGTTCCGTTGACATAATGCATGCTCAGTGCAATATATCCAAGTATACGTACGGCAGCGTCTATTTGTGGCTCAATGACGCCGCAGAACTTTCAGCAAATGGGAGAGAAAACAAGGGAGTGGGGCTTTTCCGCAAGTTGTTGTCGCGGGATAGCTTGAGTGGGAGGTCGTTTACCGCCATTTATTCCCGTCCACGCCGAAAGACGGAGAATCTCGTCTCCCTCGCAGAGCCGCCCGTGATGATTCTCTCTCCTTCAGGCTGTCACCCTGCTGTCACGGCGATCCGGTAATGGTATGACACCAGTTTTGACCGTAACCCATTCAGAGACATGTTGGTGAGAGCCTTTTATGCCATGCTTCAACGCAAATAAGTAACCTTTCACTGGTGCGGACGCGACGTAAAGTCGGCGTCGAAAGCTTAGAGGCTGCGAAGCCTCATGAAACTTCGTATTTCCCAGCTATTCGTAACAGTATTCGGTCGCTCTGCACAGTAAACGTTGTTGCGCTTTATAACAGGCCGGAAATCTAAATTCAATGCTGCCTGGCATAGCAGCGGGAATATTGAGCCTTTTCTCCTATTTACTGGTTCCTTCACTTCTGACGCTCACTGCAGACGGAACGCTTCACGAACAAAATTTCCACTATTTTAATGTCGTGAAGTTTATACTCACATACAATTGGAATCAAAATGCATCCCAGATGGTTGCCATAGGAACATCATCAAAGCAACTTTTTGGAAGCTCCATAGAAAATGATGCTGCTGCATTGTCTATCTGGACAAACAGATTTTTTGTTGTCATTTACAATGTTCCTTTATGAAAATGACTGTTGATTTTCCACTGTCAGACTGTGATCAAAGAATTGACACAGTTGATCATCAATGGCTCCGCAATACTCATTGACTTGTTTCAATACTTTGTCGACAACATTTCTGTTGAGCATTTTGCAATAAAAATGTCATTGACTCATTTCCAGTGAAATACCATTGAGGAAGTATTTCGTAAACAATATTTCTGTTGACCACTTTGCAAAAAAAACACTTGTATTGCCTCATTTCTATTGAAAAAGAAAGGACGAAATATTTCGTAAGAAAAATATAAGCACTCGCCCGCTTATGTTCTCCGGCGCGCGCGCGTGAAGGAAGGGGAAAAAAGAAAAAAAAACAGAGGTGAGAACCGCAGCAGCTGAGAAGTTTCGTGTTCCCGGTGCGGTGGCTTTATAATGCATGTGCGACAGTAATGATCGCAAAATTGGTCTATATGTTGATGCTCGTGTTCTACGAAACAAGTTGAACGGATGATTTTAGGAAAGCATGGCGAAAAAGAAACAAGCGGAAAGCAGCGAGACAGAAAAAGATCACAACTGAAAATCGGTTGGTTGATGTTTGATGAGTGGTTGCATAACTTGATGATGAACATAAAGTACACAAGTCAGGGGCAGAAGTCAGCAGGAGAGCGTATGCCACCGACATTTGCTCATTCTTTTGAATAGTAATACGTACAGTTCCTATATTCCAGCATAGATTTGTATAACAGTGAACCAGGACCAAGACCACCAGTGTACTGCTGTGGAGATAATGTACCAGCTTTTAAAATCCTCATTTTCTGAAGAGCAACTGCATGCAGCCACAATAAAGTTGTTGAGGTTCATTCTGCACCATTTCTTGACCCCAACTGCACGCGGACGTTCTCGAAAGAGATGTGCAGAAGCAGTATTTATTTGGTGGGAGACCTATACGTAATTACCTGTCTGTCACTAATTTGTGTACGTCATAATTGACCTTGGCGCGCGTTTTGGCATTAACTTGAACAGCGGTGTGACGCTGAATAAAGTTAAGGGTAGCCACCTCCATAAAACAATCAGTTAAGGATTGAAAATGAGTAAAAACCCCTTCTATATTGTGAAATAATGTGCATAAATTCTAATTGCGGAAATTAGTAATCGTGGAATTGCTAAAAAGGCGCTGCTGCCCCAGCATGTAGCTCGCGGATTTGCGTGAACGAAATGCAAATGTTAGATAGAGTAGTCACGCTAAAATACCCATGCAACATTTACGTGCGAAAGCGCATTGCCTTGAAACAGCTGAGGATAGGCTGCTGTCACTGACACGCGTGTACGTCGCGACACAAATAAGCAAAATTGCTCGCAGCACACGCAAGTGCGAGAATTATGTGTAGGTTTCGACAGCCGAACACAGCCTCGTTGCACTGGTATCCGCGAATTTCGGTGAGCAAAACACCCATGGTTCATGGGGAAGCACTAAAACGACACAAGAACACACATTAATCGTATATACTTGCAGAACGGCGCACCACGAACCGAAGTCGGAGCCGAAAGCGCTCATTGGGGTTGTCTTGAGTTCATGAAGCCCTTCAAATTATTATCTGATGAAATGCATGCGCAAACAAATGGATATGGCACGAAAAAAGTTCGAAATTCCGCCGACTGTTTGGAAAAAGTCACTTGGTCATACCCCGCAAAAAGACTCGCCTCAGGGAGGTGGCGCTGTGGTGCAATGGGTAAGACTAAAGGTAAAACATCTGCTTCACGTGCATGAGGTCCCGAGTTCAATTCCAGTGCTGAATGTGGTTTTCAGATGTGGGTAGTTTAATAGTAATGGTCTTCCAATTACCGATAGCCATAATATCGACCTCATTATCGGCGAAAAACCACTCTCAGGTGCATAAAATATTTTTTTCTGCATTGATGAACCATTGATAGCTTTCAATTGAAAGTCCTGGGTCAATTTTCCATCCTTGTCAACAATCGCCTTAGTGATATTTTAATTGATCCACAACGTACTTTCCATCGCCATTTCATTTTATCTCAATTATAAATCTATATAGAGTTCATTGATGGCTTTTCAATTCAAAGTCATGGGCCCAATTTCAATCCTAGTCGACTATTTCCTCAACGGTATTTTAATTGAATCGCACGTTTTTTCGATGCCATCTGTTGTTATTGCTCAATAACTTCTCTTTGTTTTTCAATCAAAATTTTTGTATAGGTGTGCTTGAAGCCCGTCTCCTCCATTCGGGTCCATCCTTCAAAAAGTTCGCCCAGTACACATAATGTATTTTTATTATTGAGATTTAACCAATAGTAAGTATGTCCTAAACAATGAATGAGGTTAGGCGCTATATAGAATGAAGTAGAAGAAGGACCGTTGGGCTGGCGATACTCCCATTCAAAAAAGCTATACATCCACCGAAGAGCCTTCACAAATTCCCAAAGCACAAACAGCTGCGAAGTGTTATTTATTTATTTATTTATTTATTTATTTATTTATTTATTTATTTATTTATTTATTTATTTATACCGAAGGTTCTTACAGGCTTCGTCAGAGGCAGTGGGTAAGGGGGCATCACAAAATAAGTGACCACGCATAATACATACATATTATCATGCAGGGTGAAATGGCTGAAAGCATGCACATAACTTCATGAACAGAATCAAATATTGCCTAAAAGTAACTGTAGTGGCAAAAGAACAAATATTAGTTCAGTGTATTAAAATAAAAAAACACAATTAGAGAGAACGTCAACAGATACATCTCGTGCACGTGTAGGCAGTGCGAAACTAAAAAAAGACATAAAAGTACAAGAATATTGCCATGCAAGGTTCGTATTTTTCCTTTTGCCTCATTTGGTTTTCGCTCGCAAAACCTGTCAGAAAACTGCACCTCATTGTTTGAGATGATTCACGATCATTGTAGATTGTTCTGTTAAGATTGCGCGCGAGACGCAAACGCTTGACATTTTTCCTGAGCTTGCGCGACGACCAGGGATAAGGCTAGAATATTTTATGGCACGTGTATAAATGCCGACGCTATGTTCGCCGCTATCAGTGACAGTGTCGTGCTGTAATTTGAGCTTCCTTTTACGGGGCCACACGCTCGGCCTAATAAACAGTTTAACCTGAACACGCAGTCTTCTCCCTTCGTCGCGTCACGACACCGTGACAATATAATTGTGAGCTCTCCCAGAACACTTTCTAGAATTTTTAAATGCAAATAATTGAAGATATCGGATAACAAGTCTTTTCCCTATGAAACTTGGAACATGGGACATTGCAGCTAATAAACTCACGCTTCGCTCTTTTCAGTGCTTCGACTTCTAATGCGCAGGTGCACAAGGCGCGCGCGCGTGCTTCGTTGGAGTAATAGTTTTGTAGTAAACACTTCGTGTTAATGATTAAGCATCGCGTACCCGAAAGCTCTGAAAACGCGATATGTGATGTGAGGCTAAGGTGAACAGACAATGTGCACAAGACACACGTAGAGTTGATTGATAGGTATGTGGGGTTTAACGTCCCGAAACCACAATATGAATATGAAAGTCGCCGTAGTGACTGACTTCGGAAATTTCGACCCCCTGGAGTTCTTTAACGTGCACCCAAATCTGAGCAGACAGGCCTAAAGCATTTTCGCTTCCATCGAAAATGCAGCCGCCGCCGCCGGGCTTCAATCCCGTGACCTGCGGGTCAGCAGCCGAGTACTTCAGCTACTAGACAAGAAACACGTAGATAGTATATCACATTGTCTCTTCGATAAAAACTATATACAGGTACACACTGAGTGTTAGGAGATCCTGCATAGGTGCACGGGACTGTGTTAAGACAGTCGCTTTTGCTGTGCATATCAAAGGCCCTCTGAAAATATCCATGAGGTCGTAACAGCAATCAGGCAGTGGCGTGCCCGACTTGCAGCTGAGCTGCAAGTCGGGCACGCCACTGCCTGATTGGGGCAGCCACTTAAAGGACGCACGAGTGACCATCAGCGCAATCTAGGGTCATTCGTACGCACCAGAGCGACCTCGGTGAGACTGCATGATGTGTTCCTGCTCTTGGCAAAATTACGCATAGTGGCAGCCTCGCCCTTGTATTTTCGATACCACCTGATATAGCTCCAAAAAAGAAGAAAAAATAATGAACAGGCGCGATCACGGCGATAAGGCAGCAGGTGAAAAGAAAATAGCGTCGACGCGCAACAAGATTATCTTAAAACGTACAGTATTAAATTGTAGACGGTGTACCATGCTCGAGGTGACCTTATAAAAGTACGGGAGTAGGAAATAATAATAATTACGTCTGTTTCTCCTCTTTCTGAGAGATCCAAAACAAAAGGTAACTTTTGTTGTTGTTGTAGTAGCATTGACACGTCACATAAATAGTGAGTAAGTTTGCTCTAATACGCAGCTTTCACTAAACTAAGATTCTAAAACTATGAACCAATGAGTGCAGCACAACGTTTTCAAGCGTCATACTGCATGTATAGCGCTCTTCGAGTAGGATTGCATTTCACTGTGTGTCCGCCGATCGAAAATGTTCGATTTTGAAAAAGCAGAGCATGTCATCAGTGTTTACAAATGACTCTCATATATTTTTACTTTGCCCAGGAATCAGCACTTCGTGTTATCATTAACACAAAATTATCCTGTTTTTTTTTCAGCTTTTCTTCGCGCATACACATGAAAACCTGGCCCCATCATCCGCACCCTCTTGCAGCCTCGGCGAAGAGCCGGCGAGCGCCCAATTTTCTCCGCAACGAGCCCCCGTTAGCCCTGCAGGGGTCCCAGAAAGGAGAGGCCGGAGAAAGGGCGTGCGCCACGGACAGAATTAGCGCAACGTCTGGAGCCTGAAGCGCCTTCTCGCCAGGAATAAAACGAAGCGGAGGCTTTCGTGGGAGTGAGAGGCGGCACGCTGTGTGACGGCGGGCAACCTTGGCCCGCATAAACGCGCCTCCAACCTTGGCGTAGCGCGCGTATAAACGCCGCCGGCGAACCTCTCAGCGACGATTCAAAACCGTTCTCGCGGAGACAGCGAAAATACACGCAAAACAAGACCACACTGAGCGACGCCAGCCACAGGAACAATTTAACGCACGCTTCTAGTTTACTGTTATGCAACGGAGTAGCTGCGGAGTAGCTGCGCACCAGTCATGCTGCAGCATTGCAAGTACATTATCATGTAGACAGGGACCAGCTGAGCATTAGCGAGGGTCTGACAGAGAGGTTGGCAGGTATACAATTTATGTATACAAATCTCATTGAAATGCTCTCTGACTCTATCCGTACTCGCCTGCCTCCTCCGTAATATTATTGAATGAATTAGTTCTCATTGATATTGTGCCTCACAATAATAAACGAGCCCGTAAGTTTACACCTATTTTCTTCCTCCGTAACGTGCACCGTATTTCGTTTATGCATTTGAAACAAACGTTATTTGCACTTTGCAAGAATAGTAGTTATGTGAAACTAAATTACTGTAATGTTGATTGTATTTATCATGGGAAAGCATTTCACAAAGCGCCACATAACTTACTCCTTAAGCTAAGCGTCATGTACGGTGAAGAAACACCGTTTATTCGCTGACCACTCACTTACTACTGTCGAAGATTCCGTATCCTCCTCTTGTCTTGTAGTGTCTGGTGTCATCGATTAATCTCCCTCTAAACTGTCAGTCTCTATATGTACCACAGCGTTTTATGTAAATGTGTGCGCAGGTGATTCGGTCAATCATTGTAAAATTAACTCATCATCACTATAACACTCTGATTCTGCCTTGCCATTATTTTCATATGGTGTAGTGAACGCTGATGAGTCCAAAGCTATAAGGTTTGAAGTGCTGCTATAAAACGAAATCATCAGCTGAATTTTGTGAGAAACTCAGAAATGTTTGTTTTGGAGCATTTATCCTGTTAGTGTGCCTACGTATACTTATGTGAACGCTGGAACTGCTTTCACTATAACCGTATCTCCACTGTTTCTATCCTTCACGTCTATGGGAGCACAAATGCCTCATAAGACCGGCAGAAAGTGCTTTCTATAGTCCCTGACACCTGCGTTAATAATAATAATAATAATAATAATAATAACAATAATAATAATAATAATAATAATAATATATTTACTAATAATGTTATCATGATTGATTTTATTTATTTATTTACCTTGCCCAGGTACAACCATTAGGTGCTTGCGCAGAAAGGAGCAAAAATAAAATAATAAAAAAATTAATACAGAAAAAAATCAAACAAAAAAGAGCGAAAGAAAACAGACAAAAAATAAATCCGTGCAAAGTGGGAACAAGGGAAGACAAGACGATAATCGTGGAATGGCAGTGAAAAAATAAAGGGAAATATACACAGCTATGACGAAGGCTTCCTGAAGACTGGAAAAGGGAAGCATCGGTACATCGTTAAAAGCTATCTTAAGAGTCCAGGGTTGCCACTGGTGGCTACTTTTTGCCAAATAGTAAAATCGTAGAGGTCCATGGTGATCTATAACTGTGGATAGCGACATGGCGAACTTTGGGCGATTTTCGACTTAGGTCTTGATTGAGAAATGCATTCTATGCTCATTGTGTTACCAACGAATGAATGAAATTTTGTCTTTGGTTTTGGACGCACCAGTAGTAGGAGAACTTAAAGGGTCATCCAGTGCGTCAACCTATTTTTCGTGTGTGTCTCTCCTCAAGTATTTTAGATCCTGGAGGTTCTGGTGCTTCCATCAACAAACTTCCAGCGATATCTAAGTCAGACGACTGCTTGGTGTGCGACAAGGTGGTGGTGTTGGACTAATGACGAAATCTATTGGGAGAGCAGGAGCTTAAAGTGCTCCCTTCAGAGCCGGAGTGTATCAGTGGTCGAACAGGTGGACGAGCACTGTCATCCATTGGTAAGCGAGAGTCCTTTTGCTGCACCGAGAGCAGCCAGGAGCAGTTTGCAGTGCTCTCGCCTTAAAAGCGGAGTAGCCGTAGTGGGACGAGTCACGTGGTCCTTGAACGTCACAGCCTCCAAATTTTTCTTCAGCCGGTGAGCGCGGCGGCAAAGGTAGAAACCCTGCGTAGTTTGCCAACCCTGTTCTGTACGGATGACTACGATGAGAGGTGCGCGTTTGCCGAATGAGTCATTGCACAAACATACTAGGTATTAGGATAATGAAAAATATGTGGCTGACCAATTTCACGCGTATTTTGCTGCTGCCGCACAAAAAAAAAATATGCCGGGGCTTGGAATGTTTCGACCACATGGCCTCTCCACTCATCACCCCCTTCACCTGCCCTCCAGGAGCGCGGTGCATTCCAATGGCAGGTTGAGTGGCCTTGCTCTCAGTGCTTTGCCCCCCACCCCTCCTTCTCAGCGCACTGCCCCTCCACTCCTGTCCTCTCAATGAAATGCGCCATAAGTTCTTCAGGTGCCTTAAGCTCGTCTAAACGTTTACTTCTGAAGTCGCTAGACGACTGGTACATCACGCAGTACTTTCAAAGCAGCTTTTCCGCTATTTTGTAGCTAAGTTGTTTGGTTATTAGACCTATGATTCTACCGCAATGAAATTCTTTAATTTATTTGAAAGGAGGCCACGAACGCTATGCCTCTCTTGTTGTAGTGACTGCTTCGCTCTCTATTCCCCTAAGGTGAAACCAATGCTGCCGCAAGCTTTTGATATGAGGTGCTAGAATTCGCGGGTGCTGCTGGTGTATGCTCATTGTCAGCGTTCGCCACTGCAGCAATCAGGATCTTGACACTTTCGACATCAAATGCCAAAGCCAAAAGAGTCTTTTTTTTTTTGTTTAGCCTTGACTACCGCTGAACTTCAAGATAAAATGAAGCTGGACCTCGGGAATTTTATTTCAGGAATCGAGTGTGGCTTTCAACTGCAGTCAGGGAGGTGAACAAGCTACACTGTTTGGGAAGAAGTTCTTTTCTGAATTACGGTGAATTATCCCAGAGCTTCCAGCGTTTACCAATAGTGTTCTTTCCATAATACCCAGGAAGTGCGTCATGGTCAAGAACCTAGGCACATTTATGGCTAAATGGTAAATTCATGGTGCGTGTGCAATACAAAAAAATCATTTATACGACTTTTTTCTACTGTTTTCGGCGAGTGTTTGCAGTAAAACAGTTGCAATGTAGCATTTTACATTATCTGGGTATATGGGGTTGAACGTTCTAAACCCAACATATTGTTATGAGAGACGCCGTAGTGTGGGGCTCTGGAAATTTCGACAACCTGGGATTCTTTAACGTGCACCCAAATCTGAGCACACGGGCCTACAACATTTTCGCCTCCATCGGATATGCAGCCACCGCAGCCGGGATTCGATCGCGCGACCTGCGGGTGAGCAGCCGAGTACCTTAGTCAGTGTGCCACTGTGGCGGCGCACATTTCACATTCTCCATCTGTTCATTTAGGTCACTATAAGAAATGGAACGAGGCGCTCGGTATTCTATTAGTTCGTACTCAAGAAGAATAGCTACTGATTGGTGTCTCTAACACGTATTTCCTTCAAAAAAGCTTTTAGTTCTTCCAGGGTTCGTAACGCTCTTTACAAAAGTGTTGCCACACCTTTCACACGAGGTTTAGCACACTTTCACCCTTAAAAACGAGTAGACTGCAATGGAAGATTACAATGAGCGTTTCATTCATAACAAATGGAAAATCCCATGTTATTGCTAAATGGATAACCAGGCGCCCCAAGCCCTTTCAGGGTGAAGCTGTCAAGGCCACTGGCATTGAAAAACGATGGTATAACTTGGGGGTTGTTGATGGTACTGTTTTCTATAGTGCTATGCGTAATTTTCAATCTTCAATCGATGGCATAACACACATATCTAGGGTGGTAACAATTTTGGTGAAGTTTGAAGAAAGATGACTTTTGGCGACTTTTTGCTCGCCATTTGGCGACATTAGCGCTAAAGTCAGTGGAAACCCTGCTTAAGACAGTGCAAAGCTGAGATAAAAACAATGACAGTGGACTGTGAAAAACATCAAGATCATGAAAGTTAACAATATATAGACTCAGTATTCTGTGAACAATAGAGTGTAGAAAGAAGTTGTCATGTACATCAAATGGTCTATTCTCTTTGGTTGGCTTACGTGGAATCCGAAATTTTACACAACTGAGCAGTAAAGAGCAGAATAGCATACCGCGAACGTAAAAAAATATTAGGTCAGCGCGATTTCGTTAGCCGTGAAGTGATGGCTATAATAATAATCTGGTGGCGTTATAACGAGAACCAGAGTTATTTCTAGCGAAACGGTTACTGTAAATGCTTATGATTTTTTTTCTAGCTTCGCTCAATGGCGTCACTGCAGATATAGCAATGCCATTCCAGATCACACATGCATATTCAAGTTGAGGAAGACGTATGGCGGTGTACACTTTGAGGAAGGGTGTAGGAGAACTAAATTCTCGAGAAATTCTACAAATGCAGCCGAGAGAACAAAGGCAACGCATGGAAGCATGTTTATTGCGAGCATAAAAATTTAGGGTGCTACCAAAAACAACACAAAGATCACGGAATTCATATACCTTACATGAGATAGAGATGAGAACAATATTACGGCAGTGAGAAATAATGCGGAATGTTTAAAACTATGCGGAAGGCTTCCTGAAAAACGGTAAATGGACAAATACATACATTATGAAAAACTTCTTCAAGACAGTGCAAAGCTGAGATAAAAGCAATCACAGTGGACTAAGAAAATTATCAAGATCAATAAAGTGAAGACTGTAGAGACTTTAGAGACTTTATATTTTGTGAATGGTAGAGTGTTAGAAGAGTTGGCAGGTACATGATATTGTGGATTCTGTCTGTTTAACTTACGCGGAATTCGAAAATTACCACAACTAAGAAGTAAAGAGCAAAATATCTTACTGTGAACTAGTTTGTAAAGAAATAGCAGGTTGGTGCAATTTCGTCGGCAGTGAAATGATACCAATGACAATATTCTGGCACTGTTAGAACAAGATCCAGAGTCATTTCTAGCTAAGCGATGGTTGTAAATGTCCGTGCATTTTTTTTTTCGACTCACTCAATGGCATTACTGCTGGATTTAGCAATGCTATTCCGGATCACAGACGCAAGGCCAAGTTGAGAAAGACAGATTCCGGCGTAGAATTTGTGGAAGGCTGTGGGAAAACTGAATTCTCGAAAGATTCTGTAAACACAGCACAAATGCCACGCATGGCAGCACGTTCAGTGTGAGCAGAAAAATTTGCATACTATCAAAAACACCATGATCACTGATCTCAATAAACACTTAATGACACGCTACATTGACAGAGCATGTAAAGACACGATGGGTGTTTTGCGAGATATACTAAAGAATTTGGACTTTGAGGTATCCAGAGAGAGGATATTGTTGTAACATCATTCGGATAAAGAACACAAATCTGACTGTAGCAAGCGACAGTCGTTAACTGAATTAATTTGCTTAAATATCGTGATGTCATTGGCATGCAAGAGGAAGAAAGGGTAACGAGTTGTATAACAAAACATTGTTAACGTAAATTAAAAATAAAATTGAGCCTAATATCAACCAGTGAGGAACCCCACTAGTGAATAATAATAATAATAATAATAATAATAATAATAATAATAATAATAATAATAATAATAATGTCTTCGAGCACGCCCACGCAGAAAAAAGAATAAATATAATCAATAGAATACCTTATTCAGAATAAAACCAAATAAAAAGAACGAAAGCGCAGAGGCAAGAAAAAATCAATGCAGAGGGGGAAGAATACAAAAAGACAACACGAGAATTACTGAAGGGGAATGATGAATATACATAATCGTCCGGAAGGCAAAAGGAAATATTTTGGACATTGTGCAAGTCTATGTTAAGACAGGGCAAAGCTCGCATAAAAACAACGACTATGGACAAGGAAGAATATCAAGCTCAAGAGAGCCAACAATATTGAGACTTTGTATTCTGTGAACGGTAGAGTGTTGGATGCGGCTGGCGGGTACATGGCATGGTTGATTGTTTCTGGTTAACGTGCGCTGAATGTGATTTTTAACAAAACTATGAAGTACAGTGCAGTATATTATACCGTGAATTGTAGCTTCTTAAGAAATAACAGGTCAGTGTGATTTAGTCGGCAGTAAGGGGATGGAGACGATAATGATCAAGCAGTATTAAAACGAGATGAACCATTATTTTTAGTGAAGCAATGGTTGTAAATGCTTAGGACATTTTTTTGGACACACTAATGGTGCTACTACTACATAAAGCAAGACTCCAGATCACCGACGCATACTTAGGTTGAGGAACACATGCTGCGGTATACAATTTTTTAAAGACAGCCGAGATGACGACAGCCCCTCATAGCCTAATAAATAAATAAATATTGATCATCATCATCATCAATTATTATTATTATTATTATTATTATTATTATTATTATTATTATTATTATTATTATTATTATTATTATTATTATTATTATTATTATTATTATTATTATTATTATTATTATTATTATTATTATTATTATTATTATTATTATTAACAATTTGTAGGATTAGTGACTGTGGCTTGGTCGTCTGATCCACACGTGTGACCCCTCCCCCTCCAAAGTTGAATGTCTCTCAGCAAGGTCGTGTAGTGGAGCGTCAGTTACCCGGCTTGCGACGACGTTCTGATGAGTCATGCTCCGCTGATCGTGCCGTCACGAACAGCAAAAGAGCATCCTATACGGAATTCTCGCATATAATATGAAGCTCGTGTGAAGAAATGCAAGTCGACCGTCTCGTCAACAGCTGCGTGAGCGCGTATCGGCTGAGAAAGTCACCGCTGCAAGAGCAGCCTGGGAATCATGGCAGCGGGTGCCGTGACTTCGTCTGGCTTTTCGGTCGTGTCGCCAGATAAACAAGCCTCTCCTTCCGTCCCTTTGTCTTTGTTTATTTTCTTTTTGTTTTCTTTTTTCTGTTTTGCGAA
Source organism: Rhipicephalus microplus (assembly GCF_043290135.1). Classification (NCBI taxonomy): domain Eukaryota; kingdom Metazoa; phylum Arthropoda; class Arachnida; order Ixodida; family Ixodidae; genus Rhipicephalus; species Rhipicephalus microplus. The sequence goes on along the minus strand of NC_134710.1, from coordinate 144,084,268 downwards.
CGTGTAAACGGCGTGTTCACACTGAAACGGTAGACGTATAGGCGCTTGGTCGTACGTGTTAGCCGCGTGTTCGAACCAGGCGCTATACTTTACACCTCCATTTGTAGTGTCGGTAGATAAAAAAATTGAGTTGTTTTATGTTCATTTACTTACGCCACACACGAAACCTGCGCAATAAGGAGGACGTTTCGGTCGTCGAGAACAATGAGCGTCCTGTCTGAGAGCGACCGGCGTCGAATGACCGTTACACGTGCGTCCGCTGCGTTGCTCACCGCGTGCTCGAGAGGAAGAACAGGGGATGGGTTCGAACGCCGTCCGTTTCGGCTGACGGGAGGAAGCAATCAACTATCGTGGCACCCGAGACGTAGATCGAAGCAGGACCTGTCGCATAGGCTAAAGGGGCTTGTAAGGACAAGTGTCGTCAACTAATGGAGCAATCGAACATATATATAAATTGGACCATGCAGACGGTTATTCACAAAATGCCTTCCTCAAAGAACGGCCTCATAAACTGCGCCCGAGAAATCATTGAGGGCATATACAAATGGTGAAGCAGTTGGACTGATAGCCTTCACTCGTCCGCTTTTGTTACCACGCTGTCACTTCGTACCCTTTCGATATCACAACATGCTGTCAACAATTGCCTCCACAGATTTCGTCAAAATAAAAAAATGAGAAGAAAAACAACTGTCGTCGTGCAAGGCAAGTAACGCGGGCATACTGAACTGGCACAATTCTGTCACTAAAGTTCACGTCACTGACTTGACAGTTCACATTTTCTGCTGTTTCGAAAATCTTTCTAAGTTTTATCACCGAGCTGTATAGAAAAGGCGAGTGTCACTAGAAGAAACGTATTTATTCTGTGGGGGAAGTGGACATGGTGCTTAAGCATTTGTGCACATAACGTAACTCGTTCGTTCTATGACCAGCCCCGCCGAGGTGGTCTAATGGCTAAGGTACTCGGCTGCAGAGCGACATGTCACGGGATCGAATCCCAGCTGCGGCGGCTGCATTTTCGATGCAGGTGCAAATGTAGGCCCGTGTGCTCAGATTAGGGTGCACGTTAAAGAACCCCAGGTGGTCGAAATTTCCGGAGCCCTGCACTACGGCGTCTGTCATATTCACTTGGTAGTTTTGGGACGTTAAACCCCACATATAAATCAATCAATCGTTCTATGATCACACTCTTTCACTAAGGGAACCTAAACATGGAGTTCTTTTTCGGTTCGAAATTTACACGTAAGTACTGAAGATGCGAATGCGAAATGACATGCATGTAAAGGCGCTCTTCTTTTTATGTGCACCCTGCTTCTTGTCATTCAACAGAAGACATGGGTGATGATATATATATATATATATATATATATATATATATATATATATATATATATATATATATATATATATATATATATATATATATATACATTAATGAGATCTAACAGACAGTAATGCCAAGGAATGTACAGGGGAAGTTATTAGAACCAAAGGAATGTAAATAAGAAGATAGAAAAGTGGATGAAAAAATTACCTGCCGTGAGCAGGAACCTACGACCTTCGAATAACACGTTCGATGCTCTAACCACTGAGCTCACGGCTGGTTATTTTTTCATCCACTTTTCTTTCTTCTTATTTACATTCTATTGGTTCTAATAACTTCCCCTGTACATTCCTTGGCATTACTGTCTGTTAGATCTCATTAATATTGTGTTAAATACACGGAAAAACGAGCCCTTAGTTATACACTTCTTTCCCTTATATATATATATATATATATATATATATATATATATATATATATATATATATATATATATATATATATATATATATATATATATATATATATATATATATATATATATATCCGCCTTCACCTCTAAGCATATGCTTAGAGCTTGGAAATGCTTTCCTTTTTCTCGGGTTAGCCTCTGCGAACCTTCCTTTTTTTCCTTTCTATTGTTAGAATGAACAAGTACCTAAGGTTATTGCTTATAACTGATTTCGGTTACAGCTTTTTGTGATGTACTTCTTCTATAGCCATGCGATTTATTACCGTTTATTGAATACTGCAGACATGTAATCCAAGCATGGAGGGGGGTGATGTTGACTGTGTTTTGCCAAAAAGTTTTAATATATTTTCGCAGATTGCGATGGGGTTCTAATTATACAATTCAATTCAATTACAGTACGAAGAAAAGAAAATATTATTTCGATGTGTCTGTTCTTGTAAAAAAAAGTATCAGTGTGGTGGTGTAGATCTTTTTTTTTTTTTGCAGCGATACATATATACACACCTCACCCATATCCCGCGTGTTCGCTGTTGCGTGTTTATTCCGACAGCTTCTGATTGTTTTTGGTGTTTTTTCTGTTTTTTTATCATAAACGCCATCTCCTAGCATAAATCATATACCGCCGTTTATGGGTCATCCTGTCGGTTTCAACCTGTGTCCAATGGTTTTACCCTTCGGCCATACTCCCTATCAAGCGGCCTGTTTAAGATTAGGTTGGGAGAGAATATGAAAGTACGTAATAATTAAGATTGTTGGGGCACGTGCTCGTACAGGTTGTTAAGGCCACCCTAATATCGGCTCTTATAAATGATGTGCGCTATACTATCATCACAGTTCAGTGTTGTTGTTTTTTTCGGGAGCTTCACGCACAAGAATCGAACATCAAGTGCGGGTGTCATAATTATCTAAGTTAAAAATGACGCACATGTATAAAGACTGTCGGCTTTTTCACAAGTGTTTCTGCATACAATACACGTGAACTTATCATTTTTTGTGTGTCCCGTCTTACGTTTTTTCCTGCGTTTGTGCTGCCTTAGTATATGAAGATAGCTCTCTTTTTCTCTCAAACTTTCTTGGTCGTTTTTCTATGGGAACGCGTGCTTATGGATGGCGTTACTCTCAATAAAAAAGCAAAAGCTGTGATGTTTTTGTAATATTATTTTGTTTTTACGAAAACGTGAATAGGGCGAACACCTGGGAAGAAGTGCACAAAAAATGCTCAGAGTTCTGTTAGCGAAAAAAATTATGATAAAGGAAACCTAGGAACAACGCCAAAAAAGCCAATTAAGCTATTTTAGATCACTCAGGAATGGGCAAGCATACACACTTAGCTACGTCACCTTACACCCCGGTTACGGGTATTATTACGTGAGGTATTTACATATACCAACGCAATACACGCACATAGCACACCTCTTCAAAACATGTGACCGCACAAGTGTCCTTCTTTAAAAAAAATGAAAAAAGTGAAGTTGCGGGCATCTTCTTCTAAGCGGTTGGCGATGAGTTCACCGTTGAGACCAGCACGCAAAATATATTATTGCGACACCAGGGTGATCAAGTATCCCCATGCTCTGAGCAACAGAAACTCCACAGTGGCTATACTTCGCGCGATGCGCAGTTGCGAGACCTTCGTCACAGTAACATCATGTCATGTTGAGAATGCCTGCTGTGGAAGCTCCGAGTGTGGCGCGTCAACTATTGGTTAACGCGGCACGCTACTGGGCTTTGAAGCTGCTTTGAAACATACGGGAGTACAGCCAAATGTAGGCATCAGCAAGTCGGAAACGTTCGGTAAAACTGATCGCATATTCTCGGGAAAATAGCCTGAAGAGCAATTGTGGGGACAATAAAGACAAAAAGTGCGCACAACGTATGCAGATGTCAAGCAGGTATCCGGAACGATCGCATGGTATCGCAGGCAACAAGAACAAAAAAAAAGATTGACTGGTCGTGAAAGTTACTTCATCACCGAACTTTGAAAGACAGTGAGTAACGCCACTACAGCCAAATTCCCTGTCGCAGAAATTGCGAGTTCCGTCCACTTCCTAACTATTTACACTCGATGAAATAGTGAGAACCAGGAAACTACAACAAACAAGCCGCTATTCGCAGCTGAGACGACACAATTCGCTTCAGCGGTGGCTACATCGAAGCGGCGGCCAAACAATCGCACAGGGAGCACTCACCGTGAGACGGCCGACGCAGCTGCAGAGCCCCGGGTGCAGCAGACGACGCCTGCGCCTCAGGATCGTAACAGCGGACGCTCGACTCCGTAAAACGACAGCAACGCCTCGCTTCGCCACTCTGGCTGCGCGCCTGTGCACGCAGTGAAAATAAGCAGCGGCAGGCGAGACGCGAAGGTCGACGTGTTATCTATCTTGGTTGCCTCGTTCTACAAAGGAGCGACGTCGAAGACCCCGCATTACCGACGTAGAACGAGGTTGCGTCACAACGCCTGATTACGAGCGATGACGACTCGAGCCAGGGTCCGCCCGTGCTATCGGTTTTGACTCGCCTCCTCACCCGCCATCTCCTTTGCGCCAACGCCGCTTCTCTTTCCGTTCCTGCCGCGGGGGTGTTTACGCCCCCGCGGTGCCTTCCAGTGAAGCCGGACGCACGTCGTTAGGAAACAAAACTTTTCGTTTCTGTATCGCAGCACGGCTTCGCGTATTAGGGTAGGAACACGACCGGCGCACCCTCGTCGAACAATCGAAGAGTTCAGGGCAACTTGCTCTGCACAAATGCTGCAGTGTCACTTTGGCCTTCTCCCCCTGCTGCCTATAGATTATCGCGAGTGCGAAAGAGATAAAAACAATTGAAATATATTTATTAAAGAAAGCAAAAAAACAATTGAAAATAAGCAAAGCTAACGCTGTACTTTGGGTGAACGATATACTTTATTGTATTGTACTAGATATCCTTTATTGTAGTATGCCTCATTTTCACAGCAAACGCATCCCCCGTTAAGGCAGGCATTGTCCGCACTGCGTAGTCACCTCAACCTGGCGCAAAAATGACGTGGGTTCGTGAAGCACAGTGCGAGTTCCAAGCGCTGATATGCAACTTATCTGAAGTGCTCAGCTAAAACGCCCGTAAGCAACACTTGCGGAGTGAGTGCGGACACACGGTCGAAACATTTGACCAGAAAACTACTTACTCCTTCATGTGCCGCCTGACACATAAATGTTTCCTGCTTACACCTCGGCTTTCTTATTACAAGGTTACCAGATATTCTAGGGAACAAGAGCCTACAGGGCATGGCGTCGTGCCAAATGCAATTATCCGCTATGTTAAAGTGGGACTATTCTAATTAAATGAAGAAGTACTTTGGCCGCGTCTGCTGAGCCGAAGTTCACGGGTTTGATCCAGGCCGTGGCGGTCACATTTAGATGGAGGCGAAATGGTAGAGACCCATCTACTGTCCCATGTCAGTGCCCATTAAAGAACACCAGGTGGTCGGAATTTCCGGAGCCATCTTTTGGGGCGTCTCTCATTAACGTATCGTAGTTAATAATGATAATATTAATAGTAATCTTTATGATAGTATTAACATTATTATTATTATTATTATTATTATTATTATTATTATTATTATTATTATTATTATTATTATTATTATTATTATTATTATTATTATTATTATTATTATTATTATTATTATTATTATTATTATTATTATTATTATTATTATTATTATTATTATTATTATTATTATTATTATTATTATTATTATTATTATTATTATTATTATTATTATTATTATAGAAGAAAAAAGGCTGAATATACAACGTAACAAATTACAGATATGAACAAATATTAACGTCTTCCAGTTGTCCAAAAGCACCCGGCCATCGCTTCGGAAGATGTGACGTGTAAGCCTAGCCTAACAAGTTACGCTCAGATAATGTCTGGTTCATTACACAGGACCACAACCAAGGAGAGCATTATGCCATGAGTGCGTGTGATCAATCATAATAGCGCACCTCCAATCTTGCGTCTTAGCTTCAAGCTTATTTATTCAAGCCAAAGGAAAACAGTCAAAAATATATAAATAAGCTTCTTGGTGTTTCACGAATTAAAAAATTAGCCTTGGCCTCATTCAGCGGATCTTGAACTGAAAGCACCACAAAAGTAAATGAACGTTTTTTCTGCATTCAGTTACGCTCAAGAATCGGAATATCTTATGTCAGAATGCTGAAGCGGCACTGCATATGCAAGCTTCGCGGTAAATGAAGGCGACACGAGTAAACCATCGTTTCATGCTTTCGAAGTCCTTTATGAGGAAAACTTGCAAATCATTTAGTTCGGTGTGGTGCTCTTAGTTGTGACTTTGGCGGTATGAGAGCACCCTACAGAAAACACGTGGGCCGAGTCTACCTGCACTCATTGTGCAGCAGCTTCGCCATCAAAGCCTATATTCAAACTGAAGTCATCTCTTAATTTTCTTCAATTAGCGCTGCCCAGCCAAACTTATTTTGTTTTCTACCGACAAGTTCTTTTATTTAGCCGTCCTCGGATAGCTTTCCCCTCATCATCGGTTGACCATCCTTTTCACCACGTGATCTGCCCAAGTGGTTTTAAGCAATAGCTTTACAGACTTCTACTATAGCCACGCGCTGCATGCAAACTCAGAAATAATACGAGTATGCATCTATTGCGCAGCTGCTTCTTTTATCGCGTGCCTTATCTCCGTCGCTGCGCGTGTACAGCTATCGGAGTCCAACGTCCTCTCGTCACCCTAGATGTGGCTCGGCGGGTCCACACCACTTGTTTGCCTTGCCAGCAATTACCGGTGCGAGGATGTGTGAACGAGAGTGTTCTGACTATAGTAACAAATGAGGCATCTCATTAAACAACAAGTTATGCCACAATTCAAGGCCTTGTTGCTATGTACGGTTATATCAAGCATACGTGCAAGGTAATTCATGTATTTTACTTCGTCAGCCTCTGTTTCATTTTTTTTTCACCAAAGCAACGTTCCAGTCAGCGTATTTGTTTCACTAGTCAAGTGTTTTGACAGGTGTCTTATCGACGAACGTATAAAAATGTCGCATCTTTGCCGCAAAGGCATACAAGGAACGCGGCAGCAACAATGTGGAAGGTCACGCTAAGAACGGCAAGCAGATTGAAACATGCCCCACGTTTCTCATGCACAAATGACGCACGAAACGTATTCACAGGTATAGTTGAACGCAAATAAGCATCTCAAATGATACTTCGCTGTGCATGAAAAGCGGGCCATTTTCGTAAACGGAGGTTGTGCAGCAAGTGCAGTGATCTTTGTGCACCCTGTAACTACAACAGAATTGTTCCGGTGAAAGCTCAAGACATACGATTATCCCCACCGCAAGATAAGCGTGCGCACGCGTCCACACCATGTTCCTCTCGGTGGGGCAAAGTACGCATGGGAGATGAGAGAGTGCGCTGCCGCGTCGTGACGATCTGGCGACGCGTGCTCAATTCACCATCTCACTGCTTATGGTTATGCTGGAAACACCATACTTCCCCCGAGATGGTCATCGCGAGCGGTAAGTGGTGGATATGAACAGTTTGCTGTTTCAGCGTTGAACGACGTGCTTTTCGTAGCTCAGTGGTTAACGCCTCGCACTCGCAAGCCAGAGGTTGGACGCTCAGTTCCGCGTGCCGGAGTCTCTTTCTGGATTACTTTTTTTCTTTCTCGAGTTTATATATATATATATATATATATATATATATATATATATATATATATATATATATATATATATATATATATATATATATATATATATATATATATATATATATATATATATATATATATATATATATATATAAAGAGAGAGAGAGAGAGGCAGGCATGGTGGTTGGGTGGCCGTAGCATTGCATATAGTCCAGTAGATCCTCCGTGAGCGGTCACAACGTGGTTTATTTCGACGTTTCGGCCTAGAGTCTGGCCTTCATCCTGATGAAGGCAAGACTCTAGGCCGAAACGTCGAAATAAACCACGTTGTGACCACTCACGGAGGATCTACAGGACTATATATATATATATATATATATATATATATATATATATATATATATATATATATATATATATATATATATATATATATATATATATATATATATACGTGTACAAATACGGTACAACGGTGAAGCCAGCAGCAAAATCCAGCCGAGAGTGTCCATGTAATTGGTACCACAATAAAAACAAGGGAAGCCTTGGGAAGGAAGTCTTACACGCTAACCGTTACGTGTAATTGAAGCCGACCGTATACACAGACTCCACTCACAAATGACAGAGATTTGACGTGTTTCGGACCGTACGCAGTACTCGCCCGCTGGCTCACCTGTTTACGAAGCTTTACCACTTTCTGTTTTAAATTAACAATATTTCATTGGTATGCTACGCACTCGATGACATCGCGCTCGATGACACGCACTTGATGACATCGTACACCTTTAGGCACCCATGCTGGCTTTTGAGATTCGATTATGTAACTCCGATCATCGATCATCTAATTCGGGTTCCAATTTTGTGCCCGACTTCGATTCTCATCTCACCAGTTCTACAGAAAACTGTTAATTTTTTTCTGATGCCACCACGCAGCCCCATAAAAGCTACATAGTGGAAATTTAGGCGAAACACACAAAGACACTTTAGGCCTAGCACATCGTTTGCTCCACATTGTATTCAGGGTGGACATTCTTCCTGGAGAGTGACCATGCAAATGCCCGGCGTTGCTGTTTCGTTGACGCTGCACGGTACCAAAACAGAAAAGCATTCATTGCAGTCACTGTTGATCAATCTGGCATTGTTACAAACTCCTTGTCGGTCCGGGCCACAACAACCGAGGTTGCCAAACAGGTCGCATAGCATTGGCCCTGCTAGACGACGGGAGAACAACAATATACAGTGACTCGAGATCAGCAGTCCAAGCATTCGGAAGGAGCACCATCTCGGAACCAGCTTTGCGGATCCTGCGAAATAAGGAAGTACAATAACACAATCGTCTGGTTTCCCGCTCACATGAGACAGATCGAGGGCGCTCCGTCCAACCTCAACGAGAAGGTCCACAGAGCTGCGCGAGGAGTCGTCGACCACGTATACCTACTGAATAGCGTGACGACAAGGTTCTGGGCAACAAAGATCCCCCGACGACGTACAATGAACTTTGTAAGAACTTCTTCCTGAAGAGGCGAAAGTATACATGTATCCGCCACCACACAGTAAACTTAACAGGCCTCAGGCATTGACGCTCAGACTCCTGCAAGACCGGTAATATCTCAGTCCCGCACTCTTGCACAAACTTTATTCAGAATTTGAGACATCAAACACATGCGGGCTTTGCTTAGACTTTGTCACCTTACATAATATGCTCTGGCCGTGCTCTGCGCTACGGGTCGAAAAAGTTACATCGTCAAAGTGGGATGCTGTGCTACGCAGTACGGATTTAAGGACGCAGCTATGGGCAGTGTAACGGGCCCACGACGTGGCGGACAGGTTAGGCCTATCCGTCGCGATATACACTCCAAGCATGGCGACGTTTACTAAATGCGCACAGCTTTACAAATTTGTGTACTTATAAAATGAAAGTTATCTAGGAACCTTTGTAGAATCAACTTTTATTAAAAATGCACACGCTTCCTTTTACGACCGCCCCGCCGCGGTAGTCTAGTGGCTAAGGTACTCGGCTGCTGACCCGCAGGTCACGGAATCAAATCCCGGCTGCAGCGTCTGCATTTCCGATGGAGGCGGAAATGTTGTAGGCCCGTGTGCTCAGATTTTGGTGCACGTTAAAGAACCCCAGGTGGTCGAAATTTCCGGAGCCCTCCACTACGGCGTCTCATAATCATATGGTGGTTTTGGGACATTAAACCCCACATATCTATCTATCCTTTTACTACGGGCGTTAGGAAAATAACCTTTAACACCATTTACAATATCGAGAATGTTCACGTAAAATTAGACGTTACATTGCACGTTACATGTATAAACTGCTTACAGAAAGTGGCTTGCGGGAGATTATATGGTTACCGCTCGACCGGCGCCTCGTCTTTCCTTCACTCTTCTTTCTGAGACACGTTCTACGCCACTCGCACGCTCCAGCCAGCCAGCTGTCGCATTGCATGCAACGACACGCTACGCTGCTGTGCGCGCAGCAGCATAGCATGATAGGATGGAAAGACGTTTCTTTCGTGCTTTTATCTGCGGTATCAATGCACAGTTTTATGTGTGCACACGCTGAGAAATGTGAACCTTCATGGTATACGTCCATAGCAGGCACTTTGCAGAATACGTACCACGGCGGAAGGATAGCTAGATATAGTTGGTGCATATCCTTTAACTTAAAAAAAACAGTCAGAAAAAAATAGAACTAAAGAAGGTGGCACGAGATGGGACGAAGCGCCCGTTTTTGTGCCAAATCCTTCGCCCAGTTTTTGCGCTAGCTGTTTTTTGAAAGTTTAGAGGAATGCAGGTTTTTGTTTGTTTATACTTAAAACAACACAATTAGCTGCAATGTTCGGAGCCAGAGACGTCCTCTTGGCTCATTTATGCTATAAGCAAACGCAAAGTATTTAAAAAAGCTGCTGAGAACATTCACACATTGACTATATATAGCTATGCGCCGGTTCGGGGTGGGGGCACTAGGGCGCCCCCCTCCAAATTACCTAAGGGAGCAGGGTATATAGGCACGAAATCTGCTTGATACATTGACTTAGCAGAAAGGTGTTGCTGCAGTGAACCTGTGCCCCTCACGAGTGCTGTTGGTTAGCCCTGTGCATGCATGTACCAAAGTATCGTTGCAATAACTATGAACAATGCGAAATTCGGCCTATAAGTACTCGTCAAGATCATTTACAAGCCAGCCCGAGGGCCGGAAATGGATCAGCAGCCCGAATATATATTTTTCAAACCTTCGAAACTAAAGTCTCGGCATTTGATACTACACGTACATACATTTTAAATTCTGCAAAACGACCGCAGCTAACAGGAACGCATACCCACTATGCTGGCTATCATGGCAATAAGCCATGTCATCTCCTCTTCATGAACAAAAACTATATGTGTCAAGAAGCACTACATTCTGTCAACTTTGCTTTGACAGCAGGGACATATTCTTTTCAGAGCCGCCTGTTCTGAATTGTAGTGTCGGTTAATTATAGCATAAAATCATCATCAGCCGCAGCAGCCTGACTACGTCCACTGGAGGACAAAGGGCTCTCCCATGTTCCGCCAATCAACTTGGTCCTGAGCACAAAATAAAGTACCCTATATGTTACAGAGAGTCGTTGCCCGTCAGCAAGTAAACTAATAAAGCAGATATCGAAACCAGAATTTCACAAATAAATGTAGTCTACACTACGTAGGTCAATCACTGATCAGTTCGGCATGTAATGCTCCACACACAGTTCAAAACGGAAGATCGGAATTCGAACGGACATTGTGTGTCACCACACTTGGCTTATATAAACAATACAAGTAGCGACTAGCAGTTCAATACTATAAAGTGAATGTTTCAACACACAACAGTTTTAAACACGATAGTCTTTCTTGGGAACCTTTCACGCAAAAATTTTGGTCTGTCTGTCCATTTGTCTGTTTGTCTACTCTTAACGATACTGCGTACTCTGAACGGCACCAGCCGATACCACCAAACGGCCGACCTCATCCGCAGCGCCCACCAATGTTGCTCAATATTCAGCGTTCATACTTGTGCGATTGCCAATTAAAAAGCAATCATTGCGTATATCTGAGGCACCATAACAACACATATATATTCTGTATGTGCGTCTTTTACTATAAAAAGCATACATAAGTAATTCTAAGGGCTGTAGCGTTTATCACGCTGTGCTGACCATGCAACGCTAGCACGAAAAGGCAAATGTTTCCAATGCTCTGCTAAGACGACACGGTTGCGACACCTACCCGTCGAATGCGTTCTACACCTTATCACCTTATGAGACGGGCATGCATTCCAGTCTCAGAGCCGCACGCTTCGTTTTTCAAGACAACTGCGAGATAGCGCTCATGTCTGATTGATTTGTGGGGTTTAACGTTCCAAAACCACCATATGATTATGAGACACGCCATAGTGGAGGGCTCCGGAAATTTCGACCACCGGGGGTTCTTTAACGTGCACCAAAATCTGAGAACACGGGCCTACAACATTTCCGCCTCCATCGGAAATGCAGCCGCCGCAGCCGGGATTTGATCCCGCGACCTGCGGGTCAGCAGCCGAGTACCTTAGCCACTAGACCACCACGGCGGGGTGAGCGCTCATGTCTCACGAGTGACGTGATTCGATTCACTCGTTTGCCTCCGCTGCACGCTCGAGGCACTCTAACGGAGCACCTTCGGAATACCATTCACTGATTTTCTTGCACAGAACAACAAATAAACGTTTTGTTCACTCTCTACAGACGCAAGACTATCATCTTTCGACGACATTTGCAGATTAACATGCAGATATGGGGCCAATTGTTTTTAATTTAAAATATAAAGAACTTTCAAAGTAAGCAGGTCTTGCTACTATGTGTAAAATACAAAAAACACAAAAGGTACTGTCACTTGCATTATATCACGAGTACACAAAACTGTGCTCAAGCCATACCTGAACTAGTTAAGAAATCTTTGAAGATACCAAGTAGAACTTACAGAATAAGCACGTATTGCTGCATTGAAGGTTAAGAAAAACACAGAATAGTAGTATCACGGGAACTTCATCACAAGATGCACTAAACTGTGGTTAATACATACCTGCACTAGGTAATAAATCTACATTTGAAAATACAAAGTAGACTTACAAAATTACAGGTCTTGTTACACTGTAGAGTAAGAAAAAACACACAAAAAACTAAACGCAAAACAGAGTGCCTAGACAAGACAAACGGTTACAAAAAGCACACACACACACAGCGCTTGTAGCTTTTTGTGTTACATGTGCTGTTTCACGTTTAGTATGAACCACTTGGGCCACCAACAATCAGCATTAAAAAGAAACTAGTAACATTTGCACTATATCACAGGACACAGCAAACTGTGCTCACGACATATCTTGACTTGGTGATAAATCTTTATTTGAAAGTACAAAGTAGAACTTATAAAATAAGCAAGTCTTGTTGCATTGTAGAATAAGAGAAGCAAAAATAAGTGTATCGCTTGCATTATTTCACAGCACACAGCAAATTGTGCTCGAGGCATACCTAGACTAGTTTAAAGTTCCTTGTTTGAAAATACAAAGTGGGACTTACAAATTAAGCAGGTCTTGCTGCATTGTATAATAAAAAAAACTCTAAATATAGTAATGTCGCATGCATTATATTGTAACGGGGAGTATTTAATAAGTTAACGCCGGTTGCGCTTACACTGCACACAGTGTGCAAGGATGCAGGACAACAGGGCATCCCAGACACGGCCCCACAACAACATCATCGTCTTCATTCTTTCAGCGTAATTTCTGCACCCTTGCCTGAGGTACATTTCTATACCCGTGACATTACCCCGTGTGGCAAAGCAGCGTCCCGGTGCCTGCTGTTATTAAACGGACGGGTCACTATGATAGTACTTCAGGCGAGAAACATGCACAATGTCACTTCTGGATGTAACAGCGGGGTTCGTAGTAGGAGAAATTTTATAGCTGACAGGTGTGACTTGGCGCAGAACTTGGTAAGGCCTAACGTATTGCAATAAAAGTTTCTCGCACAGGCCGACACGACGGGATGGCAGCCACAGTAGCACGAGAGAGCCCGGAGAAAAATCGGCATCCCTATGTCGGCTGTCGTAGAGCCACTTTTGTGCTCTCTGGGACGATGAGAACTTGGCGCGGGCTACTGTACGTGCGATCAGAGCACGGGAGATGGCATCTTGTGCGTACGAAGTGGTGGACGAAAGGTCATGCGCAAGCAGGGTATCGAAAGGTAGTAAGGGATCACGGCCAAAGAGAAGATAAAATGGTGAGTAGCCGGCAGTTTCATGACGCGACGAGTTGTAGGCGAAGGTTACGATCGGAAGAGCGGTGTTCCAATCGGTGTGGTCGTCAGAAACATACATAGCAAGCATGTCCATCAGTGTGTGGTTGAGGCGTTCAGTAAGTCCGTTAGTCTGAGGATGGTAAGAAGTCGTAAAGTTGTGCCGCGTAGCACATGATCTAAGGAGGTCATCAACCACACGAGACAGGAAGCTGCGACCACAGTCCGTGAGTAGGCGAGAAGGAGCGCCATGCTGAAGGAGGATGTCATAGAGCAGGAAATCTGCGACGTACGTTGCGCACCTGGTCGGTAGTGATCGAGTAATTGCATACCGAGTGGCATAATCCGTAGCTACTGCTATCCATTTGTTTCCCGTTGCTGACGTTGGGAAGGGACCTAGCAAATCCAAAACCACACGATGAAACGGCTCGGCTGGGACTTCAATAGGTTGAAGGTGACCGGCAGGGAGAGACGTAGGCTTCTTCCGACGCTGACACAGGTCACACGCTGCAATTTAGCGGCGAATGGAACGATAAAGGCCCTTCCAGAATACCCGTCGGCGGACGCGGTCATAATAAGTTCTGGAGACACCCGAATGTCCGGCAGTTGGGGCGTTGTGAAGTTCTTGCAAAATGTCCTAGCACAGATGACGTGGGACGACGAGCAAAAGTTCCGCGCCATCGGGCTATAAGTTGCGGTGGTACAAAACGGTGCCTTGAAAAAAAATGGGCTCAGTGAAGGGTCTTTATGGCCAGATTGAAGACGGTAAATCATCGATAGCAGCGAAGGATCTCGGCATCTTTCGTCGGCTATTTGCAGAAAATCTGTTATGGCTAGGATGTTGGCATTAGCTTCCAGCTCAAAGGAGTCGGGTGGATCAGCAGGGTGTCGAGATAAGCAGTCGGCATCGCTGTGAAGCTTGCCAGACTTGTACACTACAGAGAACGTGTACTCCTGCAATCACAATGCCCATCACCCGAGTCTTGCTGTAGGATCCTTAAGAGTTGACAGCCAGCAGAGCGCATGGAGGTCTGTGATGACTGCGAATGGGCGTCCATACAGCTACGGACGAAAATTTGCGATTGCCCAGATGAGAGCCAGGCACTCTCACTCAGTAATTGAATAGTGCCTTTCCGACTGAGAAAGTAGGCGGCTAGCGTACGCATGACATAGTTTGTGCCGGTCTGCATTTGTGCGAGTATTGCCCCTATACCATGGTCACTAGCGTCGGTGCAATGCTCCGTTCGAGCGGCTAGGTCAAAATTAGCCAACACAGGTGGTGATGAGAGCGCAGAAATCAACGACGCATAGGAATGCTCTTGGTCTACACGCCAGGAAAAAGCCACGTTCTTTTTGAGGAGATTCGTGAGGGGCCGTGCAATTTCCGCAAAGTTGCCGACAAAACGGCGGAAATATGAACAGAGTCTCAAAAAGCTGAGGACTTCTTGCGCGGAACGTTGGACCGGGAACTCGCACACCACGCGGACTTTATCAGGATCGGGTCGTACACCAGTAGCGTCAACAAGGTGGCCAAGTAGCTTTAACTGACGGTGCCCAAAGGTGCACTTAGACGCGTTAAGCCGAAGGCCAGCAAAGCGAAAAACGTCAAGAATGACTTACAGACGTGAAAGATGGCTTTCAAGGGTTGGCGAGAAAACGATGACATCGTCTAGATAGCACAGGCAGGTCGACCATTTAAAACCACGAAGGAGGGAGTCCACCATGCGTTCAAAAGTTGCTGGCGTATTGCACGACCCAAAAGGCGTGACTTTGAATTGACAAAGCCCGTCGGGTGTTATCAATGCCGTCTTCTCGCGGTCGCGGTCATCGACTGAAGTTTGCCAATATCCAGATCGTAGGTCCAGGGAAGAGGAATACTTGGTACCATGAAGGCAGTCAAGTGCATCATCCATTCGAAGTAGCGGATAGACATCCTTTTTGATTATTCGATTATTCGATTAAGATGGCGATAGTCGACGCAGAACCACCAGGTCTTGTCCTTTTTTCTAACAAGCACAACAGGTGAACCCCAAAGACTGGTCGAAGGCTCTATGATGTCTTTGTCGAGCATTTTCTTTACCTCCTACTGGATTATTTGGCGCACTGAATGAGACACACGGTAAGGACGCTTATGAAGGGGACTGGCGTCGCCAGTGTCGATACAGTGGGCTACGACGCTCGTGCGGCCCAAGGAACGGTCATCGATATCAAAAATGTCGAGGTAAGAAAATAGACGACCACGGAGCGCTTCAACTTGGGACAGTGACAGGTCGTTTGATATCATTTTGTCTAGGAAAGCTGTATTCTGTGCGACTGCGACAGGTTCGGCTACGGTCTTGATGTCAGGAGTTAGAGATGAAATTGTACATTGCTCCAGAGTGGAGAGTTGTGCTAAGGCAATACCTCGAGGAATGACCTGGGTCGACATGGAGAAGTTGAGGACAACGAGAAGCGTCTTGTTGTCGCTAATACTCACTATAGTATGAGGAAATATGATGTTCCGGGAAAGGGTCCGGTCAATGCGTGGAGCTGCCAATTAGTCGCCATCAGGAACAGGTGGGAACGGTGACATAAAAAGGTACACAGCAGCCTGAGGTGGTAATCGTAGATACTCCACGGACCGTAGCCATGTGCGAGCTGCAGGAGGGACATCAGAGTACAAAGGCAACTCTAGCTGTAAAGTGCCGGTTGAACAATCGATGAGGGCTGATTGCGTGGTCAAGTCAATGCCGAGAATCACGTCGTGTGGGCAAGCGTCTAGAACAGCGAAGAGGACTGACGTGTGAAGCCCGGCAACAGTGACGCGGGCAGTGCACATACCTAGAACTGATGTTCGGCTGCCGTCGGCTACTCGCATAGTCGAAGACATGGCAGGGTAAGAACTTTTTTCAGGCGGGATCGAAGACGTGAACTCATAACGGATATGTAGGCACCAGTGTCTGTTAGAGCTGTAACGGTCAGGCCATCGATAAGAACACCAAGTAAATTTCGTCTGAAATTAGTGGTCGGTATAGGTTTTTCGGCCCGAGTTGTCAATGCAACGCCTCCTCCAGGAGCTGCATCTGTTAGTTTCCCGAGAACTGCCCAGAATACGCCGGTGACGGGAAGCGACGGCGTTGATAGGAGCACGGCTGGTGACCCTGAGGCGACGGCGAGCGGCTGGACCGGGTTCCCTGGGCGACGACATCGGCGTAGGATGGTTCGGAGGATGGTTCGGAGAGTAGCGTAGAATGGCTAGGTGGAAGGTCCTGAAAGTGGTCATCGGCAAAACTAGGTGGCGAATACTGCCCACGATCCTGTCGGTGATCGTCTAGAAAACGTTGCCGGAAAGACCATCTGTTGTGGCAGTGGCGGGAAATGGGGCCAATGCGATGGCAAGAGAAGCATATTGGTCGATCATCTTGTGTGTGCCACTCAGATGGATTTCGGTAGCGCGATGAGAACCGCGGGACCGACGCGGCAGCAGCAACAAGTGGGGCGGCGTGGTAGTGAGCGTTAGGATTTATGGGCTGCGGTGTGGGGCTGGAGTTTCGGAGAACTAAGACGCCCATGTTGGCAAACTCTTGTCGCACAACAGCCTGAATAAGAGATATCGGGGCCAAGTTGTCATGCACAGGGGATTTATAAGCGGAAGGAGCCACGGCTTCTAGCTCCTGGCGGACAATTCTTGTGATGTTTGGAGGATTCATGAATGGACGTAGCGCCATAGGATTCTCGCAGGAAGAAGTCGCAGCGGTGTTCGGGAGTCGGGAAAAACGTTGAATGATTCTCCTGCTTTTGGCTTGTTCGAACCGCCGACATTCACTGACAATTGAGTCAATGGTGGTACAGTTCTTGCATATCAGAATGTTGAAGGCATCGTCGGCTATGCCCTTCAACACATTGCTGACCTTGTCTAGTTCGGTCATGTCTTTGTCGGCCTTCCGACACAAGGCGAGCACGTCTTGAATATAGGTGACGTACGACTCGGTGGAAGATTGAACTCGTGACGCGAGTTCCTGCCTGACTGCCATTTGTCAAGCAACTAACTGATCGGCCGAACAAGTCGCGGAGCTTCTGCTTGCACACGTGCCAACTCGTCAGGTCTTCCTTGTGCGTCTCGTACCAGGCGCGTGCAGTACCTCGCAAGTAAAAGATGATGTTGGCCAGCATAAGCGTCTCATACCATTTGTATTGCTTGCTGACGCACTCGTATAGGCGAGCCACTCGTCAACGTCAGTTGTGTCGGTGCCACAAAATGTACCTGGATCGAGAAGATGGGAAGGAATTACAGGTGACGGAGCAGGCGTAGACTGAACGGACGGCGCACTGCCTTCAGGCATCGTGGCTGGACAAAGCTGACATCCGCTACGGAGATCCAGAGTCGAAATGTTACCCAGCACCTTCACAAAAAATATGTAACGGGGAATATTTAATAAGTTAACACCGTTTAGGCTAACACTGCACACAGTGTGCAAGGATGCAGGACAACAGGGCAGTCCAGACACGGCCCACAACAACATCGTCGTCGTCATTTCTTGTGCGTAATTTCTGCACACGTGCCTGAGGTACATTTTTAAACCCGTGACAATATCACAGGGCCCACCAAACTGTGCACAAGCGAATAGCTGGATGAGCTAATAAAACTTTTTTTTAACTGTAGCTTCCACAAGTGCAAGAAAACATGAACCACAGAAGAACAAAAAAAGGCAATTTTATAGGATACACTACAGCTCTTAGAAAAAAAACAGCATCTGAATCAAGAAGTGCATTTTAAGCCTTGATCACTTTGCTGTACTGAAAACAAAAAATGAGGAAAGGCTGAGTGCAATATACATATAATATGTCACTCAGCTGCACCAAATTCAGAAAGTTATGCTAATACTACAAATCTTTGCTATGGTGTAGGTGTATGTACGTGTTGTAAAGCTCATATCCAAGCAATATCTAGAGCAATGCATCTACTAATAAAAAAATAATCAACTTTTTAAATCTGAGCATAGGCATGATTCTCAGTAACTTAAATAAAGTTAAACTCCACTGTAATTTAAATGAAGTGAAACTCAATTGCCAGTAATATTATTAATATAAAAATATGAGGAAACTACCAAATGTAAGCAACTGACTGTATAATAGCTACACAACTATTTTGTGACTTGCCTAGGGGGGATAGTAATTATGGTGCTCAAATGCTGACCCGAAGGTCACAGAATCGGATCCCGACTGCGTCGGCTGCAGTTTTGACGGAGGTGATAATGCCTGAGGCCTCTATGCTTAGATTTACGTGCACATTGACGAACCCCGGGCTATTTTTCGTGCTACTTGGCCTAGTAAGTACACTGTATTTCTAAAAGTACATGACAAACAATGTACAGTAAGACACAAACCGCAAATGAAAGCACTATAGCATCTGCTTACTATTTCAGCATCTTTGCCTATGTTAAAACATGCGAACTTGAATCATGTAGTGTGTGGCATCGCACCATCAAGTTGAGGAACAACATCTTCTTTTCCGACAAAAAAAACAATGAGGCCTGACACACATGGCATCTTTTTTTATTATAGCTTGAGTCTCTAAGATATTTGAAAGTACAGGGACCACAGTAATTGCAGTGCATCGATAGGTGTTCATCCCTGTATTGTGCATAGCTTTGCCTAGGTTCTCTTAGGAGATAGTTTATGCATCTGCCAGTTTGACCTATGTATTAAGCATCGCATGTCAATAGCAAGCTGTTGACTACCATTTCTATGTAGGCTACAAAATAGCTTTGATGTCATTTCAAGCAGGTGCTTGGCTTCACTTCTAACAGTTTTGTGCGCTGGCACAACTTTCCAGCTTTTCGGGTGTGGAATAAAGTCAGTCCAGCTCCACCTTGGCCACCCACTTTCTTCAGCCAATGTGAAATATCGTCATTGCATGGAACTACCGCCAGGTTTTTCTTTCTGTTGGTTACATTTTCCCCAGAACTTTCGGGACTTTGCAGTTTCTTTAGCATGATACTAGTTATTTAAATGAGGACATCGGTTGTGTAACCCGGCAAGATTAAATTTTCCACTTGATCTCTCAGGCTTGTCTCTGCATGATCACAAAAATTACAAACTGTATTTGTAAAAGAAAGTGTCACTATACCTAGCTTTACCAACTTATAGTGCAATGGAGGCAATAGCAGGAGTGGCTTGTTACCTTAAGCCCTATCAAACCCTTTCGTAGCCTGTATGTGAAAGGTAGTTGACAGCTAGCCACAGACATATGATGCGAAATAAATAGGTCCAACTGGCAGACGTATAAACTATCGCCTAGGAGAACATAGACAAAACTATGCACAGTGCAGGTATGGGCACCTGTCAATACACTGCAGTTACTGTGGTTGCTCACCTGTACTGCACTTCGTCAGTTCTTCCCTGGCCCGTGTTAAAACGTGCACATCACTGTACCCCCGGCCTTTTTGGGGGTAATCTCAGTCGACTGCGTGTGGCCTACGGGTCTTCTTGCGCACGAGCGACTCGCAATTCGAATGCGCTTTTTTCCCCTCTACCGTTCTCTTGCCTCTTTTCTCCTGTCCCTTCAATTCCAATTCCCCGATCCCCTGCGCAGAACTGTGGAGGTGCCCTCGTTTGAGAGAGGCAGTAACGTAACTGCGCTTATTTCTTCCTTTTCCTCTTTTCAAAGTCTCTTCAGTACTTTCAAAGGTATCAGAAGCTCAAGCTACTTTATTAAAAAAAAATGTGCTATGTGTGTCAGCCCCAGCTGTTTTTTTTTTTTTTGTCACTAAAGTAGGGGATGTTCCTTAACTCGATGGTGCGATGTCATACACCACGTTGCTCAAGTAAGCACGTTAAAATGTAGGCAGGGTGCTAAAATAATATTTACTTACTATAGTGCTTTTGTTTGCTGTTTGTGCCTCGCTGTGTCCTTGTTTTTCACGTGCGTTCAAAAACAGAGTATGAGTAAAGCAACTGTCAACTATGTATAGAAGTACACAATTACTCCATTTCTAGATGCATCATTTCAGGTACCTAATTCTGATGAGCAAACTACCACTAAATTCTAAGTTTGGGGGGAGCTAAATACACACATTATACACAACACAAAGTACCACATTAACATTAATGTTGCTTCAGTGTCAAAGTCAAACACCTAGATTAAAAAGGCCCAAATATCAAATATATGTAATAACCTATGTGCTGCTATGTGGAAAAAAATTACAATGCAAAGCGAGAATTCTTTATTGGCCTTTGATTACAAGACAGCTTTTTTTCTTCAGGAGAGTCAAGAAATATTTCAGTCTGTTATTAATTAGTCCCCTCGGCACAACGTGGTTGAACAGCACGAGTTTCTGCAGCAGCACTACGAATGGTGCAAATGCGTAAGGATATTCCAGGTTCTTTATATAGTATGTCAATAAGCAGAAGAGCAGAGCTCGCTCCAATTTTCCACTTGCCACCGAGGTTATTTCATCTCTGCGGCCGGTATACATACATGTATGATCACTACAGGCGTAGATATGAGGTGCCTAAATCTGGATATCAGCAGGGAGTAGTGCCTACAACAACAGTCAAAGCTCATGTATACGATAATCTACCAAATAGTTGTCATGCCGATCATAATGCAAATAAACGATTTGAAACTATTTATCAAAAACATAGATTGCTGCAGATGAACCATTACCACAATGCCCAAACTACTATTAGCAAACAATATTGTAACTTTCTTATCTGTTAGTTTTGATGATGTTAAGTATACCTATGCGAAATAAAGCAATGAAGGACTATGTTATTGATTCATTGTTATAGTTCAATCGCTAAGCTTATTACAAATATTGTGTCCCTCAGACATACCTAAAACATTTTTCTGTAAGCTTTGCATTCGGCTTACTTTGTCCAGATGCAAATTTTCAAGTATGACACAATATTGTCGTAAATCAGCAAAAACTGTGAATTTGTTGAACATTTCGTGACTGGCACTATACTAAAAACATAAAAAAAGAAGGGAGTAAAGAGACAGACGGGCACCAATCTGAAAACACAGCAAGTTCTAGAAAGCAAGTTCTAGATAGAAACCAACTTTTAAGGAGCAAGTTCTTCTAAAAAGAACTGCTGAGCTCACTCAGATTTGTAAACTGGCTTGTAGCATTGTGCATGGAGAAATAAGAAGGACAGGACAAACACAAGCGCTAACTTTCAACAACAAAGATTTTATTTTCACGATCAGTCGAAAATGAACACACAAAATCTCCTGACAGTGACGAGAACTACTTGTTTTAGAAATCGCGGCACATAGAAAGGCCCTTCAATCTTATTCCTCAAACATGACACAACAGTTTATACAATCCAACCAAACGCAACTTCACGGGCATACGTAAATGCTCAATTTCTTTGGTGGGAAATGATGAGAACTGTTGCGTCAGGTTTGATGAATAAGACTGAAAGCCCTTTTCAAATGCCGTGATTTCTAACCCATATATACAAGTAGGGCGTTGAAACTTTTTAGTGTAACTCGGATGTTTTTTTTCTGTAAAAGTGGTAGCACCAATTAAGGTGTGCTTAAGATGTCCTGTCCTCGTCACATGCAAGTCTGGGTAATCGCTGAGCTACAAATAGCCACGTGCTTGCAGTCACAAAATGGCTATTTCGCATGCGTGTAACTGAGCGCCATAGCGCGAAAAAAATATAAGTAAAATAGAGTTAAATTATTCTCAATGCTGCTGATATATTTGTTGATTGTTCGTCAGTTATTGGGTGTCCAGTAACTTACGTATGACAGTGATAGGCGCTAGTGTTTTTTGTTCATGGTGTGTCAAACGTTGGCCTCATACATATAGGGCAGCTCTAAAGCCATTGTACGAAAGAGTTTTGTTTAAAATAAAAGCCTTAGTCTGTTTTTTTAGTTTATAAGCAATCATTTTAGGAAAATAAACTAGTTCTGCTAATTTTCCTAAGTTTAGGCATATATGGGCTAAAATGAGTACTTGTTATCACTTTCATGCGATTTAGATTGCTTATTCATGACTGCTTGTCGTTGATTTTTGTCGTTGATATTTACAGCTTTTATTTGTCCTCTACCTATTATTTGTCCTTGTTTGTTTCTGCGTCAGTTTATGATAATGAACCCTTGTCCACTCAGACTCACTAATGAAAAAGTTTCCCTTCTAGCTCAATTGTACTATGGACACACTAAATTTTTTCTCAACCTGCCCTATAGCAAAAACCAGCGCCACTAGGTACGAGAGTTTAGCGTCATGCCTGACTATGGGCCCAGTATCGCACTAGTACTGGGATATGCTGGAGTGACATGTTACTGGGAGGCACTGGGTATTCTGCGCAAAATGGCTTCACATGGTTAAAACGGGGGTGCCCATTCATCATAAGTAAATAAACAAATAAATAAATAAATAAATAAAGAAGTGGAAGGAGCGATATTGCGCACATTCACATTAAACAAAATGAAAAAATGCCCAACCACAAAATTCGACCTCGCCATTTACAAATTCCAAACCGAATACCATACCCACTACTCCACGTCAGAACGCGTTCCTTGGGTAGTAAAACGTCGATTTGTCCGAAGCACACGCCGTTCAACTTCATGTTTACAAGTTGCACAGTCAAGATTGATGTGATATTCCTTTCCAAATAACAATTGCGTCTTGATTCAACAATGATGAACGGCTTCTGGGCAGCGAATGACGGGCGGATATTGGCAAGAGTGCAAAGTTTTTTGAAGAATCCACATTCTAACTCTGAAAAATCTCAAATTGACTGAAGGAGCAGCCACAGATTGTCAGCTGTTGCTGCCGATATTTTTTTTTCTTTGATAGTCGCTTATCGCACTTGCTACTAGTGAACATCTACAAATAATTTATAATGACTTGTTTGATACATATGCGTGCACACAATTGAATATTGAGTATTTTTCTCACGCAAGCGACGATATAGCGGTGAAATGCGGCACGCTGGCCACATCTGCGGGAGTCACGTGACAACAGTCTCGAGCGGTCTCGCAGCGGCTCGCGAGATTTCGCGCGCTTTTTCGTCGTCTGTTCTGAGCTCTCCGACTTTACGGTGCAATCGTGCGAACAATGGCCGGCGACGACGATCTCCTCGCAACGCTCAACGTTACCGTGATGGCGTGTCTGCTGTTGCTTCAGCGTCGCCGCTCTCGAAATGCGCCGCGAAGATATTGGGTCCATCCGCTTTGGAGGTTGCCATTTGCCATTATTGCCTGGCGCACCGCTCCGAGTGTTTGCTTCGACTCCCGACACGAGCTTCATCCACCGGTCTCTAATGGTCTTAAACTTCAGCATGGCCTGTGTTGCTGCACAAGTGAGAGAATAAAACATACAATTCATTCGCGCACAACATGCAATGAGCCACGCAATCGCCACTTACCTGTCAATCCAAACATAGATCCTATAATATTCCATCTGTTCATTTTTGCTTCCTTATCTTTATAATCAGGCATCGTTTTGTCATATAAGAAGGGGTACAGTCTAATCTCCTCTAAAAAGCGTTCGGTGTCCATGGTGCCGTTGTCAGCGTGTTTCAGAAAACGACGGCGTGAGAAAAATGACAGCCGAAAAAAAAAAAGAAAACAAGCTCCGTGCGTTGCTATGGCGACTACCACGCACGTCGCTGATTGGCGCTTTGCTTGGGCGGCGGCGGCAGAAATAGCGCAAGGAGCGATTGGGTCGGCGGCAGAAATTCCTCGACGCTCGGCGGGAGAAAGAGAGAAAAGCGGCGTCTCGCGAGCGGCGCGCGGCGCGCGGCAGAGCGCGGCGCCGCTAGTGCGTTCGTGGCTTAAGGCTGCTCTCGACGCAGCTGAGTTGCGATGCTTGAAGTTGATTGATTTGTGGGGTTTAACGTCCCAAAACCACCATATGATTATGAGAGACGCCGTAGTGGAGGGCTCCGGAAATTTAGACCACCTGGGGTTCTTTAACGTGCACCCAAATCTGAGCACACGGGCCTACAACATTTCCGCCTCCATCGGAAATGCAGCCGCCGCAGCCGGGAATCGAACCCGCGACCTGCGGGTCAGCAGCCGAGTACCTTAGCCACTAGACCACTGCGGCGGGGTCGATGCTTGAAGTTTCTCCATTTCAGCTTCGCAACATTTCTAACTGTTACCTAAACTGTACCTGAAGTAAGTAGAAGGTGAATCATTGCCAGACATGTATTTCCGGGGTGGCCATATTGAGCGACAGCTGTTCTACTAGCCTCTGCTGGCAGTATACAGCGTGCGTGCCAGTGTACAGATTTGCAGTTATATAAATACCAACAACTAAAGAACCACTCAAATAAATACTAATGCAATCTGCTGAAAACGTATGCCACGGAGTTAATTCACGAAGGCGTACCAAATTACCAACTGGAAATTGCGTGTTCTTACATATAAGTCAGAGAAGTACCGCTTTCGGTGACAGCCTGCGTAGCTGAAAGCGCGACGCATCAATCATCAGCGCTCCTTGTGCGGACATCGACACAAGGCAAAATAATTTATTTGGGTTTATAGATGTCTCAACTATACTTTACAGTTTTTCGCACACTTTAAAATCATGCGTACAAGAAGTACACCATGTACATGTACACCGACGCAGCCGGCCCGATAGGCCTAATGCTCGCTGGGCCGGGCACTGCATGCAGGTAAGACCGCTCTCGGCGCGCGGTGAGTAGGGATGATTGAATTTTCTGCATTTGAGCGTTGGAACATCTCTAACTGTTACCTGAAGTAAGTAGAAGCATAAGTATGGCCTGACATCCATTTACAGTGTGGTGGAAATGAACGACAGCTGTTTCTCTCACCTCCGCTGGGAAACCTTGCGAAGCGATCGAGATAGCTCATTTACGTTTCGTCAACTTCGCGGCAAAAACAATTTCCTGTTTCTGTTAGCAATGGCGTCTAGCTTCGGGCTTATAAACACTGCAACAGGAAACCGTTACAGCAATACACGACTGATGCGAATATGGTATATGCGGGGGCATGCGAAAAACGTGCAATAATGGCTGCGATACCTATACGTGCACCGCAAAAATCTCGGGATCTGTTAGGGCAGCATCTATCCGTTCCGTCGAACCAAGCGTTTTATATTCAACGACACCGAAACATACCACGGCACCCGCTACATAAAAGGGCGCTCTGCAGTGGTATAAACAGTGTTTACCAGCGCTTCCAGCGCTTACCAGTGTACACCGGCATCACAGCCGTTAAGCCAGCGCCTCTACCAGAGCGACACAGCCATTTCCCAGTGCACCCAGTGAAAAATCAGTAAATACCAGCGGGTAGCAGTGCCAAAAAACGTACTCGCATCTCTCTGTGGAGGCCGTTCTTTGTAATAGGGTGACTTAAACAGGCTCAAATGCACCAAGAAGCTATTCATTCGGACTGACTCAGACTAAAGCTTACGGCTCGATCTAAATCTTAAGGAGTCTAAGCAAGTTGCCTCACGAGTCTGTTAGTGCAGAATTACCTTTTCGACAGTCAATGCTCTTAAACACTAATAAAGTGATTATTCAACGCTTTCATTGCTCTCATTTGGCCTCGTACCTTCAAATACGAATTATTAGTGGTTGCAATCTAGTAAAGACATTTTAATAACGAGAGATGAATGACACGCGATATTTACATCAAGACGCTGTGAAAAACTTTGTGGGGCAGAAGGCGTATAGAGTTAAACTGACGTGTCTGGTCAATAAATATTAAGCTGGCACACGAATTCTCGTGCACCGAGGTATGTGCGCGTGGGGGTAATTAAGTTGGTGTAGATGAGTGAGCTGACATAAAAAGCGGATAGTAATTTTGAAGTTGAGCAGACAGGACCATAGCTCGGCAAAAAATTTGCAGTTCACTAAAAAAATATATTTTCAATTTAGGGCTCCCTCGGTGTCACACTCACCAAGATTTTTCTCAAGTGGGCTCCCTCGGACTCGAACTCGCCAGCATATTACTCCCACAGACACACCTGAAGTAAGACTCGTGGCTCGATCTGAGCCTGAGTAAGCTTGAGTGAGTTGATTTATTGACTGGGTGGACAAACCTATAAACTATATATGCGATAACTACGTTCATATATTTTGTGATTGCTCTAGACGTTCACATTGGGTGCACTTAATCTGCAGTGCAACTGGTGACCAAATTATTTTACCAGGAAGACACTACTAGACTACTGACAACCATGAATAGGGGACTTCTCTTTATGCAACAAGTTTTACCAAAGCAGCAGTCCTTTAAAATTGCTAAATAAAAGGGTTGTTTATTCGTCAAAACTATTCATATATGGCGTTTAACGTCCCAAAACCACCTTATGATTATGAGAGACGCCGTAGTAGAGGGCTCCGGAAATTTTGACCACCTGGGGTTCTTTAACGTGCACCCAAATCTGAGCACACGGGCCTACAACATTTCCGCCTCCATCGGAAATGCAGCCGCCGCAGCCGGGATTCGAACCCGCGACCTGCGGGTCAGCAGCCGAGTACCTTAGCCACTAGACCACCACGGCGGGGCATTCCTCAAAACTAAAATATTTGAGTGGCCCGGTTCATTTTTTGGTATCAATAAGCCCTAACTCCATGCATTAGCTTAAAGTAAATTTTGAAAGAGATATAGTGCAATGTCAATATCTCATCACATACCTCATTGGTTAATGGGTAGCTGAAGCAGCCTTTTAAATGCTTGCCAATGTCCATGAATGTGCCGTTTTGCTGCTCCTTTTCGAAAAAAACTTCAACCGCTGACTTTACCTTCTTCTCCAAGTCATCGACTTTGGCCAAAAAAAATGCATCTCCATCTCAATGCAGTGCTAAAAAAAAAGTCAAGTATGACATAATTTCAAACTTTATCCAGCTAAGCATAATTGCAATAAAGTCACGTTGAGCCCAGGTTCTGAGGTGTTTCTTGCTTAAAATTTATAGCGCAAAAATAAAACACTGTGCACTTTTCTATGAGCTTTGTCTTTGTTTCACTGATTTACTTTTCATGGTGGGTCATAATTGTATTCTCTTCAGCCCAGATTGCAAAATGACCATACTTTTTTCCGAATACTGATTCGAGCAGCTGACACTTGCACCTCTTTGTACTACGTGTCTAATGGAAAAATAAAACTGCCAGAAAAAAGCAAAAACAATCTTGTTTTCGTAATATTGTTTGGTTGCTAGTGTTGTTTTGCTAAAGAGGGCAGGGCCTAGGTGAAACTGAACAGTTTTCTGTCTTACCTGTCCCAAGAAAGGAAAAAGAAGACAGAATCGAACATATTAGATAAAAAAGGTTTTGCAAACTAAGCAATAATAGTGCCAAGCCTGAAGAAAGCCACCCTGAATGTCCTTCCTTGTTTCCTTTCATTGTTTGCCATTGTTTCTATTTTTGCATCTTTGTTTGTATGTTTCTTCTTTTCTCTATTTATTTATTTCTGTTTGTCGCTATTTCCACTTTTTTGTCTCTTCTCTTTCTTTTGTTCTCTATATTGCTCTCGTTCTCTATATTCCCTCTTTTTTTGTTTCTCTAGTTTTTCTCTTTCTGTTTTTATTTGTGTTTTACCATCTCTTTTATCATGTGTTTCTTTATATCTCTATCTTTCTATACTTTTATGACTTCATTTTTTTTTCATTTGCTTCTTTGTTGCTACCTTTTTTTCATCATTTCTTATTTTTTACATGCTCCATTTCCCTGAGCAAAGTTTTGGTTTAATGCTCGCACCTGCTGTACTCTTCAGTGGTACTTGCCCAGTCCCTCTGTCGCATACCAACTTGTGGGGTTTCGCATGACTGAACACAAGCTATTTGTAACATAAACAGCTTCATTGTTTAAGTAGAAGTGCTTCTTGCTTCTCTCAGACCATTAGATTTTCGGAACTAAGCTTACACTGCCGTAATGTAGGCAATAGTAGCACCAAGTTAAGTTTAACGAATGAATGCATAGGCGTTGGCATGAGTTTTTAGAGGGTGGGTCAGAGTGTAGGTGCAGACATTTTTTGCATCATACTGGGAAAGGTCGCATTTGCTTGGGTGGGGATTCCCCTTTCTGCAGCCCCTTGCTTATGCTTGTGGATCTAAGAATGTATTTTTAAAATGAGAATGCTTTTGAAGGTATATTTCATATAGACATATTTTTTGTGATAGTATGTACACAACTTTGGTAGAAGCCATTTGTGCCCTTTTGACCAGCAGCTTCATGAAACTTGTATTCCAACTTTCCAATTGAACACATTTTTTTACCCGTAAAAGCTTTTAAAAGCAGTTATTATAGGCTCATTGCTGGTGAAACAACGAAGATTCCTTTTGATATCATTTAGAAATCCTCTAAGCAAAATAAAAGCTCCTAACATGTAGGTCCTAAGTAAAGTAATGTGAAACTCAGTTGAATATAAGCAACAAAAGTCATGAACTTATAATATCTTCAATAAAAGCCTACTGTGGCAGCACGTATTCATGCTGCTTGTTTCGTTCTTCATGGGTCAGCTCCAACAGGTCTCTCATTCTTTTGAGGTCTACTGTGGTGCCACGAAGATTGGCTGTCTTTAAAACCTGGAAGCCACAATCAACTCAAATAAATAAATTACTTGCATCAATACATACGAGAGCTTCAAGTAAGCAGTGCTCATTCACCCATGCAATTCGATGCTGAATATGTAGCTAAGGTAAAAATATGGCATTTGAGCAAACCTGGAGCTCAGCAAAGGCGATCTGCTTTTTAAGGGTAGAAGAGGCCAATAAGGAAACAGGGGCACATCTTCTTTCCCTTTGCCTGTGCACTTTTCTTGATACTGACAGCTGGTGTATGAATGAACTGTGTGTAATAATACCAACAACACATTAGTGTTACAAAACTTGAAGGTTATTTAATGTGGGTATTCATGCAATAATTCTCTATATTCGATAATGAGTTTTACATAAATACTGATGTCACAAACACACCTCAATATAGTACAAAAGTTTTGTCATGAAGTAAACATAAATCAGAATTGCAGTCACTCATAGCTGTATCTCAAAGTAAAAAAAAGTGCAATAAGTAGGATTGTTTCATTCCTCCAGCTTGGCATCTTTATTGACATGGTAACCAGGGCAGAGCAGTTAAATAAACTAACAATTTCAATAAAAAAAGCTGTACTACTCTAGAAGCCATCAATAGCAGATTTATTCGACCTTGCATCCGTGTTATGCCTTCATGAATTCCCTTTGCCATAATCTATGCTCTGTGAGTGTAAGCTTCATTCATGTTGCTTTTGTTTTGCTTGTATATGTAGCATATTTTGGGGTGTGTATGATGTGTTTGTGACCAACATTTGTATTGTCTTTGTTTGGTAATATGTATCTGCTTCCCCTCAGGAATTCTATACGTGGCTTTTTTGAAACTTGTCTGAATTTTTAGAGTTTTTACAGCCATTTTCAAGAGATAAACCATTAACATAAATGTTACACAAAAGGCTGTGTCGTCTGCTACGGTTAGAACTGGCTATTTCTATCAAGTAAGTAAACATTTAGTTCCCTGTTGTGCAAAACATGATTATTTTCTTATGTACGCTGTGAAAAGACACCAGGGTGTCGGCCTTTAGGAGTGGAAGAAAATTGCAGAAAGTGGCTTGCGGCCGTTTCACTAGCTTCACATATACCAAATTTGCTATTATGTGACCCGAACAGACGAAGAAGTTAAATGACACGTCCAAACATGATAATCATAACATGCATGTCATGTAAAACGAGACTACATGCTACGCCCATAGTGCGCTCGCAGTCTCGCTAGCTTCATAAATGATAATTTTGTTTTACGCAACGTCAATAGATGACGAAGAAATGTGACTCGTGCAAACAAGATAAATGCGTGTCCTGTAAGAACATGAAAACGTACCACGTTCATGATGCGCTCGCGGCTGTTCTGCTAGATTCACATATACCAAGTTTGGTATTACGAGACGTGTATAGACGATGGAGGTAAATGACGTGTCCAAACATCATGATCTTGGCATGCGTGTCCTGTAAAACATCACTACATGCTACGTTCATGACATGATCGTGACCGTTTCGCTAGATGCCCATACACCAAATTTGGTAGCAAGTGGCAATAAATACACAATGAAAATGAAAGGCACGTCGAAAGATGACAATCATGTAATGAACGTCTCAGATGGCATAATTAGTGTCCACCTCCTAATGTTGTGCTAATTTTAAGGTGACATATCAGCCTTCCTCCTTCGCGTGCATATCACCGATTCCCACTCTACATGGGATCTGCCAATTTTTTAGCGTAGCGTATCCAATTTTTTTGCCTAGCGTATCCAATCACACGCACGCATCGTGATCTATTCTGACCGACCTTGTCTCTAACCAAGCCTAGCGTAACCTTCACACTTATAGCCTTAAAAAACGCTGTATCTGACTAGTTGACATCGTTTCGTGTGGTCTTACGACGCTTTTGTGTGCTTTCGCGACATTTGATATTGCAGTTAACAGATGGGCACAGGCGTTCGTTGAATAGACCTTAAATTTTTCAAAGTGATGGAGGGACACACAGAGGAACGCACGCAGAGACATACGGACGTGTTCGCGGATGAACGCACGGACAAGTGAATGAACGTAAAGTCACTATAAATGTAGGGGCTTTATACACATGCCCGCACAGACGAACGGATGCACAGAGTCAGTGTATTTTTAAACTATATGCACGGTATGAATACTTCTTATACGGTATGAAGGAAAAAAGTGTACACTGAAAACTTGTTTTCTCGGTAAGACACTTATTAATGAGATCGCACAGAGAGTCATGCCAAGGAAAGTATAGCTCACGATTCACGAGGATGCACTTCTACTGGGCTCGATTCGCTGGATTCTTGCACTTCTACGTGGAGGGTTGTGTTCGTAGATCGTGTCACCAGTTACTGTAGCACTCTAAAGTACTTCTTAGAAGACACTGACGGGCTTAAGCCCACTGCTATTCTAGTTATTGAGCTAACTTTTTTTTTCTCACTAAAGCGGAACTCCGCGCAAGAAAGCGCTCTTTTCGTGTCCGGTAGGCGAAGCCTCCCAGGTCTTGAGGCCACTACCGCTTCCAGCGTGATGGCACGACCATGCATCCACTGATGTCTCCTCTTTTGCCGCGTCCTCGGTCGAAGGCTTGCACAAAGGTTCCCACCGCTCCAAGAACCTCAGCTACGGTGAATCCTGGCACCAACGGCGTTGCTCGGTGACTGGCGGCCATCGTAAGGACATATGCAACTGCTGGAACCAGCCTTCAGAGAGCGCAGAAACGCGTGCGCCCGCAAGACGAGAGCGACCTCCTCAAGATTCGTTCTGGGAGATCAGCTTACGTCTGGAAGCATGAAGGATCACTCCAATAGATCCATTCTCGCACTCTGCTTCAATCATGACTGGCTTCCGGCATGCGACTTCTGTCGGGTTCCTTACGTGCACTCTTCTTACCCTTGCCGAAAAAGAACATGTGCTGGTAAATGCTCTTGTCGTCGCCGCTGCTACCAATGATAACGGTAAGCGTCTCTTGAATGGCTCCTCTTTAGCAGAATCCGGGTGCGAGTACTTTTGCAGAAGTTCCCGGTCTTCTAAGAGGTCCAGTTGCATTGAGGCCTGGCCACCGAAGACGGTGCTCGGCGATGGACCGACGTCCATGTTGCAGGTCGACTTGATGTGCATGTTCTGGGGACATAAAGGCTGGTTGCACGGCTTCGGTTCAGGCATCGGGAGCGAGAAACGGCCGCATTGAGTATCAACTGGAAGAGGAGCCAGAAGTGATGACACCAACCCTTAGTCGCCGAGTACGCGTACAGAGTGGTTAGGTTTCCCACCGCAGGCGGCCGAGGCTCGGCATCGTTCTGGGACCCGCCCTTTAGAATAAGTGAGCCTAGGGCTGTCCGCTGTCGCGCAGTGGCGTGAGAAAACAGTGCGCAAAGCACGAGAGGCGCACGCGAAATATCGCGACATCTTTCTCGTTCGTGTAAAAAACGACAACGACACTCCTTACTCCTTCCTGCAATCTGCAGTTATTCTTGAGACAGCGTTAAAGAGCTTGTTCTGCAGAAATTACGGCATCAGAATCAGTTTCGACGTCGTTTGTTGTAAGCGAAAAATCGTCATGTAACGCATGACCTAAAAATAGAGAATTATGCAAATAAAATAAAATCCTTGAGCACAGTAAAGACTCAACCAGGGTTGTTTGAGCCAAGTGGGGAATGAATTTGGGTTGTTTGTGTGGCCAGCAGATGTTCTACCACATGACCACGCATCTGCTTGTGAAAACAGTGAAAAGAATTTCCTCTGCTGTGAAATACAGTGGAAGTAGTTTTCATATGCTTCACAAACACACGCGTCCTGTATACATGCCTGACAATGCAACATGAAATATTGCAGTAATGAGGTCTAATATTGATATATATATGGGGTTTAACGTCCCAAAACCGCCATATAGAGATGCCGTAGTGGAGGGCTCCGGGTATTTCGACTGCCTGGAATTTTTTGACGTGCACCAAATTCTGAGCACATGGGCCTACAATGATTCCGCCTCCAACGGAAATGCAACTGCCGCAGGCTAGATTAGATCCCGTGACCTGCGGGCCAGCAGCCGAGTACCTTAGCCACTACCACTAGACCACTACAGTGGGACAATCAGGCGTGGTACAAGCGTTCATTTTCAACGGGCGTCAAAATATGTGATTATCGTAATGGCTCCATGATTAAAAGTTGGTACCAAACTACAAAAGGCACACATGCTACGGCAATTATTCCCCCAAGACCATGGTGCGTAGCAAATTCAAAATGCTTTCATGCATTAGGTGTTTTTAGTACGCACTAGGAATACAATGTCCCTATTGCGTTCAACTCCTCAAGGCGATGCTTTATATACGGTCTCCTAATTTTTTTCGGTCGTAGATTGCGACAATTTGTAG
Organism: Rhipicephalus microplus; assembly: GCF_043290135.1. Taxonomy (NCBI): domain Eukaryota; kingdom Metazoa; phylum Arthropoda; class Arachnida; order Ixodida; family Ixodidae; genus Rhipicephalus; species Rhipicephalus microplus. Next base: position 144,050,655 of record NC_134710.1, on the reverse strand, counting down.
AACGTTTACTGGAGCCGCTGAATGTACAAAGCCGTCCACTTTCACCTTGAGCACCGCACCATGTGGTCGGCGCCCACGGAAGCCTCTTCCGGACGCTTCAGAAACTAGCATGCAAACGCAATGATGCATATGTAGGCGACCTTTTCACCACGCTGTCTGAGGCTCCACTGAATTGCGCCTGCTTTGCGGTGAAGCAAGCATCACTCTTGATATGTGCACATGCAAATTTAGAAGCCGGGGCAGTTCTCGACAAGCGACGCGACTGTGCCTTTCCTGCAAGTGATCGTACAAGTAATAAACCTCGCCCCTTACACAATTCAGTTCACAGTTGCAATAGGACGGTTTATCATCGCGGATAGAGCACTTTGCGAATATTCTTTCAAGCATAGACGTACGATGCGTCGTCTTCGATCGTCCTCCGGCACTTTCGGCATGGTCATTCAGTCGGGAGGCAATACTGGAAAGAAGTACTGCCGAACATATGCAGTCTTTTTATCCCGCAGCGATAAAAGAGCGGAAAGTTTGACTTCGATACGAATCGAAGCTTCACCAGAAATTTGCGGCTGCGGGCTAACGTTTCGAGCTAACAATGATGTGAACTGGTATTTGGCCCTTGTGTAGCCCAAAGACAAAGAGGGACTGAAGCTTTATTCAGCGTCTGCGCGGAGCAGTAACAATTTTTATTGGGTGCTTTTTCCTGCGTAGAATTGCAAGTCCCGCAAAAAGCTTGATTAGATAGCTTCCTAATCTGTCTGCATGGATGGCACGATGGAGCAATGTTCCAATCGAGCAGTACCTGAGGACGCAATATTGGCGACGACTTAAACTCTGTATCAAATGAAAGCAGCGCTACTGGTAACACATAAAAGTTATACAATACCAGTTCTCTAACATTAGCGACTGCTCAAATAATTTAGTTCAAAAGTGAGTAACTAATCAAAAATTTCGGAAATTGCATGATTTTATGTCAGGCCTTGTAGCCTATATTAGTTACCAGTTTTATGAACCCGAAACAGTTCTATTCTTCACCTAATTTCAGGCAGTTGTGCTCTCCTTATGTAGGTAAACGCGGGAATAAGATCTGCCGTTATAATGGCAGCTTCTCCGTCTCTCTTTGCTGCACTTTCTACTAGCGCTGACATGTACGTAATGTAGGCGTGTCGTGTATTAAAACCCGCACATTTGAAAATAGCAGTTAGATTAAGTAGGCTCCTGGTCATAAAGAGTTGTTCTTATGTGAAATATCCGATGGCTTAGCAAAGTCGTCGATAAGTAGAACGATTTTACCATGTTTTTTCACAATACGCCTATGTACGCCTGCGCGATTTCACGGGGAAACATTTTGGAAGGCTTTTGGAGACAGCACCAACCGATTCGGCCGAACATCGGTAACTAATATATCAGCGGCGGAGATCGTTTTGTGTGACACGAAAACTAGAAGTGTCAGTTACAGAGGCTGTGTTGTCCGGTGCCGAAACTAAATTTGTACCTACACAGGTCTGCAGGTCAGGCACTTCCTCCAGTGTACGCATTCCATGGCGAGCTGAAGCTGATCTATGGAACTTTTTGACCTGTGAAGAATTTACTAGTGTTCGAAGAACCCAGTTAGAAATACATTTGCGTGCTATTGGAATGAACCTATCTGCTCCCGCGCTCTCTTCTTTCGGAGCTTCTAATTCTGGTTTCTTCACTGCGAAGGTCGGCGTGGCTGTTGGAAATTATCTCAACAAATCGATTAACTAGCTAATATATGTATTTATCATTCTATAACGACACAGGCATAACTTTTCTATTTTATAAATAAGTGTTTTGATTCAATTTGGCACCTTTCACTAAAAAAAAGCACTAGTTTTTATACATATCCAGATTTCATAAAAGGGTTCTTAAGGTTTTATTCTAACGTGGTTGCTTGGGCGAGTTTGTACGACATGATTCACATAAAAAACAGCGCCAATAACGAGCGAATAGAGAAAGAAGGAGACAGACAGCCCTTCATTATGCTACAGTTCAGTAGCATTCGATAGGACCATTTATATCTCGGCCAAATACGCAGAGTGCGTGGAAGCCACACTAGACGACGAACAAGTCTCTGCCGATGCCTTGAGGTGTGTAAGATGGGAGGGGGGACACTTCTAGTACCCCAAAAGGAGAATGCCCCCAGGCCTAACGCTATTGGGTTCTAAGGCACTCCAACAACGACTCAGTTCAGCATCTCAAGAGCAGCGCTCTCACCAATGGTGGTGCATTTTCCCGTTAGACATCATGATAAGTTTAGGCGAATGGCCAACCTGAGCAACGTTAGAGTGCTAACGCTCTTGTGAGCTGTATTGGGCTTACTGGCCATATTGTGAATCTGCTGGGATATATTACAGAGAGGATTTTTGCCCCTCCCGACAGGTAAGAATGTAAGAAAACTGGCTGGCCCTTTTGTGCCTTCACGTAAGACGACTCAAAGGTGACAGACGTTTTAATTTTTTTTCTCAGTTGATAAGGAAGCAGGGAATACGAGCCAAGGCTTCGCATGCAAGCACCAAGTGCCGGCTTTGTTTTCTTTTCTTGGATAGCATTGATTGATATGTGCGGTTTAACGTCCCAAAACCACCATATGATTATGAGAGACGCTGTAGTGGAGGACTCCGGAAATTTCGACCACCTGGGGTTCTTAAACGTGAACCTAAATCTGAGCACACGGGCCTACAACATTTCCGCCTCCATCGGAAATGCAGCCGCCGCAGCCGGGATTTGAACCCGCGACCTGCGGGTCAGCAGCCGAGTACCTTAGCCACTAGACCACCGCGGCGGGGCATTGTATAGCACCTTACTGGTTTTGCTCTCCCCTTAAAGGAAGGCGCACGAACGGCACCTTGTGACGCTAGTTAACATCACGTCAATATTTTCGCTGTCTGTGTTGTAAAGATGGCGTCACCACTTGATGTTTTTTGGCATCGCAGTTTCAGCGATGCTGCGGTAATGTCACCGCTGACAGTCCAGCTTCCAGTTTTATGAAAGACACGAGACTTTCAACCTAAAAATCATACTTAGAGTTTAACGCCCCATAACTACTGTATGATTATGAAGGACGCCGTTATAGTGGAGGGCTTGGGAAATTTCTACCGCGTTTTGTTATAGAACGTGCACAGGCGTTGTGCCGTTACACGAGCTCTAGCATTAATCCTTCATCGAAATGCTACCACTTTCACACGGATCGAGCCTGCCGACAGCCTTTCTCCACATGAACTGAAAAGTGAACTTTGCGGATATGTGCGCTGCCTCAAGGCATTGCACGCAAATCCTTGTGGTGTGCTCGTCTTTCATGTATGACGTCGCCTTAGGCCGCAACTACCAATTTTGTTTTACATCATTCTGTTCATCTTCTTCTTTAGATGAACGATTCTTGGAGGGGAGGTATGAGTTTGCACCCAATGGAACCCTGCGACATAAAATGTGCCAAGATATCTCGATCTCTGTAGGCGCGTAAGATGATGGTTATATACCACTGTCTCACACCCCTTCTTCTTCCATCGAACTACCGACGTAGTTTTGGCCAATCTCGTTTACTGCACGAAACGAGAAGACTCTCGGTGCCAGAGAGGATTAGAAGACCATCGGAAGAATCCGCGACGTTTTTTGCTAACAACCAGTTTTTGCCAGCTAGACAATAGCAGTACTATTTTAAATAAATACTACAGTTGAGACTTGCGTTCTTAGCTCATATACATGTTACATACATGCTCGCCACTTGAAGTGCTAGTGATAAAACAGGGGAAACACTGACTTACATGGGCATGTGAATTCAACTCTAAGTGAGAGGAACACAAAACTGCTATACCTTCCTCATAATTCTGTTCCAGTTGTGCACCTGGTATATTTTTGCTGGGCAGCATCCTAACACGAACTAGCAAGAGCATTGCTTGTGTGAACATTCCTTTCAGTTACATGGGTGTTTCAGAACTCGGCCCGCTAAATCACAGGACACGATAAGGCCTGCGACCATGTGTTTCCTTTCAAAATAAACAGATGAAAGTGTAGTTCATTGTTGTTCTAACTTCTTGAACATAGCATTCGCAATACTGTACTTATACGTTCTCATAGGAAAAAGTGTTTAGGAACACAAGTATGAACGATCAAGTGTTACTATGTATTTTTTCTTTCAGTTCGTCGCCTAGACACGCTTCATAAAAATAAAAGCTAAGCCTTGTAATTTTACACAACATCAAGAGCTGATTCATGAACAGAATTCTCATTATGGGGATCGAAGCTCCTTGTAGGAATATGAATTGTTTATTAAGTTAGTACGATGGTTCCAGGTGGCCGCCAGGTTGTGCCAAAAGACGCTGGTTGCGTTGGTGGTGCCTCGCGTCGCATTTAACAGCACTCGCGCTTTTTTCGCGTAGCGTCGCTGTGCTCAGCGTCGCCAATCAGACGCGCGCATCGCGTTCTAATCTGACCGACCCCGTCTCAATGGGCACAGGCCATCGCCGACTACACCTTAATATTTACAAAGTGATGGACGGACAAACAGAGGCACGAACGCATGGACGGACGGACGTATGGACGGATGAACGCACAGACATACGGACGGACGTAAAGCCCCTCTAATTATAGGGGCTTCAGACGAACGACCACACAGACTGACGGACGGACAGAAAACGGTATATTTTTGAAGCCGATGCACGGTATGAATGCTCTATGTACGGTATCAATCAAAGAAGAGTACATTTGAGAGCTCGTTTTCTCTATTAGACACAAAAATACTGAGATTTAACAGAGAGTCATGTCAAGAAAAGTGTAAGGAATATTACGTGAATTACTTGTAATGTAAATGTGAGGAGAGAAAAGTGAATGAAACGATAACTTGCCACGGGTAGGGACAGAACCGGCGCTTCCCTGGCTACTGCGCGCACGACTTGCGAGTGCTCGGGTTGCCGTCGCTGCAACGGCGCGGATACTTGGGCGCGTCGCTCAGCGGCAGCCTGCTCACCCTGTCGGGAGACCTGCGCATTGACAAGCTGCTTGTGCAGAGCTGTGAAAGCACCGGCCCACGAAGGCCCTGCAGCTTGACAGTGAAATCAACGGACGCGTCACCAACCTCGCTGCCGGCGTGCAGCTTACAGTCAACGTGGCACAGGCCAGGGTTGTTCCGACGTGTTCAAGGTACCTGCCCTCCGCACCGCTCGCGTGAGTCTTTACTGGGGTGAAGTACGCTCACTGAGGCTTTCTTTGTGCTTTCGAGTGATTGAACTGCATATATATTTCGAAGTTGACGCAAAACTTTTTTTGTATCGCGAATACTGACGGTGCTTTTTATAATGGCTTTTCTGCATTCTGTACTTAGGTACGGCTACAGATCAATCTTATTCTTTTTTTTGTCTCACTTTGTTTTTCTGCGGTTCGTGTCGTACCAGAATCCTATACTTTATCTTCTCTGGATACTTCTCTGCCTAGCTCGAAAAGTAACCTTCTAAGCTGAAATTAAATGCTACCATTTCATAAACAATACTTTTCCCTCTCGACAACAGTGAAAATGCGGAATAATGTCCTGAATAAAGAAAGCGAAGGCAGTAAAAGCTCAATGATTCAGCTGTTGTTGGTGCGGAAAACCTGATTATTCTAACGTGTTCCCCGGTCCCAGCCAGCACTTATATTGTTTATTGCAACCAAAATCTCATCAATTCGCCCATAATTGGCCACAATCCGGTTAATTCAGATGAAGCGCACCGAGCGTCAAGTTCCGCTTACGTGCGGTGCAAAAGAGCATCAATGACGCTCTCGGACAACCGAAACGATGCAGCACCGTCCGCCCCGCCAACGTCATCACTGTGAACCGAACGAACCACCAGAAAGCCAGCACGCAGCATGCAATTTAGCGTTTTCCCGCGCTTGTGAAGCCTCTTTGCTGTAAGTATTAGAAAAGGCGTGGCCGCCATCTACAATAACCACGTTGTTGTCTACCAAAGCTCTAACGGCACGGCAAACTTCTTTCGTGTACCGGCGAAATAAAGTTTAGTTAAGTGCACGTGGTGGTGTTGGCAACTAGAGGTGACTCAGTGATTACGCTAGTGATTACGCAGTGATTACGCTAGTGATTATGTGCCGCAATCGTTCTCTGAAATAAGTCTGAAAATGACGCAAATTGTGGTACTTAGGCTGCTCCTATAAAAATAAGAACCATAGGTGCGTATTCATAAAGAAAATGAACTTGCATTGACGCAATAAACAATTGTTGGTGTTCTTCAGAACTCGGTTAATACGGACATTTTTTACGGACCCGGGAGTACCGAATGAATGAGCTTTTACGTAGCATTCTTTTTTTCTCACATACTATGATCGCAGCTTCAAATATTGTTAAACCATCAATTAAACGGAAACTAAATCATCGTATACGTCAATATTTAACAATAACATTATACGTACACGTCTCTTTATATCTCTCTGTACTGTTCAAAGTTGACTTCAGTGACAAGCTTCTCGAATGTGCATGAGCGATAAGGAAAACAAAACTTCAGTGTACTCCGTCTTGCAGTTTAACTTCTTGTTTGACTAGAGTTGGCGTAACAAAGCTCTAAAGCTCTTTGCGAATATCAGACAAGCACAGACAAAGGCGATGGGGCGCCCTGTCTCCTTGGTCTGTTGTCTATATTGACACGTGCGGTTCTTTTGGTTTACGAAGAAAGCCGCTATCACTTTCTGTTAAGCGCAACGCAGGCCGCGTTTATCTTGTATGCCACTCTGGAACGCGTTATGACGCGTGTATAAAAGACTGAAACGTGCGGTTCTTTTGGTTTACGAAGGAAGCCGCTATCACTTTCTGTTAAGCGCAACGCAGGCCGCGTTTATCTTGTATGCCACTCTGGAACGCGTTATGACGCGTGTATAAAAGACTGACACGTGCGCAACGCAGGCCGCGTTTATCTTGTATGCCACTCTGGAACGCGTTACGACGCGTGTATAAAAAGCCGGCGCAGTGCGCCACTGGGGGTCTTTTTTTTTTTCCGTCGGCCGACGACTGTTCACGCCGCTGTTGCTGTGAGTTGTGTTTGGCCCTGTTTTGCTGGGCACAAGTTCGCCCAATAAACAGTTCACCTGACACCGCCCTGACTCCTGCGTGCTTCCTCTCAAGTGCTGCGTGTATCACAACCTCGTGACATCTGGTGGAGGTGCTTCTCGGTCCATGTACCGTACGCCCCCGTCCAGCCGTGAGCCAAGCCCAAGCCGCCAAGAGGACGACGCCGACCCGGTCGTTCGAGTGAGCCGAAGACAACAAGGACTACCGCCCGAATACCTGCCGCTCCCCGACAAGGACAAGAAAACAAAGGCTGCTACGAAGCCGGCATCCACGATGACGGAAGCAAGGTCTTCGGCAACCGTGGTCGTCAACCAGCCCAAAGAGCCGCCTACCTTCCGCGGATCGACCTACGAAGACCCGGAAAGCTGGCTTGACATTTACGACCGCGTCGCAGCCCTCAATAAGTGGGACCCGGACGACAAGCTGCGTCATGTGTATTTTTACCTGGAAGACGCCGCAAGGACTTGGTTCGAGAACCGCGAGTCAACGCTTCGAACCTGGGACGACTTCCGCGTTGCTTTCCTGCGCACCTTTGCAAGCGTCGTGCGGAAGGAAAGAGCCGCATCACTGCTTGAAACTCGGGTGCAGCTCCCCAACGAAAACGTAACGATCTTCACGGAGGAGATGACGCGACTTTTCCGCCACGCCGACGCCGACATGTCTGAGGACAAGAAGGTTCGCCTGCTTATGCGAGGAGTGAAGCAGGAGCTCTTCGCCGGACTGATCAGAAACCCGCCAAAGACGGTACAAGAGTTCCTCTCCGAGGCTACCACCATCGAGAAGACTCTTGAAATGCGGACCATGGCCAATACGATCGGCGCATGTCGCCAGACGTCGCAGAAGTCCGAGGACTCTGCCCCGACGACCTGCGCGAGACCATACGCGCTATTGTTCGTGAAGAACTGCGCCGCATGTTGCCATCGTCTCAGCCCCAAGTCGCCTCTCTCGAAGACGTAGTCCGCGAGGAACTACAGCGCTCACTGAGCGTTCCTGAACGGCCACAGCCCCAACCGGAGGCGATGACCTACGCCGCTACTGCACGACGACCTGTCGCCGCTCCTCGCCAACACCAGGACCCAACGTCTCCGCAGTTTCGTCGCCAGCCACCGCCGCCACCCCCGACGCCTTCCCGCTCGCCAGTAATCCAGCGCTCGCCGAGGAAAACTGACGTTTGGCGCACCCCGAACCACCGCCCACTATGCTACCACTGCGGCGAAGCCGGGCACACCTACCGCTACTGCCAGTACCGTGAGATGGGACTGCGTGGCTTCATGTTACTTTTCATGTTACTGCGAACAAAAGCGCTCAAAAAACGCCCACAAACTTAAAACCTGTTCAAAAGAAATACCATTTCAATGGGTTTTCGACGGAACGAAGACCTTTTCTTGATCCGTCAAACAGCCAGATGGGTATTTAGGCAACCAGTGTTTACGGACTAACTTGGCCACCGAACACTGCCTAATCAAGTTTTTATGCGAATCATTTCTCTGCGTACTGGAAACACCTAAAGTATCTATTCATTTATCTATCTATCTATCTATCCTTCTATCTATCTATTTATCCGTCTGCGTCTGGGTGCTCTCATGATGACTCCTACACTTGGAGTAAACCAAAATTTGTATGGCAGGGTAAGACGCTACGGTGAATATTACAGTGTGAAGAAGACATAAATAATGAGAAAGTCGCATCGCGTACGACGCCGCACCCTTTCAGCCAGACGCGTGTGGCACGTAGCTGTATTACATAGGCTGCCGTACGGGTATGAGCCACAGGTGTTTGGCAGTTGATATCTATCCATGAACGGAAAGAACGTATATTGGCAATTTAAACGCGAGAGCGTCAAGAAAAAAAAACAAAACCTACGCAGCGTTGACCGGGTGTACGCAAATAATAAATGTTAAGGTCCCAGCAGGTATCGAGCCCAAGCGTTCTGCGCATAGTAATCGACAATCTTACCACACAGCAGAGCCAGGTCGCAGAACAACGTTTGAAAAATATTTTATATGCGTGCGTAAGGCTGCTTATACGTGAGTTTTGGGTTCAATGCTGCCCATTTATTTTATATACATTACATATGTAATTCTATGATGATACAGGCTTGACGTCGTGTAAGTGTTATTGTAATTAAGCGCCGCCCACTGAAGTTAGTCTACGGAGCACTAACCCGGGCTATTATACCATCGTCGGAAGCACAAGACCTTCATTTCAGCGGTACAGCTTCTGGTCACACCTACCCGAAGTCAACTTCCCTGCGCAAGCTTGGCATCCTGTCGATTTTTATAGTGCGCGGGATCTGCCAATTTTTTTCCTGTAAAGCTTCAGCAACGATTTCGTTCCAGATTTGAGCGATGCGTTGTTCTTCAAGCATGCTGTCTAACGCTTTGTCGCGGGAAGATATTACGGCTTAGTCACGGTATTAGTTATTTAAATACTGTGCCACAGTTACTGGGACGAAGAAGTTTAGGAAAACACATCGGAGGAATTGGGCACGTAAGACGCAAACTATAACCTGAATTTCGCACTCTTCGTCAATTTGCACTTGTACTGGGATGATCCACGAGAAATCGACACGGGTCCAAAAGTTGATATTTTAGATTTCATTAAGTGTTTTATGTTTCGTGCACTTCTCACCAGGTAGCTCGAAAGTCAACTTCGTTTTATGATTAACGGCATAACTTACGCGAAAAAAGTATCAAACTTCACCAACTCGAAGGCACCAATTTCGTCACCTGTCATTTTCGGAAATTGCAGATGCTATAAAAAGACAAATATATTTTTTTTTTCAAGGAAGATACTTTTTACCTGAAATGTATGTCTAATGAAGAATAAATTCATACGGTTTCATGTTTGCAGACCTTAAAGAAAATAGCTTTTAAATATGTCTAATTTTGCGACAGTTTAAAATAAGTTACGTATTCCCCCCTTTTTTTTTCTCCGAAAGTAATGCAAGCAGCGTTTTCAAACTTGACCCGTTTTAAGGATAAAGTCTGTTCGTTAGTTACATAAAATATTGCTGCCGGAGGGCAAATGTAAATTATTATATATTGCCTCAAAGTTCCCATATTGGCAAAAGTGTACTCCACTGAAATTTGAACAATAAAAAAACCCCACCTTCGATTTTTCTTAAAATCTCGTAAATAGACAACCGACAGCCTTATACAGTAATATAGAAAAACATGTTGCATTATTTTGTTTTTATCGACAATATTCGTGGTACAAATCAGAGCTTTTCGAGAATGCGCTGACAACTTGAGAAATCTAGAAATCGAAACGGAAAAGCGGCAATGAGCTTCAAACGCGAGTAAAAGTGATCGCATTTGCTGAAGAAAGGCTGTTTTGGCAGATAGGAGTAACTATTCTGAACACGATATTCTACAGTATCTGAATTCACTCTTATACGTAGAGCACTGAGACTTCTAATATGTGGTGCCTCTCAAATACTGACACACAGATGGAGCTGCTGTGACGGCCATGTGTTTGCAACACGTTGGGTAAGAGAATTGAATGTTGAATGAGTTCATAAACGATTCATAACAAATTTTTATCATTTGGGGCACGAAGACTGCCGCATTAGACTGAAGAACACGCTTTAGGGCAAGTTGTCATCCGTCGTCTGCTCTACAGATGAATTGCTGTGCGCCCCATCTCGGAGGCAATGCTTTAGATCATATGGTTCAAAGTAGGGACAAAGATTACGCCTCCCGTAATTGTATCGACAAAACATTGTGAAATTCATTTTAACATACTATACTTCAGTTTTGCATTCGCACAATCATTTATGTAACTAATGAACAGACTATATCCTTAAAACGGGTCAAGTTTGAAAACGCTGCTTGCATTACTTTCGGAGAAAAAAAAGGGGGAAAACGTAACTTATTTTAAACTGTCGCAAAATTATACATTTTTAAACGCTATTTTCTTAAGGACTGCAAACTTGAAACCGTATGAATTCATTCTCCATTAGACATACATTTCAGGTAAAAAATATCTTCCTTGAAACAAAAATATTTGTCTTTTTATAGCATCTGCAATTTTCGAAATTGACAGGTGACGAAATTGGTGCCTCCGTGTTGGTGAAGTTTGATATTTTTTTCTCGTAAGTTATGCCGTTAATCATAAAACGAAGTTAACTTTCGGGCTACCTGGTGAGAGGTGCACGAAATATAAAATACTCAATGAAATCTAAAATATCAACTTTTGGACCCGTGTCGATCTCTCGTGCAATCACTCACTGTAAGCTTCTTAACGTGCGTCCTCCATTATAGCTTTTTTCGTCAAAGTAACTGTACTAGGGAATTTTACTCATACAACACCAAGAAGCTCACACCTCACTCTGCTAAAGTCATGGCTTTATTTGGTCAAGGCTTCGCGCCGTGCCCATGTACGGAACAAAGGATTTGGCTTTGGGTATAAAATCTCTCCTGCCACCAGATGGAGCTCTAGGGGTGGGAGTGGCTATTTCCGTTATTTTAATACGTATGCGACAGATGGCACTCATTACTCCTCAACCTCGGCCTGTTTACACAATCATTGGATTCGCTCTCCGCGTCTGAGCATGAAGTCTATTCTATGGTTGTAAGTATGAGATAGGGGCTATCAATATTTAAAGGCGCTTGTAGTAATGTTGCCGCGTCTGGGTTCCGCCCAGCCCAAACCTTGCTGCCCCCGTTTATGTCCACGTAATAACTGTCAAAGCAGCTTCTAATTCTGGAAGCGTCTCACACCACTTCTCACGTGATCATAGATGGTGGTGGCGAGCTATGGGCTGAGCACCGTTAGGGGCACCTCAGCATTTCTATCTTGATTTTACAAGCTTCCTGATTGAATGAAATCATTCAAGTGAAGTCGTCACTAAAGCGAGCTCCAACGATGACCATGCACCATTTATCCAATGACCTGTAATTACTGGTAAATTATTGAAATGAAACATCAGCAATCTCTACTAAATAGACAAACGCATCATACGGTTTTACTCAGACTAATTTTCTCCGGCCATTTGTGAGTGAATATATCTGTTCATAAAGTTTACTTCCTAAATGTCCATCAGATTGGCGACGTCAAGACATTCGCTTCACCTAGGGGCGGCCTCTCTACTTTTGCACCCACCAACAAGGGTGGCATCCTGGCGTCGTTTCGATTCAGGCAATTTGATGACATCCTGGGGCGCGCAGGGCCACTTCGATGGTTCCTCTATGCATTTTTCTTCGTTCATGATGGCGTCAAAGGTGGGCCTTCTGCCGGTTCCGTCGTCGCCGCTCTTCTTTTCCTTGTCGAAATGGAAATGCACAAGCAGGGAAGACTTCGTGGTGCACAAGTGCTGAGGCCTTGAGAGCTGGTAGTAGGGTTCTGCTTAAAAGGCACAATAGGTAGCTCAAAAGTAGATAAAGTGTGATTAAACCACTCCGCGTATACCTGAACCATGGTTTAGAGTGCTACAGTTACTGGTGATCCGAACTATACGAACACGACCTTCCAAGGTACAGCGCGAAATTACAGCGCAGTGAGTGTAGTAGAAGTGCGTCAGAGTGAAGTATGAGTTCACAGAGGCATTGATTAGACGGTGGTGCTCATACTAAGAACGACTTGCCGCTCGTGGAGCCAAGCGACTGCGACTACGTGGGTAAGATGGCAGCGGGGCTTAACAAACTTTCAACGGTATTGTGTTCTTTGAAGTGGCAGCTAAGGTCGTCGTACCCCCCATACTAATTGTCACCACACCGAGGTGAAACGCTGACCACCTCCTGTTCCATCGTGACTGCTTCGACAGGTGACGCCACAACATCTTTGTCGTCTGAGGCCCCGGAAGACGCAGAAGCTCCTGCTGAAGTCTGTGGATCCAAAACACAAGGCCCGCTTACAAGCTTCAAGCCGTGACCCGAGTCCCCTCCCAGCCCCCTCTTCCGTGTATACACGTCTTTTTGCGAACGACAAAGACGCTACTATGACAGCATCCGACACACTTTAATCAGCAGAACATCGTCAGCACGCGGGAAGCTACACTGACCAGCACACTAACCGGAACGCTTCACATGCGGCCTCCAAGCGCTCGTAGCGGCCTCCCTGGGATGATTCCACAAAGATGTTATTTGCACCATAGAACTTACAGTTCCTGCCTCCAATGAAGCAAACCACGACAAGGGGAGCTGCCTTGTCAAAAGGAGGTGAGAGTACTAAGGAGGAGACCAACGTCCAGTGCATAAGGAGTCGGAAAGATACCCCTTCGCACGTTAGTTGGAAGACGCTGCAGAAACAACTCACGCAGTACAGCTCTGGCCAAGAAGCCCACCTGGTACCCAACAAGGATTTGCAGGTGACGTAGTAAATGGGTCAGATACTGTCAAAAAGCACTTCTTTGTTTAGAAGTTCTAGCATGCGCCAATGTACAGGCTTAACGAGGCAGCGAAGAAAAGTCCACGGGACTGTCATATATAGAGTTTAATGAAGCGATCGCGCGAGTAATATGCGTATTTCGGCAACTGTCTGTAGTGGCAACGCTTCAATGTGTGGCTCATAATCGGTAACTTCTGATGTGACGCGATGAATGCGGATTCTGATCTCGGCTTGATTCCAAGACGACATTCAGTTCTGCATCCATGACGTCTTGTAAGAAGGTCGCAAGTACGAACTACTCTTTGAAGAGTTGCCACTACAGACAATGACCGAGATATGCAAAATCCTCGCGCAACGACTTGATGAAACTATATATATACGACAACTTAGCAGACTATTCTTCACCACCTCATCCAGCCTGCACATCGGCGGATTCAACAACTCCTAAACAACGAAGCGGTTGAAGACAGACGTCCCACGCAATTTCAACGTCCCGTGCAGCACCTAGTATGGCAGAAGCTGAGCTTCGCGGACACAGCTGTACTAGTTGAGCTGTTTCTAGAGCGCCTCCCAACTAACAAATGACTTGCTCTTGTCTCAACTACTGATGCACTGGGAACGTTAGCCTCGTCCTTCGCATCCTCACCTATTTTGACTTGGCAGCTACCGTTGCGGTGGTTCACTTGATTGGAGGCAGGAACTGGAAGTTATCCGGTTCAAATGACAGCTTGGTGGAATCATCCCAAGGAGGCGACTTCGAGGGCTTCAAGGCCACATGTGAAGCCTAGCAGTTGGTGTGCTGTTCAGTGGAGCTGGCTGCTGCTGATGGTGTGCTGATGAAAGTATGACGGATGCTGTTATAGTAGTACTTGCGTAGTTCGTGAACGATTGCGTATTCTTGGGGGAGGGGGGGGTGAGTGGTCTCCGCTCAAATTTTGAGGGTGTAGGAATGAAGCCTTGTGTTTGAATCTACTGTCTTCGGCAGTTGCTTCTGTCGCTTCTAGCACCTCATACGATATGTTATTGGAGTAGCGTCCGCTTTTGAAAAAACTGCGATGGCCCTGCCGGAGGCCGACCAGGTGGGTTGCTGCTCGCATGCAGGCTTGGATGGTTCCGGGCTACTCGTGGAGCGCCCCTGCTACGGTTTCAGCTCGGTCTTGTAACCATTAGCAGATCTGGGTGCCGTTGAAGGTTTGGTAAGCTCAGCTGCTCCTTTACCCGCGTTGTCATGGACACTTGGTTCCAGGAGCTTCATTATTTACGAGGAGCATGTTGGACTTGGTCCGATATTCGGCAGTTGAATAAATTGCTTAGGAAGTTCACGCTTCGCTGGGATGCACTTCCACTACGCTCACCACGCTGGATTCTTGCGCATCTCCATAGAAGGTTGTGTTCGTAGATCGTGTCACCAGTTTCTGTTGCACTTTGAAGCACGGTGTAGGAAGGCATGGCATAGGAATAATACTGATACCCCATTCATTGAGCTACTTCTTTTTCCTCTAAAGCGGAACTCCACACAGGAAAGCGCTCTTGTCGCGTCTGGTTGGCGAAGCATCCTAGGTCTTGAGGCCACTACCACGTCCTTAGATATGGCACGATCATGAACCCATTAATGGACTCCTCTTTAGCCGCGTAGTAAAACGAATATTTGCTTAGAGGTTCCAGCCGCTTGAAGAACCTCAGCTGCGGTGGATCCTGGCCACTAACGGCGATGCTCGGCGACTGGCCGCCATCGTCAAGACATACGCTGCTGCTGGAAGCATCGTCTAGAGAGCGCGGCAACGCGTGCGCCCGCATGACGAGAGCGACATCCAGACGAGTCGCTTCAGGTGACCAGTTGACGTCCAGAGACACGCGAGACCACTCCGATGGTTCCCTCCTCACGCGCTGCCTCAGTCAGCATGGCATTCAGCATGCGTCTTCTGTCGGGTTCCTGGCTTGTGCCCTCCTTGCGTTTGCTAAAAAATAACACGAGATAGAAAATGCTCTCTTCATTGTTGCCAGCTGATGCATCCTTGGTTGTGCGTCCGCCACCGATACCACCGATGCGAGACAACCAGCTTTTTTTAAGGGCTCCTCTTTTGTAGCATCTCTCGCTGAGTGATTTTGCAGTGGTACCACTTTATCGAAGAGGCACCTTGCCGAGGTAAATCATCGCCACCAACAGGGTGTCTCGGCGATGGTTCCACCGTCATCAAAACATACGCTGCTGCTATGAGCAGACTCAGGAGGGCACGGCAACGCGTGCGCCCGTACGAGGAGAGCGGCCTCTTGACCAAGTTTCGCTTCAGGTACAATACTGAAAAAACTGACATCTGGAAGCACGAAAGACCACTCCGATAGTTGCCTCCTCACGCTCTGCTTCGGTCATCATTGGTGTCCAGCATGCGTCTTCTGCCTGGTTCCTGGCTTGTGCCCTCCTTGCCTTTGCCGGAAAAGAACATGAGCTGGTAAGTGCTCTTGTCGTCGTCACTGCTTCCACCGATAACGACAAGCTTCTCTTGAATGGCTCCTCTTTATCAGAATCCGGGTGCGAGTATTTTTGCAGAAGTTCCCGGACTTCTAAGAGGTCTAGTTGCATTGAGGCCTGGCCACCGAAGTCGGTGCTCGGCGATGGACTAACGTCCATGTTGCAGGTCGACTTGATTTGCATCTTCTGGGGACATAAAGGCTGGTTGCATCGGCTCCAGTTCAGTCATCTGGAACGAGAAACGGCCGCATTGAGTATCAACTGGAAGAGGAGCCAGAAGTGATGACACCGACCCTTAGCTGCCGAGTACGCGTACAGAGCGGTGAGGTTTCCCACCGCAGGCGGCCGAGGCTCGGCACCGTTCTGTGCCCCGCCCTTTAGAAGAAGCGAGCCTAGGGCCATCCACTGTCGCGTAGTGGCGCGAGAAAACAGTGCGCAAAACCCAAGAGGTGCACGCGAAATCTCGCAACGTCTTTCTTTTTCGTAAGAAAAAACGACGACACAACACTGCCTATGTCTTCCTGCAATCAGCATGTATTATTGAGATACAGTTAAACAGCTCGTTCTGCATAAATTACGGCGTCAGCGTCGGTGTCGGCGCCGTTGGATGTAAGCGAAAATTCGTCATGTAGCACATGACTGAAAAATCGAGAATTATGCAAATAAAATAAAATCCTTGAGCGCAATATATTCTCAACGAGGGTTGTTTGAGCCAAGTGGGGATTGAATTCGGGATGTTTGTGTGGCCAGCAGATGTTCTACCATATGACCATGCCTCTGCTTGTGAAAACAGTGAAAAGAATATCCTCTCCTTTGAAATGCGGCGAAAGTAGTTTTCATTCTTCACAAACACACGCATCCTGTATACATGTTTGACAATGCAACATGAAATATTGCGGTAATGAGGTGTGTTACAAGCGTCTATTGTCAAAAGTTGCCCAAGTACCTTCTTGTTGTTCTTCTTGTTCACCCATTATCCGTGGCGCATACCCACTATGGGGGATTGGCTAAGAATAGAGTGGTTTTAAAAATTATTGTTCAGAGTTAGCATAACGGAGACATAATAGAAAAATTAGCGATGACCTCGGAAATCAGGTTGCCCCATCTAATGTATATAATTATTTAAATAAACCAACGAATATATTCTAAGAATAGAGCAATAGTATGATTTTTATAGGTATAATATTTGTAGACACGTTTGTATAATAAAACAGATTAATTGGTCAACTTATTAGTTCAATCAATATATTCCCGGACGGCCGCGCATAATGTCACATTTAGGAACGCAGAAATGGAAGCTCCAAAAAAACAAAGTGACCGGCAACGATAAATTCATACTAATATCACGTAATAGTATTTTTAAAAGTGTCTTTCGTAGTGTGTTAAACCGCCTGCAGGTCAAACAGAAATGATACATGGTTTCAAGTTCATAACTGAACGCGCACAGTGGTGAAGGTGCCTGAACAGACCTGTGTTTATATAAATTTATATGCGGTACCCAACAACGCAGCCCTGTTATAGCTACTTCTTGTTTTCGAGTGCGGCAAAAGTCTCTTCACCAGGGATATAATAAATGTCGATATTCGTTAGAGTTTGTTAGCGCTATACCTCTAAAGACATCCATACCTCTAAAGATTTCCGGAATCGAGCAGCAGTTCAGCGCCTTTATGTTCAGGCTCCCGAACTAATCGGACGTTTCTAAAACGTGCAGGCACTAGTGCATGGAACGCCTTTGTACTTGATCACCAGCACTAACAGATAGTGTCGCAAAGAGAGATAGAGAATCTTTTATTATGACAGTCGATGTAACTGCTGTATCCAACGTGCGTAAAGCGAACACTACTGCCAGAAAATAAGCCACAAAAATGGGTAAGAAATCGGACAGTCGAAGGGATTAAAACCAATCTAAAATCGAGGTCAAAATACCAACCCCCTGACTTTTCGTCACATTGCGATCCATCTATAACATAATAACGTTTGTTGCAATACTGCGCAGGTGATCTTGTAGTAAACCATCCAAAATATTATGGGGAAGTAATTTGGCGTTATTAGGAAAAACATCGTCAAATAGAACTTCCACAGGGTATGAATTATTATGACTCAGCATGATGTCGCCTATACGTCCGTTTAGAGGCTCCAGTAAATTTTGTACGAATATAATTTGTGGTGTGTGAAATCGCGGCTATCTAGCGCCGAAAAATGATTCCGGGGGAACGTTCTTAAACTCTTAAGAATGTCTGAACAGTAAGAAGGCGAATTCTATAAGAAAGAGGAGGGACCCTCGATTCGAGATACAACGCAATGTTAGCAACTGTTTTAGGCAGGTCAGGGCATAAGCGCAAAGCTTTTCTTTCCAGAACGCCATCGGCCATACCATGCTGAATGCGCCGGTTCTCGTCTCTTTCCAGAAGGACTAGATGCCATAACTTGTAAGCTGAAACTCCAGAGAAAAGTATACAACCATATTTCAAAATAGTACGAACGCATATGCGATATACCATTACCAGTGTGTCTCTTCTCATACCTATGCGGTAGTTGTTAGCCTACGTAATATTGCAATGGCCCGCACACCTTTTCCGGCGATGTATTCGATATGATGTCGCCAGTTAAGCGATGTGTGATAAATTACTCCAAGGTATTTAACAGATTCCACATGTGGCATATCCTTATGATGGTAAGACAGAGATGTGCACAGGGTATTGCAGCGGGAAAACAAGGAGGGCATATTTACTCGGATTAAGTAGAAAGCAGTTGCCATTAAGCCAGCTCTCTAATATATTAAAGTAAGTCTGCAGCTGTTCATATAAGGTCTGAATGTTATCTGCCATTGCAAAAAAAAACGCGATATCGTCTGCATAAACATAAGTTGTTATGTTCTGTTTACGTGAGATAGGGCTCATTAGTAAATTAATTAGCGCCGGGGAAAGCACTGAGCTTTGCGGCACTTCCCTCGTTTGTGCATATGTAGATGAGGAGAACCCATCCATAAAACAATAAAGTTTCCTGTCTGCAAGAAAATTGTGAACCCACGCTACTATGTATGATGGAAAATCAAGGTATTCTAATCGATCTATCAAAATACAGCGCTCCACGGTATCATATGCTTCAGCGATGTCTAAGGTAACTAAAGCTACATATTTGTTATGTAGCTGAGCTCATTGAAGCCGACTTTCTAAATCAACGGGGACATCCTAGTGGACGAAGAAAGTGCTTAATAGCACAAACTACAGGAGGGAATAGAAAAGACGAGAACAGAGCGCTAAACTAACAACCAAAGTTTATTGCAATTCAACTGCAATATATCCAACTGCAACTCCTGTCGTTTGCGCTGTTAAGCACTTTCTTCGTCTACCATGCAGCACCAACTAGCCCAAACAAGCACCCTGTTTAAGTGTGCATCCTAAATTGAACAACCAGCCCTGAACCCAGTTTTACAGTGGCTTAGAATCGATCTCTTGGCGATTAGATAATAATTCGTAAATTCGTGATCCTCTTTACCAATTTCACTTAATTCAATGTCAGTGCGATTGACCTTATATTATCCAACATGTCGGATGCATTTTAAGTTTTGAGTAACAATATATTTTGGCAAGTTTCCATTCTGGAGGTATCCATGCTTTTCCTAACGAATAATTCACTAGTTCTTGAGGAGATTAGGTTTTTCCTGTAGTAAACATTTCAACATCAAGGTCGTAAATCCATCTGGTCCATCAGCTGTCCTTAGTGAGTATAATACTGTCTGATTCAATTCTGCTGAAGAAACTTCTGGAAATTCATGCAAATTTACCAGCATGGACCGAATAACCAAAAGATTAGCAGTGAGGCGGAGTTCTAAACCTTGCGCTATGTCTTCAAGAGAGGTGTTCATATCTTGCGGCGTCAAGACACATGATAGCAACATTAAGGCTTTAGCAGTTTTTTTCTTGTGCGAAGATAAGTGAACAAAGTACCCTTTTTTGTGGATTTAGAAAAATAATTGAAATGTATACTGTCGTATTCTTCTTTCGTGCAGTTCACTGTACGCTTAAATACACCAGCAAGAAATTCATAGTCCTTCCAGTTTATTGGGCATTGATTATAGCTGTATGGCTACGGGCAGCCACCCTAACCACACAGCATCACTACGGGCAGTGACCCTGACCGCGCCAAAAAGCTACGGTCAGCCATCCATGACCGAGCTGCATGACCACAGGCAGCGATCCTAATTGTGACATCACTCTAACGGTGACTCAATTAAAGATTCCTGATCGACTTTCAAGTATTCCTGCTGGTCAAATAGAATTGCCCTGACGGATTTTTCGACTGCTTATGAAGAAGTTTTTTCCAAGCGGCTTTTTGTCTTCTATAATCGCCCGTACACCCATCGTTCCACCAACCAAAGGAGGATTGTTTATTCGAGGGAATACCAAATTTGAAGTTTCTTCTAAATCCCTCCAACATAGAACCAATCGTAGATGCAATC
This sequence comes from Rhipicephalus microplus, assembly GCF_043290135.1. Taxonomy (NCBI): domain Eukaryota; kingdom Metazoa; phylum Arthropoda; class Arachnida; order Ixodida; family Ixodidae; genus Rhipicephalus; species Rhipicephalus microplus. The sequence goes on along the minus strand of NC_134710.1, from coordinate 144,030,327 downwards.
TCCTGGCATTTCCAAGTTTAGAAATTGCAGAACAGAGGCAGGCTTTAAATTTGTTATGGTTGATGTATGTCGTGCCATACATTAGGTTCATGTGAAGCCACTAGGAACAGAATTTCGCTATTGCGTTCAACTACTCGATGCGATGCTTTATATACGGTCTCCTAAATTTTTTCGGTCGTAGATTGCGACAATTTGTAGAACGTTTACTGGAGCCGCTGAATGTACAAAGCCGTCCACTTTCACCTTGAGCACCGCACCATGTGGTCGGCGCCCACGGAAGCCTCTTCCGGACGCTTCAGAAACTAGCACGCAAACGCAATGATGCATATGTAGGCGACCTTTTCACCGCGCTGTCTGTGGCTCGACTGAATTGCGCCTGCTTTGCGGTGAAGCAAGCATCACTCTTGATATGTGCACATGCAAATTTAGAAGCCGGGGCAGTTCTCGACAAGCGACACGACTGTGCCTTTTCTGCAAGTGATCGTACAAGTAATAAACCTCGCCCCTTACACAATTCAGTTCACAGTTGCAATAGGACGGTTTATCATCGCGGATAGAACACTTTGAGAATATTCTTTCAAGCATAGACGTACGATGCGTCGTCTTCGATCGTCTTCCGGCACTTTCGGCATGGTCATTCAGTTGGGAGGCAATACTGGAAAGAAGTACAGCCGAACATGTGCAGTCTTTTTATCACGCAGCGATAAAAGAGAGGAAAGTTTGACTTCGATACGAATCGAAGCTTCACCAGAAATTTGCGGCTGCGGGCTAACATTTCGAGCTAACAATGATGTGAAGTGGTATTTGACCCTTGTATCGCCCAAAGACAAAGAGGGACTGAAGCTTTATTCAGCGCCTGCGCGGAGCAGTAACAATTTTTATTGGGTGCATTTTCCTGCGTAGAATTGCAAGTCCAGCAAAAAGCTTGATTAGATAGCTTCCTAATCTGTCTGCATGAATGGCACGATGGAGCAATGTTCCAATCGATCAGTGATTTGGGTGCACGTTAAAGAACCCCAGGTGGTCTAAATTTCCGGAGCCCTCCACTACGGCGTCTCTCATAATCATATAATGGTCTTGGGACGTTAAACCCCACATATCAATCAATCATCAATCGAGCAGTACCTGAGGACGCAATATTGGCGACGACTTAAACTCTGTAGCAAATGAAAGCAGCGCTACTGGTAACACATAAAAGTTATACAATACCAGTTCTCTAACATTAGCGACTGCTCAAATAATTTAGTTCAAAAGTGAGTAACTAATCAAAAATTTTGGAAATTGCATGATTTTATGTCAGGCCTTGCAGCCTATATTAGTTACCAGTTTTATGAACCCGAAACAGTTCTATTCTTCACCTGATTTCAGGCAGTTGTGCTCTCCTTACGTAGGTAAACGCGGGAATAAGATCTGCCGTTATAATGGCAGCTTCTCCGTCTCTCTGTGCTGCACTTTCTGCTAGCGCTGTCATGTACGTAATGTAGGCGTGTCGTGTATTAAAACCCGCACACTTGAAAATAGCAGTTAGATTAATTAGGCTCCTGGTCATAAAGAGTTGTTTTTATGTGAAATAGCCGATGGCTTAGCAAAGTCGTCGATAAGTAGACCGATTTTACCATGTGTTTTTTTTTTTTCCCAAAACGCCTATGTACGCCTGCGCGATTTCGTGGGGCAACATTTTGGAAGGCTTTTGGAGACAGCACCAACCGATTCGGCTGAACATCGGTAACTAATATATCAGCGGCGGAGATCGTTTTGTGTTACACGAAAACTAGAAGTGTCAGTTACAGAGGCTGTGTTGTCCGGTGCCGAAACTAAATTTGTACCTACACAGGTCTGCAGGTCAGGCACTTCCTCCAGTGTACGCATTCCATGGCGAGCTGAAGCTGATCTATGGAACTTTTTGACCTGTGAAGAATTTACTACTGTTCGAAGAACCCAGTTAGAAATACATTTGCGTGCTATTGGAATGAACCTATCTGCTCCCGCGCTCTTTTCTTTCGGAGCTTCTAATTCTGGTTTCTTCAATGCGAAGGTCGGCGTGGCTGTTGGAAATTATCTCAATTAAACCAATGGACTAACTGGCTAATATATATATTTTTCGTAAGGGCCAACCTGAGCAACAATAGGGTGCTAACGCTTTTGTGAGCAGTGTTGGGCTTACTGGCCATATTATGAATCTGCTGGGATATTTTACACAGAGGACTTTTGCCCTTCCCAACAGGTAAGAATATAAGAAAACCTGCCGGCGCTCTTGTGCATTCACCTAAAATGACTGGAAGGTGAAAGACATTTTCTTTTCTCTCTCTCTCTCTCTCTCTCGGTCGATAAGTGAGCAGGAAACACGTGCCATGATATTGCCTGCAAGTGCCAAGCGCCGGCTTCATTTTATTTTCTTGGATAGCACCGTTCTAGTCTTGTTTTCCGCTCAAAGAAGGGCACCCGAACGGAATGTTGTGACGTTATTTAACAAGACGTCGCAATTTTTTGCTGTCTGTGTTGTAAAGATGGCGTCATCACTTGATGTTTTTTGGCATCACACTTTCACCGACGCTGCGGGAATGTCACCGCTGGCAGTCCAGCTTCCAGTTCGATGAAGTACCCAAGGCTTTCTGCCTAGTAATAATATCTAAAGTTTAATGCCCTATAACCACTGTATGATTATAAAGGGCACCGTTTTAGTGGAGGGCTCCGGAAATTTTGACCGCATGTTTTTATAGAACGCACACAGGCATTGTACCGTTACAGCAGCCTCTAGCATTAATCCTTCATCGAAATGCGACCACCTCCATCCGGGTCAAACTTGCCGACAGCCTTCCTCCACACGAACTGAAAAGTGAACTTTGCGGACATGTGCACTGCCTCAAGGCATTGCACGCAAATCCTTGTGGTGGGCTCATCTTTCATGTGTGACGTCACCTTAGGCCACAAGTACTAATTTTGTTTCCCTTCATTCTGTTCATTTTCTTCCTTATGATGAACGATTCTTCGAGGGGAGTTATGAAGTTGCGCGCAATGTGACCTTCCGACACAGAATGTGCCAAGATATATTGATCTCTGTAAGCGCGTATGATGGTTATGTAGCACTGTCTCACAGCCCCTCTCCTTCCAATGAACTTCCGGCCCGGTTTTGGCCAATCTCGTTTACCGCACGAACTGAGAAGTCTCTCGGTGCCAGGAATAATCAAAATACCATCGGAAGAAACCGCGACGTCTTTTGCTGACAACGAGTTCTTGTCAGCTAGGTCCTAGCAGTACGGCTTTAAATAAATACTAGAGTAGATTCTTGCATTCTTAGCTCGTATACATGTTACATTCCTGCTTGACACTTGAAGTGCTAATAATATATCAGGGGCAGCACTGGCTCACAAAGGCTTGTGAGTTCAACTTGAAGTGAGAGCAGTATTGGAACACACAACTCCAATACATTGCTCATAATTTGTTCCAGTTGTGCACTTGGTATATTTTTGATGGGCAGCATCCTAACACAAACTAGCAAAAACACCTCTTGTGTGATGCTATGTGATTTATCATTCCTTTCTGTTACCTGGGTGTGTTAGACCTCGGTGCACTAACTCACAGGTCACAGTAAAGCCAGTATTATAGCTGCCTGTGCGCACCCTTGTCTTTTGTTATGATGGAATTAAAACGTGCCAGTGGTTCATTTTACACTATGCTTTCCAGACTAACCTTCTTGCCCAATGTGGCTTTAAATATGGTGCGAAAAATTGATACGATGGTTCTTCCTCGGCACGAGCTTCTGTTTTTCACTCAGTCAGTCACCATGACTGATACATGGTGTCAAAAATGGGCGTTGCCTTGAACCAACACATCCGCCCTGACCACTGCGGAACCGCCATGGAATGCGTCAAGCCACCATAGTCACTAAGCATAGCCGGAGACAGTGCGAGAAGCTGGAAATTTTCAGACAGTGATTTGAACTGACCCTGAAAGCGTCAAGAATGCACCGGCAAGGTACGAACCGAAGCAGCATAAACAGCGTTATTCCTGAGTGTGGCCAGCGATTATGCCATCGAGATTTTCAACAACTTTGTTTTTTCGTTAAGAAAAAAGACAAAGAAGACTACACCACCATCGTCAAGAAGTTTGAAGAGTACTGGGTCGAGCAGCAGAACAGGGTTCATGAAATTTATGTCTTCCGCACTAGTACACAGGTTGAAGCAGAGCCACTCAAAAATTTTGTGCGGGTTCTACAAAAGAAAGCCAACCACTGCAACTTTGGAAGTCCGGCAGATGAAATGATTCGAGACCAGATCATTTTGGGCCTGCACACGACAAAGGTCAGAGAAAAGCTTCTGGAGAGAAGAATTTATCCCTCGCGAAAGCAATCGCGATGTGCGAAGCAGCCGAGAACTCTGCACGCCAAAGTGCATTATGGTCGAAAGAAAGTGACACCCAAGTTGAAGCAGTCACTTCGAGCTGGACATGGCGCCTACCACAACATGGTACCGGGTGCTCCAGGTTTGGAAGATCGCATGCTCCTCGGCGGGAACCAGCCTTCGGAAAATTTGTTGTTCGTGCAGTCGACTCAACCACTTCGCCGTATGTTGCAGGTCAAGGACTCGGGTCGCGGAAGTACAGTACGATGATGACTTTGACGTTCTCGACGTCTCAGTCAGCGCAGTTGACTTCGACCGTGGCTGGCTCGTCAACGTGACGATCGGTAAAAAAGAGGTGTTGTTGAAACTTGACACGGGATCCCAAGCAAACCTAATACAGCTGTCGAAGTACAGAAAACTGAACATGGGACCCCTCAAGACTAGCATGGCAAGTCTGCGCTCATACAATGGGGGTATCATTAAGCACTGTGGCACAGCCTCGGTACATGTTTTAATCGGAGACAGAAAGATCTACGGAAAATTCTTCGTGGTAAAAAAAGATTACCACGCTATCCTAGAAATAAATGCAAGCGAACGCTTTCGGCTGTTCCAGCGAGAAATCGGCGCCGTAGCAGCATGCACTGTTTACGAAGTTATTAAGGAATTTCCACAAAATTTCTAAGGAACTGGCCGGATCAATCGCCAGTGCAAAATAGTGTTGCAAGATGACGCTCTCCCCACCATCCAGCTGGTGCGAAGGGTTCCCTTGGCATTGCAGCAGCCACTTTGGGAGGAGTTCACGCGCATCGAGCAAGAGCATATCATCCAAAAAATCGGCGAGCCAACGGACTGGGTAAGCCCTCTCGTTATTTTGCGAAAAAAGGCCAACAACGGGTTCACATGGACCCGAGAGCAATCAATTGATCACTGAAGAGAGAACATTGTCAAATGCCCCGTCGAGAAGATATTGAGGCTGAGCTGGCAGGGGTGACATTTTTCTCGCGCCTGGATTCCAATGCTCGCTTTCACCAGATTCCGCTAGACCAACATTCATAAAAATTGGCCCCGTATTTGCATGTTACACTGCATATGTCGTCGAAAGACGATAGTCTTGCGTCTGGAGAGAGTAAGAAAAAGTTTATTTGACGTTCTGCACAAGAAAATGGGTGAATGGTATTCTAGAGGCGCTGCGCTAGAGTGTCTCGAGCTTGAGGCGGAGCCGAACGAACGCATCAAGTCACGTCACACGTGACACATGAGCGCTATCTGGCAGTTATCTTGGAAACCGAAGGGCACGCGCCCCGCGCGCCCGTCTCAGATGTAATAAGGTGTAGACCGCAAGGTAATGACTAGGTGCCACCACCATGTCGTCTTAACAAAGCTTTGGAAACACTTGCCTTTTCGTGCAACCGTTGCATGGTCAGTGCAACGTGATAAACGCTACGGTCCTCAGAATAACTTACATATGCCATTTTAGTAAAAGACACACATACAGAATATTGACGTGTTGTTGTGGCGCCTCATATATGCGCAATATTTGCTTTTTAACTGACAATCGCACAAGTATGAACGCTGAATCTTGAGCAATATTGCTAGGCGCTGCGAATGGGGTCGGCCGTTTGGAGTATCGTTTGGACACTTTGGTGCTGTTTGGGGTACCGTTAAGGGCGGACAAACAGACAAATGTACAGACAGACACATAGACAGACAGATCGAATTTTTTGCGTCGAAGGTCCCCAATAAAGACTATCGTCAATAAAGACTATCGTCTGCGGGATCGGCCGGCGTCAGCGACATCGATGCGGTGAGTTCCTGATGTTTCCCCTCAGTTCACCAGACTACTCTAGCATAGGTTATAGTAGTTTAGAAAAGGGTTGTGGGAAGCATTAGACTGAGCTTTGATCGTTTCAAACCAATTAAAATGGAGCGCTTTGAAACCAAAGTTAATGCGGAGAGTGTAAACACGGTAGTGTTAAAAATTGCTTGCGCGTCTTGCTAGTAGACTTATAGTGGGTACGGCACGTAGATTCTTAACAGGGGCAAACAGCAAGACGCTAGTGTGAACGATGGAGAACCTTAAAGTGAAGGACCTCGTCAAATTTTGTAAGGAACTTGGCCTTACTTTGGGCCGTGAGAAACGAAAGCAGGCGATCCTTGAGATCATGAAGGATGAAGGAGTGTCGGCTGAGGAGTTCGATGAGGCCTGGGCGGATATCAAACCACGCCGCGAGGAGGCTGAAAGACGAGAAGTGGAAGTTCGCGAACGTGAACAAGCTGAAAGGCGCGAACATTGCGAGCGTGAGGAGGCCGACAGACAGGAGCGCTTCAAGTTGAAAGGAATAGAAAGGGCAATCCTACAGTGTTCGCAGGCGCCTAGCATAGCTTCTGTGAAAGTTCAGGACAGCGGTTACATAATTCGGCACCAACTGCCACCGTTCGTAGCATGCGAGGACATGGCGAAGTATCTCGTGAAGTTTGAACACGCCTGTGAGCGAAATGCTTTGGAGCGGTCTCTTTGGGCGCAGAACCTGAAAGCTCTTCTTCCCGGCGAAGTCTCCGACGTGATAACGTGCTTGTCTTGAGGCAAGCTTCCGAGAGTCATGAAGAGGTTAACGAATTGCTCTTGAGACATCATAAAGTTGTCACCCAAAGCTTTCCGGCAAAGGTTCCGGTACGTGAAAAAGGGCAATGAGACACGCAATGACATTTCGTTTCGTCTTAAAGTCCATTTATTTGAATGGCTCAAGGACGAGGTGTCTTTAATGGGACATGTTGTGGGGCGTGGCTGGCGTAGACCATCAGAAATTAAGGTAGCCGCCATCGTGAACTATCCATGACCAACCACAAAATCTTAGATAAGGGCATTCTTGGGCCTAGCTGGATACTGTCAGCATTACGTGCAAAACTACTCTAGCATTGCCAGACCTCCAACTGACGCACTTCGAAAGTCAGAGCCGGTTAAAGTAGTATGAGACTCAGAAAAGGAGAATGCGTTTTTCAAGCTGAAACAGGCCCTAAGCGAAAAGCACGTTCTCATGGGACCCGATTTCTCTAAGAGATTTGTCATTCAATGCGACGTGAGTGATCGCGGCATTGGAGCTACATTGTGCCAGGAAGACAGTGCTGGTAACGAAAGGCCAGTTTTGTATTTAAGTCGAAAACTTAGCTGCAGGGAAGAGGCATACAGCACTTCTGAAAAAGAATTTGCTTCCCTCGCGTGGGCCGTTCAAAAGCTAGCCTGTTATGTCTCCGGTTCGAGGTTTGTAGTCGAAACGGACCACTGTCCTCTAACCTGGTTGAATAACATGTCGCCTAAAAGTGGCCGGTTACTGAGGTGGAGCATGATACTCCAACAGCACAACTTTGACGTTCGCTACAAAATGGAAAGCTAAACGATAATGCAGACGCATTGAGCTGTGCGTTTTAGTTAGTACCTTCTCCACCTTTCGGTCTCTCGCTGGCGAGTCGGGGCAAAATTTTGTCCTCATCACGGCCTTAGCTGAGCGCTCTCGTCCAGAGTGATCTCAAGGGGCCAACTTTATGTTGTATTCTATTTTATTACGTTGTTGTACGTGTAAACATTTGAGTTTTCATTTTAAGAGTATTGTGTCCCACATGTGCCTCTTGATGTACAGAGAACAAAATTCCGACAAACACGTAGCTAGGTATATGTTATACTATACTTTGTCTGGTGTTCTGTCGAGTAACCGATGGCACTTGCTTGTTGCAGAACCATCGACAACTGCTAAGACAGAAATTCGTCAGAGGAGACGAGCGAAGCTGGCTGACAAGTTGTGGCGACAAGTCAGTGGAGCTGTGATTTGTCCTTAAGAATGGGATGTGTTCACGGAACTGAGTCTGGAGCTACATTCTCCCCATGGCCCTGGAGGCAAACCAGGAGGGCCCTAGAGAACTAGCGCGCCCGACATCTGAGCCACGTGGAAGCAGTTCGTCTTTCCGGCACATTATCTGGCAGCGGGGGTGCTGTTACGCCTGGAAGTCCACACCCAACGCAAATGCCCCAGCAAAGGCAATCTGTGTCATGGCCAGCGATCAAGCCCACCTCACTCGAACTCAACGACGTCATCAAGCGGCGGCGCCGGTCTGTCTTACGCAATGCACAGCGAGCTCCCTCAGCCCACGAGCCCGATGAAGCAATCGGCGCCTTTCAGTCTGGCGAGTTTTACGCAATGCGTGGTAACATCACTCGTCCTTGGGTGCAACCAAGCGTAGTGGCTACGGATTTGATGATCATGACGCAGCCCAGCGGCGGATTCCCACTGGAGGGTTCTGACATCACGGCCAGCGGCGATTCTTGTTGAACGTTGGCGACGCAAAGGTCCACCAGGTGCCTATAAAACAAGCTGGCGTACGCGTCAGAGAAGACAACTTGGCTCTTCGAGTTCCGAAGCTGTCGCCCTCAGTGCCGAATTTGTAACGCCTCTATTTCTATGCTGTACATAAACCTTGCCTTAATTCACCGTCGTCTTGACCGCTCGTTTATCAGCTCTGCGCAAAAACAGTCGAGAGCTGAGAAACACACGCTACCAAACGGCTGGTGACTTTGGCGGTGGAGTTCGGAGCAGTGGTGCCTTCGGGACCTGTGTGCGTCGCGCCTTCGTAACAATATGTACACGTCCTTTTATAACTATCTGTACCGTTCACAGATGACTTCTGTGACAAGCTTCTCGAATGCGCATGAGGGATAACGGACACAACACTTCAGTATACTCCGTCTTGCAGTTTACCTTCTTGTTTGGCTACAGTTGGCGTAACAAAGCTCTCAAAATATGTGCGAATATCAGACAAGCACAGACGAAGACGATGGGGCGTCCTGTCTTCTTTGTCTGTTGTATATATATTTCATGTTACTGCGAAGAGAAGTGTTCGAAAAAAAGCTCACAAATTTAAAACTTGTTCAAAAGAAATACCATTTCTGTAAGTCTTCGACGGAACGAAGAAATTTTTTGGTCCGTCAGACAGCCAGAAGGATCAGTGTATTTAGCAACCAGAGTTTACGGCCCCACCATGGTGGTCTAGTGGCTAAGGTACTCGGCTGCTGACCCGCCGGTCGCGGGAGCGAATCCCGGCTGCGGCGGCTGCATTTCCGATGGAGGCGGAAATGTTACAGGCCCGTGTGCTCAGATTTGGGTGCACGTTAAAGAACCTCAGGTGGTCGAAATTTCTGGAGCCCTCCACTACGGCGTCTCTCATAAGAGTTTGCGAACTAACTAGGCCACCAAACCCTGCTTAATCAAGTATTTATGCGAAGCATTTCTCAGCGTACTGGAAACACTTAAGGTATCTATCTATCTATCTATCTATCTATCTATCTATCTATCTATCCGTCTGCGTCTGGGTGCTCTCAAAATCACTCCTTGACTTGGGGTAAACCAAAGTTTGTATGGCAGGGTAAGATGCTATGGTGATTATTACAGTGTGGCGATGACATGAATCTTTAAAACGTCGCGTCGCGTACTACGCCAAACCTTTTCAGCCAGGCGCGTGTGGCATTAAGCTGTATGCCATGAGCCACCGTACAGGTATGACCCACAGGTGTTTGGCAGTTGATATCTATCCATGAACGGAAAGAACGTATATTGGTAATCTAAATGCGAGAGTGTCAAGAAAAAACCGACCTCGGCAGCGTTGATCAGGTGTACGCAAACAATAAACGTTAAGTTCCCAGCAGGTATCGAACCCAAGCGTTCTGCGCATAGTAATCGAGAATCTTACCACAGAGCAGAGCCAGGTCCCAGAATAACTTAGAAGTGTGGCAGCTTGGGCTAGTTGGTATGGCAGACGATAGTTATAGCGCGAGAACAAAACGACGACACAGAGACAAGGAGACGAAAGACACGAGCGCTCGTGTCTTTCGTGTCCTTCTTGTCTCTGTGTCGTCGTTTTGTTCTCGCGCTATAACTATCGTCATCCCAGAATAACGTTTGAAACAGATTTTATATGCGTGCGTAAGGCTGCTTATACGTAAGTTCTGGGTTCAATGCTGCCCATTTCTTTTATAAACATTACATATGTAATTCTGTGATGATAGAGGCTTGGCGTTGTGTAAGTGTTATTGTTGTTAAGCGCCGCCCACTGAAGTTAGTCTACGGAGCACTAACCCGGGCTATACCATCGTCGGAAGCACAAGACCTTCATGTCAGCCGTACAGCTTCTGGTTACACCTACCCGAAGTCAACTTCCCTCCGCATGTTCATAGTACGTGGGATCTGCCAATTTTTTTCCTGTAAAGCTTCAGCAACGATTGCGTTCCAATTTTGAGTGATGTGTTGTTCTTCAAGCATGCTGTCTAACGCTTTGTCACGGTAAGATATTACGGCTTAGTCACGGTTTTAGTTATTTAAATACTGCGCCACAGTTACTGGGACAAAGAAGTTTAGGAAAACACATCTTAAAACTTGGACACGTAAGACGCAAACTATTAACTGAATTTCGCGCTCTTCGTGAATTTGCACTTGTACAGTAAACTTCTCAACGTGTGTCCTCCATATATAGCTTTTTTAGTCAGAGTAACAGTACTAGGGAATTTTACTCATACAACACCAAGACCCACACCTCACTCTGCTAAAGTCATGGCTTTGTTTGGTCAAGGCTTCGCGCCGTGCCCATGTACGGAACAAAGGATTTGGTTTTTCGGTATAAACTCTCTCCTGCCACCAGGGGGAGCTCTAGGGGTGGGAGTGGCTCGGACTCGGTTCGGTCGTTCGGTTCGGACTGTCACGATGGATGGACGTGTTTTTTGAGCGCTCCCGATCGACTGCACAGATAAGTTGTTTTGCATGTTTTGACCTTGTATTTATAATTATAAGGCAGCAGTTAAAATCCCTGTAGAACTTGTTTTATTTTACGGCTTTTTCGGGGCTCAGTTCCCAGGTATTTATTAGATTGTGCGTGCGTGTGTGTTTGATTTTTTGTTTATTGTTGTTTTTTCTTTTGCTACCCCGTGGGATAGGTGCACGTACATTGAACACGCAAATTTTTGTAGTAGAGCTTAGACTTTCTCTTTTTTGTAGGGCAGGGCTCGAGTTTTGTAATTATCGAGTGAGACAAGTCATAGGGACAATTGGTGTCGGAAAGACATGGTTAAAAAGACTGTAAAGTGTTCAGGATGTGGGGTTGGTTTGAAAGTGGACCCAAGTGCAGAAGCGGAAGGAGAAGAGGCTGACGCGAAGCGTAGGCAATGTGAGGTCGAGGAAAAAATGGAGAAAATGGTGATTACCCAGAGTGACCTGCTGATGAGAATCACCGAGCTCGAGACTGCGTTGGCGACAGAACAAGAGAAAACGAGGGCAACGGGAGAAAGGCTGAAGTCCGCCGAGCAAGCACTAGCCAAGGTGAACAGAGGAACGGCCTACGGAGAGAACAGTAGAGAAACAACAACCAGAACGGCGGAGAAGAATGAGCAAGCAAGTTTGGAAAAAACAGGTTCAGCTGGTTAAATTGTCACAAGGCCCAGTTTCAGCGAAGTAGTGGTGGGGCTGGGAGGGGACAAAGCAGCCAGTGTCACAGGTGCAAGTAACCCCCAGGTGCAGGACGCTCCAGCTTAGAAGTTACAGCATGTGATAATCGCCGGGGACTCGAATTTAAATCGATGCACAGAAGCCATCAAAGAGAGGGTAAAAGGTGACAAGAGGTTGGCAGTAGGGGCGTTCCCAGGACGCAAGCTGGAAGCAGTCATAAGGCAAGCGAGCGCAAAACTCAAAACTGCAGCTGATAGACGAAACCTCGTGATAATTTCAGGCGGTTTAAACGACGTGTTAAATGAAGATACAGCAGGACTAGCTACCACACTGGCGAAAGGCGTCGATGACATGCGCGCCACTTCTCCTGAGGTACAGGTAGCGATATGCACGATACCGTAGGTACCTTTGCGTGATAGCAACCTGCAAAAAGCGGTTGTCAACGCAAACCAAGAGATATGGCGGATGAGTCGAGAGAAAGGCTTTGAGGTGGTGGAAAAAAAAACAGAGAGGTGCATAGGTGGGGTGGTTTTCAACGAGACAGAATTCACTTCGATCGGTGGCTAGGTCATGAGGTGGGTTGGCGACTTGCAGGACGCGCAGTAGCTTTTTTGGGGGGCAAGTGGGCCCTTCAAGGTGCACGATAGCTAGTAACGAGGAAAACAGCCAGGGAGACTCTTTGACAGGTGGTATGGACAGATACGATTCCAAAGAGGCACCAGTATCTTAGATAGGTGGAGTCCGGGGCAGAAATAGACGTAGCCACGAGTGCCGAGCCAATTCAGACATAGGGTATATTAACATGCAGGGTGGTAGGAAGAGGCTGAAGTGGGAAGAGATAGAAGAACAGCTAAGAAAGGAGAGGCCGATGGTATACGGTTTTGTAGAAACACGCCTCAGGGGCACGGAACAACCTCCTAACAATGCGTACTACGCGCGGAAATATTGTAACAGAACAGAATGCAGCAGAAAGGGGGGGGGGGGGTAGTATTGGGGCATTCATTCATAAAAGTACAGACTGGCAAAGGGTCAAGCAGGAGTTGCAAAAAACATTTATGGCTAAAAGGGAAAGTGGCAGGGCAAATGACACTCCTTGGTTTCGTGCACTTGTGGACGGGAGCAAAGGCCAGAGAAGAAAACCAGGAAATGGTAGAGTGTATATCAAACGACATTCAGGAGTTAGGAGAGTGCGAGATAATCATACTATGAGATATGAATGCGCACATAGAAGATATATATGGGTATACCGACCCGGCAGGCAAAATGATCATGGATATGTGTGAAAGGCTTGATTTGATCATTTGCAACAGTACCAAGAAGTGTGAAGGGCAAATAACATGGGAGGTAGGAAGGCTGCAGTCAACGATAGACTACGCACTGATGTCACATAGGATGTATGATAAGCTCAGGGGAATGCACATTGATGAAGGTGGCTCCAGAAGTCTCGGTAGTGATCACAAACGTATCAAGCTAAGCTTTGGAAGAGCAGTGAAAGTGGGAAGAAGACAAGATGAGCAACTACAGAAAAATTTTTATTCGGAAAGGAAAATAGAAATAGCCACTAAACAAATTGAGAAAGTATTCACTGAGGATAATAAAACAGTGTGGACATACACGAATCTAATTAGACTGTTTTGGGCTAGAGCTTGCTAAGGCACGTGACAAGTCACCCCGGAAAAGAAGACACAAACCCAAAAGTTGGAGGGATGAGGAAGTTAAGAGAGCCATAGCAAAACGTCAGGAAGCCTCTAGGGAACACAGACATGCTAAGCAGCGGGGTGAACCGACAGTTGATGTTGAAAGAAAATGGGAAATCTTTCTAAGCTGTAGAAGGGATGCATCTCTTCTGGTTAATGAAAAGATTAGAAGAAAGGGAGCTCAGTAGCTGGAAGAAGTACATAAAAAAGATAGAAAAGCAGGCTGCGAAATTTTGGAACCATCTGAACTCCCTAAGAAATGAGACGAGCCTAGAGCAGAGGTTTATAACTACAGCTCAAGGTGCTAGGCTAGAAGGGGACGCAGCTATTGAATATATAAGAACAAGGGTGACAGAAAATTTTCAACAAAGAAGTGCTTTATGCACCACAATAGACAAAGATGAATCAAGTGGCGCAATGGCTCCATTTACACAACAATAGTGGGAAAGGGCTGAGAAAAGGATTCCTAGTAGTACATCAACAAGCCCAGATGGCATTCCAATTATGCTGATAAAGACATTAGGTCTGAAGTCTAAGCAGGCATTGAGAGAGGCAGCGAGCAAAATAATAATCGATGGAGAAGTTCCCGATGGATAGAAACTTAGCAGGATGAGCATGATCTATAAAGGAAAGGGGGACAAAGCTGACATAAACAACTACCGTCCTATAACAGTGACATCAGTGGTCTACAGGCAGGCGATGCAGCTAGATTATAAAGGAAAGACTGCAGGCATGGATAGAGAATGAGGGTGTGCTGGGGGAACTGTAGAATGGGTTTCGGAAACACAGGAGGTTGGAAGACAATCTGTTCTCACTGACGCAGTGCATCAAAATAGCAGAAAAGGAACTAAGACCCCTGTGGCTAGCATTTTTGGATATCATGGCAGCGTACGATAGCGTGGTTCAAGAGGAATTGTGGGGAATACTGGACACACTAGGCGTGGAAGATGTAGTCACTAATCTTTGAAAGGATATCTATAAAGGTAACAAGGTAATTATAAAGTGGGAAAAACAGGTATCCAAGCCTGCAGAGGTAAAACGGGGACTTAGGAAGGGGTGTCCCCTCTCACCCTTATTATTCATGATGTACCTACAAGGATTGGAGGCCAAATTAGAGGGAAGTGGACTGGGCTTCAACCTCTCTTTCGTCAAACAAGGAAAACTCATTAAACAGGCACTACCAGCATTGATGTACGCAGATGATATAGTGCTAATGGCCGACAACAAGGAAGATTTGCAGAAATTGGTGGACATCTGCGGTAATGAGGGAGATTTAGATTTCAGATTCAGTAAGGAAAAATCAGCAGTCATGATTTTTAATGACAATGAAGGTAGTGAGCTTAGAATACAGGAGGTCGCGCTAGATATAACAGATAAATACAAATATTTGGGCGTATGGATAAGCAATGGGGCCGAGTACCTAAGGGAACACGAAATATACGTGTCGACTAAAGGTAACAGGAATGCAGCGGTAATGAAAAACAGGGTACTGTGAAATTACAATAGGTATGATGTTGTGAGAGGAATATGGAAAGGGGTCATGGTTCCTGGTCTGACGTTCGGCAATGCGGTCTTGTGCATGAGATCAGAAGTTCAAGCAAGATTAGAAATTAAGAAACGTGGAATAAATAGGCCTGCCTTAGTAGCTCACGGGAATACACCAAATCAGGGAGTACAGGGTGATATGGGATGGACATCATTTGAGGGCAGGGAAGCTAGCAGCAAGATAAAATTTGAGAAGTGATTGAGAGAAATGGGGGAGGAGCGTTGGGATAGGAAGGTATTCGGCTACTTGTACATGAGAATGTCGATACAAAATGGCGCAAGCGAACCAGAAAATTGACTCGTAAATACTTGGAAAACAGCAGGGGGCCAAACCAAAAAGAATTATCGGTTAAGAAGAAGGTGAAGGAAGACGAGACCGATATGTGGAGAATTGGCATGATTAAGAAGTCCGCGCTAGAGATCTATTGAACTTTTAAGAAGGGAATTGCCAAGAAAGGATCTATGATAATAGTCGGGGTAGTTCTCTACTGTTTGAGGCCAGGACGGGAGTATTGCGAACCAAGACATATCGGGCCAAATACGAAGGGGTAGACACGGTATGCAGTGCGTGTGGAGAGGAAGAAGAAACTGTCGAACACTTGATAATGTTCTGTAAAGGGCTTCACCCTATAGTTCAGGATGATAGCGCACAGTTTTTCAAAGCACTGGGGTTTGGGGACAGTGAGGGCAAAATAGACTTTAAGCGGGCATAACTAACTAGAAGGAGGTTATCTGATTGGTGGCTAAAGTCAAGGCACGAGTGAAAATTAAACCCTTCACTGCAAAGTACGAATCCTCAACCTCACTATTTAAGGAAAAAAAATAAATCTAGGTTTTGCTTTAATAGGTATTACGGCTTGGTGGCGCGAGCCGCCGCCCGATTGAAAGGGTATAGCCATATCCATCCATTCATTCATCCATGGCTACTTCCGTTATTTTAATACGGATGCGACAGATGGCACTCATTACTCTTCTACCTCGGCCTGTTTACACAATCATTGGATTCGCTCTTTGCGTCTCTGCATGAAGATCTATTCTATGGTTGTAAGCCTGAGATAGGCGCTATCAATATTTATAGGCGCTTGCAGTGCTGTTGCCGCGTCTTGGCTCCCCCCAGCCCAAACCTTGCTGCCCCCGTTTATGTCCACGTAATAACTGTCAAAGCAGCTGCTAATTCTGGAAGCGTCTCGCACCACT
Organism: Rhipicephalus microplus; assembly: GCF_043290135.1. Taxonomy (NCBI): domain Eukaryota; kingdom Metazoa; phylum Arthropoda; class Arachnida; order Ixodida; family Ixodidae; genus Rhipicephalus; species Rhipicephalus microplus. Next base: position 144,014,067 of record NC_134710.1, on the reverse strand, counting down.
TGTCACGTGATCATAGACGGCGGTGGCGAGCTATGGGCTGAGCGCCGCAATGTTTTTAGGGGCGCCTCAGCATTTCTACCTTAATTTTACGAGCTTTCCGATTGAATGAAATCATTCAAGCGAAATCGTCACTAAAGTGAGTGCCAGTTGTGATCGTGCACCATTTATCTAATGATCTGTAATTGCTGGTAAACAATTGAAATGAAACATCAGCAATCGAAAGATCTCTACTTAATAGACAAGCGCATCATACAATTTTACTCAGACTAATTTTCTTCGGCCATTTCTGAGTAAATATATCTGTTGATAAAGTTTATTTCCTAAACGTCCATCAGACTGGCGACGTCAAGACATTCGCTTTCCCTAGGGGCGGCCTCTATAGAGTGCTGCTTTTGCGCCCACCAACAAGGGCGGCATCCTGGCGTCGTTTCGATTCAGGCAATTTGATGACGTCCTGGGGAGCGCAGGGCCACTTCGATGGTTCCTCCATGCATTTTTCTTCGTTCATCATGGCGTCAAAGGTGGGCCTTCTGCCGGTTCCGTCGTCGCCGCCCTTCTTTTCCTTGTCGAAACGGAAATGCATAAGCGGGGTAGACTTCGTGGCGCACAAGTGCTGGAGCCTTGAGAGCTGGTAGTAGGTTTCTGCTTAAGAGGCAAAATAGGTAGCTCAAAAGTAGATATAAGTGTGATTAAACCACTCCGCGTATACCTGAACCATGGTTTAGAGTGCTACAGTTACTGGTGATCCGAACTATACGAACACGACCTTCCAAGGTACAGCGCGAAATTACAGCGCAGTGAGCGTAGCAGAAGTGCGTCAGAGTGAAGTGCGAGTTCGCAGTGGCATTGATTAGACGGCGGTGCTCATGCTAAGAACGACTTGCCGCTCGTGGAGCCAAGCGACTGCGACTACGTTGTTAAGATGGCAGCTGGGCTTAACAAACCTTCAACGGTGTTGTGTTCTTCGAAGTGGCAATTAAGGTCGTCGTACCCCTACATACTAATTGTCACCACACCGAGATGAAACGCTGACCACCTCCAGTGCCATTGTGACTGCTTCGACAGAAGGCGCCACAACATCTTTGTCGTCTGAGGCCCCGGAAGACGCAGAAGCACTTGCTGAAGTCTGTGGATCCAAAACACAAGGCCCGCTTACAAGCTTCAAGCCGTGACCCGAGTCCCCTCCCAGCCCCCTCTTCCGTGTATACACATCTTTTTGCGAACGACCAAGACGCTACTATGACAGCATCCGACACACTTTAATCAGCAGAACATCGTCAGCGCGCAGGAAGCTACACTGACCAGCACACTAACCACAACGCTTGACATGCGGCCTCCAAGCACTTGTAGCGGCCACCCTGGGATGATTCCACAAAGCTGTTATTTGCGCCGGAGAACTTACAGTTCCTGCCTCCAATGAAGCAAACCACGACAAGGGGAGCTGCCTAGATAAAAAGAGGTGAGAGTACTAAGGAGGAGACCAACGTCCAGTGCATTAGTCGGAAGGATACCCTTTCGCGTGTTAGTTGGAAGACGCTGCATAAACAACTCACGCAGTACAGCTCTGTCCAAGAAGCCCACCTGGTACCCAACTAGGTGTTGCAGGTGACGTAGTAAATGGGTCAGCTACTGTCAAAAAGCACTTCTTTGTTTAGAAGTTCTAGCATGCGCCAATGTACAGGCTTAATGAGGCAGCGAAGAAAAGTCCACGTGACTGTCGTATATAGAGTTCAATGAAGCGATCGCGCGAGGAATTTGCGTATTTCGGCAACTGTCTGTAGTGGCAACGCTTCAATGTGTGGCTCATAATCGGTAACTTCTGATGTGACGCGATGACTGCGGACTCTGATCTCGGCTTGATTCCAAGACGACAAACAGTTCTGCATCCATGACGTCATGTAAGAAGGTCGCAAGTACGAACTACTCTTTGAGAGTTGCCACTACAGACAATGACCGAGATACGCGAAATCCTCGCGCAACCACTTGATGAAACTATATATATACGACAACTTAGCAGACTATTCTTCACCACCTCGTCCAGCCTGCACATCGGTGGATTAAACAACTCCTAAACAACGAAGCGGTTGAAGACAGACGTCCCACGCAATTTCAACGTCCCGTGCAGCACCTAGTTTGGCAGAAGCTGAGCTTCGCGGACACAGCTGTACTATTTGAGCTCTCTCTAGAGCACCTCCCAACTAGCGAGCGACTTGCTCTCGTCTCAACTACTGATGCACTGGGAACGTCAGCCTCGTCCTTCGCATCCTCACCTATTTTGACTTGGCAGCTACCGTTGCGGTGGCTCACTTGATTGGAGGCAGGAACTGGAAGTTATCCGGTTCAAATGACAGCTTGGTAGAATCATCCCAAGGAGGCGACTTCGAGGGCTTCAAAGCCACATGTGAAGCCTATCAGTTGGTGTGCCGTTCAGTGGAGCTGGCTGCTGCTGATGATGTGCTGATGAAAGTATGACGGATGCTGTTATAGCAGTACTTGCGTATTTCGTGAAAGATTGCGTATTCTTGGGGGAGTGGGGGTGAGTGAACTCCGCTTAAATTTTTAGGGTGTAGGAATGAAGCCTTGTGTTTGAATCCACTGTCTTCGGCAGTTGCTTCTGCCGCTTCTGCCGCTTCTAGCACCTCATACGATATGTTATTGAAGTAGCGTGCGCTTTTGAAAAAACTGCAATGGCCCTGCAGGAGGCCGACCAGGTGAGTTGCTGCTGGCATGCAGGCTTCGATGCTGCCGGGCTACTCGTGGAGCGCCCCTGCTACGGTTTCAGCTCGGTGTTGTAACCATTAGCAGATCTGGGTGCCGTTGAAGGTTCGGCAAGCTCAGCTGCCCCTTTACCCGCGTTGTCACGGACACTTGGTTCCAGGCGCTTCATTATTTACGAGGAGCATGTTGGACTTAGTCCGATATTCGGCAGTTAAATAAATTGCTTAGGAAGTTTACGCTTCCCTGGGATGCACTTGCACTACGCTCACCGCGCTGGATTCTTGCGCTTCTCCATGGAAGGTTGTGTTCGTAGATCGTGTCACCAGTTACTGTTGCTCTTTGAAGCACGGCATAGGAAGGCACGGCATAGGAATAGTACTGATACCCCATTCATTGAGCAACTTCTTTTTCCTCTAAAGCGGAACTCCACACAGGAAAGCGCTCTTGTCGTGTCCGGTTGGCGAAGCATCCTAGGTCTTGAGGCCACTACCACGTCCTTAGATATGGCAAGACCATGAACCCATTAATGGACTCCTCTTTAGCCGCGTAGTAAAACGAATATTTGCTTAGAGGTTCCAGCCGCTTGAAGAACATCGGCTGCAGTGGATCCTGGCCAGCAACGGCGTTGCTCGGCGACTGGCCGCCATCGTCAAGACATACGCTGCTGCTGGAAGCATCCTCCAGAGAGCGCGGCAACGCGTGCGCCCGCATGACGAGAGCGACATCCAGACGAGTCGCTTCAGGTGATCAGTTGACGTCCAGAGACACGCGAGACCACTGCGATGGTTCCCTTCTCACGCGCTGCCTTGGTCAACATGGCATTCAGCATGCGTCTTCTGTCTGGTTCCTGGCTTGTGCCCTCCTTGCGCTTGCTAAAAAATAACACGAGATAGAAAATGCTCTCTTCATTGTTGCCAGCTGACGCATCCTTGGTTGTGCGTCCGCCACCGGTACCACCGATGCGGGACAACCAGCTTTTTTTTAAGGGCTCCTCTTTTGTAGCATCTCTCGCTGAGTGATTTCGCAGTGGTACCAGTTTATCGAAGAGGCACCTTGCCGAGGTAAATCATCGCCACCGACAGGGTGTCTCGGCGATGGTTCCACTGTCATCGAGACATACGCTGCTGCTGGGAGCAGACTCAGGAGGGCACGGCAACGCGTGCGCCCGTACGAGGAGAGCGGCCTCTTGACCAAGTTTCGCTTCAGGTACAAAACTGAAAAAACTGACATCTGGAAGCACGAAAGACCACTCCGATAGTTGCCTCCTCACGCTCTGCTTCGGTCATCATTGATGTCCAGCATGCGTCTTCTGCCTGGTTCCTGGCTTGTGCCCTCCTTGCCTTTGCCGGAAAAGAACATGGGCTGGTAAGTGCTTTTGTCGTCGTCGCTGCTTCCGCCGATAACGACAAGCTTCTCTTGAATGGCTCCTCTTTAGCAGAATCCGGGTGCGAGTACTTTTGCAGAAGTTCCCGGTCTTCTAAGAGGTCCAGTTGCATTGAGGCCTGGCCACCGAAGTCGGTGCTCGGCGATGGACCGACGTCCATGTTGCAGGCCGACTTGATGTGCATCTTCTGGGGACATAAAGATTGGTTGCATCGGGTCCGGTTCAGTCATCTGGAACGAGAAACGGCCGCATTGAGTATCAACTGGAAGAGGAGCCAGAAGTGATGACACCGACCCTTAGCTGCCGAGTACGCGTACAGAGCGGTGAGGTTTCCCACCGCAGGCAGCCGAGGCTCGGCACCGTTCTGTGGCCCGCCCTTTAGAAGAAGCGAGCCTAGGGCCGTCCGCTGTCGCGTAGTGGCGCGAGAAAACAGTGCGCAAAGTCCTAGAGGTGCACGCGAAATCCCGCAACGTCTTTCTTTTTCGTAAAAAAAAAAACGACACAACACTGCCTATGTTTTCCTGCAATCAGCATGTATTATTGAGATACAGTGAAACAGCTCGTTCTGCAGAAATTACGGCGTCAGCGTCGGTGTCGGCGTCGTTGGTTGTAAGCGAAAAATTGTCATGTAACGCATGACCGAAAAATCAAGAATTATGCAAATAAAATAAAATCCTTGATCTCAGTAGAGACTCAACCAGGGTTGTTTGAGCCAAGTGGGGATTGAATTCTGGTCGTTTGTGTAGTAAGTGCATGTTCTACCAGATGACCGCGCCTCTGCTTGTTAAAACAGTGAAAAGAACTTCCTCTGGTGTGAAACACAGTGAAAGTAGTGTTCATGCTTCACAAACTCACGTGTCCTGTATACATACTTGACAATGCCACATGAAATATTGCAGTATTGAGGCGTGGTACAAGCGTCTATTGTCAATGGCCGGGAGTCAAAGTAAGTTCTTGTTGTTGTTTTTGTTCACTTATTGTCCTTGGAACATAGCCACTATGGGGCATTGGCCAATAAATGAGTGGTTTTTAAGGAAATATCATTTGGCTAGCCAATGTCGCAAAAATACAAAGAATACGATTTGACATCACTTGTAAAAATGTCCACTATCATGTGAAGGCACGTTGAGCTTCTGAAACCCACAAAACTTTATTTGTAAGCTATAACACAATAAGCTTACTCATGACAATATTTTTATTAAAATACAAAACAAGAATAGGCAATCTACTTCAGCAGATATATTGCCACATAAAAGCATAATGCCCAGGAACTCTTTACAACCACAGCTGAAACTGAAACATCTTTCTCAGTGAAGTGTGAAGTTTCAGTAATCAAAACAACTGTTGTGCAGCTTTTGACACAATATATCTGTCACAATAAATTTAACACCAGAAACAAATAATACATGCACAGAAACAATGCTTTTTCGGCCAATTGTACAATTTACTAAAATATATGCAGCATACCTTCACATACTACAATCCCCTTGTAGATACAGCAACGTGTGGTCCCAGTTTTGCAGGACAGCATGTATCACTCTCACTTTTTCCTTGTAGACTAGTTTTAGATAACTAACATACCTGTTACAATACCCCTGATTTTGAGCTAAATAGCCCCTAAACATACACCTTAACATAAACCAACTCCTCTTTCAAGATTTCTTAAGAATTTTATAAACAAAAGCATGAGAAATATGTTATGGTGGCCTTCACTGTACTATTAACGATTTGATGTTAATACTATAATTAAAAACTTTTAAAAAGGCAGTTGCCACTTTAATGCACTTTGATAATAAAAAGGAAGTAAGGTCCCTTCCAAACAATTTCGATGATTTGGCATAGCACCGCAATGACACAATACTACAATTAGCTCAAGGTAAGTTTCCTTTCTATTCGAGGTACATGCAACTTTTCAGCTTGGTACCACTCCGTTCCTATATACTCATAAAAATTAAAACATTTCTGAAAGACAACAGACCAAACAGGTTACTGCTAAGACGTTCGCACATTTGAATTCATGAACAATATGGCTAAAATCCAACATTTCTTACTGTAAAAATGTTTACATTGATTTATCGAGATTGGTATCAATGTGTATTATCAAAACAATGCCAAGCTAACCAGAAATAAGTTAGAAGCATATCTCAGTTGCTTATCATTTGAAAATGTGGACATTGTAGACAATGTATATGGCTGAAAACTTACGGTAGATTACTAGTTTTTAAAGAAATTTTATACCCAAACGTTTTTTTATAAAAGCTGAAAATTTCTCCTTGTGAACTATTATTGTGCAACATTCACAATTATGTGGGGAAAAAAGAAGCTATATGTACAAGCCTTGATTGGAAAATTAACATTTATGTGTGTATGTACTATAGACTAATACCAGTAAGTGTGTCCAGGTCATTTTAAAAATACAATGCAACTGCAGTTTCTTGTACCACTGGAATTCATGCAACAAGAGAAATAAAATGTTTTAGTGGTCCAAATTTATTTGTTATATGCAGCTTATTCAAACTATTTTAAAGGTTAAACATATTGTTCGCACAAAAGGCCGGTTAATGGCTATAGCCCCTTGCACATTAAAGAGCACTGCACTAACTGCGGTTGTGTGCCACTACTACGTGAAATGACAGTGGTATGGAAGCACAAATAATAAAGTTCATCAAAAAATAAAGTATATAATACAAAATACATGCACGCACATAGAAGCTAGAGACAAATGCTTGCTGCAATTTTTTTTAGATAAGTGAGGACCACTTTCAAATGCCCAACTAGATAATTTTACAGAGCGGATATGCTTCTTATATTAAATTAAGCAATTTTTACTCAGGATAAACTTTGTTCTAAGTACAATGCTTGCATTCTCTTACCTTGTATTCTCTTAGTTTCGCACTGTTGCTGCTAAACAAATATTGTGTTTACATTTCATAGGAGGTCCCATTTTAGTGTACGCTAGGGACCTCCTTCGGTATATTCTTTTTTTGTACACCTTATTATGAAATAATGAAACTTAATTTGATTGATTAATTTATTGATTTATTTATTTATCGTGTTTTTCACCTTTATTTTGTTGTATGTACAAGTGTGTGGGCTCTATAAATGGAAAGTACAATCACAATATATAGAATTACCTGCCCAAGAATGTTCTGTTGCGATGACTTTGCAAATTGACATAGTGAATCTTTTGAAATCACGGAACAATATATAGCAGTGAAAAAAAAGCAGGGACGCTTACTTTGAGCAAGTAAAAAAAGCAAGCGAAATGCTTTCAGCAGGTTAAAAAAAATAAATAATGGAGGCAAGTGTAACTGCCGTTGCCTCCATTATTTTACAGTTGCCTCCATTATTAGGAGGCATATTCTGCTCTGTTGAATTATCAGCCCTTCCAACCACGGCAATTTTAATGCTGCAGTACTATCTGAGCATTTGTATCTAACAAAGTGAACAAACATGACTTCCTTCCAATGTTATTTTCTCCCCTCCTTGCCACCTTCAAAGACTACAGCAACACTACATTTCTGCTTGTATGTGTGTGTCTTTTTTAAGCTGTAGCAATCACACACCAATTCATTTTGTTTGTGCTTTACAAAGTGTAGTCTAAAATTGAAAATAAAGCGTATTCCTTATTGCACGATTTTAGCACACAAAAAGTGCACTGCGAACAAAAAAAATTTTCCTCTCTGTGCAGAACATCTGCAACATAAATTAGTCCCAATATGAAATTACACAACCACTTATAGGTACACCTGACTTCCTTTATGCTATAGCAGACACTAAGTATCAAAGCATGCAGAAAATACTTGGCAATAGAACTGAAAAACATCTGTGCAACATTTATAAAAGCTTACAGTGTTATAAATATTTTATTGTAACAAAGTGTAACAGTATGAAAACAAGATTATAAAACATACAGCAAAAAGCAGTATGTATATAATTATTATGAATATAATGCCACCTTCAACACTAGCACAACAAACCCTAATCTAGCACAACTTACTTGCCTAGTCTTTTTTTTTTAATTAATTGTATATAAGGAGAGGTTTTGCCTAGTCTTGTAGTCTTCTTACAGTCCAACCACTTCAGTGGGTCAATTTCGCTGTGAGTAATGTCTAAACAATTTTCACTGCTGTACCAACATGTAGTACAGATGACATCTATAAAATAGTATGCCACTACAAAAAGCAGCTGTTTAAACATAGTTATTGCCAATATAAATACACCTGCTGTTATATTTTTACCTTGATAAATTCAGAGCACCCTTAAAACAAAGGAATATATTTGAATGCCAAGTCATTTCCCCAATGCAGAAAAAAAAATTTTTTGAAAAACCTTTGAAACAAGTTACACCAAGTACATCACAAACTTCGGAGCATATAATATATTATTATCAATACACTAACTTTAAAGGGTCCTACAACTGCCCAGAACATGAAATGAGATGACTGTATGAATAGAAAGATTGTCCATTCATAGCGACTCAAAGCAACCGTGTTTTTCTCATTAAATGTCGAGTTATATTTTTATTTATTGAAAATCGTGAAAGTAGCCTGTGGTGCCAAATGATGGCAGAACCTTAAATTATCCAATGTGCCCTGTTATGCAACTGGATGTGGTCAACAATTTTCTTGTCAGTACCTAAACATTGTTTGCTTCTTTATAGTAAAACATATCACTCCATAAAAATGTACATATAGGCCTGCGTTAGTAGTATGCATTAAAGTGCCTTTGTAGTAGCACGCAATAATACGCTTTCACATGACAATCATCCTATGCTCATCAGTGCATCTTGAGCAACTTTTCTGCGTGCTCATAAAACCGTGCACGCAGTATCTGGGTTGCTAAGATTTTGGAGCGACGCGGTTTTACTATTTACAATTTGTCTCCAAAATTACATGTACTGCTCATCGGCATGGCTGCGCATATGCGCAGTGACGTTTTCGTTGACTTGGCTTGGCCCTTTTGTCAAACGACAACGGGACAAGCCATCTACGACACAGGTGCACGCAACTCAGTAGTACAAATACAGAGAAGCTGTATTAAGCCACACCATCTCATTGTAATGGCTTGTTATTTTCAAAAATAGTCGTAAAACTCTGAATAAGGTGGTTAGGCATTGTTTTGGTAACTTCTCCGAAAGCAGAACGACAACGTGCACGTCGTCAGAAAGGCTACCGACATCCCTATAAATTTTCAGCATAGCTGGATGAAAGGGTTCATCCTTATTCAGTCTTTCAGATCAAAAAATACTGGTTATAAAATGACTACATGTTTTTCGGATTAACTACAACAGCTACGAACTCTACGAACGGTGAGCTTTCTGTCGCATCGAAAATAACTGGGTCGAAATAAATCAGTTGTCGTTCCCTTTAACATGGCTAAATAACCTGAACTCAAACAAACATCTTGTCCTGAAAAAAGAACACCTAGCACTATTCCAGTGCTTAGAAACATTAATTAATGCTTCAGCATAGGTCCTACCTTAGGTCTTATGGTCCTAATCAGAGGTATCAACAGGTCCCAACACAGTTCATAAGTTATCTTTCTTAAAGGGCCAGTAAACATCTTCCCGGTGAAAAAGTTGTGAAGAGTAACTGTGAATTTATATAATGTGAACATGCTACTGCAAGAATTTTGCCAATAAGTATTGTAATAAGGAAGTCACAGGGCAAAGAACAACCTGCTTATGATGGTTTTTATTGCCCGCTTGGCCTACCTCTTTTTTCTGCTGCAAAGAATGGTAAAGATAGCCAGTTGTGAGTATGCCCACTACAGCACATAAGAGTAGATCAGCGATTCACCGTACGTACTCGCACAATTTGTGCCTTCGCATAACTTACCCACCTCTAATATTTTACCAGGTTTGTTAAAAAATGTATTTACTCGCATATTTCACGCTACCCGACGCACAAAGAGACTTCGGACCTTTCGATGCTTTGGACGAAGCACACCTTGCCGAGCAGACAAGCTGTCAAATGGGGTAAGTCCCTTTTTCCGAGGAAGCTTCCCCCGAACTAGGGTCCCTAAAATACCGTACCCAAAAACTAAAATACCGTACCCAAAAACAGAACTGCTCGAGCGTTTTCCTCCTCTACTACCACCGCCAGAATGCACGCCCGCGTCCCGGCACGGACACCTTTCTGCATCGGAGGCGTGGGAGGGCCTGTTGCGTGCAAACTGTTTTCCTCGTTCTTTGCATCCACACTGCACTGCAACGCACACTTGGTCCAATTCTGAAGTTTAGGTTTCATCATCCAGCCGACGCACTTTTACAGTTCCCTTGTGATGTGCTATGCAATTATATATACAGCGAAATACAAGCTCGCTTTTGTAAATTTTGCCGAAGAAAAACGTAACCATAACACCGCAAAGCACTTCACGGTGACATACTTCAATGTGTGACGATCGGCGCGATGGGTTCACGAAAAAGCAGAAGAGAATGCGCTTCCTAATGCAAGTTTCCTGCCATTGAAGAAGGCTTTTTCAGTTATGTGCAGATGCTTGGTCTCCCGGCATCACCGTGTGGTGGGACCTAGTTTCTCCCAGCATTGTGGATAACAGCTCCAAGAAAATGGGGCATTCGAGTGCGCTTGACAGAACCGTGGACGGTGCGCTTCAAGAGGGCGGTGGCAGCGGCCACAACGATAATTCCCAATCGTACTCACAATCAGTGATTTCCACTGAACCGTGCGTGACCAAATCTGACTGGTTAGAGTATGTGCCAGTTATTTTCAATTAACAAGTATACTTCGTTTGTTCTCAATTCATTTTATTTTTTCTAGGTATATACTGCAGGCGTTAGGGCTGTGACACGATATTTCGTATGCACTCAAAAAATCTCCGCGTAATTTGCGCCCAAAATTGCGAAAAAAAGTGCGCCAATTATGCGAGTAAATACGGTAAGCCATCAGCGCACAGCCAATGATGGATCAACGCTACTGTTAGTTACTCACAGACTGCGCAGCACAGTGAAAGGCACCGACGAGGTTAACAAATATGCAATGCGCATGGCGATTGCACGGCCAAAACTGCATCCTTGCAAGGTGAATACGCAATTTCGTAGTGCAGACGACCAACAGACAAACTTAGTGCTATGTCATGTTGCCCGTGGGCAACATTATGTAAATCAACGGATAAAGAGGACTAGTAAGGTGCCAAAGAGTGGTGTGGGATTTAATTTTTTTTTTAAATAAGGTTCCTGTGCAGCACGCAACTCTGTGAAATTTGCCGAATTGGATTGCTACGGCCTTCTGTACAGATAAGTAAGCTTGTTTGGAAGGTCTAAAGAAGGCTAGGCCAGTTTACTGGTTCTTTAATGTTAACATTTCAAGTGAGATGTCAGCACATACAATGGTAGGCACAGTGCCAAAAGGGGTTGTTCCCGATTCATGATAAAAATCCTTAATTCACAGGTTCTAGCTCTTAAACTTGTTCAACTGTGTTTCACCACCCCGCTCGCAACAGTGGAGACAGACGGTTCATTCACGATATTCTGGCAAGACAGGGCATGAACGAATCAGCCAAAAAATGATGTGGCAACAGACGTGTGCTCTCTGCACTGCAGCAATTCATTAGCACAATTTGCACATTTCACTGGGCACAAGGCTACAATATTTTACCTAACCTGACTGAGCAAGATATCACAGCAACATTTTCTATGTTATAACATGCCGGTAAAGCTGAGAGTTTGAACCATTAGGCTTAGTGAAGTTATGTAGAAATTTTTCAAATTTTTAAATTTTTCATAGCAGCACTTCAAAATAATGTTTATAGATGTTTCATGACACATTTATAATTCGCTATAATATAGCTAAGCTAAACTAAAAACTAAACTGAAATATGAGTAATCTTAAAACAACTGGCTGAGAAGTGTGCTGGCATGAAATAAACATGGCTCACATCAGTTGAACAGAATCGCTTTGCTGAAAACAGAGTGTGTCCTAGCAAAAGAAATCATGCAACCTCAGGAATTCACACAGAGACCAGCTCTCTTAGCCCTGATAAAATCTCAAAACCAGTAACAACAAAATCTCAACAACAAAATTTGTTCCCAAGACTTGACCATTCACAGCAAAACACTTTAAGTGCACCTCTTAAATAACCCATTACGTATAGTACAGATCAGCAGTATTTAAGCCTTCTAATGAAGTAAGCTCGTTTTGACAATTTAGAGCTACAGCAAAATTTCAGTTTTTCTCATAAGAATAGAAAGAACTAATAAGATTAGTCACAGTTTGCCAGCAAAAATATTTTCCTTTAAGCAACCAACTTCAATCAACCCAGTCAAATCACTACACCTGTTCCAAGGGTCAACTGTGTTAGAACAAACAATATTTGACAAAATATTTACATCTTGCTCAACCTCAGCAGACCAGTGACTTTATGTGGTAGGACGCTCAAGCTCCAACAGGCTTGGTCAGCCTTACGGTAAACAAGTTTTGTGCTCAGAAAAGCATGACATATGGTAAAATAGAATAGAATGGTTGATCTGGAGAACTCATTTTTACTGCACACCACAAAATTCCATTTCTAGTGTGTTTGTTAGCACATCGCTTAGCTTGCCCTAAGGCTCAGCGATTATTTCACAATGGTCTGCATCTTCCCACAAACACATATGATGAAATAGGGTGCTTGATTTGGAGCCCACACTTCTGCTGCATACAAGAAAGACCAATTACTAGTGTTTGTTAGCAAAACACTTCGTCTGCTCCAGTTTTGAGATTATTTCACACCAGTCTGCATCTTCCCCCAATATTTGCATAAAGCCTAAGGGTCAAAATTCAAGATAGTATCGGGCCACTTTTTAGGCCACCTTGTATCATTGCTTTAACATCTTCAGTAAGCATCACATTCCTTCTTCTGAATTTTGGTAGAATTTCCAGATTCTATGGGGCCCATATTTATCAGCAAGAGCAGTTAGGTGTGAAATGGCATTGCCATTTATTTAATCACCAAAAATCAGATTGAGCATAACCTGAACTCTTTATAAAGTATGCTGTCATAACACCTCCCACCTAAGTCTAGCATTCTGTTATCAACAGAGAAACTTGACTTTGGGTCATCTCCAGATCAACCATAGATTCATAATCACAGATTAACCTCGCAGAAAAACATTCTCAATAGCAACTTGGTGCAAAACAAAAGTAAATGCACACACAAGCGGATACCAGTGAAACAAAGAAGGAAGTGCTTGAAATTGACAAACAACAGTGACAAAAGGGTCAAAACACATACACATCACCATAAAGGCGGTTCCAAAAAATAGTCTTATCTATACATCTAACATAGCCATTCTCCATGCTTCAAAATTGAGACTAAACAGTTCAAACTTCAATATAGACCAAGCTGTGACTTTCGAAAAATGGCCAACCAAGTGCACAACTGGCTTCTGCACGTGACTGTTTATCACCCGCAAACACAGTCATGGCTATCTTCTGACCACTCTTTCTTGAAGTTATAACCATGCAAGGTGCACAGTAAGCAATTATTGCACAAGGAACACACAAAGAGAATATATATATTTACTGAGGCAATAGTTTGCTAGCACTACCATGCTGCGATGTGCAACTAAAATCTGCCGTACAAGGCCAAAAAAATTCCTCGCTCAAAGGGTGCCAACGACATTCATTTTTTTTTAAACATATACCAATGAAGGTGCCTTTGTTCTAAACTGCAACGGGCAACCTCCTCAGAGTGCAAGTCGATGTATCATTTCCATTTGCTCCCACTCTTCTCTCTCCTTCTCTTCTGCCAAGGCGCGATTCGTCTTCTCAGCTGCATCAGCTCCCCGACAGATCTTTGACACAATTTCATTGAATTGCTCAGGCTTGTCGGCAAAAATGTGGTGGCCAGCACCATCAATGATCTGAAAGTGCAAGAAAAAATGTACATAAAAAGGTTGGAACAGTCTACCTTGGTGATACAGTGGTTACAGTGCTCAGATGCTGACCCGAAAGTCACAGCTTCGATACTAAACAAACAGGAGATAAGACAAGACCACCGTGAACTGATTGAGGCTTTCCATATTGATGGAAGCTGTAGTCATTGTAAAAGCACCCCCTGAATTGCTATTAATAAACTCAAAGCGTATTTTTACAGGAAATGTGCCAAACTGCGGGTTTTAATTGCCTGTCTCCTTTTTGCTGTTTGCTCTGCGCATGTGGGTACCTCCCTTCCGGTTTTCGCCCTCTTTTTCTTTTATATAATCACTTGCCTAAGATGTAAATATAACAGCTGCAAGCTTGCGCAGGTGTCGTCGCCTCTGCCTATGATGTGCGGTGTTTTTTGCACAATTCTTCCTTTCTGAAAGGTTCATTACCAGCTGCATTGATCTCACTTCAATGGAAGCAAAGCACAAGAGGTTCATGTACTGTATGATGTGGTAAGTGCACAAGGACACCTAATGGTTAAAACTTGATGATATGTGATGTTTTTTGGCGCAAGAGCCATTGATGACCAAAGAGTGCCAGTGCATGAGTAAGAGTGTGAAGAATGGTTATGTTAAGCGGCTGTATAGAGGCCTAAAATCCTTTGCCATAAAGGCGGGTAAAATACACAAGTATTAAAATCATGAGAATGAGATGTGATGTGTGCATAGAAAATGAGCGGCAATCCTCAAAGCCTTTGTGGCCAAAGGCGGGGAGGCCAGTGCTTTCTGTAATTTAGGCACCGCAGCAGTTACCTCTGTTCGGAGGTCATGCTGCAGATAACCAGGGTAGATGACATGAAACCAACGAACATCATTAAAAAACGAGAACAGTGACTTGAGTTTCCAAAGCGGATCTTTACCAATAAACATTACTGGATCAAGAGGCACTTGGTCTCACTGAAGTAATAGGAAATGCTTTTTTTTATAGGGTGTAGTTCACTGTATTGTATTAAAATATGAAGCACAATCTGTGGTCCACCACATTTATCACACATGGGAGGGTCAGCACCAGACAAAAGGTATGAATGTGTACTGTAAGTGTGTCCAATTATGAGCCTTGTAAGTGTAACTTCTGTATGGCGTGACTTGGACACTGGCGGCCGGTTACCAAGTTGCGGCTTGGTAATGTGCAGTTTATTTTGTGTGTGCAAATCCCATGTGCTCTACCAGTAAGCTCCGAGCTTTCGTCTAAGGAAAGGTTTTCGTCTAAGAAAAGTCAAGCGCAGGGATATCAACGGATGTATTGGTGTTTTCGTTGGCGGACGTAGCTAGCTCACAGTGCCCTGACACCCAGCACACGACATGTTTTTTAAGTGAGTAAACTGTGCACAGGAGTGAGCAGAGCGAGACTACAATGAGAATTTTCTCTCTTTTGAGCGTTTTGAGGGCTCTTACAATGCTCAGGGAGTCTGTGTATATGTCTGCACTTTGTAAATTTCGTTTTGTGTTTTACAACCGCAAGTATCGCGTAGGCTCCTGCTGTAAAGATCGCAATCTATGAGCTGCCACTGTCATGGCGGGACATATACAGCAGAAGCAGCCAAACGGTGTTCAAGTGGCATGTCCCTTTCTTCAGCTAGACCCCTCACACGAAGTGCATAGCGCTGTTTCATGGGAGAGCATTTGTCAAGGAGGGCAGAACTAGACATATCACTCATAATGTAGTGTAAGGGGTGTTTATTGTTTGTGTTCACTTTGAAAAAGTACACAAAAGATAAGTAGCACCTCTGGAAACGTAAAGACCACTCGTTCGAGTCAACATACAGGCTTTCCACGGGACTGGTACGGAAAGCACTCAAGAAAAACGGATTCCCAAATGATGGACCCGGTCAAGCATTTTCAAAACGCTTGGTGCTACAGACTGATAGGCGATCGCCCCATAATCTAGGCGTGTGCGTATAAGGCTTCTATAAAGATTCATCAGACATTTTCTATCACTGCCCCATGATGTCAGACATAAGACCCAGTACATTCATAGCATTCAGTCATTTATTTTTCAGATTTTTTTATGTGGGCTACAAATGTCAATTTCATGTCTAAAATTATGCCTAGAAATTCGTTTTCAGTTTCCACAGCTAGTCACTGGCCGCAAAGGTCAATGATCCAATCAGGATGAAGGCCTCTCTTTCTTGTAAATACATCATCGTCATCATCATCAGCCTCACTACGTCCACTGCAGGACAAAGGCCTCTCCCATGTTCTGCCAGTTAACCCAGTCCTGTGCTTGCTGTTGCCAATTTATACCCGCAAACTTCTTAATCTCATCTGCCCACCTAACCTTCTGTCTCCCCCTAACCCGCTTGCCTTCTCTGGTAATCCAGTTAGTTACCCTTAACGACCAGCGGTTATCCTGTCTAGGCGCTACATGCCCGGCCCATGTCCATTTCTTCTTCTTGATTTCAGCTATGATATCCTTAACCCCCTTTGTTTCCTAATCCACTCTGCTCTCTTCTTGTCTCTTGAGGTTGCACCTACCATTTTTCTTTCCATTGCTCGCTGCGTCGTCCTCAATTTAAGCTGAACCCTCCTTGTAAGTCTCCAGGTTTTCGCTCCGTACCTAAGTACCGGCAAGATACAGCTGTTATATACCTTCCTCTTGAGGGCTAGTGGCAATCTACCTGTCATAATTTGAGAGTGCTTGCCATATGTGCTCCACCCCGTTCTTATTTTTCTAGTTACTTCAATTTCGTGGTTCGGCTCCGCGGTTATTACCTGCCCTAAGTAGACATAGTCTTTTACAACTTGAAGTGCACTATTACCTATCTCGAAGCGCTGCTCTTTTCCGAGGTTGTTGTACATTACTTTCATTTTCTGCAGATTCATTTTAAGACCCACCTTTCTGCTCTCCTTGTCTAACTCCGTAATCATGAGTTGCAATTCATCCCCCGGGTTACTCAGCAATGCAATGTCATCGGCGAAGCGCAGGTTACTAAGGTACTCTCCATTAACCCTTACCCCTAACTGTTTCCATTCTAGGATTCTGAAAACCTCCTGTAAGCACACGGTAAATAGCATTGGGGAGATTGTGTCCGCCTGCCTTACACCCTTCTTCATTGGTATTCTGTTGCTTTCTTTATGAAGCACTATGGTAGCAGTTGATCCCCTGTAAATTTCCTCCAGGATGTTTATATATACTTCATCGACGCCCTGATTCCGCAATGTCTGAATCACGGCTGATATTTCTACTGAATCAAACGCCTTCTCGTAATCTATGAAGGCTATGTATAGTGGTTGGTTACATTCTGAGTATTTCTCTATTACCTGATTGATAGTATGAATGTGGTCGATTGTAAATACGCAATAATGTGGTCTTGTAAATACGCATGTGCTTTTTTGCGGGTTATGGGTGAACTCACTTTCATCTGCCCATTTGGAGATCTTATTCAAATCAAGCTGCCACTCGCACATTGAGAGATCGAAGTATTTAAAACCAATTTGAACGTCGTCGACATATGCGGACTAAAACATATTGCAAGGAATGTAGGAATACTATGAATTAATTTTTACAATAAAAAGTGTGCAACTCAACACACCACTTTGCGGCACTCCAGTCTCCTGGACAAATGTATATGACAAGACATTCCCCCTTGGACACGGAAAGTGCGGGTCGACAAATAATTTTCATTTATGGTGAGCATTTTACCTTGGGCACTTAAGCGTGAGAGGTCTCACAGTATGCCAGAACACCATGTCATGTCGTATGTCTTTTCCATATCAAGAAATACTGAAAGAAAGAGCTATTTATGAATGAAAGCATCGTGGATTTGTGCCTCAATGCGTAGCAGGTGGTCAGTGGTGGATCTACCCTCACGCAATCCGCACTGGTGTGGATTGAGCAGATTGTATGATTCTAGGTATTGTAAAAGCCGGCAGTTAATCATTTTTTTCAAGAGTTTGCAGAGACAACTTGTTAGTGTGATCAGTCTGTAGCTGGTAACGGAGGATGAATCTTTGCCTTGCTTTAGAATCAGAATGGCAATGGCTTCTTTACAGACTGATGGAATCTCACCGGAATACCAAAAATAGCAATATACATTCTTCATTGTGAGGTAAGAAAAACAAATCCTCCGGGAGAAAAGGGCTTTTTGAGTTTCAAAGGGCAGGTGTTTTAACATTTCATATACCGTATTTACTCGCATAATCCTCGCACTTTTTTTGCCAGAAAACAGATGCAAAGTTGGGGGGTGCGAGAATTACGCGGGAAAACTTTCTACGAAAATGCAGAGAACGAAAAAGAAAACAAAGTGGCTGCAAATCGGAATTCTCACAAAAGCACCTTACAGCAAGCTTTAAGAAGTACTAATTAGAATTTGCCTCAATAATAAAAGCAGAGGTTCAACACAAGGCAAGATTTATTTGAGACACAAAAAGTGGAAACAAATAGTCGAGAATTAGAATAGCATACGCGAAGCTTGTGGGCGTTGCGGGCGTAGAGGTAACGGTCGGCGCTCAACAGGAGCCCTCAAAAAGTAAGCGTAGGACGTCAGTATTGGGCTGATGGCTATTTTTAACAGAATCGTCCGCAGTTCCCTGCTGAAGAAATAAAGTTTACCATCAATCCTAGTTTTAGGCACACGGCAGGCCCAACCCATCTTGGTGGCTTTCAGCTGCCGTCACCAGTAGCCAACACAAAACTCGTAGGCTACGAAGGGCCTACCGGCGGCCCTGTTGCCGTTGTTTAGCGCATGATCCATCACTTGCAACTTGAAGCAGCCGCGTGGCTTCAGTATCGCCCCATAACGTGCCAAGATTACCGACACAACACAAAAAACACGCCGCAACACGCACTGGCCACTTCGGCTTGGCTTGGATTGGATTGGATCTCCGTGCAATAGTACGCTTGATGCTTAAGAGATGGCACCAGATGGTGCGCGCTAACATCATCAATGGCTGGAACGAGCAGACGACAATATTGCGGCTGTTTTCGGGGGTGCGATAATTACTCGAGGAAAAAAAATCGTATTTTTCTTGGGGCGAAGTGGGGGGTACGAGAATTATGCATGTGCGAGGATTAAGCGAGTAAATACGGTACTACACGGCCCGGGCCTGGGGATGAGTTGTTGCTTCAGCTTATCGATGCCTCTAGCTCAGCTAACATGAACGGTTCGTTGTATCCTTCGCGTTTTGTGGATTTGTGCTCTAGTTCCTGTTTTTCTATTATTGTTTTGTATTGTTGGAACAATGTGGTGTAGTGCGACGAGCTGGAGATCTGTTTAAAGTGTGCGCTCTTACGAAGAGGGTGATTTCGCCGGTCTTCTTGGGTAGCATGTTGCGAGGGCCAAGGCTGGGCAGGAAGCATCCAGGCATTGGCAAGACAGAAGGCAGCCAGAAGGAAACACAGCAAAACGGTTATATTTATAACGTATGTACAGAACATAGACGAGGAAACCTCCGACGCTAGATGCGCCTGCCTAGCGCCGAGACACTAGAGGAGGAGGGCACCACCCGCTGTTGGATGCGTCCAGAGTCTCTGACGGACGCCTTCGGTGTCGTGAAGGACACCTCAGTGTCTCTTGAAGGAACACCAGCAAGAGGGGTGAGAGAGCACTGCCCAGCGCATAGTGAGTTCCAAACAGTGCCGAGGGTATTGGCCTGGTCTTCCAAACTGTCGCCTAGTGTGTTTACTAGAGGGAGTGAATGAGACTGCTGTCCTGCTAGCTTTCCTACCATGTTCCAGACTCTTGCCTCTTGTGTATATGAATTGATCCCGGATAAAAACTTATGCCAGCTTTCCTTTCTTGTCTGTCTACGCGTTCTTCTGCCTTGGGATTTTACATTCTTAAAACTGTCAAGGTTCTCGGCTGCCGGTGAGTTCTGAAGTAACCTCCAAGCTTTATTTAGCTTTTTTTTCGAGTGTTTCGACAATCATTGTTCCAACAAGGAATGCGTCGTTTGGCGGACAGCCCAGGCGGACAGCCCAGTTTGTGGGATACATTTTGTGACAGCATAAATCAAAAATGTTGTGGAGTAGTTGACAGCTGCATCTAAGCTTAAGGCCCACATATCAATCCAGTTTGAAAGTGCATCTTTTTTAAACTGTTCCCAATCTGATTTTTCAATCAGGCACTTAGGAGCCTGTTGGATTAATTTGCTAGGAGCAAATGAATCCACTTAGGATTCATTTGCTTTCGGTACACACAGAAAAACTATTGGAAAGTGGTGACTTCCGTGGTAATTCGCAACAACTTTCCAATTAAGTAGGGGGAAAAGAAGTTGGAGATGCAATGCTGAGGTCTATAGCCGAGTACATTTGGTTTGCGAAGGAACAGTACGTTGATTCTTTTCTATTCAACAGACATGCGCCGGAAGAGAACAAAAACCGTTCGATTAGGCGACATCAAGCATCGCAGCGAGGATCACCCCACAAACTGCTATGTGCATTCAGGTCCCCAAGGACCAAATAAGGTTCTGGAAGTTCATCTATTTGGGACTGGAATTCATGTTTTTCACGGCGGTACTGTGGAGGTATGTAAAAAAAGCAGATAGTGACGAGTTTGTTCAAAATAGATGCTCGAACAGCCACTGCTAAAAGCCACTGTTTGTTGTGGTAGGTGTGTACATACTACACCTTGATTAACTATAAAGGCCACACCACGCAATGACGCCACAGCCTTTCCGAGCATAATGGCTTAGAAAATTGGTGTTCTTGAATTTTAAGTGTGTTTCCTGTACACACTGCAGACTTGGAGAATGTTCGTGTAGAAGTTCTTGGACATCGTCAAGGTTGCTAAGAAGGCCCATGACGCTCCATTGTATTATATCTGTGTTCATGATGAAAGTAACGTAGTGCTGACGCTCTATTGTATTATTTCTGTGTTCATGATGAAAGTAACATAGTGCTGTGCGTACGAAGAGGAGGTGACTGTTTAGGCAGGAAGTGGGAATTGAAGTAACGGCCGGCGTCGGGCCCTGTTATCCTATTTTTTGTTTTCTTGGCGCACTCCAAGGAGCCATGCCGATCTTTTGGCACCAAGGATACAAGCTGTGTCCATTGCCTCCTCAGAGGCACTGGATGCCTGCAGGTGTGAGCTGGTCGTTCGAATTTCTGGCCTCGCCTGATGAGGTGAGGCTCTGAAGACCCTGGAGTCTCCGGTCTTTCTTTGCTAGTAGGCGAAGAAGACTAAACTACTGCTGCCTTGGGGGCAGGCGCCACAGCCAAAGGAGTGGCACAGGCCGTAGGAGTGGCGAAGGCTGGTGCAACGCCGCCCTCTGACGCGCCGCATCAGCATATGTGGGGCCATAAAATGGCGAGACTCTTTTTCTTGGTTCTTTAAACGTGATGTTCTCGTTTACCTTCAATGTGATTATCTCTTTTTTTCCAAAATGAACAGGACCGTGAGTATGCGGCATGATTTCCACCACAGTTCACACAGTGCGCCAGTTCTTTGCAGGTGTTGGACGCATGGCCCGAGACTCCACATTAAGCACAAGTTTGCCGACCACAACAGCTTTGTGAGCCGTGGCCATATCTCTGACATTAGAAGCAATGGCGGGGGTTAGGAATATATGGCCTCACGGAAGTCTTTGTATACCCAGTTTGAATGGTTTCTAGCAGATCGATAGAGGCAAGCGTCAGTATTAGGTGTTTAGTTAGTGTTTCCTTATTGTCTCTTCTTACCTTATTCCACTGTACATTGGTCACGTTCTAACTCTTCCATCTTTCCAGAAGTTCAGTTTTGGTCAGGTCAAGCAAATTTGCGTCCTATACTATCCCTCGGGTAGAGCTCACAGACCTGTGCGGTGTAATACTGATTGGTGTGTCCTCAAAAGTTGTAAAAGAGTTCAGCTTTTCAAATTCGTCTTTCTCTTGTATCTCCATTGGCCATTTTGGTGACCTTGTACCCGGCATCAAGATATTCTGTTAGACACCTAGCAATTACGAAGGGGGATACGGTTCCGGCATTCTTATTACTTTTCTTAGAGTGTATAACATGGAAGTCTTGGCCGGCTGAAAGAATTGAAGTCTTTGGTACCCACTTTGAGGTGGCACGATCGCTAAGCAAGGGGAATGCTTTATGCATGCTGGTTGTATGTTGTTCAGAAGCGTTGGCGGCCACCCACCATGAAGCCCACCGAGAGGACACTGCAAGTTTGTCGATGCTGAAAGCTTGCAGACGCCAGCAGTACAACACTGCCATAATGCAATGCACCTAGACCAAGGTAGGCGGTAAACAAAAGGGGGAAGTAGACAGGAAAGATTAGAAAAAAGTGAGAAAGACAAAGATGTAGGGAGAGAGATAGGAAAAGGCGACTGCCGATTCCTCCGGGATGGGTAAGCCTAGGGGTGCCGTCTATATGAAACCAAGGCCAAAGGGGTGTGTTGCTTCCGCCGGGGGGCCTTAAATGTCCAATCAACCGGCACTGGCTCAACCCCCAGGATCCCCTTTTCGTCTGACATGGCTCAGCCACACACCGCTTGCGCAGACGCCCCTGCGGGGTGATGGTTAAAACTTCCTCCGAACACAGATATAAAAAATTATTGTGTATAAATATGTAAATATGAAATATCATTAGCCACACTCTACATAAACAGTGCATTATCTTGCTATAAAGGATTTATCAAGATGTTTCCACTGAAAACAGTGTATGTCACATGAAGAGGCTTGGACCAACTGTGTTGCCTATCTCCATCAGCTCTCTTACACAGAAACATATCAACCACCTTTAAAAAAGCTGCACAGGTCATGCTGAATGCCAATTAAAGCAGATCAGGGTCATTTAGCCTACAATTTTCATTCATTTGTACATAGACAAAACCAAGATTTATAGCACAGCACAAATAATTAGGTGACGCATGTATCTGTATCTAGTAGCATCCTTAAAATATAACTACAAGAGACTATGATAAGGATTTCATATATGATACTTGCCTCAACATCCACTTCACTTTCTGGCCGGAGTCGCTGAACACGAATACCAGGCTGCTTGTCAACCCATGATCTAAAGAAACAATACAGAAAAGGTGTGTACAGTGAGACCTCGATTATACGACTTTCAGGGGACAACGCAAAGCCTTCATATAAACCGGTTGTCATATAATCGAAAAACTAAGATAATAGGCAAGAACACTCATCCTTACCCGAAAAATGGGTACAGACCACCTGAATAAGCCTATGGCAGGACCTTGTGCCTTTGCAAGGAAGGTAGATTAAATAATTCTTGCCAATGGCACTGCTAATTAGCTGAAGGAAGTGTGAGCGAATCTTTAATCTCAACCTTCAAAAAAATCAAATCTAACGCACATTCTAATATCATTAAATAAAGTTCGAAGATTGCCTGCACATGAAAACAAAACCGAAACCGCCTTTCCAACAGCCTCTCACTAGTAGAGTCCAGACACAGTGTCATCTCAGCAGTATCACATAATGGCGGAGAACCACAAGTTTGCGTAGAATGCCTTCGTGCGCGACAGAGCAGCGCAGATTATAATTTGTTGCCTTGTGAGGTGCAACTAGTAATGTCCCGCTGCTATGATGAACGTTGACATCAAGTGAAAGTAATTTTGCACAGTAAAAAGACCTGCATCGCATTCGTATGCGTGCACAAGCCTGTGACTGCGAGTACGACCAAGGCAGGAGATCAGCTTTATGTCAATGAAGAAAAGTTTCCACGGTCCGAAAACGTAAAAATATCAATTTTTTGGCCAGCTCAAGCTACTCTCCGTGGATAGAGCTTGACTAGATAATGACCCCATATATAAACGCACGCGATCGAGCCTTATGTAGAAGTGCATGAACTTCCAGGAAAATAAATTTTCCATTCTAAGAAGACATCCTGTCTCACTCTCTACTTTTCCGATTGTCAACCTAGGAGAACGCAAGCTTATATTTTGCACTTGTGAGTGTTTGGTCGACACTTGATACACATAAAGGTGGTTTTTTCTTTCGCACAAATCTGAAAGTCGGCGTAAAACTGCACAGTATAACCAAGGTTTTCAATACATTAATTCTACAGAAATTTTGCCGGGGCCAAACTCATTTGTCGTAAAATATGGGTTGTCACGAAACCAGGCGGCATATACAGTGAAATCTCGGTATAACGAACCCCACATTAACAAACTTTTCAAAAATCCCATGCCGACTGCTAATAGTGTGAATGTAAAATTATTTCACTACTACGTATTTCAATATAGCGAACTTTTCAGAATAACGAGCGTGTAGTTCTGCACTATATTAACAACAACTCAGTACTACGAACTTGTGTTCTGAAATCCATCGCGACCACCAGAGCGGTACGCAAGCAGACGATAAAGCGAACGGACGCCTTGCTTCTCGGAAGACGCCTGACAGTGTGGAACAAAAAAATGAAAGGGCGACTTTCTTTTCTTTCTTCTTCTTGAAATGCCGATGCTGTAGGTTTACAAACGAGCGCAGAGGTGAGGGCAACACGGGAGGACAAGGTCAGCGAAGCAAAGTGGGAGTTGCGGAGCAGGAAGCATGGGGGTGGAAAACCTGAGACAGCGAGAGAGCAGAAAACGAAACTCGAGAAATTTTCTTTTTTAGCACTTTTTTTTCTTAGAAAGAGGCGATGACAGCCGTGACGCTTTGGTTTTTCCTTTGGAGGCCTTGTTTTCAGTCGTGTTCATCTCTTTTCGGTGATTACTTATCGCGTCCACAAAGCAAGTCGGCGTTCGCGTTGCGGAGATACTACAAATGAGTTCATCTCTGCTTGCGATGAAGAAGCGGAAGCAGTTTTCGCTAAGCGAGACAATGGATATTTTTCGGCTGCTGGAAGGCCAAAAGCAGGCTGTTGTGACCAAAGAACCGAATCGCACCACAGGAATGTAGATGAGCTGGAAGCCTTCGCGTTGCAAAGTTTGTGCTGCTCCCGTAAAAGAAATACAAAAAAACACAGACTTCTTTAAAGTAAACATGCATTTTTTGGTGTTTACTTGTGCATTTGTTTTTTTCTCGTGAAAAATGAGTTTAAGGACCCACTGTTGTAAAGGTAAGTCGTTTTGGTCGGTGAAAAATAAGTATTTATGGTTAATTTTTGAGCTTTCGCTATAACGAACTTTCAAAATAACGAACAAATTTCCACGGTCCCCTGAAGTTCATTATACCGAGATTTCACTGTAATCGGAGTTCCACTGCAGTACTATACCAAAATATAAATGAAACAGAAACTAGCATTGCATTTGATGCTATTTGCCATTCCACAAGAGAAGCTCTTATGACAGATGGCTTTAGCTGCTGTCCAATTTCAAAGTATCCTAACTAAACAACTACTGTCCCAATACATGTGGCCAGTGCCTCCTCAATTTTATCAATGCCAGCCAGATGCGCCCAATCCAGCCGTTTACCGCGCTCTGCTCTAGCCCTTTCCTGCTCCCTCCAATCGCTTAGCCTTTGCATGTGCTTTGTGGTCATGGGAAAGAGAGCCCCTCATGCAGTCCCTCAGAACAAGATTAATACAAAGTAATTTTTTGTTCAGTTGTGTACAGATCCGTTGGGCGGCATCTTGCATTCCTCATCATCAAAATGTTGCCGGTCATGCTGACTCTTTAGATACAGTGTTTTGAGATAGCGTGTCGCCGTTCGCGGCGCTATGCGGGTAACCAATGGGGACACATCACGGTGATGCCACTGCATAACTAGCGCTGTGAGGTGGGTGCAGCATTGCCTTAAGCGACAAAGAAGAAGCATGAGGGAACAAATCTGACAGGCATATGATATTGGAGAGGCACACACGTCTATTACCCCTCTGAGGGAATGCGCTTGGAAACACGTGTGATGCAACCAGCCCTTCTCCTGATGTGGAGTCGCATTACGACCACTCTCTGAACTAAGGCGGACCGATGGCTTCCAATGAAGAGTACGCGTTTGCACTGGCATTGAATGAAATAAAGGAGTGGTTGATGTGGCAATCTCTGTTCTCACTTCCCGAGGCTTCTTTGGAAGCTTTAATAAAAGTTGCAGCAAGTTACTCTTCAGCGAAGTCACCAGAATTAAACAAGAACATAAATAAAGCATAGCACCTGACTTGTCCTTATCAGCTGTGAACCACACTATCATTCAACGTGTGTTTTCCAAGGCCAACCATCCAATATTTACTCCAACTCGAATAACTAGGCTTAAGCATATATTCGAACGCTTCGAATATTCAAATGAATAGTAGAGTGTTCGAATTCGCTTTGATTCGATTTAAAATTGTTGTAAATTTCGATGTATTCAGAATGAATTAATAGCTCTATATTAGTGCATGTAACCACCTGTAAAAGTGGTTTCACTGCACTGTAGAGACGCAAAGCCGTGAAAGCATGTATCCAAAGGAAATCTGCACGGCCGTGCATTCCCACTTAAAAGTTGAAAGGGCCCTGCAACACTTAATGACTATGCCCGGAAAAAAACGCTGCCAATCGGTAGTCGAGGCTACTGAGAACACGCGAGCCAAATTACATGACACAGAATGAACGCTCTAGCATGACACAGAATGAACGCTCTTCCATTTTTTCGCACATAATTTTCAGCGCACAAGTTCACCCACAATAAACTAGTTTTCGGTGTTTCTTCTCTTGGACCCTTTACATTCTGGTGAAGGTGCTGGATATGATTGGAAGCCCCCTTGGTGCAAGAGAGAGAAACCTCAATCCTTAACGATTGGAACCTGGCCAACTGACTCCGGTTGTAGTGTACACGTATCCCGAAGGAGTACGGCTTAGCGTGGGTCCGGTCTTAGCGAGCCGCAGGGCACGCGTTAACCGTCCCCGCGGCGAGAACACAATACTGCTCAAGGTCGCAACACTTTATTGTCTGTGTCAACACCAAAATGCAGTACAGCCCGTTGCCAAGGCGCGGCGGGAAAGCAAATGGGCTTATCCACGCCACGGGCACAAAGTACTACACAGGGTGCCACGAGCACGTCTCCATGGTAAAGGTGATTCACGGA
Organism: Rhipicephalus microplus; assembly: GCF_043290135.1. Lineage (NCBI taxonomy): Eukaryota > Metazoa > Arthropoda > Arachnida > Ixodida > Ixodidae > Rhipicephalus > Rhipicephalus microplus. The sequence continues at coordinate 143,987,149 of NC_134710.1, read as the reverse complement.
GACACTGGGACCGTGCCCCGGTTGCTCGAGCGAGGGCAAAGGCGCTCGCGTTAGCTTCGGAGAGATACGGGTCGGCGTAGTATGGCCACGCACAAGGACAACGTACCGCCCTTCGGCCGAGCGTACGCAAAGGGGCAACAAAAGGTGAGCGTTCGCCTCGGGCGCGAGGCGCCGTCAGCAAAGTCCGATGAGCCCTGAGCAATGAGAGTCGACGAACGGAAAAGGGAATGCGTGGCTTGCCGTCAGCTGTCCCAGAGAATCGCTGACCCGTTCCCAACGCACGCGCGCAAAACCACTCGGTAAACTCCTTGCGTGGTGCCACAGTCGACATCCGCTACCGGGTGAGAGGGGTTAAACGTCACTCCTTACTCTCCCAGCACGGCAGACAGCGGAGGAGAGTCATGTCAAGACATGAGAACGGCAGAAAAGGACACAAAGCCTGCGCAAAGGCAACGGGCTAGCCTCAATTCCCACATCCCCCTCTCCTAAATTTGCCCTTTACCCGTCTGCAAAAGTCACCGATGCAGTTAAAATGACACTGCTATGAGCGACAGCTAACCTCAGTCCAGCCCTGTAACTGCTGCTAAAAAAATGATGATAAAAAAGAAAAAACATTAGTAACAATATAAACACATGACACTATAACATGTTTGCGAAAGGGAGCACAGGAAAGTAAAACTAGTGTTCGTGGTGCTGTAGCGAGATAGCGTCCACCGTGCGGAGGGGCGGAAGAGCCTGGCAATGTCCGCTGGGTGCGATGCCCGAATGCGAGGTCAGAGTCACGGAAGGGGGCTCTCTGATGGCTCGTTGCTGCTCTTGATTAGCTGTGAGTCTGACGAACGCTGCTTCGGTGGTGGTTTGGAGGCCCCGCATTTCTGTCTCGATGAAGGACCTGCGGCGTTCCGGGAAGTCAGGCCTCTCCAGGGATCAGGAAAGCCGAACCGGAATTGGCTGCGAGGTGCCCTGACGTCGGCCAGCAGCACATAGCTGCTGTCAGCTGGCCTCGCGCAGGAGCCATGGTGGAAAAGGCAGCAGGGCTTCTCGTCGACGGCCGAGAACAGAGCACAGCGTCAGTAGGTCAGTGCCCCAAGAACCTCTAGTGTCCACGTCGAGGAACCTCTAGCACACTTTTCACGAGCATGCACTGAAGCGTCATGCACTTACGCACAGAAGCACGCGCACACACACACACCGCCGACGGCTGCGCGGGAAAGGTGCAAAGCGTCCTTAGTTCCTCTCTCCACGCATAAGCACCGACACTCAAGGTTACAACTCCCTTTGCGGTAGAGAAAATAAACACAAAAAAGTAAAACACAGCAAAATGACGCTCAATCTCTGGACAAGGAAAAATAAAAACATAAAATACAGATAAGACTTGAATTCGACAAAAGAAACATAAAATACACATGAACACTTAAAACGAAACACTGGCAGCAAACTGGGTGTGGTCAACTTCTTTACGAGAAAAGGCCATAAAGAAGCTAACCTATACTGAGGCTAGACAGTAAACTGGGGGCCTTTGGTTGCAGAGAAGTCTGCCGTTCGGCGCAAAATCACAAAGGTGACCGCTTCCTCAGATTATACCGGTGCGGGGTCCGAATGCAGTCCGCCGCCCCGGGTGTGCCCCCTTGCTTGCGCGAAGTGCCGCAGCGCTCTGGCGCAAGCTCGTCAGACTGTGATACAAAGGGTTTCAGGTCTGCGATATGGGCACAAATGAGTTTTCCCGAATGGGGATCTTTCAGTAAGTAGGCGAGTGAAGTGCAAGCTTTCTCTACTCGGTACGGACCAAGTCACTTTGGAGCGAGCGAGGTTGAGAACCCCTTACTGGCATGCTAAGAGCGTGGTTATGCTTCAGGACAAGATCGCCCACCTCAAAAACTAGGTCGCGATGCTTGCGGTCATATTGGGCGTTTTGCTGAGTCCTGGCCGACGCCAAACTTCGCCTCGCTTTCCAGAAAGCTCGACAAAGCCTGTCCCGAAGTGTCGACGCGTAAGCAGAGCAGTCTGCCGGCGTCTTCCCGCCCTCGAGCTGGCACTGAGTGACAGTGGTCCCCGGATTTGCAAACTCCCTTCCAAATTTTAAGAAGGCGGACGAGAAACCAGTTGAGCGGCTCTCGGATGTTCGAATAGCGAACGCGAGCTCACTCAAATGGTCTGCCCAGTCCCTTTGACTTTCGGCAAAGGCCGCCAACATTGGTTTGAAGGTACGATTGACGCGCTCCGTCAAATTGGACTGGGGATGGTAGGGTGAAATGGTGCACTGATCAATTCCGAGAGAACGGCACGTGATACCAAACACCCGAGCGGCGAAATGCGAAGCATTGTCCGTGATCAGCCTTTCCGGGAAGCTGAACCGGCAAAACACTTCCTGCAGCTTCTCAAGCACCACTAGCGCTGTCACCTTTCGAAGAGGGACTTATTCCACCCATTTCGAAAAGTGATCAAGGACTACCATCAGGTGAATGAACCCCTGCTTACTTCTGGGAAATGGTCCCATTAAATCGCAGATGGCCACTTGCCACGGACGCTCACTGACAATTGGTTTCATCAGACCGGGCAGTTTGCCACCCCTTGATTTTACCGTTTGACCGACGCGGCAAGAACGGCAATAGCGAAAAATGTCTCGCTTCATGCCGGGCCAGGCCACAACGCGGCTCAGTTTTGCAAAAACTTTCAAACCACTCAGGTGACCGGCCATGGGTTCGTCGCGAGAGGATCACAACAGTGGGGCTCTGACTTTTGGGCATAACCACCTTAAACGGGTCGATGGACTCGTCGTCAGTGGCTATATACTTCAGCAGGAGCCGGTCATGGTCCAGCAAATATGAATCCGCCGGGGACTCAGCGACACACGCTGGTTCGAGCCCCTCATTCGCGCCCGCTGCCGGGCAAGCAGCGTCACGATGCTCCATCTCGTCGAGACAGTCGCTATCGGCGCCTGCTGCAGGTCAAGCAGCGTCACAGCGCTCCATCTCTCTGAGACCGTCGCACATTTCGCGACAAAACGGATCACTTTGCTGGGCCTTCAGAAGCTCTTCTCTGCTGAAAGCGATTCCCATTCTCCCAAAATGGGGGAGTCTGGTATCGCACCCACTTAGGACCGCAGCAACAACCGCTTGAGTCGGCGTCACAGATTCGCTCTCGGCCTCGTGGCCTTCGAAAAGCTCCCCCGCTCAGCCGCTTCACGGTGCGCTGCTTACCTGGTTAGCAGCCAAGGTCTGTCTGCATACGGAATCACCCTTCTTCGCCGAATGGCAGCGAAGCCGCTATTTCGCCCCCAACGCTTACATGTACTAAGGCACCGCCAGCGGCTGTCGCACCGAGATCAAGGTCCTCGGCAGACAATGGGGCACGAGATAGCGCGTCAGCTACCATGTTGGTGCTCCCCTTTCAATACTGCACTGAAAAGTCATAGTGCTGTATCAGGAGAGCCTAGCGCGCCAGCCTGCCGGCAGGCTCACGGAGCCGCATCAGCCAGCTGAGCACGCTGTGATCCGTTTGCACCACGAATTTCGTCCCATCAAGATAGACATCAAACTTCCACAGTGCAAACACAATGGCGAGGCACTTCTTTTCGGTCACGGAATAATTTTTCTCTGCAGAGACCAAGGAGCGGCTGACAAAGGCCAACGGCTGCAACACGCCATCGTATTCCTGTAGGAGAACAGCTCCTAAACCCAGATCGCTCGCATCAGTTTGTACAACGAACGGTCTGGTCAGGTCGGGGAGCTTGAGCTGCGCTGTCTCTGCTATGACATTAGGCAGTCGGAAAAACGCCTCCTGCTGCTCAAGTCCCCATTGCCACTGAGCAGACTTACCCAAGAGCTTGCTCAAGGAAGCCTGCAGTCAGGCACAGGATGGAATTAATGAACGGTAAAAATTGACCATTCCTAAGAAGCGGCGAAGGCCACATACGTCCTAGGGCACGGGAAAATCGAGGATAGCTCGTAGTTTCTCCCGATCCGGCTCTATAGAGCCTTTGTCCAGCGTAAACCCGAATAACTGAACACTGGGATTTAATGTCATCCCGGCGGTCCTCACCCTCTTGAGTACATTGGCAACATGGGCCAAGTGCTCTTCGAAGGTTTGTGAATAAATCACGATGTCTTCGAGGCAGCACATGCAGAATGACCGACCACTTTGCTTCCCCGAGGACGCGATCCATGAGTCTTTGAAACGTCACAGGAGCATTGCAAAGACTAATGGGCATACGAGTATACTCGAACAACCCTCTGCGGGATGTGAACACAGTTTTACACTGGTCACGGTTACCCATCCGGACCTGTAGGTAACCTTTAGAGGCGTCAAGCGTGGTAAAGTACCGTGCATCACCCAGGTTACCTACGATGAAGTTTATCGTGGGGAGCGGATAGGCATCCTTACGAGTCACTCCACTCAGATGGTGATAGTCTATGCAAAGGCGAGGACTGCCATCTTAGGCACCAACACAATCGGAGACGCCCAGGAGCTAGACGAGCAGTGAATAATGCCAGCTGCAAGCATGTCGTCTAGCAACCCATCGATCATCTGCCTTTTGGTGAGACTGACGGGCCTGGGGTTCCACTTCAAAGAAAGCGCGTCACCAGTTTCCATCACATGGCTCACTAAATCGGTGCAGCCAGGTTGATCGGTGAAGAGCTCGTCATACTGACGTAACAGTGTCGACAGACGAGCCTTCTGTGCATGATCCAACTGAGTCGCGCAGGCGACCAAAGCATGTATTGCCTCTTCGTGTTGTGTCGGTCGATCCACACAGGGGTTTCGCGCCGACGAGCACGGAACGCCAGGGTATGACCCCGAAGTTTGCGCACGACACGGTTCGTGCCGTGCCTCTCGTTCCCGAAGGTGACTGTGAGAGGGCAAATGCGTTGAGCAGGGGCTTGGCCCCGCACTCTGCGTAGAGCACGTTGCCGACGCTTCTGCGGAAAAGGCAACGGTAAGCGCCGGCGGGCTGATGAACGGCTTGAGTTGTCAAAATGGGCCATCACAATAGCCACCATTTGCAATGTCCACAACAATACCGGTTTTAAAAAGAAAGTCCCGACCGAGAATCACTGGAACATTGAGCCCTGGAAAATGAGCAAGACGGCAGCGTCTCATTCGATCTCCCCATCTGACAGTCAACCTTGCAGTGCCTTCCAAATGGGCCACGCCTTCCGCAAGGGTCAATGACGTTCGGCTGTCCCGCAAGCGCACTGAGTGCTTCTGCAAGTGGGACAACACCTGTTCGCCGAACAATGAGGCGCTAGCGCCCGTGTCCAGCAACGACAAAAATTCATGACCAGCAATAGTGACCGGAATGAACGGCGCGTGCGTATCAACAAGAAAAGTGCAAGCTTGCCCTGCACGCAGAAGAAAGAAGCAAAAGTTGTGTCACTCGCGCATTCACGAACAACCCAGAAACCCGTTTCCCTGCCTCGCAGGAGGCCTGGATCCGATGCATTCCCTTGCTATGTGCCCTCGTTCACGGCAGCGGTAACAGCGCACTCCATCACGGTCTGTTTTCCCAGATGGAGCAGCCTCTAGCTGTCGTGATCGGTTCGCTACATTATCGCAGGATACGTTTCTGCGAGCCTCACCTCCCACATCACGTTGGGTCGGAAAGCGTCCCTGTGTGGAGGTTACAGGTGGAGCAGAGCAGGCTACCCGCCTTTCATGCGTAAAGGGAGCGAGAGCGCGATCGCTCAACTCTCACAAACAGCTGGTTGCAGCCGCAAAAGCGGCACCGAAAGGCTGTTGCCATTGGAGAGGGGTCATGGCCCCTCTCCAAGCGCAGCGCGGCTCAAGGGCATCGCTGGCTGGCGGCGGCGAGCGATAGGTACGCGCGGTGAGAATGTCGCCTTGAATGCGTTTTGCCTCGGCGGCCAAATCCTCCAAGGCACGGAAGCGGCCGCCGCGCAGGTATGCCGAAAAAGTTGGATGTGCCTGCCGTATCACCCGTTCGACGCGCTCCTCATTCGAGGCTCGGGGCTCAGCGATAGAAATAAGTTCATCCATTGCACGTACATACTCCAGTAAAGGCTCGTCAGGAGCTTGTGTACAGAGCTCGAGCTCTCGCCGCATCCTACTTTCGTAGCCAGAGGGTAGAAATTCGCGCAAAAAGCCCGCACGAAACTCCTCGAGAGTTGCTGCACGATAACCGGTAAGCTGATACAATCTCGCCGCCGTGTCAGTCAGTGCAGCTGGAACATCACATTCGAGCACCACCTGATCATCCAAACACATTGCTCTGTGATAACGGGACAGAGAGTCGAAGTAATCTCTGGTGGTAAGCAGATCACCGTATCCGCTGTAGGTTGGCAAAGGCAACATAACAGGGGGTGACCACTTTTCAGACCAGCCGAAAACGATTGCACAGCTCTCGAGAGTGTTTGGATCATCTGCACGACCTTCTGCAGCAACGTCTGCGTTGTCGCACCGGCTTAGCAGGAAACCGTTGGTGCGTTAACGGCGCGGTCAAGCGAACGTTAACAGTCGCCCAGCTCGATCAGGAGGGCAGTTTCAAATGGACCACCGCCCTGCGCCCCACTCCCAGAGCAAAAAAGGCTCCTTGTGGGATTGGCCTGTTGTCGAACAAAATGCGCACTTGGTGCGGCTACCATCGACAATTTAGGCGCCTGCTCAGCGTGCGTTCTAAGTGTTGGCTGCACAGCTGATGGCGGGCAAAAGTCGACGAGGGCCAAAGCCTGCGCACCGTCAATTCCACAAGGAACTGACTGCGAGCGCTCTGCCGACGAACAGAGACGCTTGCACGTACAGTTTGGGTAGGGCAAGAGGCCCATTCCAAAACAACGCGCCATCTCTAAAGGGAGCAGCTAGGCACCTCGCGTCGTCACCGCAATAGGGGGTGCCAGCACGGACGGGTCCCGAAGGGTTCCTGTCAATAGAGGCGATGGCCTCCTTGTGCAATGCGGCATTCACTAACAAGGACAGCGGACAAAAATCCCACGAACCAGACATGTTGCGACGAGCCCGAATCGCACAGGCCAACTGACTCGCTAAGAGCAGTCAAAAGCTTGGAGCTTTTGATACCGCGTTGGGCGCCAGTGTAGTGTACACGTATCCCGAAGGAGTACGGCCACTAGCGTGGGTCTGGTCTTAGCGAGCCACGGGGCACGTGTTAACCGTCCCCGTGGCGAGAACACGAGACTGCTCAAGGTTGCAACACATTATTGTATGTGGCAACACCAAAACGCAATACAGCCTGTTTCAAAGGCGCGGCGGGAAAGCAAATGGGCTTATCCACGCCACGGGCGCAAAGTACTACACATGGTGCCACGAGCACGTCTCCGTGGTAAAGGTGATTCACGGAGACACTGGGACCGTGGCCCGGTTGCTAGAGCGAGGGCAAAGGAGCTCGCGTTGGCTTCGGAGGGATACGGGTCGGCGTAGTATGGCCACGCACTAGGACACCGTACCTCCCTTCGTCCGAGCGTACACAAAGGGGCAATAAAAGGTGAGCGTTCACCTCGGCCGCGAGGCGCCATCAGCAAAGTCCGACGAGCCCCGAGCAACGGGAGTCGACGAACGGAAAAGAGAATGCGTGGCTCACCATCAGCTGTCCCGGAGAATCTCTGAGCCGCTCCGGACGCATGCGCGCGAAACCTCTCAGGAGACCTTGCGCGCGGCACCACAGTCGACATCTGCTACCGGTGAGAGGTGTTAAACGTCACTCCTTGCTCTCCCAGCGCGGCAGACAACGGAGGAGGGGAGTCATGTCGGGACATGAGAACGGCAGAAAAAGTGGCAAAGCCTGCGCAAAGGCAGCGGGCTAGCCTCAATTCTCACACGGTACACCAGTGTTCAAACCGCCGCCTTCGAGGAGAGCCGCCTGAATTCACACCCCTCTCCAGTGCTCCAGCAACGCAAGCAGTGTCCACAAACAACGGAACGATGGCTTGCCAGGTGACATCATCGGAACTTATTCTGTCCCCATCCTGCTTACCTGAGCCCTTCCCTTCCACAGCGACACGTTCGAAGATGTAGAAGATTGGTTAGAACACTTCGAGCGGGTTGCGAAGACAAACGGCTGGGATGAAGCAAGGAAACTGCGTCGCGTGTACTTCGCATTGGAGGATGCAGCAAGGACGTAGTATGAAAACCACAAAGCGTTCATACCAACATGGGAAGAATTTAGACGACAAATAGTAGCTACATATGCCAGCACCAATCATCAGGAGAAGGCGGAGAATGCTCTTGAGTCGAGGAACCAGCGCACGAACGAAAGCGTTGGCATGTATATTGAGGACATGTCCCGCCTTTTGAAACGCGCTGACCCGTACATGACCGAAGAGAAAAAGCTGCGTCACTTGATGTGAGGTGTCAAACAGGAGTTATTTGCCTGTTTGGTATGCAACCGACCTCGTACAGTTGCTGAATTCCACACCAAAGCCACCTCCATAGAGTGGGCATTACAGCAGCGCTCCCGTCCCTACAATCATGATACGAGTAGTGTTCCTGCAGATGTCCTCTCAGCAAACCTGGGCAGCAGCAGCGAAGCATTGAGGAAAATGGAGCCATTGTGAAGGAAGAGCTCTTGAAGCTGCTGCCCCCACAAGTCACAACGACAGTTTCATCTCTTACTACCCTGATCAGAGATGAAGTTCGCCACGACATTCTACAAGAGGAACCCGAGGCGCATCCTGTTCGACTTGAACAGCAATTGCAGGAACGCCTCGTACCGACTTACGCCAATTCTGTGCGCCAGCCCGCCGTGCATACTGCTTCGTTTGCAGCTCCCAGTGGCTACTGACCAGCTTCGCGTGGCTCAAACTACCCAGCTAATTCGAGGCCACGGAAAAGCGACGTGTGGCGCACACCCAACAGGACGCCACTCTGCTTCCACTGTGGCGAAGCTGGACACCTGTACAGAATGCGTCCATATCGACGAGTTGGTCTCCGTGGGTTTTTTCCAAACGTGCCATGCCCTCGAAATGGCGAAAGACCCGTTGAAATCGAAAATTACTTGTCTGGCCATCTGTTTCCAACTGCTGGTTTCCAGCATCAGCCTAGATCACCAGAGCCTGCTCGCTATCGATCACCAAGCCCTTGACGATTGAGTTCACCTTCTCCACCTTCAACTTCAACACACCGTCGTTCAAGCAGTCCCCATCAGGAAAACTGTAGCCAGTGACCTGTAGAGGCAAGGCCACTGATGTCCGAACAACTGAAGATTCTGCGTCAAGGTCCCAGTGCAGCAACGACGAGCGGAACACTACAACTAGGTTAGGTAAAGACAAAATTTCTTCAGACTTGCACGTTACCGTATACGGGTGTGAATTCAAAGTTTTAGTTGACACAGGTGCTGATTATTCGGTTGTCAGTTACGCTGCCGCAAAGGATTTAACGAAAGTTTTGACGCCTTGGAGTGGACCCCAAATACGCACGGCTGGGGGTCATCTCATTATACCTCTGGGAAGATGTACCGCAAGAATCGGAATTCAAGGCACTACTTACGTTGCTGACTTTGTCGTACTTCCGGAATGCTCTAGAGATTTAATACCCGGAATGTATTTTCTACTAGCAAACGGAGCTATAATCAACCTGCAGAATTCTAGTGTCTTCTTTTCGACGAAACTGGCCATAGACACAAATGAGCCAGAGTACACTTCATTACGTGTTATATATTGTGATGTTACCATGCTGCCACGATGCAGCGTAATAGTCAGTGTAAGAAATGAAGCATTTGTTGATTCTGAAGCTATAGCGGATGCAAACATCGGCATTTGTGTAGCTCGAGCCATTGTTCAATTACGTGGTAGATTTGCCGATGTATTGCTCACGAATTTCGGAAATGAAATTCAGCATGATGCAAAGAACACTGCTATCGCCTTCCTGCATGGTTTTGAAACAGTGACAGACTTATGTGGTCTAGTGTCAGGGCCACCTACTTCGGAACCTGCGCCCGATGTTGCAGCAAAAGTTGCAATCAGCCAAAATCTATGACCAGCCGAAAAGAAAATCATTCAAGACCTCATAAGAGACTTCGCCGGATGTTTCTCCACCTCGTCAAAAGTATGGCAGACCCAGGTTGTTGAACATCGAATAATAACAGGTGAAGCTACAAGGCCGGTACACCAACATCCATACAGAGTATCACCGAAGGAACGAGAGATCATAAAGAGCCAAGTGAAAGAGATGCTGGAGGACAATGTCATAGAGCCATCCAATAGTCCGTGGGCGTCGCCTATAGTCCTTGTGAGAAAAAAGGACAACACACTGAGGTTCTGCGTTCATTACAGAAAGCTGAACAGTGTGACCAAGTGGGATGTCTACCCTGAAGTGGACGAAAGCGACCGTGAAAAGACTGCTTTCGTAACCCCGGATGGTCTATATGAGTTTAAAGCACTCCCCTTTGGCCTCTGTTGTGCGCCTGCAACAATCTAGCGCATGATGGACAGCGTCCTTTCAGCCCTCAAATGGCAGCTGTGCTTAGTCTACCTGGACGACGTTGTGGTGTTTTCAGTAACGTTTGAACAGCATGTAGAGCAACTACGTTCGGTACTTCAGGCTATCCAGTCAGCCGGCTTGATTGATTTGTGGGGTTTAACGTCCCAAAACCTCCATATGATTATGAGAGACGCCGTAGTGGAAGGTTCCGGAAATTTCGACCACCTGGGATTCTTTAACGTGCACCCAAATCTGAGCACACGGGCCTACAATATTTCCACCTCCATCGGAAATGCAGCCCCCGCAGCCGGGATTCGATCCCGCGACCTGCGGGTCAGCAGCCGAGTGCCTTAGCCACTAGACCACTGCGGCGGGGAGTCAGCCGGCTTGACGATTAAACTGAAAAAATGCCAGTTTAGATTCGAGAAGCTTCGTTTCCTCGGTTATGTAATCAGCGCTCAAGGTGTTGGCTTGGACTCGGGCAAGACTGTGGCCGTGGGGCTATTTCCCAAGCCAAAAGACAAGAAAAAGGTACGCCGATTTTTGGGTTTGTGTGCTTATTACAGGCGGTTTGTGAAAAATTTCGCAAAAATTGCCGAACCTCTAACAAGACTCACGAAAGATGACGTGCCATTTATTTGGTGCACCAAACAAGACAGTGCTTTCAATGAACTAAAGGAACGTTTGCAAGTCCCACCTATCCTGGCCAACTTCGACGAAACTGCGGATACGGAAGTTCATACAGATGTGAGCAATCTTGGCCTAGGTGCGATCCAGGTACAATGGCAAAATAGAGAAGAGAAAGTGATAGCATATGCTAGCCGCACCCTCTCAAAAGCAGAAAGAAACTACTCTGCAACCGAAAAAGAGTGCGTGGCAGTCATATGGGCGATCAGCAAGTTCAGGCTATACCTTTATGGCAGGCCGTTCCGTGCCGTCAGCGACCACCACTCACTTTGTAGGCTGGCGCGCTTAAAAGACCCATCGGGACGGCTTGCGAGATGGATTCTGAGGCTCCAAGAATATGACATTAAAGTCATATAGAGGTCTGGCAGAAATCATGATAATGCTGACTGCTTATCACGTTCACCAGTCGACTCGACTCTTTTTTCATAAAAAGGACTTCCCACTCCTTTGTGTGATAAAAACCTCCGAAATCGCAGAGTATCAACGGGCTGACATGAAACTGCTCCCATTAATAAAGTATCTCCAAGGGCACGACGAACGAGTTCCTCGCGTATTTAAGAGAGGGTTATCCTCATTCTGCCTCTGAGATAATGCACTTTAGAAGAGGAATTTCAAGCACAACAAGGAGAAGTTCTTACTCGTTGTACCATCAGCCATGAGGCATGAAGTCTTAGAAGCCTGTCATGATGAACTGTCTGCGGGTAACTTGGGTGCGAGTCGAAAACTTGCCGAAATTCATCGCAAATATTACTGGCCCAAGTTGCTAGCATCCATGAAGCATTACGTCAAGACATGTCGCGAGTGTCAAAGGCGCAAAACACCACCTCTCAAGACGGCCGGCCTTCTCCAGCCTATTGAGCCTCCTGTGACTCCATTTCAACAGGTTGGAATGGACCTCCTCGGACCATCTCCAATGTCATCATCAGAAAAAAAGGTGGATAATAGTTGCTACTGACTATTTGGCATGATATACTGAAACCAGCTGCCTTAAGGGGGGACGTGGCAAGTAAAACTAATTTTTTTATTAATGTACTGTTTGTGATGAAATTTGATGTGTGTATGTGGATGATTGTGAGGATTCCAAATATGAAAACCGTTTTCAAATACCTCTTGTACTTTTTGAGTTACAAGCATAATTATACTAATTAATGCTCTTCACACTTAAAGAGATAATTATTGCTAAATGAAATTATTTTTTCATATTATTATGTTCCCAAAGCATCAACTTGTGCAAAGAAGCTATTAGTTGATTTTTCTAGTTCTTGTAACCATAAATAAAATTTCCAAAACATGGATGTTGTTTTGCGCACACATCGCAGTAATTATAAAATGTGTTCTAAAAATTTTAAATGATGAGTAAGAAGAGAGATAAAGCTTTATTGCACTGCTAAAGGCCTCCTGAGCCTAGTGCAAAAAACGGAACGATTCTATCAGTCTTTGTTAGAAAATGACTGATGTTCTAGCGAAGGCACATAGGCGAAAATCAAGAGTTGAGAAAACTGACTTTGAAAGTTCACTCTTGTTTGGAAGTTCACAACATGCCTAAAACACTCAGAATCCTCCTGGGCAGTAATCCTGAGATGCTGTGGCCTTGGCCTCCGTAGAGCGCAACCCAGTTTTGCGCTTCTTTGTCGTGGAACAATGCGCCTTTTGAGCCCTCTTTACCCTTTTGGCATCCTTTTCGGCTGCTCGCCGCAAAGAGCAGTCTCCTGGATTGAAGCCCAGTTGAGCAGTGATCTCTTGCAGCGCACTCTTGCAGCCACCATTGAAACGGCAGACTGCATCTGCAACTGCACTTTCCACACTTCGAAGGGACGCGAACTGGCTCTTGGACTGGAGTGACCAAATGAGGCTGTTCATACTCTCCACAGCGTTCTGGGTTTTTCCCTGCGCACACCTTTCAAGGAGCTCTTTGTTCGAGAGGCGCTTGTAGATTGGCAGCAGTGCCACTCGCACGTGAGGGGGCAGTTTATGTTTGTGAGGCGGCAGCGACTCTCCCTTGGCCAATGCCCGATTGTGCGGGCACCAGGAGTCAGTCCCACTTGGGCACAGGTCGTGGTGTGGATCCTGGTCTGTGGATGTTACATGGTAATAAGTGGCCATGATGGCCCTCTCCATGCCAGGAACATCGTTGGGGTGGCTCTTAATGGCCCAGCCATAATAATTCGTCAACTTCTTTATCAGGCCCTGCGTCAGCCGGCCTTTGCCACCCATGCTCAGTCCTCGGCCTTTGGATTTGTGCTCATCAATAAGGTTGCGCAAGGAAGTGCCCATTCTTTTTTTCACATGGTTCACACACTCCTGTTTCTTAATCACCATGTAGCCATACACCTTGTCTTGCGTGAGGGCAAGGTACGTACGGCTGTCACCGTCGCAGAGCACATTGATGTATCGAAGCTTGTACTTGGTAAACGATCTTTCAAACATGATCCTAGCTGCTTCTACTTCCATTTGGCCTGCATTAGCATCGGTGTTCTTTTGGCACTGTGGCTTGTGTTTCTCAAGCCACTCCTCATAGTTGTCGTCACCAGGCTTGGGGCCAACAGCACAGCCTTGGCAGTAGTTGGACAGGACACAGTGGTCCAAGACCAAGCCTGTGTACAGCTCGATTACACAGCCCACGCCAATATGACTTCTGTGCCCCCTCGTCATCCACGTGCCGTCGTAAATGACGTCAATGTTGCCTGGCACTCCTCCTAGGTCCTTGTAGATGTCATGCACCTTCTGTGCACTTTCTGCTTCAATGCGGGTGGCAGCTGATGTGGTGGCAGGGTGGCTGTACTTCCTTTGCAGTCTCTGGTAGGACTTGTGGTGCAGTGCTCGATGCGAAATGTCCATCGCAGAAAAAATGTCATTTATGGCAGATTGTTTTCTGCCAACTGACTGCACAGCCCTCAAAGCACGCACGTTTACCTCAAAGGGGTTCGTTTTTTGTTGCCCGGAGCACCTCGGGGACGACCACGCACTGTTTACTATGCCACAATTGTCACAAAAAAGTCCCATCCTCGCCGCGAGTCCAAGGCAGTGCGTAGTCTCGAGGCGTATCGACCCTTCGTCGCACTTGTTGCACTTTACTGACGAAAGCAGACCGTTCAGCATCTTCTTATTTACAATGAAGAATGTGGAGTCCTTACCGCCGTCATTTTCGTCGCAGCCTTCGTTCAGAAGCTCGAGCTTCCGCTTTGAAGCGGACTTCGATGCTACGGCATCCAAAACATCCCGCCTTGTCTGCGCCCGCTGCGCGATTTCTTCACTGCTCGGAATCTGGGCCGAAACTCGCGATAGAATGTTCGACGCGCGCACGCCCGGAGTTGCAACGGCTGCCGACGCGGTGCCACCGCAATCGGGTTCGCGAGAGCGTCCGTCACGGTCGACGGCATCCGGCGGTCTGACATACGACGATGTGGCACCTTCCACACTCTCGGCCTCACAACAATCGGCGAAGGGTCTGAGTAGAAGCTCCGTGACGCTTGAAGAGCATGCTCCGTCCGGAACTGCGACTGGGACGGCAGCCGCAGTCGTCTGCCCTTTGTTCCAAGCTTTCCGACGCTTGCCGTACTTGTGGACGCTCCGGAACTTTTTTTGCGACAACATAGCACCGCAGTATGAGCAAGCACTCAGAAGAGACCACCGATGTAAACAAAGCTTGGTAAAAAAAGCACGCGAACTATCACAAAAACAGCAAACTGGCAAAAAACGAAGCGCACGCCGGATGATTCTCGACACGGCGGCCGCAGATGCGCTCGCGCTTCCAAGGTTGCCAAGGTGCGCGGCGCAGCTTTGACCAGTAAGAGGTCGCGCCTGCTACCACGTGACCCGCGCAGCCAATTGCCGTTCTTCGTTTTCGTTTTTTTACTTGCTCTTCGCGCTTTTATTTTCACTCGGCGAAATACGAGACCGCGACCATCGGGAAGCCGGCTTTCTCCTCTTTCCAAAGCTACCAAAATGGCAGCCCACAGTCAACAACTTGGCGCGTTTGTGCGGCGTGAACAACACCGTTTCAGGGGCTTTTTTTTCGCACTTTTCGGCGACTGGCCTCGGCAAAAACACTATTTGCGGGATTTGCAGCGCACGTTTCGCTGTAATATTTTAGAACAAGGAAGTTGAAGGTCTGAAGATTACGAAAAAAAATAAATCAGAAAATCGCATATTTTGACCAAAATCGGCACTTTACTTGCCGCGCCCCCCCTTAAACAAGGAACGGCAACGGAAGTCGCGAAGTTTTTCGTTCAGAATATTGTTCTTCGCCATGGAGCCCCACTCGTCGTGATTACCGATCGAGGAGCAGCGTTCACGGCTGATTTGATACAGTCCTTAATGACAATGACTAACACCAGTCATAAGAAGACCACTGCATACCATCCCCAAACCAACGGCCAGACAGAATGCCTGAACCGCACCATTACTGACATGGTGTCGATGTACATTGACATTGAGCATAAATTGTGGGACGAAATCTTTCCATACGCAACCTTCACCTAAAATACGGCCATGCAGGAGACATCTGCGTCACACCATTTCAGCTGGTCTACGCTCGCACTGTCACTACGACACTCGATGCCATGTTGCCAGTAGACAACGACAATTACGAGCCATATGAAGTTGACGACTTTGTGCAATGGGCTGAAGAAGCACGCCAGTTAGCACGACACCGAATACATCAACAACAAAACAAGGACGCAAGCTACTACAACCTCCACCACAGAAAAGTTCAGTACAACCCAGGCGAGCGAGTGTGGATATAGACACCAATCCGACGCCGCGGCCTATCCGAAAAGCTCCTTTGTCGATACTTTGGCCCCTATAAGGTTCTGCGACGAATTAGTGACCTAAACTACGAAGTCATCGCCGATGGACACATCCGTTCAAAGCGGCAAAACAGCGCAGTAGTCTTACACGTCGTTCGTATGAAGCCGTATTATGAGAGGGCAATGAAAGGGCTCCCTTTTTTGTTTGCCTCCTCCCATCACGCATCGGGACGATGCGTATTTTGAAGGGGGACTAATGCCACAAAGACTAATTATACTATCCGATATTATGAAGAATCAGTATCCAGTCTTGTGCGCACTCCTGCTTGTGGCCGCATGACTTATGCCTCTTGTTCACGGGCACGAGTCAGTGTGGGTTGGGGTTGCGAAGAAGAAGGCACGTTGGCAGATGAACAGTTTTTGTTTTGGAACGCTCTAGCGGACTCTTCCATTTTTTTGCACATAATTTTCAGGGCACAAGTTCGCCCATAATAAACTAGTTTTTGGTGCATCTTCTCTTGGACTCATTACAATGTGTGATAAATACTACTTGGATATGATTTCGAATTATTTGACTAAAATCACTATTTGCTTTGAATTTGTTTTGAACCTGAAATTCACACAAACCTACAAATAACAGTTTTCAAACTTTTCAGATTATTTGGAACAAATTTGAAAATGCATACTATGGCTGTGTTCCAACCCTAGACAGCATCGTAGCCAGTCAACGCTGACAGCTTAGAAGACAGCATCGAGCTAATGTTGTCCCAGAAATCAAACACATCTTAAGGGGGGAGGTGGCACTGAAAAAAAACTTTTTTATTAGTCGACCTACAGCAATGAAATTTGGCATGCATACTCATAAGTTTCTCGAATAGGGAAATATGCAGTTTCATCATGATAGCTTCAGTAGTTCTCAAGTTACATAGTGCTACACGATCCAATTACATGGTCTGCTCGTGGAAAGCCTAGCGCTGCAACAAAACATGCCAGGAAGCTGCGAATGGTGTTCATCTTTACTCAAAAGAAAGCTGAACTTTGCAGAAAGCTGAAGAATTTTTTAATAAGTTCTCTTTTTTTTTTTTAGAGATCATCATGGCTGCCAACACACATTGTCAGAAACAGTGGCACGAACAAATCATCGTCTAGAAAAATAACAGAGCCATAAAACAGAAATTGAAGATTGCTGTACCCACAAGCAGTGTTCAGGGATTCAGAAAAAAAAAACAGAATCAAAATCGGTCCAGTCATTCCCGTGCTACTCTTTCCACGAGCAACGCACAATGTCCAAAACACACTTGTGAGAAAAAGCCTGTTTTCAATGAACTTTTTTGTTTCTCGTTGGATATTGATGAAAGCTGGCACAGACACTAAGAATGACCTCACAGTGCTTCCATAAAATTTTGAAGCGATACCACAAATACTTTACGAGAAACAAATTATTTCTTCATTGAATAATGTGGAGGGGCTGAGCATAATATAAAAAAAAACAGTATTGAGAAAGCTGTGTTTAAAGTTTCAACTTTATTTTACGTCTCTAAGACACCTAAAAATTTTGATCCCAAGTTTGTCTTGTGATATTTGACTTCTTTTCATGATTTACTCCTTTTCATGATTTACAAAGAACAAGTATGGATTTCAAACCAAGTTCTTTGTATGAAGGAGTGGTGTGATAGGTATGACAGAAAAGATTGTAATTGAATAAAACCATATACTGAAATTATTACACATACTTTTTTGTGCTGAAGTTGTAAATAGCGTAATTAAATATTTGATTACAAATATTAACTGAACTTTTCTTTATTTGGAGAAAGGTTTATTGCATCAGAAAAATGGATCACACCATGACGGCCTATGCCTTCTTTCTAAATAACAAAGTTATGGGCAAAAGACTGGTGACACGGGAATTTCTAGCAGGATAATTAATGACACGAAACGGGCATATAAAAATTCGTGCCCCTGATTCATACATGCTCTTTCGCCGCTCTAGCTGTGAAACGCATCATCATACAGCTGGTCGCAGAAACTCTAATCTACAGCAATTCATTAACCTCGGAACATTCACGGACGTTCGTGGCGATATCAAGCACGGCTCCAAGCACGTCTGAATCGCATCACAAAAGCTTATTGACAGCACTCCATATGATCGTGGGGTGCGTGGCCGCGTGGACAGTTCAGCCGGCGCGTAATGCACTTGCCGGCGGCGTTCAATGACGATGCGCGAAATGTGCAACTACGAAGACAAAAAATCGGCACGCAATTGGCATTGCATTTTCGAATGACGGCGCGCGAAACTGCTAGCCGCTGTTTCGAGCGATCCTTGGCAGTGAAGAGGGGGGGGGGGGGCGAGCTTGATGATTGTGTTGTCCGCTGCTCATGCGTAAAATGCCCGTACGTGATTCAGAGGAGCTAGCGAGTGATGTGGTACATTCCTTGCGAAGAAGCACGTCGCCAAGAGTGCGCTTGCGCGTCGTTCCTGCCCGCAGTCTCGCTGTCAGCGGAGTTAGGCCTAAAGCCGACTCCGATGATGCGCCGCACTCGTAGACCGCCGCGCGCCCGCTCGTAGTAATCTGATCGTGCATCCGGTGCGGCCACTCGTAGTAATCAGATCGTGCCGCCGCTTATAGCTTCGTTGCTTGGGAAGAAGCACGTCGCTACGAATGCGCTAGCGCGTCGTTCCTACCCGCAGTCTCGCTGTCGGCGGAGTTAGGGCTAAAGACGACTCCGATGACGCGCGGCGCTCGTAGACCGCGCTCCCGCTCGTAGTAACTTGATCGCGCATCCGCTTACTGCTCGTAACTAAAGCGTAGTTATATCTTAAGTGATTATCAAGCCGTGAACACGTCACGAAGTGGCGATTTTCGAGAGCCATGTCCTCGCGACGCACAAGCAGCAGACGGCGATCTTCCGGAGTGAGCATCGGGCCAATGGCGAGGCGAACTGAGGCAACATGGTGGCCACGGCCAATCAAGGGCCTCAAAATGACCTTCATACATTTGCTTTTTGCTCGCTTGTTGTTAAAAGGAGGAGCCAGCTGAGGCGGGAAAGTTAAACACGGAGAAATGCTCTTTCCGATGAGCCCAAGAAGCCGGCTCCCGGCCCAAGCATCGTGAAGCTATAATTTTTTGAAAATCGCCGTTTTCTCGCCATTTCCAGAAAAAGTTTTGCTACCTAGGTGGGTGAAACGAATTTTCCGAAGCACTTCTGCGCGGTTTTCAGTGTAGATATTTTGGAACCAGATAGAAAAAGGGTTCCAGAAACTGGAAACTTGAGTTTCAAAAAATCGATTTTTTTGCCATTTTTCGCGATCCCAAAGTCGCATCCCCCCTTAACGGCTTTCATGCTACAAGACGTCCCCTAGTGTAGATAAAAGAAAGGCAAGACATACGAACGTAACTGTTATTTTCTTCAACTTATTTTGTGTTGAAATCTAAGAAAAATCGAACGTCACTCACATTAAGCGTCTGGAGAAGCATCTGCTCATGTGCAGACGACTATTTCCGCGAGATCAGAGCTACTCTAGCAATTCGCTGAGCCACCATCTTGTTTGAACAGCAAGATAGCCTGCATCACATTTGTCTACAATGCCGTCTTCTCAAAGCTGCCTATTTTGCTGGCTACGTGAGAATTGAAATGAGAGATGGCCACCGTCCACTTAGCTGTCTGCTTAAACATCTACAGTGAGTATTGAAACACATCATATATTAGCGATTTCTGTCAGAAAGTTCCATAATGATTAAATGACTTGAAGCCAGAACAAGGCAATAAGAAATCGTTCACAGTGGGCAATTATCTATTGCACATAGTACTTGATTATTTGACTATCCAATCTACTGTATCAAACCAAGTAATGATCACACTTATAAAATGATTGAACTTTTTAATATCTTCATGATAATGCGATTATATTTTCCCCTGCATAATATTCACGCCCCCAACAAGATGCCACAGACAGCTGCAGTGGCAATAATCATGCCAAATTTTCCATCATTTTGAGTGGTGGCCACTGTTCCCCATGCAATGCCCCTCTAGACCTGCCTATGGAGTGGGATGCAACTTACACACCTGCCTAGGCTATTGAGTGTTCTCCAGCAGAACAACTGCACTGCTGTTAGGCATGAACTGGACACTGTTCTGAATCATTTCACTAACAGACACTGCATTTTGAAATGGGCATAAAAATCAAAAACTACAACTGCACAAAGATGTACACATGCAAGCGTCAGGCACACGTGCAAGGTTTGTGTTGTTACATGTGTGAATGACTTCATGAGGCAGGGCATTGCTGATGACATGGTCATGCAGTGCAGGATTGCACAAGTATTGATTCTTTTTATTTTTATTTTTACCTGCTTCGAGCGCAGCAGCTAACTTCATTCTTGTAATGAGAGTCATCCTTTTATCCTCATAAGATGAGCTGCTGACGCAATGTCATAGACTCAGAGCTGCTGGAGCAATCCCACATTACCATAGACTCTGAGCTGCTGAAGCAATGCTCGCTTCCTTGGATGAGCAGCCAATAATGAGCCTTTTTCACATACAGCCAGCTTACACTTCATGAATGACAGGAATGGTAGCGCCGCCCTTTCTAATTAAAGTCATATGCGCCAGTGGCAGCACTCTTAGTTCTGTAAGAAAGTTCTTGCTTTTTAACTTTACAACTTTACTATATAAGCATTAGAAATAAGCGTAATTTTTATTCTAGTTTCGCACCTCTTTGCCCCCCTCTCGAGTAGCCGCGGCTCCAGTAGTGTCTGCTTCATGCAACTCTGCCGTCCACTACAAAAGGTGGCTGACCCCTGACGTATAGGATGCAGTAATAGAAAAAAAAAGGCCCGCCAGACTTTTTCCCTTTTGCTTGCTCTTTCTTGGCAATCTGCTGCACCAACTTCTGCATGACAATTTCAAAGCTTGCCCATTCACAACAGTGTTGATTCTGCTTATCAAGAGTGAATGTGATTTGAAAAAAAAAAAAAATTTCATTAATCTGTAGCCTAGGGCAATAAAACTTTAGCTGTACATATAGGCTCTCATGATGATTCCAAATATGTTATTAGTTCCACAGTAAATTAGACAGTTTTTGTGTTTTTTCTGTCCATGACTAAGTGTAAAGTATAGTTCATTTGGGACAACTTGTTATGCCACTAAACGTTTATGATTCTGACCCATTAATGGCTCATATTGCTCCAAACTAACTTCAGAATGAAAAGAAGTATTAAGAAAGCATGTATAAGACATTTCAATGGACAAGAAATATTGTAATGCGAGAATGCATAGGATCCTCAGCGCACAATAATTGTTCACTTTAGGGTCAAAATAATTATACTGGTGATATCAAGTTTTAAAGGAAATACTTGCACCCTTCATATGTTAAGCGATTTGTGGGCAAAATTGCATCTCAATCCAGCAACCATAAGTACTAAAAACATGATGTTCAATTTCAAAAGGTTTCCCAAGAATGGATCTTGAAAAAAACTCATCTTAAAGGTATATAAAGGCCCACCTATGCAGAAATTATGTTTTTCTTTAAGATGATTTCTCTCAACATTAGTGCTTGGTAATGATGAGTATTTTGAGACAGCATATATCTTTAGTTAATTCCTCATGCAAAATGCAATGGCAAGCAGCCAGGTGACAATTTCCAGGAGACTCAGCTCCTCTGTTCTGTTTGATTCTCTACTCCATCCCCCATTTTTTAAGCTGTATGTGCAAGACACACACTCACACTGACCTGACTGATGCTCACTATAAACCTATATTTTCATGTACAATGTAATGCCATAAAAAAAAAAAAAAACTTGGGGCTCATGTTAATATTCCCAAGTTCTCGTTGTGCTTGAAGTTATCATACGAAGCTGAGAGACCACGAAATTTGTGTTAAATACCAAATGAGTCAACCAGTGTACATTGTACACTTGATAACAATTCTCCAACGACACACATTACATTTTGCAGATGAGCCATTGTCGTTACCCACCGGCTAATGCCCAACATAATTGTTGAAGACCTAGTTTTCAACATCTTCAAATGAATTCAAGTGTTACATACATCCATGCCGGTTTACAGTAGTTTTAACCCAAATATAGCTTCACTTTTTCCACTGAATATACAATGATAGTGATGACAGTGGTTCGATGCAGCAAAAAAGGATTCCTTGAAGGGTTCACCAAGTTAAGTGTACAGGTTGATTAACCAGCCACGTCTTAACCACGAATGAACTATAACACATTACTGTACATCCTGACAAAACAAATCACAGGAGCCAATATCGACACACACAAATAGCATGAGAATTCTTAACCAAGTCACGCACTCACATTGAATGAAAGCATAGACTCGTATCTGCCCTGCCACTACCACAGTGAGCCCCCAGCTGTGCTTCGGGTACTCACTGCTAGAGGCACCTTTCAATCACGAATAAAGATCCAATATAGTAGACATGCCAACTAATTTTATCTGGTGATTATTGTATAGAAGCCAACAAGAAAGCATCCCTGTGACAAGTAATAAAATATTTAGAACATTTTGTACATAAGTAGCTTTATGAAAAACAAACATATGGGGAACATATTCCCCAAATGTTCAGGTGTTCAGTGAATATATGTATGCATAATAAGCACAATTTTGTACTAGCCTCATGGTATAAACAAAAATCATTTTGACATCAATGCATGATAGCCCACTTAGTTACCACTGCCACTGAAATGTCACTAACCTTGAGCCATAGATGAATGTCATAGGCACACTTTGGTGCAGCTCTCCAATGCGACTAATCATAGGATGCCGGGCCCAACCATACTGTGTCATCATAGCCTTGAAAGCAGATTCTCCACTGCACATCCAAAAAGTAGCAAAAGAGCTAGTTAGAAAAGCCTCTCAAATATGAAAAATAGGATGTAACTAATTCCCTTCACGCACAGAATACCAAGGCATTATGCTGTTTCATTTTCTGCCGTGACGCAATCTTCTAACTTAAAACTGCAAGAAGTGAGGGATAACACATGCACAACTGCAATGACTACCAGAGCAGCCACGACAGCACTAGAACAAAGCTCAATTCCCAGAATGCAAGAACAACATGCTAAAGAATTCCTAGAATATGTGAACCACTGCTTATGCAGCTTGTTACACAAAGTATTTTCATAGCTGGAGCCTTTTCAAATTAGGCAACACCGTCACACATATTTACTCTCCAGTTTTGCTTTCCCAATGTTATATTAGCTGTACACCGAAAAGTACTTTGGTAGGCAGAAGTCATTAAAAAACAATAAAGATCTAATACAGTCAGACTTTTAAAGCATTAAGCCACTGAACACTATCAACTTCTTTTATAAATTAACAGCATTTCATTAGAGCTAGCAGCAGTGCATGCTTGTGTACACATGTATGCATGTGGGTGGTTTAATATATAATAGTATAAATGTTGCTCCTTGCTGAGATTTACATGTGCTTAAGGGTGCTACAACGATTTCTCAAACTACTTTCAATTTATGATTGTATGTGAAATTAGAGTGGTTAATATGATTAAGCTCACGAGAAAACAAAGCTCCTAAAGCTCATACAGTAAAAGCTCGTTAATTCATGCTTGAATGTGACTCAACCTCTTTTACAAATTAACAGCATGTCATTAGAGCTAGCAGCACTTGTTTACACATGCATGCATGTGGATGATTTAATATATGAAAGTATATATGTTGCTCCTTGCTGAGATTTACATGTCCTTAAGGGTGCTGCAACCATTTCTCAAAATACTCTCATTTTATGATTGTATGTGACATTAGAGTGCTTAATATGATTAAGCTCATGAGAAAATGAAGCTCCTAAAGCTCATACAGTAAAAGCTCGTTAATTCATGCTTGAAGGTGACTCAACCTCTTTCATAAATTACATAAATTAACAGCATGTCATTAGAGCTAGCAGCAGTGCATGCTTATTTACACATGCATGCATGTGGATGGTTTAATATATGAAAGTATAAATGCTGGTACTTGCTGAGATTTACATGTCCTTAAGGGTGTTACAAGCATTTCTCAAAATACTCTGATTGATTGATATGTGGGGTTTAACGTCCCAAAACCACTATATGATTATGAGAGACGCCGTAGTGGAGGGCTCCGGAAATTTCGACCACCTGGGGTTCTTTAACGTGCACCCAAATCTGAGCACACGGGCCTACAACATTTCCGCCTCCATCAGAAATGCAGCCGCCGCAGCCGGGATTCGAACCCGCGCCCTGCAAGTCAGCAGCCGAGTACCTTAGCCACTAGACCACCGCGGCGGGGCGTTCTCAAAATACTCTCAATTTATGATTGTACGTAAAAGTAGAGTGGCTAATATGATTAAGCTCACGAGAAAACGAAGCTCCTAAAGCTCATACAGTAAAAGCTCGTTAATCCATGCTTGAAGGTGACTCAACCTCTTTTATAAATTAACAGCATGTCATTAGAGCTAGCAGCACTTGTTTACACATGCATGCATGTGGATGGTTTATTATATGAAAGTATAAATGTTGCTCCTTGCTGAGAGATTTACATGTCCTTAAGGGTGCTACAACCATTTCTCAAACTACTCTGAATTTATGATTTTACGTGAAAGTAGAGTGGCTAATATGATTAAGCTCACGAGTAAACGAAGCGCCTAAAGCTCATACAGCAAAAGTTTGTCAATTCACGCTTGAAGGTGACCATAAAATTGTTGTAATTAAGCAAAGTTTGAATTAGCGAGTTGGCTCTAAAATGTATGGACATCGCAGTACACTGCATGGGGAGAACCCAAAGAAGGCAGGCATCTCTGGATGTAACCGGAACTGGCTGTAACAGTTAAATCACAACCTATAATGAAGTTGGTGATATTGGTACTTCACTTCCTTATATTGAACTTTCTCTATGTTGAAATCCAGTCTTTCATGAAAAACTATTTTCACACCAGAGAGGATGGAAAAAAAAAAGACCAATCAATATTGCAGCCTAGAGAAGCCAACTCGACCCCCCCCCCCCCCACACACACGCGCACACGCACGCACACGCACACGCACACAAAAAAAACCTTCTGGAAGATTCTTTCTACCCAAAGGAAAATATAATGACAATTTGAAGGAAGCCATGACAATAAGGGCAATAATATGCAATGACTACAAAATCTTACCTAGGTGTTTGAGCATTGCAGTGGTATATGTAGTGTGGAACAGCCCGATTATCATCCACCACATGTCCATATTTCTTTCCAATATCTGGTCTAATCTTTTCTACTAACCGTGGACCTAGAGAGCAAAAAAAAAAGTGCAGGCTTGCATTCAATGCAAACTTTCAGAGTTGGCTTCAGTGGCTATTCCAAATACTTCAACTAATATAAATGACAGCAAATGGGTGAGTTAGCTTGCACCCTTAATAGCAAAAACAACAGTGAAAACAGGCAGTGACACAAGAAAAAAAATGACCAAAACAAGTTTCACAATACTGGTCTCTACAAGTGTTCAATGGTTTTATATGTCTAATATAAACAACACATTTAGTAATTACTATCATGAAGCTTACAAAAACAACCTGCTAGATTTTTATTTTCTGCTTAATCGTTGTAATCATACATTATAATGACAACAAACAAGACTATGTTCGCCACGCTTGTTTTGCCTGTCATGTGAGGAGAAATGGACTCTGAGACGACCTAGTAAGACGCACAACGTCTATGATAAGTCACAGGAAAAAATACAGCAAACGCTGAGGTACAAAAGGTAAAATGCAGATACAAACTAAGCTTGGTTTAAAAAATTTCCAACAAGAGTTCAAGGAAGAGCGTTCAAAAAATTGCCCCCACCTCCCCAAAGGGAATCGTAAGGAAATGCGAGTGTCAGCCGATGAAGTCTATTCCACAATAGTGAATCTTCAGAACACTAGCCCTGGTAATGATAACATCTCTGCCTATCATTTAAAACTTGTTGATCGATCTGTCTCTGAAGCTTTGTACAATCTACTTGGTCTTTTAAACCCGTATAACTCCTTAATCTTTGGAAAAAGCTCAATTAATTCCAGTCTATAAAAAAAGATAAATCTCAAGCACATTCATACTTCATCTAAGAAAGTCACATCTTAGTCGAAAATACCTTTGTTATATCCGAAAATTTTATATGAAGATGTATTCCTGACACATCTATTGCAAGACTATTTTTCATTCACTTCGTTATAACCAAAGTTCATTATATCGAGGTTTTAGTGTATCTAATTATTGCCCTATCTCTATTCTGTAATCAATTATTAAGCTTATTGAAAAATTGTTTCTAACATGTTTACATAACTACCCCTCAAAGTGTAACTATAGTTGAATTCTTTCCTGTTTGGTTTTCCTACCGGGCCACTTGACCAGCTTCACTTTGATATAACCGATTTTATAAGAAGCTCTCATTATTATTGTGTCTAACAAAGAAAACAAGCCCTTACATTTGCACTTCCTTCCTTCAATCATGAGCTATTATAAGACCATTCCAGGTAACTCTGAAAAGTGTTGCAGGGTCCCTTTAAGAAAAGTGAAAGGAGCACTGACACAACATTCAAAGGTGAGATATACATGAGTAATACCTCATTAACTCAGTCTTACAGGAAAAATTTTGAAACGAATTTTCAAGATAAGCAAAGTTGTACTAACTGGTAGGTAAAATAGGCACTTATCAGAAAAGTCGCTACTACTTACTCGCTCTTCAGCGGCAGTTTCTAATCTTTTTTTTCTCGTGCTGGTTTAAAAAACAAAAAAATCACAAGAGACTTTGAACGGCTGGGTTTTGCCGCACTGCCATTTTATTTAGCAGAAAAAAATTGCCTAATGCTAGTCTGTTTTGCGATCATACTCGTGTCTAGAAAGGCATACTCCAAGCTGCTTGCTGTATCGCATCCCTCGATATTCCCACCACTGCACTCAGCTGGATTTCGAAGCCATACCATAAAAGCCGCTTTAATGTCTGGGAACTTCAACCCTCGAACCCACTTCCGCTTAGAGAAGCTCTGCTGAAATCCATCCAGCAGCTGCTGCTTTTTTTTTCAGCATCGTCGAAAGTGTAGATTTTTTTCAGCATCGTCGAAAGTGTAGATAAAGGTATGCCGAATTCCTGTACAATGCTCGATTTCATTCGGCCTCCTTTCTCCACTTCCTTAATTAGGGCAAACTTTTTTTCTAACGTTAGCGATTTGCACTGCTTTCACACCATGCTTGCCACACTCAGGCTTAGTTGCCATTCCTCAGAGTCAGCGAAAAATCCGTACCACTCAGTTTGCACAGATGAACGGAAATAACACCTCAGGGAAAATCACGAGCACTGCACTCACAGTCAGCAAAATATTCGTACCCCATGGTTTGCACAGATGAACGGAAATCTCTGCTAAGGCAAAATCATTTGCACTGCACAAAGCGAACAAGACAAACTACGCCAAGTGTGGGCAGAGGGCCTCCCCGCTTCAGCGCATTTGTCGCATGACGTGCCACAGGGTTGCATGACAAAGTTTATATGTTGCTGGGCTGAGACTTCAAGCACTTCGTGTTCGCGGAAAGCCTCAACGTAGTGGCAGGCGCGGCTAAATAACGAAAAAAATTCGGTGGACTTCAGGCATGGCAGCATAGCGCAAATTATGTGAAAAGGTCTGGCAGCAGAATTTTCATTCTACTTCCAACAAAATTTCGAGTTATGCGCAATCCGACACAAAAATACTTTAAAACAAAAAAAAATATACATGGAACATATAGGAAAATGTTGGTGCCTTGGAAAATTTTGACTTACTGTATAAACCGGAATATAAGTAGAGATATTTTCAATAAAACAACGAGCTAAAGTCGCCCCTCGTCTTATATAGTGGTGTCTAGCCGACAGTGCACCGCTGTCTGGCAACATGTGGCTTGCATGTGCATGAGAAGCAGGACACGGCCATGTTCGCATTCAAATCCAATACAGTCGACTCCCAGTAATTCAAAGTCGCTTAATTGGAAGTTTTGGTTAATTAGAAATGAGCAAGTGGTCCCATCAGTTTTGCATGCAATCGTATAGAAAAAAATGCTCGATAATTCGAAGTTAAAAACCCATAATATTGGTTAATTAGAAGTTTTTTCAATCGACAGTCTCGTCGCGACCGTAATTCTACAGTAAAATGGGGAACTTTTCATATGCCAAAACATCTGCCGGACCGCCCTGGTGTCTTCGCTATCACTACTGTCCGCAGCGCCACAGATCTTGAAGCGGCAATCTTTTTAACGCTGGCGAATCGCATCGGCGGCATCGACTGACTCTTTAGTTGACTTTTGTCGAGACTCGAGTGTGTCACCTCGTCACCCGCGCGCTGGGTTGATTCCACACGTGTTTCCGCGCTTCTGATTTTGAGTGTTGTGGTGGTGACATACGTTTGATAATGGCAACTCGTGGCCCTTACGGAACGCTAGACCTAGCGACGAAAGTCGAAGTCTTCAAGGAAGTTGACCAGGGAGGCACCGCCAAACAAGACATTGCAAGAAAGTACGGCATTAAGCCTAACACGCTGTCGACTTTCATAAAGAATAAGCGCTCAATATTGGATGCGTATGAAAGTGAAAAATTCAAGACATCGCGGAAGCGGATGCACACCGGCGCCTACCCCGAGTTGGAGGAAGCACTGCTGATTTGGATCAGAGAGGCACGAAACAACAAACTTCCTCTCAGTGGTGAAGTCGTCACGGCAAAAGCGTCATCGCTTGCTGAAATGTTGGGCATCAACGACTTCGCTGCTTCGGATGGGTGGCTTACGCGTTTCAAACATCGCCACGACTTGATTTTTAAAAGCGTGTGAGGGGAGAAGGCGTCAGTCGATGAGGAAACGTGCCTGACATGGAAAGCGGGCAAGCTTCACGAGTACCTCGAAGAATACCAGCCGGCAGACATTTTTAATGCAGACGAGACTGCGCTTTTTTATCGGCTGCTACCGGACAAGACCCTGACATTTAAAGACGACGACTGTTCTGGAGGCAAAAGAAGCAAAGAGAGAGTGTCAGTGCTAGTCGCGGCGAACATGACTGGCTCAGAACGGTGTCGCCTGCTTGTGATCGGGAAGGCTGCCAAGCCTAGGTGCTTTAAAGGCGTGAAGACGCTTCCTGTGGATTATGCCTCGAACAGAAAGGCGTGGATGACATCCGATATATTTAAGGACTGGATCACCAAACTCGACCGCAATTTCGCACAATCAAGCCGTAAGGTGTTGTTCCTTGTAGACCAATGTAGTGCCCACATGAACGTACCTGCCTTGAGTGCCATCCGTCTTGTGTACCTGCCTGCAAACACGACGTCCGTGTTGCAGCCCATGGACCAGGGCATAATAAAAAATGTGAAGGTATTGTATAGGCAGCATCTCGTCGAGCGCATGCTTTTGTGCATGGACAACTCGTCGCAATACGAGGTGAGTTTGCTTAGTACCATCAACATGCTAGCACGAACTTGGACCCGCGTGAAAGAAGAAACCATCGCCAATTGTTTCCGGGCCTGTCGTTTCATGGAAAACTCGGGGGATGCTTCTCCTTGTGCGCCAGTGGAAGTGCAAACAAATGAGCTCGACGACGGTAGCTTTCACGCCGCTCTCGGTGACGTCCGTTTTGACGAGTATGTCGCTGTGGACAGCAACGTTGAAACATGCGGTCCACTAACGGACAGCGAAATCGTGCAGATGGTTCGGCCCCATGACTGCATTCCTGAAAATGACGATGATGACGACGACATCGGAAATGAGCCACCACCGAGGGCTGCCGATGTAGCTGCGGGTCTTGCTCTTGCGCAGCGGTTTTTTGTTGGAGAACACAACGCCGAAGAAGCACTTCGACACGTGTATTCCTTACAAAACTTGCTAGCCGCAGCCAGATTCGGCAAGCAGAAGAAGATGACAGACTATTTTTCCTCAAAACTGTCGCGCTTTTAAACTAATAAAAGTGCCGTTTTTAGTGCTTTTTGCTTAATTCGAAGTTCGTTTAATTCGAAGTTTTTTGCGGTTCTCGTGAACTTCGTATTAACGGGAGTCGACTGTAGCAGGTTATTTTTTTCTCTCTTGTCTGTTTTTGTGTTCGTGATTTGCCTCCAATCTGCTCGAAGTTCTCGCTCTGCTTGACATTGTGTTTCATTTTTAGTGGGTTTTTTTTTCGTTCACTGAATATGAGTAGCGGTACGAGAAGGTAGTACTCAGCTGTGTTTAAACTAGAGGTTGTTGAGTTTGCAGAAGGGAATGAAAATATGGCTGCTCAGAGTCGCTTTGGTGTATTAGAAAAAAGCGTGCGCTATTGGCGGGTGCAGAGAGGAAGCGGCAGATGTGCAGTCCTTGGAAAATGTCATTTCGTGGGCAAAGTGTGGTTCATCCGCAGCTCGAGAATACGCTAGGGAACTTTGTGTGGGAAGTTCATGCGTGCTCGCTGCCAGTGACCGTGGATACCATTCGCAAGAGAGCTGTGTAACTCGCTCGAGAAGCTGGGCTCACGAGAGACGATTTTCGTACACCAAACTCTTGGGTGCATCAGTTCATGAAATGCAAAGGATTTTCCTTCCGGTGGCGCACATCCATCTGTCAGAAGTTTTCAGACGAGTTCGAGGACAAGCTCATAAACTTTCAGAGCTTTGTGAACTGGCTTCGGGAGCAGAACGACTACATGGTGGGACAGATTGACAATGCCGATGAGACCCCCGTGTGGTTTGACATGCCTTCATCGACCATGGTCATTCAGCGTGGCGCCAAGGATATGAAGCTGTTGTCCACTGGCAACGAGCACTCGCGCTTCACTGTCATGTTGGCATGCATGGCAGATGATAGAAAGCGTCTGCCCTTCATCATTTTCAAACGTAAGACAATGCCGAAGGAAGTGTTCCCGCCCGGTGTTGTCTTTCGCGTCAACAAAAAGGGATACATGGACGAGGCCATGATGCTCGAATGGATACGAGAAGTCTGGAACCGTCAGCCAGGTGCACTGCTACATTTTTGCAGCATGCTGGTGTTAGATGCGTTTTGTGGTCACTTAACTGATGCTTTGAAACGCGCACTGGGCAATGTAAAAATGGACCTCGCCGTGATACCAGGTGGTATGACGTCCACCCTCCAACCGATCGGCATTGTGCTAAACAAGCCGTTCAAGAACCGAGTGTGGCTGGAGTACAAAAAGTGGATGTCCGGCGACAACCCAAAGACACCGACGGGCCGCCTACAGAGGCCTCCGCTTGCGACTGTTTGTGGCTGGGTGCTTTCTGCCTGGCGTTTCTTGCC
This sequence comes from Rhipicephalus microplus, assembly GCF_043290135.1. NCBI lineage: Eukaryota > Metazoa > Arthropoda > Arachnida > Ixodida > Ixodidae > Rhipicephalus > Rhipicephalus microplus. The sequence goes on along the minus strand of NC_134710.1, from coordinate 143,956,086 downwards.
AGATTCCATGGTGGAAAATGCTTTTAAGAAATATTCCATCAGCAACTCGCTCTATGGCACGGAAGACAATGCACTGTGGCAGGCGGTCAGCGACAAACTCATCATCAGAAGACAGTGATGCTTCGTCTGACGAATAGGAACAGTTGCGATGGTGGTTGAGGGGAGCTCCGACGATCGGGGTGCGGTGCGCCCAATTCGCAAATAAATGTCGTTCGGCAATTTTGGGTTGTTTTCCTTTTTTCTTTTTCGGTAACCTGAACTTGGGGGGTAGACCTATGTTCCCACTCGGCCTATAGTCCGGTTTATAGGGTAGTCAATTTTTCAAGGTATGCGAGTTCAAGTTAACATGATATTACTGTAATGAGCGAGATAGCTTTATATAGAGACATACAAGACATCGTGATGTAAAAGGAAAATATAGCCCACGACATATTGAAAATCAATTTTAATGTGCACGTCGCAGAACTAAGCAAGATTTGAAGCTCCTCGCAGTGCTGACATCAACGGAGGGGAAATGTAAACAAACCTAGGTTACGAGTTTGTCTTGGCTGGTTGCTGGCACGCGCCTTGACTTGAGACACCTTTGATTTCCTCCTCCGTGCCTGCGGCTTCACGTGTGCCGGCTGTGAGTGCGGCTATCGCGCGCGACAGCTACGTCACAGTTTTGCGTGGTCACGCAGCCAGTCCCGGAACTGCTCCTGCCTAGCTCGATGCTCTTTGAAACTGAGTCTGGGCGCTCTAAAAACGTCTCTAAATAAATAACTGTACTCATGCAAACGAGGCTTCCAGCCGTGATAAGTGCCTATTGTGACAAAGAAAAAAAAACTAAATGCAAAACTATTGTGTCAGTGCTCATTGAAGCAAACAAACAAAATCTGGAATAGTCATATTGTCAGATATTTAGCGCAACCTTCACTCTCGCAAACACACAAACACTCACACAACCACCCGAGTAACACACGCGACACATGACACAAGGAATAGTCCTTTGCACCAGTGCTAATATCAGAGAACAATGTGAATTTCTTGATAACCCTTTTATGGGTTTCTCAAATATTTCTCAGCTTTCCCGCTAGGATCAAATGCATGCACAGTAAGGGTACAAGGAAAAAAGGAATCAGAGATGTCAAGAAATTGCTGACTAACCCCAAGGTCCTGCAATCCGTACAGCTGCCAATGGATTGAAAGGGCTAAGCAAGGTGGAGACCACACGGACCCAACTCGGCAGCTGCAGCGCCGGACGGGGAGTGTTGCGCGCAGGGAAACCCCATGGGTCCGCAAGCACAAGGTGGGCCACACGCTCAGGAAAGCGTATTGCATACGAGGCAGCCAGAAAGCCACCCATGCTGTGTCCCAGCAATACAAAGCGGTCGAGACCGACCTGTGCTCGCCATTCTTCAATGCCTACAGTGAGAAAAATGCTCAATTAAATAATTGCAATAAAATTAATGAAGATTACTATTTTTTAACAGTCATTATCATCACACATGCTCAGTACCACATCTTGCCTTAGTCAGCCAACTAGAAGATGCCTCAACTTCCACTGAAGAAAACATCGCACAACACAAGTCCTCCTGAGAACTCACTCAATCACAATGTAAAGTAAATGTCAAGGCACCTTTTAATTTATGAACTGCCCTATCCCTATGAACAAACGGAATGTTCCAAAAGCAAGCTGTCCTCAATGCACTTAAGTGCAAAATGTTGTTTTGGTTCACTTTTTTTTGCAGTTTCCGTATTTTTGTTCTTGTTAAATCTAGGGCACCGATATGCAACCATGGTGCTTGCTTTATCCTAGACCTCACAGACATCTGGCACAATGCTTAATTGTGGCTGACACAAGTAGAACCACTTCATGGCAACCGCATTCATGGACCTAAGGTTAATTACATGCGATCCCCCTTCTTGATTTGCCAGTGCGGCCCTCTGCTGTTTTTCAAAGGTTCCAATAGGAGCTAGAAGACGTGATATTGCTAGAGTGAAGGCCCCAGAGACCAGGAGGCATTTCGCGACATTTCCACTAGAGAAAGGGCACACGTGCCGTGGAATCGTGAAAAAGGCGAATTGCTACAAGGGTCGGCTCTGATATTTTATAAAGGTTTTAATGCAAGAAGATGCTACTATGCTTAGCTAAACTCTTCATTAATTTGCTCAGGCTCATACATTACATTTCTTATATCTGAGACTACAAGTGCCTCGTTATCTTATACTGAATGTATTGCTGAAATGTGTTGTGCTTGGAATACACTAGTTCTGCACCTGTCACTTGTATTTCGTTTCGATGAATCCCACCACATTAAAGGCACATAGCTATAAGCAGTCACTTAAACCAATAATGAATGTAAAGATAATTAAAACGCACATAGGCTGTACACAAGCTGTACACTACTAAGCGGTGCGCAATAACGTAACAAGAATAGCTACCAACTCGCCCAAGCAAATACCCTTATAGAAATACACTTCAGCACTTTCATTATTAAGCGTGAAGTCTGAACCAGCTTCAGGAAAATAATTTTCTTTCTTTTTTTTTTTTCAGAAGTTGCACTCTTACTCTGCACAAACTGGTATTCAGCCTCCAAAGAATCCCTTGAAAGACGTGGTCGTGAACTGCGGCCAAAGCCCAGCAAATCAAAACAGTATGTCGTGCGGTCTTGGGCAAGATAATCCAGGTTGAGCAGCCACAGAGCCACTCCTGCACCAAAGCCATGCACCAGCACAAGTGGCACACGCTCCTCCTCTACAGCTTCTTTGGTGCCAGGGCCAAGTTGGAGGGTACTTATTTGGTGGTTGCCCTTGCAGCCCAGGATCGAGTCTATCGTGATGTATGTTGATCGAATGGGCAGCTTCACATCTTCGAAAAACAACAAACCCATACACAATAAAATGAGTGTCACTGTCAGTCTGGGACTTTTCTTTTTTACAAGACCTATTTCACAATGATGGCACGATTCTAAGAAAAATGGGTGATGACACGAGCGTTGGCATACTTATTGTATTACGTCTTCAGAGTTTTTATGACATCAAAAGCACTTGGCTTCAATAAAATCTCTGCACACCAGCTCACAACACATCATCATAGAACTTATGATGTAGTTCATACAAAAACACACCAAGACGACACCAGCATCACCTCTAGAACCTGTTATTTTACTTTTTTGAATGAAATTCCAATCCCTATAAGGCCTAGAACCACAGTTGTAAGTCAGGAATCGCAGGCCCATAATTTACAGAGAATAACTGTTTCTAACAACAACTTTTGGCTGCCCAAAGATCAATATACCATTACATCTTAATAATTAGTTTGCCCCACTACTGAGACCGCTGCAGCTGCTGCATGTGATTACAAGAAATATGTACAGCACTCATTTATTAGTACTACTAAGCATATCCTATAGCCTGTGCATTTTGAGCTATGCGGCAATCATCTTTTTTTTTTATAGTTCATATCGCTGATACAAGAACTTAAGAAAAAAATGCAATTAATGAAAAACGCAACACGAAGTAATTGCAAAATTAGGAGTCATCAGTCACTGTATGTTGATGCAGCTAAAACAAAGAAGATATTTAAAAAAAGATAAATAAATATTCAGAACTGTCTGCAGCTGTGCATACATACATGCATGCCTCAAATACCTCATTGTATTTCCAAATGAAAACATGTGTCGTAATTGTTCTCAACAGTTTTTATTTGGGGTGCAGTAAACTTGAAAAGTGGCCAAAAAAATCTGTTTTGCTGCAAGGACAAAACTATAAATGTGATACGAAAAAACTTGAAATTATGCAATTAAGGCCAACAGCTAGCTCCTTAGCATCCGATCTGGCTCTATCATATTGAGGCATGCCACCATTGATGAACGAGCCGCTGTGGCTCATACTTGTTTTGGGCTGAGGAGAAGAAGAGAACATTTTCGTTGTTTTGGTTTAGGTGAATTCTTGGCTGTAGGTCTTGTTTTGCTCATGACATTATTGGTGGAGACGCTGGGTACGTGTACTTCGGCTGTGTTGGCCATCTTGGAGACAGCTACATCTCCCAGAGCAAGAAACAGCCGCCGCCTGCGTGGGTTACCCCGCTAATTTGGTCTCTTGGCATCGACACCCAGAAAGATGGCAACCCCGATGACAAGCCAAGTGGTGCAAACCAGCGATGCCCATGGTTCTCTTCTTGCGCATGTTTTTCATGAGCCACAGACGCCAAAGCCGTTCCGTGGAGACATTTTCGAGGATGTTGATGACTGGCTCGACCACATTGATCGGGTTGCCAGTATCAACGAATAGGACGATGTTCGCAAGCTGCACAAAGTTCGCAAGCTGCACAAGTTCGACTATTCAGCACCGCCAGTCGAGATCACCATCGCCTCGCCGGTCTAAGTCACCCAGTTCCGCAGGGGAAACTAGGAATGGCGACTTCTGGGAATGAAGTCGCGGTCCGGCAAACTGTAAAAGACTCTCCTTCGACGCAACAACCCTACAAGGACTATTCCGACTTTGCAGTGTTCTCCAACGACAGAAAGATCGTTTCTGCCGAAATCGCCGTCTTCATCGACAATCATGCTATCAACGTTCTCGTCGACACCGGCGCCGACTATTTCGTAATGAGCGCCACACTAGCATCTGAACTCAAGAAGGTTACCACACCGTGGCAAGGACCCCAGTTGCGCACGGCAGGTGGCCATCTGGTGATGCCTACTGGTATACGCACGGCACGCCTTTGAATACGTATGTCGACATTTGCCAGCTCTTTTCTCGTATTGCGCGTGTGCTCTCGGCCGGTCATTCAAGGAATGAACTTGAACAGCAGTGTCACTGCTGTTCAAGAAAATAACGGTTTTACACCTTTTCGCTTAGTCCACGGTCTCGAGGTCACGCCGATGCTCAACCCCATGCTCCTGCCCGACAACATAGAAATATACCACAATAACGGTTTCACACCTTTTCGATTAGTCCACGGTCCCGAGGTCACGCCGATGCTCAACCCCATGCTCCTGCCCAACAACATAGAAATATACCACAATAACGGTTTCACACCTTTTCGATTAGTCCACGGTCCCGAGGTCACGCCGATGCTCAACCCCATGCTCCTGCCCGACAACATAGAAATATACCACAAAGATGCCGCCAAATTTGCACAGTGCGCAGAAAAAGCCCATCAACTTGCTCGTCACCGTATTCAATATCACCAAACCGCAGACGCGCGCCGCTACGATCTTTGTCACCGTGAAGTTATTTTCAAGCCTGGTGATGAAGTCTGGGTGTGGACCCCTATCTGATAGCGTGGCCGTTCAGAAAAGCTTCTTCGCCGCTACTTCGGCCCTTACAAGGTCGTATGACGTCTCAGCGACGTTAGTTACGAGGTTCTCCCAGAAGACACTTCGAGACGTTCCGGTCGCCCTCCGCAAACTGAAGTAATTCACGTTTCACGGCTCAAACCATACCTTTTCACGCTGTGAATTACCAGTGCAGTGACTGACATTATTAGTAACTTCGCGTTTCTTTTTGTCTCATTTTTTTTTCTTACCTTCTTTCCTATTTTTCTTATTTCTCATTTGACTTTTGACTCCATAACCGACTACGTTTTTCTGCCTTACGCCATTCATTTTTCTTGCATAGTAATTTTTGTCTCGTTTTCTTTTTTTTTTTGCCTTCATGTACAGCATCGAGACGATGCTTCTTGGGAGAGGGGGTATAATGATGCATGCCACCATTGATGAACGAGCCGCTGTGGCTCATACTCTTTTTGGGCTGAGATAACAAAGAGAACATTTTCGTTGCTCTGGTTCAGGTAAACTCCTGGCTGTAGGTCTTGTTTTGCTTGTTACAATATCGTGGTATGGGCCAGGAAGCATATTCTTGCTCCGTGGTACGGGCACATGAAACCTAGGCAATTCATTTATTAAGAAAGAGTGCTTCAAACGTGCACGAAAAGAAAAAGCACTTATGGCCTCGCCTCAGTTCAGTACCTATGCCTTGAACTTTGCATCGCCACCTATGTCAATGAGCGCGTTACAGGTACAATGCGATGTTTTCTATGCGGTAGACAGGTTGCTGATGTTAGTGGAGCACTAGCTATGCAGGTATGCACAGCAGATAGTAGGCAAAAAATTAACTGCGTAGTTTTGTTTGCCCGGGGTGCATGCCGTCTGTTAGCACTGTCTTTTCTGAGACTGGTTCATCCGTTAAACATCCTAAGTACATAAACACATGCTGCGAGCAGTACTGTAATCATTGCTGTCTACATCTCTGTGCTTGCAACAATTTTTTTTTTATGTTAGCTCGCCTCATAAAGCACTTTAAAAGGTAATTGTCCCTTAAGGCATATTCTCGGTGAATTTTCAAGCACATCGGTATGTCTTTACCTACTATTTAAGTATCATATACAGTCGAACCCCTTTATAAATAAGAGACACTAATATAAAAGACAAATGGGTAACAAACACCAGTGTGCCTACAGTAAAATACAGGTAGATAAGGAAGTGCATACAAGGTACCCTATTTATTTATAAGACATATCTCAGATAAAAGACAAGACTTGCTGCCCGGAGCATGCCTCTTATAAAATGGTTCAACTGTGTTTCTTTTATGCAATGATAATTTCTTAGTATGAAGGAGCTTTAAGAGTTTCATATTTTTGTGTTAACTATGAAGCTATCAAGTGAAGAGGAAATGTGCACGTCATGGGCCCTCTCTTCTCCATTTTTCGTCATTTCTTGTCAACAGTTCGGAGCCTCTCACGCAAAATTTACAGTTTGCACTTGACAGTTCTTTAGTTCCTTTCGCGACCAGCAATTGTCCTTTCACTGTAGCGAGTATTGATGCCAAATGTATAGGCTTCTATTACTAAGATATTCTTGCACTCGTTTACTTCCAGTGCAGTAGTTTACTTGACATCACCGCATATTTTCCCAACTTCTTACATTTTCCATATAGTATAATCTGAAATGCCGAAGTTCAAGACTAGCACTATTCTTAAAAACGTATGCGTGGAGGCGGCCAAACTGGTTCCAAATTTACTTCAATGCCAGTGCTGTCAGAACAATTTTATGCTCCTAATGATTCTAGTCATGATAGTGACTGACATTAATAATTCTTGCGGTTTAACATCCTGAAACTAACATATGATCATGACAGACGCCGTAGTGGAGGGCTCTGGAAATTTCGACCACATAAGGTTCTTTAACGTGCACCTAAATCTACGCACACGGGCCTCAAGAATTTTCGCCTCTATCGGAAATGCAGCTACCACGGCCAAGATTCGATTCCGTGACCTGCAGGTCAGCCGAGTGCCTTGTGATAGTGACTCGGAACACCAGTGCAATTGCAATGGCACCTCTTATGAAACAACTTCACCTAGTCACAAATGCAGACTCGACTTTTGACTGAGCGTTGGCTGCCCTGCATCTCATGTCGGAACACAGTTAATCATTTTATAACCACTATTTTGGCATGCTTTTGCTGAATTATATGTTGCACATGATGATTTTCATCTTTTAAGTAATGCCATTTTGCAAATTATTGCTTCCTGAACTAGTGTCTTGACAATGTCATTAGAGAACTTGTCAAGTACAATTTTTTTTAAATCAATGAAATCATTTGCTATTACTCATTTCAGCCATAATTCTTACACAATCCATGTTGAACCTTGTAAACTTTGTGCTTCATAAATTTAACAACTTCCTGAAATTATTGAGGATGTGACTAGAGAGCAGCATAAAAATGTTTTATTGTATGCCATCAACCTGTAATAATTCTGCACACATGTACGCAAACATGATTCTCCTATCAATGAGGGCACAGCATTCCCTTCTGTAATCACAATGCCAATAATTTACTGAAGAGCTACGTATACTCATGTCCTACTGCAGCAGCCAGCACTCCCACCAGAAAGTAGACTATTATTGTGGATAGTGTCACTGCTTCTTGTGTAGCATGATACCATTGGCACAAACTGATTGCATCACATGTTTTGCTTTTACTGCCAAAAAGCAGCCAGTGCATTATTTGAATCTGAACACCAATAAAATTGTTGCACTAGAGGAACGTGTCGCAATGGTGCTAGCAAGCCACTAAGCAACAGTGGCACATGGCATGGGACTGCATAATGGTACCAGAAGCTTTGGGAAAAAATTTCTGACACAGTAGCACTAGCAGTACCCTACTTCTATAAGGAGAAGACATGGCACGAACTCTACATGCCATGCGCTGATGCGTTGTAACCCATACATTTGGCTGGTGCTTATAAAAAACAGACACACACAAACACTGAATGACTATTGCTTTTATTTCTTTCAGACATCTGATTAAAAATAAAAAAAAATATTACATAGCAAATACATGTGACAGGATGTCATTTGGTTACACCATTCAAAAATTGCACTCTCTTATCAGAGGTCTGGCTAATAGAGGTCTAGCAGATGCATGCACTTTACTCCATATGCATAAACAAAAAGAAGAAAATCATAGGCAAATTATAACCAAAATGTAACAACCACATAAATCATGATATTGTAGAAAAAGCTCACCGCGCGCGCGCGCGCTTGTGTGCGTGTGCGTGTGTGTGTGTGTGTGTGTGTGTCCACATCAGCCAGACTTTGCATGATAAAGAAGCGCAATTTCAGAATGGCATAACCAAATGACACTCTGTCACAATAAATACGTGCCACACGGTCTTAGTGTAGTTTGTTTTTACCCAGTTGTGTAAAAGAAATAAAACCAATTTGCAGACAGTGCTCGTTTGCATCCGTTTTTTTAAACCACTATATGTTCTATGAAACCCTACAAGCCTAAAGATAACGTCTATTAATGTCACTTACATTTGCCTGCAACATCCTATCAGTGCTGCTATAACATGATGCAGACGAGATTCTGATTATGAATGGTACTGTTTTAAATGCTGGCTGGAGATAAGTGTAGGTATCTTTAGGATGTGTGGGCAGTTCAAAACAACACATTCTATGGACACCTACAGAACATAAATGGTTTACTTGGATATACTGTTCTCAGCAACACGGGATTTTCTTTTATATACTGTACCGAAGCATAGTGGCGCCAGCTCTGTGCCAGCGTGAAAGAAGACGTTGACGTCCGTGTGTGGCTCGTGCTTGCCGGGTCCCTGCCTGTACCAGCTTGTTGCGGCTAACGTTTCTGGAATAATAACCTGTGTTTTTACGCAACCTTGCTCGTTGCATTTGGTGGAAACGTGCTGGGTAACGTCCTGGAGCTCCGCAGCCGTAAGCTACCATCTCAGTCCACGATGACCGAGCGCGTCGATCCCCCACAAGGCTCTTCCACGCTGCCACCCGTCATGTGTTCTGGTGTACTTCGTCTGCGTGACCCACCAGTATACAACGACGCTGAAGATCAAGATGTCGAGGACTGGCTGGCAGAGTACGAGCATGCCAGCGCGATTAACAAGTGGGATGACCCTGCGAAGCTGATTCACGTCATCTTCTACTTGACGGATTTGGCCAACCTATGGTTCACCAACCACCAAGCCGCATCCCCACCTGGTCGGTTTTCAAAGAGGCCGTCACCTCGTTTTTCGGTCGTCCAGCCATGCGTAAGCTTCACGCTGAACTGGGACTGCGGGGACGATTTCAGCGAAATGGTGAGAGCTTCACAAGCTACATTGAGGATGTGATCAGCCTCTGTAGGCGAGTTGATGACAGGATGACGGAGGCTGACAGAATAAAGAACATAATGAAAGGCATTGATGACGACGCTTTTCATATGCTTGTGGCCAAAGACCCACAGACCGTCACGGCCTTGATTCAGATGTGTCAAAGTTTCGATGAGCTGCGCAAGCAACGAGTTTCTACACGTCGCGCTAATACGCAGACAGCTGATATTTCGGCCTTGGAGTGCAAAAGCAGTGGCCCCGACTACAGCGTGTTAATGCCTCAAATTCAACAGTACATCCGGGAGGAAGTTGCTCGACAGCTCTCTCTTGTCGCCACCATCAACGAGACCCCCACAACACTGGACCACTCACTTCGCCGTGCTATTCAGACGCAAGTTGCCGAGGCTCTCCCTTCGCCCACATCCCCAATATCAGTGGCTGCACCGCTGACTTATGCAGAAGCCGTCCGCCGACCTTCTGCCCAACCGCCGCTCCCTTCATACAGTCCATCCACCAACTACTACAGGTCACCAGTTTCAGTTTATCCGGTAAATCGGCCCATTCCATCACCTCGAGCACCTGCCAACTCTTGGCGTACTCCGGATAACCGGCCCATCTGCTACAACTGTGGTATTTCAGGACATGTCGCGCGCTACTGTCGTCGCCGTGGATTCTATTTTAATGATGTGCAGCATTCCGGCAACATACCTCGGCCATCAGAATCGCATGTGACACCTGATTCGCATGACCCCCGCTCACGTCGACCAGACTTCAGCCGACGTCGATCTCCTTCACCCCGTCTTCGGTCTCCTTCCCCCATGCTTCGCCGTTCCAACCACGAACAGGAGGAAAACTGACAGTCGCAGTTCCTGAGGCAAGAGCTGCGCCACCGACGAAATTTCCAAGGCCTCATCTATCGCCCCCTAACGAGATTGCCGTGTTTGTGGACGGTTTCGCCACAACTGCTCTTGTCGACACAGGTGCCGCTATTTGTATAATCAGTGAAGTGTTATGCCGCAAACTGAACAAAGTGACGACTCCACTGGTCGAAATTTCTTTACGCACGGCGAGTTCGCAACACGTCCAACCTTCTGCCACATGCACTGCTCGTGTTGTGATTCAAGGAGTGCTTTACATCGTAGAATTTGTCGTCCTTCCGCATGCGTCGCATGAAATCATCCTGGGATGGAACTTTCTTTCCGCTAATCATGCGGTTGTCGACTGCGCTCGTGCTCAACTCGTTTTGTTTCCATTCAGCACGACATTCATAGATCTCCCTCGCTCACCCAAAAAGGTGATCGTCGCCGCTGACGTCGTCATTTCTGCTTTTTCGGTCACCGCGGTATCTCTTTTGTGCAACTCCGTTTCCGATTCAACTGCCCTATTTATGCCGTCACAAGAATGCGCTCGTCGCCGGAACCTTGTCGTCCCGTTTGCCGTCATAACACTTGCCGATGGCTCCAGTGCCGTGTACGTGTGCAATCCGTTCCCTTGTCCCGCTACCTTATTGCATGGCGAATGCATTGGAAGTCTTGACACTTATGATGACATCTTTCCTTTCGATGCCCGTTCTGATACGACACCGATGTTTGTGGATGCTGTCACAGCTGGCACCGCGCCCTCACTACCTGACGAAGACGTTTTGTTGCGCAGCGTAGACACCGGCCTTACGCAAGACCAGCGCAATCAGCTCATTCAACTACTTGACCGTTTCCGCGCCTCCTTCGACCACGGACAACCTCCCTTGGGACGCACGTCAGTTGTCGCTCACCATATCGACACCGGTCATCATACTCCACTTCGTCAGCACCCCTACCGCGTCTCGCAGGCCGAGCGTGACGTCATCACTCAACACGTCGACGAGATGCTGCAACGTGGTGTTATTCAGCACTCACACAGTCCTTGGGCTTCGCCAGTGGTCCTCGTGCGAAAAAAGGATGGCTCCATCAGGTTTTGCGTGGATTATCGTCGACTAAACAACATAACACGCAAGGATGTTTATCCCCTGCCACGCATTGATGACGCCTTGGATTGCCTTCAAGGTGCGGAGTTTTTCTCTTCACTGAATCTGCGCTCTGGATATTGGCAAGTACCAATGGCTGAACCAGACCGTCCAAAAACGGCGTTTGTGACCCCTGACGGCTTATTTGAATTTAATGTAATGCCCTTCGGTCTTTGCAATGCGCCTGCGACTTTTGAAAGAATGATGGACAGTGTCCTCAGGGGACTTAAATGGCACATCTGTCTTTGCTATTTAGACGACATAGTTGTATTCTCGGCGAATTTCGAAACTCATCTTTCCCGTCTGGAACAAGTTCTCCAGTGCCTTACGGCAGCCGGGTTGCAACTTAACTTCAAGAAATGTCGTTTTGGCGCCCGCAAACTCACAATTCTCGGCCACGTCGTTTCAAAAGAAGGAATATCGCCAGATCCTGCCAAACTGCGTGCCGTTGCCGAGTACCCCAAGCCTACTACCCTAAAGGAGCTTCGTAGTTTCATAGGCTTGTGTTCCTATTTTCGGCGTTTCATTCGCAATTTTGCCTCTATAATTGCCCCTCTGACTCAGCTTCTCTCCCGTAGCACGGACCTCTCTGGCTGGAATTCCCACTGCGATGAGGCATTCACGGCGCTACGCCGGCTACTCATCTCTCCGCCAGTTCTCCGCCACTTCGATCCCAATGCACCCACTGAAATTCACACGGATGCAAGCGGTGTCGGCCTCGGTGCCATTCTCGCTCAACGCAAGGATGGCTGCGACGAGTACGTTGTCGCCTATGCCAGCCGTACACTAACGAAGGCAGAGTCCAACTATTCCGTCACGGAAAAGGAGTGCTTGGCTATCATTTGGGCTATAGGAAAATTTCGCACCTACCTTTACGGACGCCAGTTTGATGTTGTCACAGATCACCATGCCTTATGCTGGTTAGCGTCCATGAAAGATCCTACTGGCCGCCTCGCTCGTTGGGCTTTACGCCTTCAGGAATACGATATCCGTGTTGTTTATCGCTCAGGACACAGACATTCAGACGCCGATGCACTATCCCGTTCTCCACTGCCTCCTGACCTTGCCTGCTTATCAACTGCCATTTGCGATTCGTCATCGTTGAGCATCACTGACATGCCATCCGAACAGCGCAAGGATCCCTGGATCAATTCTTTGCTCGACGTCCTCTCTCACAGTTCGTCAGAAACGACTTCACGCTCCCTCTCTCGTCAAGCAAGACACTTTGCTGTCCGTGAAGGCTTGTTGTATCGCCGCAATTACGTGACGGATGGCCGTAGGTGGCTCCTTGTCATCCCTCGTCATTTGCGTTCGGACATCTGCGCTGCCTTTCACGATGACCGCCAGTGTGGCCACGCTGGAGTATTTAAGACTTACTCTCGCCTTCGTCTAAGATACTACTGGCGCGGCATGTATCGGCACGTTCGCCAGTACGTTCGGTCATGCACCACGTGTCAACGACGCAAGACGCCTTCTCACAGCACTGCTGGCCCTTTGCAACCCTTACCCTGCCCAGCGAGACCATTCGACCGCGTCGGAATTGATATTTATGGTCCTCTACCCAACTCTCTTCGAGGCAACCGGTATATTATCGTCGCCGTGGATCATTTAACACGCTACGCTGAAACATCTGCGCTGCCTGCTACCACTGCGAAAGACGTTGCGTCCTTTCTTCTTCACCATCTCATTTTGCGACACGGTGCACCTCGTGAATTACTCAGTGACCGTGGACGCGTGTTTCTCTCGAACGCCGTCGACGAGCTACTCAAGGCATGTCGCACTGTCCATAGGAAATCCTCGGCATACCATCCCCAAACCAATGGCATGACAGAACGCTTTAACCGTACCCTTGGAGATATGCTTGCCATGAACGCCTCTGACGACCACACTAATTGGGACCAAGTGCTCCCTTTTGTCACGTACGCATACAACTCTGCGCCACAAACAACCACTGGCTTTTCTCCTTTCTTCCTTCTGTACGGACGTGAGCCATCATGCTCCATGGACACCATTCTCCCTTACAAGCCTGATGTTTCCGAAGCGACGCCTGTTTCCGAAGCAGCTGCTTATGCCGAAGAGTGTCGTCAACTCGCTCGCTCATTTACCGCACAAGACCAATGGCGCCAGAAAACTGACCACGATTCCTCTGCGTCTACTGTACACTATAACCCAGGAATGCTGGTTTGGCTCTGGGTCCCGTCTACCCCTCCCGGTCTTTCCCCGAAGCTTTCGTCGAAATACCATGGCCCCTACCGTGTGGTGCGGCAAACATCTCCTGTCAACTATGAAGTTGAGCCCATTGATCCACCCTCGGACCAACGCTGCCGTGGGCGTGAAACAGTACACGTATCACGCCTCAAACCGTGCTATGACCCCCTTGTCGTGTCCTTTCCCTAGGTCGCCAGGTTGGCTCCTTTCTGCGCGGGGAGTAATTGTACCGAAGCATAGTGGCGCCAGCTCTGTGCCAGCGTGAAAGAAGACGTTGACGTCCGTGTGTGGCTCGTGCTTGCCGGGTCCCTGCCTGTACCAGCTTGTTGCGGCTAACGTTTCTGGAATAATAACCTGTGTTTTTACGCAACCTTGCTCGTTGCAATACTTAAAACTAAGGTCTCTAATGCACCAATTCTGCATTTGTTGAACCAACTTTTTTTTCTTGAATCTATACTTTAATCTTCATCTTTATTACCACTGTGAAAAAAACCAAATCTTTAAGCCAGTGCTGGCCATTATTAAACAGTGACTATGACCTCAACATCTGGATTTTTCCTGAAAGCACTCAAACAGTGCTACTTGATCGAATTTAACATCACAGATGGGCCTTACAGAAATGTGGCACACCCTATGGGTGGAGAGCAAAAAACTATTGCAAATGCAACAACAAGAACATGACATCAAGGCTACTGATTAAATTGATTAGGCCAATTGCACATCACGATTTGCTAAACTTTATTTTCCACAGCTATCCACCTTGTTTTCAACGTATGCAATAAAGGAAGAGTGATATGGTATTATGTGTCATATCCGAGTATGCCAGTATGACATGCTCCTAGCCTTGTCCAAGTTAATCTGTGAAAATGAAAAATTTTTAGACTGAATTCACTGCAAACTAGGTTCGATTATATTTTTACACAAGTGACGACATGGCAAAGTTTAAAACTAGATTTCAAACACGTGACCCGTGAAACTTTGCTAGCCACCTGGTCCATAAATGAATGTCCTCCTCCAAAATATTTTTCTTTTCTAAATAAATATGTCCATGAACTCCACGGACATTACTGGTCAAGCACTTTAGTGATGCGCATCAGCAGACCACCACATTTAAAAACATAACTGTGAAACAAAAAAACTATTCTAGAATGGTGCTTAGATTTCAGCCATCCTGGATAGATATCAATACTGGTATGTTTTGGCAAAACCTAACCAGATGACAAACACCTTCAGAAATAGCTAATATTTGAGGTGTGGGAAAGACCTTTCAAATGATGTTAGCTGACAACGTCCAAGGGAACCTTGGACATTTCTCTTCCAGAATTTTCTTTTTTACTGTCTCAGTCCTCGCAGGACTAAATTTCATGATTGTGACCCACTAGCTGAGGTAAGTTTAAGACGCCCATTTCAGAAAATTTGTGGTTCATTTTTATTTCATTTTATTTTCCTTTGCCAATGTTTTCACAAGGAAACTTGTCTTCATTTAGGGGCTGAAGATAAGATTCCTTTTGCCCAAATATTATCTCCAGCACCATTCTTTGTTCAATGTCTTCTGATATCAATACTTTAACACCCGAATTCAGAAAAATTTGGTGTTCCTTATCCGTCTAAACTGATTTAGTATTTTACTTTAGGGTCCTTTGAAAAGAAAATTGTTACAAAGGCACAGGAGAATTAACTAACTTACAGGACAACAACTTTCGCTCAGCATCTTCAAGGTGCTCAGATGAAGTGGGGCACCATCGGATGTAACTAGAGATCCAACTGGGAACAAGGTCAATCAAGCTGCTCAACAAGGTGTCCGCCAGCAGGCATGTGTGTTTCAGCAGTCGCAACCTGTGCACCCCATGCACACAAGCTGTCGTCACACATACAAACATGCAAACACTACATGCACATATAATGCCCCTATTTTGTAGAACTCAACCAAAGTATTATCATTGAAAAACACCTTGCAATGTCGACAATGGTGCCAATGATACACAGCCAAAACTAAAATGGAAATTAATGGAACATTGGCCACAGAAGAGGCAATGTGAAATAATTGGGCTTCGGGTTAAAAAATTTCAATAATTAAAAAAAAACAGCATGGAACATGCTGTCAAATACACATTTTACAGTTTCATAATATTTAACAATTACATACTAAACAATCGTAGTAAAGCCTTGCGATGGACACCAGAAGACTGGCCATGTCAGCACATCGTTCGATGCCACAGTGCTGTGGGCAGGCATGCCTCCACACCTAATTGTTAATCCCCCATACACACCTTTCAAAAACATATAAACAAGAAGACAATTCACCAGCAGCACACATACTTTAAAAGGTGTTTCAAAAACAGTGCTTTCTTCTACAACATATATTGCGTAAAACCTAAAGTAGCTCTACCCACAAGAAGCTAATCAAAGAACATAACATTCTAAGCCTAGTGCAAAATTATGAGGGACAGCATGCAGCAGCATTTCAGAATTTCCCCAATATGACAAGAACCTGACACTTTGACTGGTAAGTGACATAAAGAGCAATAAGCAATACATGAATGTCAATTCCAAAATTTATTTATCACAACATTAGAGAAAAGCATCCATACATATAGGTATAAATAAGCAATAATGCCTGCGTCTTTCTCCAATACAGGCTAAGCCAATCAGCAATAGACATCTGAAATTTTATTCTACGGACTGACAAAAGAAATTCTGGTGCTCAAACACAATTTTTAAATTGGTTCAAATATTAGAAAAAAAGCAAAAATTATCAAATTAAATATTTTATCATTTATGAAGCAACACAAAATACAGAGTCTGTAAAGTCCATCCATCAAATAAAAAAAACATTTATGCTTGCATGCATTGCAGTGATGAAAGTGACATTTTGATTTTTGGAGCAGATTTAGAGGCAGAAAAATGACGCTTCAAAGCAGCCATTCTTTCAATTCAGTGGGGTTGCTTTATTTCACTAATTGCATAAAAATATAATTGAAAGATGGCTTTAGCACACGGCAATACAGTGAAAGATGGCTACAAAACTAAAGCTTAGATACAAATGGGACATGAGCAAGTGTAGCCATCTAGTGCCAAAACATAACTAAAGATACGTCTAGTCTCCACCGGTTCCATGTGTAACTAATTTTTGATAATTATGAGTAAAGCCATCAACGGTCATTTCCGTACGAAGTCTCGTGACTAGGAAAATCATTAATAGAAGCAAAAAGGTCAACAGATAAACTGGCTTTAATCATATGATATACAACCTATAAATCATCTGAAGTAATGAAACAAAAGAGTAGCACGCTATCAGATGCACATACACTGTTGTGTACAGTGAAAAAAAAAAGTGATAGTGCGGCCACTTACACTGCTTTTAAACACACAAACATTTGATGGGCCTGGCCAAACCATTCGTTAGAACAAATACATATATAATCTGCTTAAAAGCGAGCCATCCTTAACGAAGAACTAGAAAGTATTGAGTGTGCACTAGCTTATATGTTAATTCAAGAACACATTCCTCTCTTCATCAGCCATAGCTGCCCAAAAGAGAAATTCTACACATTACCCCCATGTCTCCCTCAAGACTGACACTTTTATTACCTTATATTTTTTTAAAGAAAAGTATTTACCAACATCGAATAGTGAATTGAATGAAACAGTATGGTCTATTCTATTTATATCCATATAGCTACACACAGCTGAAAAATAACAGAAAAGAAGGAGAGCCTTGCAGCGAAAGAACAGCGTGACACCACAAATTGAAAGAACTATCTTTTGCGTATGTATGCATGGGCCATTACGGCTCATAAGTGGTCAAAACTCGCTACACTATCAAGCTCTTTCACAATATATTCTCGTATATTTTCGAAAATGAACATCATCAACGGCCTAGCACAAGCTAATAAAATTCATGACACCGCACTCCCGTGTCTGAATTCCATGGCAGTGCTACTATCCACCTTTGTTTTCGTTTATTCTGACTCATTGAATCTCCCCTCTTGGTTGGAGTGCCCCTTTTTGTATTGCAGAAGGGTCACTTATAAACCAGGCTCAATGACTTTCCTGTTATAATATTTCCAATGTGTGTACATGAATGTTTCTCACACCCACCCACTTCAAAGCAATTAGTTAAATGAAAGATATAAGCCTCAATGGCCAAAAATAAACAAGGTATCCAAGTCGCACTTAGTATTGGCGGCTACACGAGTTGGTCTCTTCTGTAAAACACAATTTTACTTATATTGCACAAATTTCTGGCTCCTCGAGGCCAAATGAGACTTGCTCATAGGAAAGAAAGAAGCAATGTAAATTATAGGTTTGACATGTTTCAAAAGTAAGGCTATCAAAATCCTAGCCTGGATGCACAAGAGTTGCAATAAAATGCATTTTTGCTTCTATGCTGCTTCTGCTAACGAAACAGCGTACCTGAGCTACTGACTAAATCTTAATACCATGGAGGCCAACTTTGAGCCCTGATCCCATCTTTTCTACATACCCATATATTGGGATTCGCAAATATAATCTGCACAAGTACGTTTTTCACTGCTCAAGCATAATGTATCACTGAGGGTGACAATTTTCCTAGAGGTCTGACACTAGGTTTACCATGTCACTTCAACAAAGTACAAATTTTACTAAGCTGCAAAGGCATGTGCTTATGCTTAAAACAGTCATCACACCATTTCCAAGTGCTTTATGTCACAATTATGCTTTAGTTTCTGGTAATATTTTATCATGCCTTTCCAAGATAGGTCACCTCACATTACAGATAACTTATTTTATGGGAAGAAACCAAAGAAACAAAACTGGAAAACCTACAGGAAAGAAGGCATGTTGCGACAACTGTCCAGTTCAAGCACAATTGGGGGACTTTTCTTTTTTAGTAAAATGTTTGTACTGGTTTAGTGGCGTATGCATTTGAGTAAACCATATCCTCCATTGTACGATCGAAAGTTACTGGACGATAGTAAAAATAGAGCTGCCGCCTCACATCTAAAATAAACGCTCAAAGAGTTGACAAATTCATGTTGAAATCAGGCGCAACACTGTCATGCATTTGGACAGTCAGGCATTAAATTCTGCAGGACCAGGCACAATGCAGTAGCATGAATTCATCGAGAATTCACGAGTACTACGCCACACAAAATAAGAAACAGTGATGCGATTCACGAAGAAACTATCGGCTCTAATTGACATGTGATGAACGAGCAACCATACGTAATGTTTGTCAATGTGTTGGCAAATAAAATACAGCCATGTCATAGCTTGGTCATGAGACAGAAACACGTTTTCACCCCTTTGCCAGTTATTACCGATAACTACACAAGTCGGAGTCCCCCAGCACACACAATTGGAGTAAACAATCTCATCAAACAAACCTCATTCTTAATACGCAGCAATCAACGTGAAACTGCCGTGAATAAAAGAGACTCTAAGCAAACCTGAACAGGCAGTTACTAAGACAGTCTGCTCGACCTCAAGGAGAAAGTAATGAGACAAGTCATTTAGTTCGGCGGAAAGGGGAGCCTGGTATCTATGACATTACGAAACTGGCCTTGAACAGCTCGATCACACGAGGCCCTTTCGGGGCGAGATCGTAACGCCATCAATGGAAAACAAGGCGAAATCGTACAAGAACACAAAGGGAAAAGTATTCTCGCTAATCGTACTTGAGAAGGAGGCCTGCCAACAGTAAACTCCAGAGAAACACTTCCACGGCTGCTTCGTGTCGCAACCAACACAGGCACTGCCATTCATTCGTTTGGCGTTGAAAACTCACCCTTTGGAAAGCTCCGCCGACGATTGCTCTTCGAGGGACATGGTGAGAATGCGCCCCTTATCCTCTTACGCTACGTCAAACAACGATTCAACAAGAATGATTTTGATGTTGGGTGCGAGACAGCGCACTTTCAAGCACTGCACTCGTAACTGCTCTCTTTCACTGCGGCTGGCGTTGCTCCGACGGCTAACGTGCGCTTTCAGACATGCTCACGCACGCGCACATACAAACTGCGTGGGTTTTCCAGAGTTGCCGGCGCTAAAGATATGACTGTGCACCACCTCGTCTAAATGGCGCTGCTAAACAAACGCGTTTCTATTTAATAACAATTGATTTCATTATTATAAAGTAGGCAAACTAACAAATGCTTTGGTTTTCGACTTACAAATTATGGAAGTTTTATAGGATATTTAAAAAACTTT
This sequence comes from Rhipicephalus microplus, assembly GCF_043290135.1. Classification (NCBI taxonomy): domain Eukaryota; kingdom Metazoa; phylum Arthropoda; class Arachnida; order Ixodida; family Ixodidae; genus Rhipicephalus; species Rhipicephalus microplus. The sequence goes on along the minus strand of NC_134710.1, from coordinate 143,936,071 downwards.
AATTGATTGTAAGGAAAAAAAATACATCGCACATAGATTGGCGGCAAATTTGACAGTAGCATTTATTTTTCTAATTTTAAAAAAAGTGTCACTAACTTCATCAAAAGCTAAAGCGAATATTCAGAAGATAGTACCGGACAATCAACGGTTCAGAAGAAGCAGACATACTGTTTGCGAACAAGAAGGACACACCGCAGAGGCAAACCTACACAGAATAGGCGTGCAAGATGTCGGATGCGGCCGTCTTTTTTTTTTTTTTTTTCACAAACGTGAACTATGACAACCTTAAATGTGTAACCCTCGTTTATGATGACTACGAGCTCTCTATAGAGGCATCTAGACAACGTCACATCTACAAGACCAGGTTTGTATTGCAATTCTAAACCGCATCGTCTCCCTACCCTATCCATACTCCATTGTATTGTCAAGCATCCTTGCTGTGTAACTTCAAAATACGCATTGCGATCTCTTTTATGTGACTAGACTGAGTTTGAGCATGCGAAAATCGTTGCACCAATAGAATCTCTTGTTACGATAGGGTAGAAAGGATAAAATGCCACGTTGTTTTAGCGATCATCTAATATCGAATGCACTATACGTTTATCTAGAGTTTGTAAGCTGCAAATGAGGGTGTCGTCCTTGAGGCCAATTTACGTCTTCAAAGCGATTTCAGCAAACTATACATACAGCAACACAAATACGCATATCGTAGTCTTTCTTTTCGTTCGACAAGCCGACTTATGTTTCATACTCCTTACTGCTTCTTACGGCAAGTAATACAGGCGAACCCCTCGTTTTGCAGAGAATTTCTTAATCGCAAAAATATAAAGAAACGCACACCAGTTACATCGACACAACCAAAATATATTTAAAGAAGCCGCTGATCTCGCTCTCCTTCACGTTGCTTTGAAGGAGCTTGACGGCTTGAGCCTCGCATCTTCGCAGGCTTTGCATGGCTTCGTCGTCGTTGTGGGCGTCGAGGAAAGTGCGAATAAAGTCGAAAAAATCAAGAATTTCACGCGAACTTACTCACCTTTATTTCGTTTTGCTGCTTTCTCCACTGTATTCGTCCCTCTCTGTGCACACTGCCCATGATGCATTCGCCAGGGGCAGCGTCAGTGGGGAATAGAGCCCCCCCCCCCCCCCCCCTCTAGAATATCCGCCTGCTCAAATTTTGAAGAGGGGGGAGAGGGGACTTCCCCACAAGATCAAGTATAGTTAAAACAACGCATATGTTCCAAGGCCATCTGCCCCCCTGTGGGACCACACTTGTCGCGGGTGTCTCCGCAGTTAAAAAATCTTGGCGCCGCAGCTAACGTCGTCACAGAGCTTTTCGCGCACGATCAAGTCGGTGTGAGCACACAAGCAGTCGTGTGGTTCAACAGCGTCTGGTATCGCTTACCGACACAGCGAAGCGCGGCGCGACCCATGCATCAGGCAGTGGCTTTAGATCATCACTGTTTGCACAAGAAACACCCGCTTCCGCCTCCGGCTCTTTGGAACTTCCCTGTTTCCAGCTAGCTCACGGTTTGAAAAAAAAAAAAATGTTGTGGATCTCTACAGGGAACTTTCATCATTGCGGGAGTGTGTTTTTAAAATCTCTTCACTGTCGAGAGGGGGCAAATGCATTGAATATCATGGACGTTCAAGGCTCGCCGGGAACGACAGATTTATTCGTTGCCACGACAGTGCCGCTCTTGAGAGATTTCGTTATTGAAACGTTCAAATGTATAGGTCTAAATGAAAGCGCGATAATTCCATGCTTCTAAAGCTGCTCCTACTAACCCAGTGGTACTTAACGTCCTACTTATACAAAAACAAGAAAAGAAAAAAATAACATAAACATGGATACGTCTGCTTCAGATTGAACGCAATTACTGTTCTACAACCTAAAATATCGTACGTGTGGCGACAGAATGCGATGCTCTATTTGATTCATTTTTCGTCGAAAATGCTGAGGTTATTCGTTGACGAAAGTGGGCACTCCATCGGCATATGTTACGATGGCACTGCCAGAGGAAAGAGGGAGGGGGAGGGGAGCGGGCCAACTTGGCTGAGTACGAATTGGTAAAGGCTACGCCGACCCTAAACCTACACAACATTGTAATGTCACGTCGCGAAGTCTTTGCTGGCTGCTGTAGTTCGAGTAATAAACAGAAGTTCTACAATGGTTAGCAACTGAAGGCGTCTGGCCACGCATACTTAATTTGTTTAATTTTGGATCTTCAAACATAGCGATAGAGAACTAGTGGAAGCATTTTTTCATTCAGTCAGACATCAATCTCTGAAAAAGAAGAAATCTTAATCAGTAGCATGTTTGTTTGAAAGAAATATGCCGCGCCTGCGCAGTTATCCGTAGCACAAAATTGTTAATCACGTCGACGCGATCCTTCGCCGGGCCTCTGCGCATGTTCTGTGCGTTTTTATCTTATGTGTTCAGATAACTTGTATATTTCAATAAATTCTTCAGTTGAGAGTCAGCGCTTGTTGATTGATTGATATGTGGGGTTTAACGTCCCAAAACCACCATATGATTATGAGAGACGCCGTAGTGGAGGGCTCCGGAAATTTCGACCACATGGGGTTCTTTAACGTGCACCCAAATCTGAGTACACGGGCCTACAACATTTCCGCCTCCATCGGAAATGCAGCCGCCGCAGCCGGGATTTGAACCCGCGACCTGCGGGTCCGTAGCCGAGTACCTTAGCCACTAGACCACCGCGGCGGGGCAGTCAGCACTTGTTTGTGTCTCTTCTCTTCGTCCCGTGAGTTTGTGCGCTGTTTCTGCCCATAATATACTTCATCAGGCAGAGTATGTAGTCAACTTACACGGAGAATTGTCACATTGGGTTTATATGTAAGTGATTTTGAGGTCACCACAATTTGTGCTCGAAAATACCAAAACTAGCTAGGTGATTGTGCAGAAGAGTACTGCGTGTTTCAAAGCAAAAAAGCGCTCGAAACCTGCCTCTCACCGTTCCTCGTGTTTGCCCATTTCCACTTCTCGCTTCATTCTCTGCATGCGTGAAATATCACGTATTCGCAAAAGAATTCCAGAACAGAATCACTAAATAAGCAGCTAAAACGCGTCGCAAAATCGCACATGTCTCCTCCTCTTTTACACAGCGCAGCAGGCAAGTTGAAGCGGCGAAGGGATATTCCTCGAACCGGAGGTACCGTAACAGACGACGCACCATTTTGCTATCCACATATTTACTTGCTCCATTTTCTTCCGTCTACGTCTTCCCTCCCGCTATAGTTAATGCAAGTAGGTATTACTGCATGTAGGTGCGAGTATTTTGAACGCGTTGCTTGAGGTGAACTTTACGCTGCAGCCACGGAACTGCAGGCATCCATATTGCCACGTTCCATTTCTCAAGTTTTGTTATCGCCCCAATACACTACACAATTCTCAGCGCAAACCGCGCCTGCAGTTTTCGAGAAGCTTCAGGACTGTAGTGGATCATTTCAATAAGATCTTGCCCATTCCGCGAACTGTACAGATTATTCTGGAACCTACGTCACCACCAGCGATAACGTTAGAACATCCGATGGCAAGAGTATAAATGCCGATGCACTTCGCCGCTTGTCAGTAGTTGATAGACGGCTGACGCTCCGTTCACTGCTATCCGTGCAAGACTGCTATTGTAATCAGAGTTTTCTTTTACCGGGCATAGGTTCGCGCAAATTAAATAGTAAAATCCCAACATAAAGTCTCCTGTCTTCAGCCACGTCACGACCCCATGACATCTGGTGGGGGTGCTGCTTCGTTCATGTATCGGACGCCCCCGTCAAGCTGTGAACCCAGCCCACGTCGCGGAGAAGACTCGCGGCGCCAACCAGGAGCAGCGAACAAGCCGCCGACAGCAAGGTCTACCACCTGAGTACGGGCTTCTACAAGACAAGGTGCGGAAGACCAAGGCCATGACCTCGACTGCAACGACAATGACAACCACAGCGTCCGAGCCCACGATCGTCATGCATCAACCCAGGGTACCACCCACTTGCCATAGGTCATCGTTCGAAGACCCGGAGATCTGGCTAGAAACATACGACCGTGTGGCCGCCCTCAACCACTGGGACAATGAAGAAAAGCTCCGTCATGTGTACTTCTACGTGGAAGACACCGCAAGGACCTGGCTCGAGAATTGGGAGTCTATACTCCGAACGTGGGATGTCTTCTGCGGCGCATTCCTGCAAATGTTCGCGAGTGTAGCTCGCAAAGAGAAGGCCGCTGCTTTACTAGAGACCCGGGTTCAGCTGCCAAATGAAAATGTTGCCATTTTCACAGAAGAGATGACCCGCCTTTTCCATCACGCTGACACAGGCATGCCTGAGGAGAATAAAGTTCGTTTCCTCATGCGAGAGGTCAAACAGGAGGTCTTCGCGGGACTAATGAGGAACACACCGAACATCGTCCAAATATTTGTAGCCGAAGTGACCACTATCGAAAAGACCCTGGACATGCGCACCAGACAGTATAATCGTCGCCTGACTCCAGATTGCGCTGCTGCTCAAGCCATTGACTCCGAAGCCCTGCGTGAAACTGTCCGAGCGATCGTGCGGAAAGAGCTGCGCAAGCTGTTGCCTTCGCCGCAGCCTCAAATGAATTCGATCGCCGACATTGTTCGAGAAGAAGTTCAACAATCGCTTCGAATTCCCCAAGCATGCCCCGCTGCCCGAGCCGGAAGCTATGAGCTACGGCACTGAAGTGCGCCACAACGCTCCTCCCCCGCCCACGCCAAAATGCCGCCCCATCGCACTTCCGTCGCCAGACGCCACCACCGACGTCCTACCGTTCGCCAGCGGGCCAGCGCAGTGCGCCGAGGAAAACCGACTTTTGGCGTGCACCTGACAACCGCCCACTCTGCTACCACTGCGGCGAGGCCGGGCACACATACCGCCGTTGCCAGTACCGACAGATGAGACTGCGTGGCTTCGCCATCAATGCACCACGTCCGCAGCCAGGGTAACGGCCACGCGACATCGCCCACTACCTCACAGGAACTCAGTAGACACCTCGAAGTCCTTCCCGTTCGCCGTCACCCAGCCACCGCATGTCACCGCACCACCGGCAGTACCCTGGCCCAACGCGGGGCCGGTCACCTAGCCCGTATCCGGAAAACTAAGGGCAGCAACCGATGGAGATGCGGTTGCTGTGCGACGAACTACCGAAGATCCTCCGACGATGATGACGCCGCGACGGAGCTTTCCGAACACCACGCCAACCAGGCAAAGTTTTGACGACGGAACATCACTCACCGAAGGTGACCTGACGACGCAACATAGAAGCAGCGGAACAAGCCGACGAAGCCGTGACCCGACGCCACGGCCTAACTGCAACGCGAGACGGCGAACTAGCGACCTCTACGTTCTTATCGACGGCCACACTGTGACCGCTCTCGCCGATACTGGAGCTGACTATTCTGTCATTAGTGGGTCGTTCGCCGCGAAGTTGAAGAAAGTTAGGACAGCTTGGGAAGGCCCCGAAATCTGCACAGCCGGAGGTCATGTCGTAACGCCATCAGGAATCTGCACAGCGAGAGTCACCATTAACGGCCGTATTTATCCTACAGACTTCGTAATCCTACAGCTTCGCCCTTGGTATGGACTTCTTATGCCTCCATGGGGCTGTCATCAACCTAAGAACAAAGTCGATAACGTTATCCACAAAAGAAGCACTACCGCCGCGCACGCCGTAAGAAACCCTGCCTTGAATATGCTGGAAGAACAAGTCACCATTCCGCCTCGCTCCGGCGTCAATATTTCAGTCAGCGCTCCTAAATCACCTGACTTGGAAGGCGTCTTTGAAGGCAGTTGGCGTCTGTTGGTCACCCGAAACATTTGCCTCGCAAGAGGAATTGCAGAGCTGCGGGGAGGCAAAGCAACGGTTATGCTCACGAATTTCAGCAATGAGTACAAGCATGTGAACAAAGGAACGACGGTCGCACACATAGAAGAAATTGTGGAAGCCACCAGTGCTTTCACCCTCGCCGATTCTGCGGAACCTGCTCAGAGAAACAGAGCCCCACCCACAACTTTCGACGTCAATCCCAGACTTCTAAACCATAAGAAAGAACACCTCAAGGCCCTGCTCCTGCAATACGAAGATTGTTTTTTATCGTCATCAAAAATTCGGCAGACCCCAATTACGAAACATCGCATCATAACCGAAGAAAATGTCAGACCACTCCGTCAAAGTCCGTACAGGGTTTCGTCGCGAGATCATGAGGCCATGAAGAGACAAGTTGATGAAATGCTGCGGGATGACATTATCCAGCCGTCCAAGAGTCTATGAGCATCCCCCTTGGTGTTAGTGAAGAAAAAGGATGAGACCCTACGTTTCTGCGTCGATTGTCGCCGCCTCACAAAATCACAAGAAAGGATGTGTATCCTCTCCCCCGAATAGACGACGCACTTGATCGGCTCCATAACGCCAAGTACTTTTTGTGAATGGACCTCAAGACTGGCTATTGGCAAATCGAAGTCGACGAAAGAGACCGAGAGAAGACGGCGTTTATAACAACGGATGGCCTCTTCGAGTTTAAAGTGACGCCCCTCGGTCTTTGCTCAGCGCCTGCAACTTTTCAACGCGTTATGGATACAGTACTGGCAGGACTGAAGTGGTAGACTTTGCCTCGTGTACTTGGATGACGGCGTCGTGTTTTTCTCGAGTTTCGACGAGCATCTTCGGCGCCTTGAAGCTGTACTTCAAGCCATCAAGACGTCCGGACTCACACTGTAGCCAGAAAAGTGGAGATTTGCGTACGAGGAGCTCTTGTTCCTGGGGCACGTGATTAGCAAGTCTGGAGTTCGCCCCGATCCACGGAAAAGAGCTGCCATCGTCGACTTCCCGCCGCCCATTGACAAGAAGGCGGTGCGCCGATTCCTGGGCATGTGCGCCTATTATAGGCGGTTCGTGAAAAACTTCGCCCGCATCGCCGATTCACTCACTAACCTTACCAAGGCCGACGTGGAGTTCAAGTGGGAAACGCCTCAGGAACACGCTTTCCAGGAGCTTAAACATCGCCTCCAGACGCCTCCGTTACTTGCCCATTTCGACGAATTCACCGAGACAGAAATACACACTGACGCAAGCAGCGTAGGTCTCGGCTCCGTTCTTGTGCAGAGGGCTGACGGACTTGAAAGGGTTATTAGTTACGCCAGCCGATCGCTATCCAAAGCAGAAGCAAATTATTCCATTACAGAAAAGGAGTGCCTCGCCATTATTTGGGGTACGTAGAAATCTCACCCCTACCTCGACGGCAGGCCCTTCAAAGTTGTGAGCGACCACCACGCCTTGTGTTGGCTAGCTACCTTGAAGGACCCTTCAGGTCGCTTTGCACGATGGAGCCTGAGACTTCAAGAATATGACATTACCGTCGTTTACAAGTCCGGCAAGAAACACTCCGACGCCGACTGTCTCTCTCGTGTGCCTGCCGACCAACCACAACCCGACGACCCAGATGACGACTATACTTCTTGGGAACGATAACTACCGACGACTTCGTAATGAGAGCGCGCCGACCCGGAACTTAAGGCCCTAATAGAATACCTCGACGGCAGGACCGCCGAAGTCCCGAAGGTAATCAAGCGCGCACTTGCGTCGTTCTTCCTGCAAAATGGTCTTCTCCAAAAGAAAAACTTTTCACCGCTCCGAGCCAAGTCCCTCCTTGTGGTGCCTTCAGCTCTTCGGCCAGAACTCCTGCAGACCCTGCACGATGGTCCGACGGCAGGGCACCTCAGTGTTTCCTGCACGCTCGCTAGGATACAAGGTACTACTGGCCACGTCTTACCACCGACGTCACTCAATATGTGAGGACATACCAGGACTGCCAGCGACGCAAGACACCGCCGACAAGGTCAGCGGGACTTCTGCAGCCTATCGAACCACCTCGCCGACCATTCCAGCAGATTGGTATGAACCTACTGGGGCCGTTCCGACGTTGGCTTTCGGAAACAAGTGGATAGAGGTAGCTACCGACTACCTCACCCGCTACGCCGAGACAAAAGCCCTGCCCCAAGGCAGTGCATCCGAGGTAGCTAAGTTCTTCGTCGAAAATATCGTCCTACGCCACAGCGCCCCGGAGGTCCTCATCACCGACCGAGGAACAGCATTTACTGCTGACCTAACTCAAGCGATCTTGGCATACAGCCAGACAAACCACCGCCGGACGACAGCGTACTACCCACAGACCAACGGCCTCACCGAGCGGCTAAACAGACGATCGCCGACATGCTGGCAATGTACGTCGATGTCGAACACAAGACGTGGGACGCCATTCTTCCGTACGTGACCTTCGCATACAACACGGCGGTGGAAGAGACGACACAGATATCTCCATACAAATTGGTCTACGGAAGGAGCCCGGCAACGACGCTCGATGCCATGTTACCCAACGTCACCGACGAAGAAAACCTCGATGTGAGTGAGTACCTTCAACGCGCCGAAGAAGCCCGACAGCTCGACCGTCTCCGTATCAAGAATCAACAGACGACCCACAGCCACCGTTACAATCTTCGACGACGCTTCGTGGAATACAAGCCCGGTGAACGTGGTTGGGTGTGGACGCCGATACCCCGACGTAGACTCAGTGAAAAGCTTATGCGACGGTACTTTGGACCGTACAGGGTTGTTCGACGTCTCGGCCCAAATGATTACGAGGTTGTCCCCGATGGCATCACGAACTCTCAACGAAGCCGATCGCGACCTAATGTCGTCCATGTCGCGCGCCTCAAGCAATTTAATGCACGTTAACAAACTCAGCTTTGTACTATTTCTGTATTGTAATTTATTCATTGTACTTTCTTGCATTATTGTTGTATCTTCATATTTCGTAAAAGCATCGGGACGATGCCTTTTTCAGAGGGGGGCAATGCCACGTTCCATTCCTCAAGTTTTGTTATCGTCCAAAAACACTACACAATTCTCAGCGCAAACCGCGCCTGCAGTTTTCGAGAAGCTTCATGACTGTAGTGGATGATTTCGATAAGATCTTGCCCACTCCGCGAACTGTACAGATTATTCTGGAACCTACGTCACCGCCAGCGATAACGCTAAAACATCCATCCCATGGCAACAGTATAAATGCCAACGCACTTCGCCGCTTGTCAGTAGTTGATCGACGGCCAACGCACAGTTCACTGCTATCTGCGCTAAGTCGCTACCTGTTCCAACCGCGTGTTGAGAAGACCTACCGCCGCGCATGATTAAGCCTGCTGGAGCACCACGCGATTACAGTAAATAGAGGGGTACATTCCCCCACATACATTGTACCGCGGTAGTGGTGCTTTCCTGATTGTACATGCACCCTTTGTAGTCGTGAAGCTCGATGTTTTTGTCATTAACTTTATCCTTGGTTGGAAGTCAATAAACTTCTCTTTGTTGCTATCTGTGCAAGACTGCTACTGTAATCGGACTTTCCGTTTACCGGGCACAGGTTCGCCCAAATAGACAGTTGAATCCCATCATAAAGCCTCCTGTCTTCAGCCACGTCACGACCCCGTGACAATATCTCCGAATTTTATTACATTATTATGCCTTCACTGATTTCTTATTCCGAAGAAGGCATTAACTCATTCATTGATGTTAAGTTGTCTTTCATTTCACAACCATCAACGGAATGCTTGGCCAAATATCATATTTGTATTCATGTGCCCTGAAAACTTGCTTCTTCCTCGTTATAAAGCCGAGTCTGTCTATAATAATCAATCACCGTAACTCGAGATTAGCTCGACTAAACTGACCCCGTGCATGGGAGGCACTGCAGCGTATTACGTGCTCACGGCGTTTTTCCGCCACACCGTCGTTCCCCTGCAGAAGAGCTTGCTGGACAGCGAACCATTCCGGCAGCTCCTGGAGGCTATGGAGCTGCGCGTGTGCTCCAGACAGCGCGCGCTGCCCCAGGATTTCCAGACGTGTATGACCTACACAATTGTGGCGCTGCTGGCCCCGACCTGCAACAAAGTCGGACGGTACCTCTGCCAAGGTGCGCACCACGCCCGACGGATCTCTTTTTTTATACGCCGTAGTTACACATAGAACACAGAGCCATGGCTGCACCCGTCCTGCAAAAAGTTGGCATGGTCCAAATTTGCACGCGAACGCGGTTTCGACATCAGTGGACAAGTCGGCCGCAAGTGGTACCTCCCCCCCCCCCCCCTTGCCGCAGCCTAAAAGAGCACTGACACAGACGTTTGAAGGCGACATAACTCGTGAGATAGATTTTGTGTGTATACAAACACGCGTATCTTCGAAGTATCAACAAATATTATTACCTAGTACACATTTAAAATTATTGGTAAAGTGCATGTCGCGCCACTGCACGCGAAACGCGCCTTTGTTTTTGATAACAACAATCAACTTCCACCTGCGCCCCGAGATAGCGTTGGCTTCCGTCATCTATGCGAGCGCCCTCTACTTCAGCAGGCCTTTTCAATGGAAAGGGCAGACTTACTGACGTCCTTGCCTCGGAAGCGCATCTTGAGGTGGCCACTCACAATTGCGGGTCCTCCCCCTTCCCCACCCCCCTTTGAAAAAGAGTTGTGTGCAAAACGCTCACGTACCCTGCTTTGTGTGAAAAACATTCTGTGTGCCGCTTCACTCGGCACTCATTGAAACCGAAACTGTGACCGTCTCCAAAAAATTAATCATCGCATGCTCGAGCCCGCGAGATTTTCAGCAGCGTTGAGTGGGTGATTAGCCTAAAAGAAAGGACAAGATGCTCACTTCGACTTGAAGTACTTAATTGATGAGGATTTGCAAGCACTGATTTTTATTTTGAGTTACCAGACAACAACAACAACAACAACAACAAAAACAAAAACAACAACAACAACAACAACAACACTATAATTCCAAACTAATAACATCGGTAGTTCTGCTACCAAAAGTTTATTACACGGTGTTGCTTTTTAGCGTTTCTTTCTTCTCGTTGACTGTAATACTAAACTACAAAAACATTGCAGTCTGATCAGGCACTAACATCACCCCGAGTTTGCGTTTGTCTGGGCACAATATATGCATAGGCATATACATCCACTCGTTAGTTTCATATGTTCATCAGTGAACCTCATGTGAACGCGACATTAATGACCAGACTTTCAGAACAATGGTTCACCAGTCCTAATAAAAATACGAGAGAAAATCACAGCGAGTAGGCACTCGGAAAGAATTCTTTCTCGGACTATGATTTCGAAATGATGTACCAATGAATCCGCTTTGCATCTAAACGAAATAAAATATTTAAAATATAATCAGTAAGTCGCTGTTATTTGCTTGATGCATTCAAAAGGTAGTTAATCTCGCTCATTTGTCTTTCTGTCTTCGTTTTCTTTCATTGACCTTCTTTTCTTTTTCATTTATTATTTTGCAGGGAGAGACTTCCTAGTGGCCGACGACGTTATACCAGCAATAAGTAATTGTGCTTTTCTGACTGCCTATCTTGTCTCTGTGTTTTGTTTGTGAACTTCAAACGCGGGCCCACAAGAAGCTAAGACTGCAATAACATCCGAGCCCTTTATGCCAGCCGTCGGTTCAAATCCACGAACGGTCGACTATCACAATCATCATCATTAAACGGAACGTGCTATCTTCTTCCTCCTGTTGATCTTCTTCTTCGATCCCAGAACACGAGCGCCGATTTTCCCGGCTTGGCACTTGATAACTCTGGTGGGTGAGAGAGAGAGAGAAAAAAAGCAAGTGTGAAATTCATGAGGAAAGGGTTGATGAGTAATTATTTATAACGAGGCATGATTTGAACAGTACCTACGATGCGAAGGCGTGTATCGTAACCACTATCGGCTATACAGGCACGCTATGCAGAGCAAAACATAGCCTTTTATAGTTTACAATTGCAAGGGGTGAGAAGGAGAAGTGAGAGTTAGGAGGAGAAAAGGTGAGGGGAGAGAGTAAATCATAGTTTTATGGAAAAAATGAATAGACAGAAAAATATCAAAGGAAAGAGAAAGAAAGGTAGACGGAGAGAGAAAGAAAACGAAATGTTTATACAGAGAGGAAAGTAAACGAGCACCAAGAAGACAATGGAAAAATAAAGAGAATGAAAAAAATAAAGAAAGAGAAAAATTAAGAGAAACAAAGAAGGCCAAAAAGCTCAGAACTTTTTTCAAGCTTGGCGCAGCTATAGGGTGAAGGTGACGTAATGTTAAACGTATTTTTGAAAATAAGGATACGCTGTATTGAAATAGGCAATTTCTACAGTGGATGTTTATAATTGTCTTGTTTGGAGGTTGAATTTGCTTAAAAACAATGAAACTGCCAAATTCTCGAAGTCAGAAATGTCTAGTTTCGCTCTTTTTTCTTTCGTTCATTAAAATACACACGGTTAGATAGTTTATGCAAGCAGACCTCTATTCTCAAATCATCTCTTTTTACGTCCCAAGACTGGCAAATACTGGCTACGAAAACAAAGACTGAGCTGACGCTGTGCGCTGTCGGCATCAGGCTGCGACACATGACGGTAAGTCGGTGCTACGACCTCGTTGACTTTTTTGTGATCATTCATAATGCGGAAAAAGTGGTACGAATACGAAGTTGAGAGTACGGTGAACAGTGCATGCGTTGCTCATTGAGCATGATTCAGGTTATACTGAGACCTTTATTGCTAAGGATACTATAATAGTGTCGATGTGTTAAAACCAACTATAGTTGCAGCACCTTGACTGTCACGGACGGCCATTTTTGGCGACACCGCGTCACGGCAATTAACGGGCGCCGTACTCCCCGACTGACCGTGAGAAACGGCGGCGCATGAAAGGGAGCCGAGAACTGCAAAATGGGGTGCCCTTCTTAGAACGTCGCCGCCAACGGTTAATCCTTTTGTAACTGTGGCGGCGTCTGCAAGGTCGTAGAAGGCCGCGGTATACCCCGAACAAGGATTAGACTACGAGACACACCGGCTGAGAGCCAAACGTTTGACCGTTCCCACGGGGAAAAGCGTGGGAAACGCTCTGGTGGCCAAGCCGTATGACAACAACCCGACAGGTTGTCACTCTCGCTAGTTGAGGGCCCTCTCCCAATTAAAAAGGGGTGGGGTCAAAATATTTTCGGGGCGGAGTTTCCTATTAATTAAACGCGCATGATCGGACACAGGTAGAGGTCTCTTGTCCCCAAGGAAGAGAGCGAGGAGACACGAGGGGGATTTAAGCGCAGGATTTTGCCCTGCTAGGCAGACTAGTCACTGACCAAGATGGTGTAGAAACAGATCAACAAGCATCTGTTCTAGAAGTTTTTAGTGTGGCTCTGTATCGGCTGGCCACCTAAACTTAGCCGTTCGTCTAGTTGTGACGCGATATTAACGTCTGCAACGTAGACATCGGGACTTCGCCTCGAGTTAGCTCAACCTGCTCGAAGTCACCTGCAAGCACTAGCCTCCCGGAGCCACCAGCGTTACAACACCGCCGACATCGCAGTCGTGCCAGAACTCTCTTCGACTACTCGCATCCGATCGTCGGGTACACAACGCTACCGGTCATCACACGTATGCCTTCACCTGTTTATATCTTCGAACTTTCTCCTCCGTCGTTCTATTCTTGTTATTTGTGTAATTTGTAATAGTTCTCTCTCGTAAGCTGATTTATTGTTTTGTTTATGTTTTCTTTAGTTGTATCAAGTGTCGATGTATTTTGTTAGTTGTTTTGAAGTGTTGTATTAGATCCCGTGTTGCTGCAATATCAATAGAGTAAAGTTTGTTTTGTTTTCCCACGTCTCTGATCTCTTCACTGTCTCTGCTTGCGTTCGGAACGAACCAACCTGCTGTCATTCCTGTCGCCGACTTCGCGCTGGCGACGCTAGAGTGGCAGCTTGTAACAAAACTGGCGTCAGCGAGACAGGACGTTCCGTACAAGAGTAAGACAGTGAGGGGTGAACGAGAACCGTGTGGACAGCGTTGTGATAGAGCCGCACAGTTGAAGCGGTTGCATCCTGCAATGATTGCGCTGTTTTTATAGTGGCATTATAGTGACAGTTGCAGTATGGAGTGTATGGATTTTGATAAGTGGATCGCGTACGGTAAACAGTTAGTCATTGTCTCAGTTCGGCGCCCTCGAGGCCTAATTAGGCCTCGAGGGCGCCGAACTGAGACAATGTGTTAAGGAGCAGCAGGAACAGGCACAGGCGTTAGCCAGAGAAGAGCGGGCACGGGCCCGGGAGAAAAGAGAAAAAGAAAGGGAGAGAGAACGCGAAGAAAGGGCGAAAGAACGAGAAGCGGCAAGGGAAGCCGGAGAACGGGAAGTGCAGTTACTGCAATTAAAGATTCGCCTCAGTGAGAGTAGCAGGGTGAGCCGATCCAGCAGTGAGCACGGCGATGCCGGCGAGGAACTGTCATTTGAGCGATGCACATGGTGTCAAGGGCTACTCACGGTTCTGCCTTGCGAGGCAAATGAAGCTGTTGCGCGACTCAGTCAGCAGCACGCGAACAACTACGAGGTAGTTAAGGCAGAGATGTTCCGGACATTCGGAACTTCTGTCTGGACAAAAGAAGAGCAGCTCAGACAAGAGTCTGAAAGAAAGCGCGAAACAGAAAGACAACAGTCTGAAAGTGAGGGGCGTCGGAAAGCGCTGGACGTTAAAGTGTGGCAGGAAGCGCTAGAACCAGAGATCGCGCCAGAAAAGGGCCCGTGTATTCTAGAATGCATCAAGGTAGAGTATGCTGAGAACGAGGCCTTGGCCGGTCTGGAGGTAGAAACGATGTCAAAAGACGCTCCTTGCGTGGATGAGGAGAGTGCCAGCAGCCCTAATGGGCCCAGTAAGATGCTGGAAACCTCCTCCGTGCCTCAAGAGTACGTTTCGACATCGTCAAATGTAGGCATGGTTAGCACAGTGGCGAAGCAGAGCAAGGACGCGACGCTTCAGGAATGCAGCGATGCCGTCGGAGAGGGCCCAGTTGATGGCTTCATCAATGTTGACAAAGCTGATTTGGCCCGACAGTCCGTCGTGACGCAGAGTTCAAAAAGCGTCATCGGGAGGGAAGACCTAGCACCAGCTCCAACGAGCTTCCCAACTTTTGAGGTCCCAAAGCGACATGATGATGACATCGAGGGAAAGGAGGTACGCAAACATCGCCGAAAAAGAAAGAAAAGGAAGCGTACCCCACTGCGTGAGCCTAGGGCTGGTCCCACTCCGTCCCGACAGAGACGAAAGGCTAGGCCGTTAATCCGTTTCAAGAAACGTCAATGGTGGCGTTCATGGAGACACAAGCGGCGAGCCAGGTGTAGAGGGGGAAAAGGAGGAGCGTCACCCGAACGAAAGGCGCGGTTCATTTCGACGACTTCGGGAAAGCGGCCTTGCCCGATGGGTCAAAGTCGAAAAGGCACAAGGGCTAAGTGCTACGTGGGGGCGACCACAGAGACACTATTACCCAGGCTTCCCCCCTGTTTCTGGCGTCCCTTGCACATTCCTGAGGGGAGCCGGCAGAAATGCAGAATGAGGTGTGACAGCAGGACACAGTCTGGCGTTCGTGCTTTTTGTAACCTCTGGCATGCTCGAAAGCCGCCGGGAACGCGACCCCATCGTGTGCGATTCAAGCGAATCTAATTGAGAAAAGGGGGGCGGTCAGTTTGAAGAATTGTTGCACGTGCGTGCTAAGTATGGTTACTTAGTGTTGCTTTGCAGATGCCGACTTCAGTCATAATTTGTGCAAGTTACGTGATGCAGTGTAAATTGTTCAGAAGGAAAACCGCCGAGCCAAAGGCTGAAAGTTAGCATCAAATTAGTTTAATCAGGAGTGCAAAAATTTGCATAAGGTAAAAACCGAGAAAATGTGTCACTTTTCTAGTTTTTTCAGAGGTTCATCGTACGCCTCCACTGCCATGGGGATGTGGCATGAATGAGCATTTGAGGAAGATATTAGCACAAACCGAATGATTTCGTAAATTAAGATTGGCGTGACACGGTACAGTTGTCGTTGCACGCATTGAGAATTGAGGTCTATGAGCATGTTATTTTTCCCTTTCGTCAGTTGTTTTCTGTTTGTATGTGCGTATTTCATTGTATAAGAAGTGTATTTTGAGTTATTTTCTTGTTGCTTGGTGCATTGGCTGTTTTTACTTGCTCTAATGCACATTGAAGGATTGCACTACAGTAGAGGAGCGCACCTGTTCCGTTTTGTTTCGTAGTATACATTCGTGCAGTGTATTCTGTATTGATGGCTGCCGTACACGGCTATTTCCTCTTCTTGGTTGTATGGCGCATTGATATTGCTGCGTGTAAATGAAGCTGGTACTCCAACAATTGTTTGTTTTTTCTTTTGTTGTTACTTTGATGCACTCTGCCTATGTATGCTGGGTATGAGAGGGACAGTCCTCATGTCTCCCTTGTTGGTGGTGTTTTGTTCCTTGTTGTCGAAAAATTCCCCTCCGTGTGAACAAATGTTATGAATAACATTCTCAAAGTGGGGGGCAATGTCACGGACGGCCATTTTTGGCGACACCGCGTCACGGCAATTAACGGGCGCCGTACTCCCCGACTGACCGTGAGAAACGGCGGCGCATGAAAGGGAGCCGAGAAGTTCAAAATGGGGTGCTCTTCTTGGAACGTCGTCGCCGACGGTTAATCCTTTTGTAACTGTGGCGGCGTCTGCAAGGTCGTAGAAGGCCGCGGTATACCCCGAACAAGGATTAGACTACGAGACACACCGGCTGAGAGCCAAACGTTTTGACCGTTCCCACGGGGAAAAGCGTGGGAAACGCTCTGGTGGCCAAGCCGTATGACAACAACCCGACAGGTTGTCACTCTCGCTAGTTGAGGGCCCTCTCCCAATTAAAAAGGGGTGGGGTCAAAATATTATTCGGGCGGAGTTTCCTATCAATTAAACGCGCATGATTGGACACAGGTAGAGGTCTCTTGTCCCCAAGGAAGAGAGCGAGGAGACACGAGGGGGATTTAAGCGCAGGATTTTGCCATGCTAGGCAGACTAGTCGCTGACCAAGATGGTGTAGAAATAGATCAACAAGAATCTCTTCTAGAAGTTTTTAGTGTGGCTCTGTATCGGCTGGCCACCTAAACTTAGCCGTTCGTCTAGTTGTGACGCGATATTAACGTCTGCAACGTAGACATCGGGACTTCGCCTCGAGTTAGCTCAACCTGCTCGAAGTCACCTGCAAGCACTAGCCTCCCGGAGCCACCAGCGTTGCAACACCGCCGATATCGCAGTCGTGCCAGAACTCTCTTCGACTTCTCGCATCCGATCGTCGGGGACACAACGCTACCGGTCATCACACGTATGCCTTCACCTGTTTATGTCTTCGAACTTTCTCCTCCGTCGTTCTATTCTTGCTATTTGTGTAGTTTGTAATAGTTCTCTCTCGTAAGCTGATTTATTGTTTTGTTTATGTTTTCTTTAGTTGTATCAAGTGTCGATGTATTTTGTTAGTTGTATTGAAGTGTTGTATTAGACCCCGTGTGCTGCAATATCACTAGAGTAAAGTTTGTTTTGTTTTCCCATGTCTCTGATCTCTTCACTGTCTCTGCTTGCGTACGGAACGAACCAACCTGCTGTCATTCCCGTCGCCGACTTCGCGCTGGCGATGCTAGAGTGGCAGCTTGTAACATTGACACATGACAAACCAAGGGTCCGTTGTTTTTCATTCGACCGAGCTGTCGGCTAGCCATCCCGATGCCCTTTTCTGATAATACATGTAGTGTTACATAGACCCGACAGAGGAAAAGTAACCAAATAATGCTAGCTTATAGAAGGGCAACCATGCAAATCTCGTAGTGTAAGTGCACCTACCTACCCTGAATACTGTTTGATCCGGGAGAAGAATTCTGACTAAATCGCTAGACTTGAGAACAAATAGTTTTTGAATCTTGTCGTTGCCTTGATGGCTTCAGCCACTGTGGCACCAGCAAATCCTAATAGTGGAATGAAACATAAAGCAAAGCTAGTACACCCTGTGGAAGGAACATCAGCAAGCTGGGTTATGTTGGGCGGGGTTAGTGTACTACTACTACTACTCCTACTACTACTACTACTATTTCTACTACTACTGCTGCTTCTACTACTACTATATGGCACTACTACTAGTACTGCTACAACTACTACCACTGCAATTATTATTATTATTATTATTATTATTATTATTATTATTATTATTATTATTATTATTATTATTATTATTATTATTATTATTATTATTATTATTATTATTATTATTATTATTGCTACTGCTGCAGCGAGTGGGTAGAGCACTGCTGCACCACGAGTGTCAATATCTTTCTTTTGGATGTTTTAAATGAGACAAGAAAGCTCATAATTACATTAGAATTCTTGCGTATTGTTACCGCCCTCTGAAACAGAGCATTTATGTGTTTGCCATTGCAGTAAGTATCAAGAAAGCGGATTCATTTAATTAAAGCCGATGGACGACTTTTTCTTCCATACCATATATGTACGTACATCAACACTTTGCTCCAACTATTTCTCTGCTCAGCAATCTCCAACATCTTTTCGCAGCTGGTCGACCTTCTGAGGACGTCGCAAATCAGCCAAGACACTTTGGTTCGGCTGCTTGAGAATGAGGTTGCGATAGCGCCCATGGAGTGCTTCGTATTACCAAGGTATGGTGGTCGCTGTGTTATCTCTTCCTACGCTTCTGTCAAGCTCGAGCACCAACACAGAAACTTTTCGAGCCCACGACCTACAGAAACAACCTGTGCCTTTCCCAATATAGAAAAAACCACACCTTGCCTGATCGCTCAAGATGCGCGATATGATGGTCAATCAGAGATAGGTCACCTGACGAAACAAAGTCGATCAGCTCACTACACGTCGGCGTCACATTTCACTTGACGCGACAGTCGAAGTTCACCGTCATGGAAGCCGGCAGAAACAACCGCATGTGCGCAAAATATTATTTTGTTTTTTCTATAAAATCAGTGAGAGGCCAAGCTCGTGCTTGAGGACCTGGAAGACCAGCGAGAACTCGTCGCCAGGGCCGAGAGAGCAGTCGAAGGCAGAGGGTTCCTGGACTAGGGAAACCTCCCACCTTAGGGTGACACCGCGCCTTGCTCGGAACACTGTTTATAAATAAGCGTTCATTTCTCTCTCTTCTATAAAACCAGTCTCGCCAAAGTCAAATTTTTACTCGCCGAAAGTGATCTGTGGCGAATAAATGCACTGGAAGATATCAAAATGAGTCACGCCAAACAAAAAAGCTGTTTATATTGACTTTCTTTCAAGATATATAGACTGACGAAAACACAAAGTTTTTTTACAAGGTCTGCTATCGCCTGTATGACATTCTGAAGTGCACAGGAGTGCAAGTCACATGAGTTTACCCGATAACTGATTTAGGTACTGCTTATGCCCTTGAAGGAAAACTTTGGCCAAAGGCCATCTCATATACTTTTTCTTGAAATACATACATATTGAACGCAAGAGTGCTCTCAAGAAATGGAATGATATCCTGGAAACTGCAGGCAGAAGGTTTATGTAGTACGTCACATAATTTACGAAAATTACCGAAAAATTGGTGAATTTTCAGAAGGATTAAATCGTGCGGAGATTACAAATCCATCACTCAGCACGACAAATATATCTTTTTGAATTCTGTCAACCGTATCTGTCCAAATATCTCAATCATACTAATAATAAACGGATTGATGACGTGTTGCGATTTCAGAAGGGTTTTTGCTTAAGTCCTGCTCCGCCGCGATGGTGTAGTGGCTAAGGTACTGGGCTTCTGACCCGCAGGTCGCGGGGTCGAATCCCGGCTGCGGCAGCTAAATTTTTAATGGAGGCAAGAATGCAGAGTCCCGTGTGCTCAGTTTTGTGTGTACGTTAAAGAACCCCAGGTGGTCGAAATTTGCGGAGCCCTCCACTACGGCGTCTTTCATAATTATATGCTGGTTTTAGGACGTTAAACCCCTCATATCAATCAAATCAATCATTCCTTAAGTCCTGTACGGCCATATTAGCGGTGAAACTCAGAGCAGAGTATGGTAGATAATATTGCCCCTTAGATGTACTATATTAGGTAGAGTTTACAGAATTATCTCTTACATATACAGAGTAGCAAAATCTGCGTAAATTGTTTCAGTAGATGTCGCTGTATTCTACAACTTTATTAAAAAAAGACGGCATAAATAAGAAAAAGTTACGAGCTGTTCCACTTTGTGTGAGTGGATGACTAGCGAAGCTGCGTAGATCCCTCGGAACAGAAGTGACATATTATTTTGATGAAAAGTGTAGAAGGGCACAATGTTTTTTTTAGCGTATGTTTTGTTGAAGACCAACCAACTCGATTTGCGGCCCAGATGCGCCGCACGCAGCTTATTTATGTTTCATAAACTTGTTCATACATGTATTTCTTTAGTTAGTTTTTTTCTGTTTATTTTCAATGTACTGGTGGAAATTAGTGGAATTGTTCTATGGCACATACATGCTAAGGCTTTTCTGTTGTGGCTTTAACAAATAGCTTTTCTCTGAGTTGCGAACCCCCTATACTTATGTGCTTCGCTGTGCAAGTTCACTTGCTCTACAGTCACTTCATTTTAGCCTTTTTTTGCGAATGCCACAAACCTCATCACAATGGATGTCACGTGGGCTTGTTTTACGAGCATCACATAATTTTCAAATGACAAGTGTTTTTCTCGTCTCTCCGCGTTCGCTATGCGGAAAGGCCTTGGATCGTGCCCGCCAACTCAGCACTTAGCAGTGAAATGCTCAGACACTCAGTGCTTTCAATGCTCCACGTATAGAGCATAAGGAAGTACAAGCCATCGTGCAAGATTGAAGCGACCTGTACGGAGCGCTACAATTTACACAAACAACCATGGCAGCTGAATTAAGTCGACGTATGGTAATGCATTCCGTTGTATATAAGCTTAAGCGTAAGGGTCAAAACAAAATCATGAAATATGGTGCTGGAGCTCTCGCGTACTCCCAGGAAACAAAGGTTTCCCATCTTATGAGGAGTGCTAATTTTAAACAACACAGAATTTTAATTATTTAACTGCGACAGACAGCGTATTTGTTTTCCATGAGCAAGATCGTTCGAAGCGGGGAATATTTCTTGTACTAAAAATGACAAACACAATCGACTAGTTACCGAAAATTTGCTAATTGTCTTTTGACGCAATTCTTTCAGTGTGGATATTGCAATTTACGAGTGGTAGCCGGTGAGTTGGCTAGGCGTTTACACTTGAAAGAAAACGTGCCTCACGAAACTTGCTGTCTAAATATGCCATGTCCTTTTTTCAAACAAAACCTCTCGAGTATGCCTAATAGAACTTAAAGGTCATGCATGCTGTCACCGACATTAAGAATAAGCACGTCGAAACAGGTCTCACATTGAATATTCCTTCGAAGATGATGCGCTTTGCGCATTATCTTTCTGTAATCTACAAAACGTAATATTTGCCCTCAAGTCACCGCTTTAAAGCACAATTAATTATTTCGTGTTGATTATCCAATTATAGCGTCCTTATCACGCGTATCATGTTCTCCACTCGGAGTCAACGAAGTCGAGGACTCCAATTGTTCCACGTGTCGCCACTTTTCTGAATTGTAATGGAAAGAAAATAAAGAGCCGGTACATCGGGAATCTGTCGCACACCCGGTGCAGCCTCTTATATTCACTAGTCAAATCACAACACACCCTTTCTCCTACTTATGTCTTGGACGGTCCTTGCCGAAGTGAAATTCATTCATGCATTTGTGTCGCGCATTTTTGACAAAAGATTACGTGTCTTTATTTTGTGATAGTATAACGAAAGAAGAAAAATTGCCCAAGGGGCTCGTTTTTCTGTAATATACACAGCTAATAAAACCGGCAGACAATTAAGCCAAAGCAGGTGGGACAATATCGTTTATTAAGTGTATTGTGCAATGCTTCTCACTTGAACTGGAAAAAAATAAACTTGACTAAACATCACGAAAAGCTATGTTTGGCCTAATTGTCTCTCGATTTCATCAGTTGTTTAATTCATGATGTGCATTGATGCCCGAGAGTTTCAAACTAGTTTTATTGTACCCGTTACAGCATGGATATCGCAACTGCCATCGCCGTGTCTTTCAAACTTTTCCCCGACTGTCGCTTCAGAAGATTTAAGCGCCTGAAGAGGTTCTGGAAGAAGACCGTAAGTGCGCTATAATGCGCTGAATTAACTTTACTCCTACGATGACTACACACATTCCGCGCATGCACTCGCGTTATGAAAACAAATCGCGTAAGATTGTACAGAAATGAAAGTTCAGAGTATACGTAGTGCTAAAGCTATTTGTTTGTTAGAAATGCTGCCGCCCCCCCCCCCCTTACACACCCTTCCGCCTCCACCCTACTTTCGAGAGCAGTCACCACTGGCGGCACATCGGCAAATAAACAGCTGAGCTGAAGTTTCCTCTCAACTGAGCAGTCTAGTGATTCTGCCACGGATATTAATACGTTATCCCATACGTCTACAGGGAGGATCGGCTTCCGTGCACTAGCACAATGAGCGGTATTGGTTGGTTCCGGTGCAAGCAGGCTGTGTGTGGTGCGTTTTCGTCTTGAGTGCCCGAAATAGCGGAGGAGGGCACCACTCAGCAGGGGCTCTATATGGTCACACCATTATGTTTTGTTCTTAATTCATCGTGCCTAATATCAAGTTTACATCATCGGCAAAGCAGGCATGTGCGATACATGCAACGAATTGTGAAAATGCCAAACAAGGGCGGTTCCTGCCAGCAGAAAGTTATGCTTTCTTCCTTCGAAAGCAAATTGCATTAAGCTACCTGCTCTGTCTTCAAGCCTGTTGCATTTCGATGAGCGCATGGTTAAATATTCCCGGAGTGTCTGCAACACCCTGTCGACCTTGGCAGTTCTCTCACAAATACATAAGCAAATAAATGAGTCAATAATTTTTTTACGTCAAGTAATCTCCGCCCTGCTTGTCATGCGGTGCCTAGCAATGAACGAGGTGGCTGGAAAAGAGGCGTTAAAGAAAAAAAAGGGTGTTTGCAGAACAAATAACAGCTCATGAAAAAATCCCGTTAATGGGCATAAGGAGTCTCGACGGCATTACATGACTATCATTCAATGTAGTTATTGTACGTAAATCATTTTTTTTGAGCTGCCAGGAATGACACGGACTAGAGAACCTACACTCTAAAATCTGCGGACGGTATCGCAGGAGTAAATAGGTCAAGCTACTCTTCAGAGTGTTCCTCTGCTCTAGCAAAACATCAGATAGAGTGAAACTCATTTTCACTCTACATAAAATGAGAGAGTGAAACTGTTTTTTTACTCTATCTCTGAGAGAGTGCAGTACCCGTATACTCTTCAGGCATGAGAAAGTAAAACGCGGCTATACTCTTGATATTGATTACATGAAGATGTCTCGGCACATTGCGAGTGATTATCACCCCCTAATAAGCACACATATATGCAGTAAAACGTACTGGAATTTTTTGCTGAGGCGTTAAAGACGATTAACAAAAAAAAAACAGTGTTTTCAGAGCACACCTGTGAATTTCATCGCCCAGGAAAGCACTTGTAACTCCTAATAACCTCATATTTAGCTTCGCATCTGTGTAGTGAAATAAGCGAATACTATCTTATTTATTCGGTCACCATCTGAATTCGAAGCAAACGGCTATGACAGTCTCCTCATACTAAAATTGTGGGCGCAGTCACTGACCCTTCCTTATCAATGAGACGTGTCTTTATTATTTGTTTAATCTCCTCATCTGTAGATACCATTATCAGGGTGTGCCTGCTCGAGCTCGTCCTGTTGGCGCCTTCATCAAAAGCGAGATATGTGACCCCTATAGCCAAAATAGTAACAGATGGGGCGAAGAGGACGCGGCATGGAGCAATACGGCTGTGGACGCATCGGTGGTGACACTGACGCCACAGGTACACGGCCACCTGGTGTATCTGTTGGGATAGTGGTGGGTGCTGAGAGCGCCAAAACTTCGGCGTGCGTTAGTACCTGAAGAGGTCTGGATTTGGTGGAACAAGGTAGACGTGACGCAGACGCCATAGGCCGCAACTATAGGCTGTAGCTGAGGGTGAAGTAGATGGTGGGGCGCAGGAAGAGCAGCGCCCATGAAGCACCTCACGAACGATGTCGCGGACCGGGGAACAGATGTCTAGGGCCGCAGGAAGAGGAATGTCCGAGGCATCATATCAGAGACGAAGAGGTTGAAGTTTGTCTAGACTATGGCAAACCGTGAGGACATCTTGAGCCGTGGTAGGATTTTTCAATGCAATGGCATTGAAAGCGACAGTATTTATGCCTTTGATAATATGGCGTATTTGGTCGCCTTGAGGCATAGATAAGTTTACACGCTTGCACTAAGCAAGAACATTCTCAGTGAACGAGGTGTATGATTCAGCCACCAGTTGAATGCCTTCAGGAAGCTTCTTCGTTGCTGCCTCCGCGCGAACACTGAGGGAACCAAGAATCTGACGAAATTGCCGTGCGAATGTGTCCCAGTCGGGAAAACGTTGGAGGTTGTTCCAAAACCAGGCTTTGGCAACTTCAGCCAGGCAGACATGGACCGTACGTAATTTGTGTAGAGTATCCCACCTGTTGAACTAGCTGACGAGGTCATAGGTGTGTAGCCATTTTAAACGTCATCCCCTTTGAGACCCGAAAACACTAGCGGATCCCGTTGGTGGCTCTGCATTGCCAGAGTCGACGGCTGAGGTTGCACTGGGCCGGCGGTTTTGCATGACCCAGGATTGTCTTGCACTGCCATGGCAGGTGGTAGTAGACGACGACCCGAGCGGAGCTCCAGTGATAACGTGCGAGAGGACTTGGGGATCGAGAGGCACCGTCCCCTATTTACGAGAAATAGCTTTATTCGAGACGAGCTCGAGCTGGCACACACTGATGATGATATCTACAGATGAGGAAATTATACAAATGATGACGATACATCCCATTGATAAAGAAGGGTCAGTGACTGCGCTCACAATATTCATGTTTAACGCTACGAATATTGAAGACGGAGATGCTGTCGTAAGCCTAATGCACGGTACGGCTACAGTTGCAGTGGCTTTAGTGATTGAAGAGGAATAGGTACCTGACGAAAAATGACCGAAAATATGTCCAAGGATGTGAAAAAGAAAACTCAATTGTTTAATGCACACTTCATGAGCGCAATGTTTCTTACACAGAAATTACTAACCACTTAGCGAGTCAGTGGAAATGTCGTTCATATAATCCTCTGCGCTAATCTTCTTTTTCTACAGTGAAAACGTGTCGGACAGACGTTCCAATCTCATGAAGCACAAAACAAATGCATTAAACATGTTACCTACTGTCCGGCTGCTTTTGATAACAGTGGAGGCACTCAAATCTGCACTTCTAAACAAGAAAATACAGACAGAGCACAAACATTACCTATCACCAGAAAAATATTCAGTGGTTACCGTGTCAGGCTCGCAATGTGCAGTGCACCTAGAGGTCGAAGGTTCGAATCCTACTTAGTTGTTTTTTTACCTTTTTTCTGTGGTTCTCGTATTTATATAGCCATCCTGACCATCCGGCGCACGAGGAAGTCTGTATTGACAATTAAAAAGCCCAATTTCTGTTACTTTTTTTCGTCAGTTGTACTGCTACTCTGTTCGGTGGGGTCATGCTACACTGCTTCGAGCAGCTTTATGTTACTCTGTTGAGGGGTAGTGCTTTGACCCGTTCTGGGGGAATCACTGTACTCTACCTTAACAAAAGGTGATTTACTCTGGAAAAGAGAGCAAAATATGCGACAAGAAAATACTCTCCCAAAGCGAGTGCCCAACACTCTCTTAGTTTTTAGAGTCTATGGCATTCTATTACGAAATCAAACCACCCGTTGTAGCCTTATATTAAAAAAAACAAAATTCATTCCTTTTGCCAGCTGCCTTGAGTAGATGGTCACTGCGAAAATAATGGGCAAGTAGCGATTTTCCAATCCACGGACAGATAGAAAATTATTTCAGCATATTGCAAACAGCGAAGATGTGCCCACTTCAGTAGTTACCAAGGTGGATCAGTCAACGGTGCCTTTAGAAGCTGTGGATTCTAAGCACTCAAATGCGCGGAAAGCTGTCAGCCTGCTTCAAAGGTGACAGGTGGTAAACGGTGCTTGTTTTTTCTAGTTTGCGACCTTATAGCAGCACACAAACCCTGGAAAGCATGCTGCAACGATCCCTACTAAGCAAATACGTGGTACAGGTAGCGAATGAATGCATTACATCAACGGCTGCTTAATATCGTTTAGGTGGTGGTACTTGTAAAACGTGAATTGTGGTAGTATATGCTTTATAAGGTTGTAATAAAATTGAGATATGCATTCGTATTACTCAACGAGTCATAGTATATCCTTGCTGGTCTCTGCTTTGGGATTCACGCTGCTGACATCTAGTTTCGGTAAATGTGACGTCTAGTTTGTAACGTGAATCTCGACATTGCGTCTGACAACAAAGTACTTTGTACACGCCGACTCAAAGCCATAAATTTTGGCATAAGCAACAGCACGCTGACTGCTTCTAGTAAAATCGGTTCCCACAATGCGAGGAATCTGTAGGGATGTTTTTCTTTGTTTTCTCATCTCTTTCCACGAGGAACGACGCAAAGGGCTCAATGGCTTGATTTCGCTTGCGCCGTTTTCGCCAGATATATTCCGCGACAGCCGAAAACACTGAAAGGAACTTGCGTCTAGCTTATGCAGCCAGTGAAACCGAAAAACTCGAGGGCTTGGTGCAATGAAAATTGCTGCCGAGAGCGGGAATAAGTATACTAGTTACACATATAGGATAGTGCATGTACCGCATTCACTTGAATTTTGTGCGTAGTATATATATTCAGTTATGTGCATATATCTGTGTTCACCATGGAGTAAAGTGTGGGATTGGGCTAGTTGGTAATGCATTATTCACCATAGCTTCTACAAAATTGTGAACACCTCTGGCTGCTTTCTAGAACGCTTCTGTTGTCTTTCAGTGCATCTCTTTACCGAAATTGCGTGCTTTTATCCTCTTGTCTGCGTCTTTTATTCGTATCGCATTGTTTTTGTCCTCTTAAGGCACGCGTATTTAGCGTCTTTCAGTGCGTTTCCGTGCTTTCCCTGTGCAGAATAATTCGGCCATATATTTATTGCTGATCACCTATCTCTGATCAAAATGGGCAGATGCAAAATATATCCCAGACGGGGTTCTTCACGCAAGTGTAAACTCTTCTCTGATGTATCTTTTTATTAAGTTACAGGAAAACTTACAGCTTGCAGAGAGACGACGACAAAGTGTTCGGGTATCCAAGCGCTTCTCTCTGTGCTCTACGATTTTTTCGGTGAAACTTTCAGTTTCGTATGGTGACTCGGCTCTGCGTCTTGCGGCCATGGTCGTGAGGCCTTCCGGAGGACCGCCTGGCCAGCAGTCATCTCGGCTCACCACCGCGAAGAAGAGAGGAACTTCACTCTGTGACAGCGAGTACACAGAGCTGTACTCAGCCGCCTCTGAAGACGACTCATCCGATGATAATTTCATTCCTGCCCGGAGCAACGGGGCGAAGAGAAAGATCGTCAACGCAGCCTCGCCCACCTCTGCGTGTACAGCAACTATGGAGTCAAGGCATGAACGATGGCCACAAGTCATCATCATTGTGCCAGAGGAGTCCTCAGGAAAGCTGCAACTACTGAACAGGAAAGCACTCTGCTTTTTTTGGAACGTGTGGTACCTAATGAAATCAAGGAAATCAGAGTAAATACGGGAAAAAAATACACTCGCCATAGACGTATTCCACGTGAATGCGCAATTGGACCACTAAAGCAAGTGACTGAGCTAGGCGGCATCAAAGTGAGTCCCTTTACACCGATTGACAACTCATCCATAGCTGGTCTGATATACGACGTAAACATTGCGATTCCCGACCCTGTTTTGCCTACCCTCATCCAACCGGCAAATGAGGATACTGTCATCACTCAGGTACACCGCCTTGGGAAGTCACGCTGTGTGAAATTGGTCTTCAAAGGCGATTGCGCACCATCCCATGTCAAAGTCAGACATTTTCGAATTCCTGTTTGGGCTTTTGTGCAAAAGCCACTTCAATGCCACCAGTGCTTTAACCTAGATCAAGTCAAGGGCTTTTGCCCGAACTCACTACAGTGCCCCC
The DNA here is from genome assembly GCF_043290135.1 of Rhipicephalus microplus. Lineage (NCBI taxonomy): Eukaryota > Metazoa > Arthropoda > Arachnida > Ixodida > Ixodidae > Rhipicephalus > Rhipicephalus microplus. Next base: position 143,907,972 of record NC_134710.1, on the reverse strand, counting down.
GGTGCACAGAGCCCCGTTCGGAAGATGCATGTCAGTCCACATTTCTTAAATGCAGTAACTGTAATGGCTCACACACTGCCTCACGGAAAGACTGCCCTCTAATCAAGAAGGAGTGCACGGTGTTTAAGCAAATGGTTACAACCAATTCGACCCACAGGGATGCTGCCGGAACAGTCCGGCGTCGGCAGCGGCGTCAATGCCATCGTTCGACCTCAGGGACTGCGCTAGCTCGAAACGACAGCGCCACTTCTACTGCTGCACCATTAAGTCAAGCCGCAACAGGACCACAAATTCAAAGAAGACTTCAGAGAGGACTATCTCTGCAGACCAATGACCTATTCTTCCAAGTAATCCGCTAACCATAGAACGTCAGCAGACCACGCCCACTCAGGGGTCTTCACCAACCACTGATGACACACATAAGAAAGATGACAAAGTCATAACTATGCTTCGTTCTCTCATGGATGTCATACGGGAGATCTTGTTGGACGTGAGGACAACGTCTGCTGGAAGCGCTCTCAAAGTACTGGACACCTTAAGCCCAGTACTGTAATCGCTCGAGTAGAAGAATGGCTAACGATCACCATCATTTTTAAGAAGTCAAGGAAGTATCCATCATTCAGTGCAACTCCAGTGGACTAAAACCGCGTCTTTTCAGACTTTCGCCAATTTGTGTGCGTCATTATGTTCCAAGTCATCAGCATTTGTGAACCCAATGCGTGTGCGAGCTCTCCTTTCTCTCATTTTGTTTCCATCTTTCAAACTACTTCATACCTATCCCCAGTGTAGGGTAGCATACCGGTCGCTCTAGACTGGTTAACATCAATGCCTTTCATTTCCTTCCTCCTCCTCCTCCCTACAGCTTGCATATCATTTCTTATCGCAACAGTTCATTCTGTATAGGAGCACACGCCTATTAACTCCGATCTACTGGTGCAGTACGGCTACCGCCTCCCGGACCAGACCGAGGAAATGATGATATACGTGAAGGTGCAGTTCCGAACGAGACGCGACCACTACTACGTGTACCCGATCCTGTGTGTGCGTTCCAGGGAGGCGCAGTCCTTGGCGCGCATCAATCCTTATCCCATCATTGGCTTTTTCCTGCAATACGTCAAGCTCAGGATGGGCCAGCTGTGCGGCGAGCCGTTCTCCATGGTGTCGCACATCCCGGCATTCCCCATCCCGCAGCTGCGCTGGACGGCCAAGGACGCCCAGGTGGGTATTCACCAGACTCACAAGCCCAGAACGGTGTATAGCTGAACGTTACGTGCGATGTGAGCAGTGTCGCATAGAGTTTCTTTGCCCAAGCCTCTATAGAAGTGTGGAAGCTTGGGCTAGTTGGTATGGCATGATGACAGTTATAGCGCGAGAACAAAACGACGACACGTCCTTCGTCTCCTTCTTGTCTCTGTGTCGTCGTTTTGTTCTCGCGCTATAACTATCCTTGATAGAAGCTTGGGCTCTGATATACAGTATACTGTGTATCAGAGCAAATGTATCGCATGTAGAGCAGTAGGAGAGCTGCAGCCTAAAAGGAGGGGGGGAGGCTGACCTCCCACCCTCTTCAGTTTTCAATCCATACAGTCTAATAGCTCCCGTCACATCCTGGAAGCCGGCCTCTACTACAATGACACGAGCCATTATGAACGTTAAATCTTTGGCAACAAATTTCACAAAACACTGTTTAACTTCATACACAACACAGCCCTAATGGCGAACATGTGATACAATATAATATTCATTAAGAGTAGGTGAGTGACGTAATAAAAGAAAGCTGGCAGTTGCTCCGTGTATGAATACAACCGATGAGCGAAGCTCCTTAGAAGAGGGACGCAAACGACTATGCGCCTGATGTCGCTGCTGGCTTTGATGAAGGCGGTAGGGTGTCGAGCGGGCGAGAAGAGCGTTTACCTCGCTCTATGGGGGAACGACTGAGTGAGTGAGTGTGAAGCGCGCGCCGCGCAAGCTGGCCCAGGGTAAGGACCAACCACTGGGTGGAGTGGAACTTCGAAAACCCCAGGGAATTAAAGACGGCAGGGCGAAGCGATAGTTTCGTGCGTTTGCCGGTTTGATGGGAAAGGCCAGAGGTAAAAAAGGGGGGAGAGGGAGAGATGTTGGAGATGAGTGCGAATGGGAATGGCTGGGCTCCACAAAAGAGAGAGAGATAAAGATGCAAGGAAAGGCAGGGAGGTTAACCAAACGCACATCCGGTTTGCTACCCTGCACTGGGGAAGGGATAAAGGGGAGAAAAGAGGTTGCAGAGAGATGAGAAGGTACACGCAATCACGAGCACACTCGGGGAGCACACACAGTCTACAGGCGGTCGCTCAGGTTTGTTGACTTTAGGTAAATTAGCAGTGCTTTAGTTGATTTCTGCGCAACTGAGGCAGATGCCCAAGGTCATAGTATCTTCTGCACACAAAATAGTCCGGGGTCAAGATGATTCAAAACCATCCGGAGCTGGCATCACTGTGTGTCGTAGCAAGCACAGCTGCACAGGACGTGTTCGATGGTCTCTTCAGCTCCGCAGTAGTCGCATGTAGGAGTGTCTGCCATACCAATGCGAAAGGAGTACACCTTTGTAAATGCAACACCCAACCAAAGGCGGCATAACAGTGTCGCATCGGAGCGGGAAAGTTGTGATGGTAGCTTTAGCTTGAGCGAAGGATCCAGTTCATAAAATGGACACCTCACACACACAAAAAAAGGAACCTACCAGCTCCTTTCATCAGCTGACCGCCCACTTCCCAAGTAGCCAATCGCCAAACAGAGCTATAAATACCCTAACATCGACTAGCGCTTGTGGAATGGAAGTCGCCGTTTGCATCCACTGCATTCAACTTCTTCACTTCCCCGCATACAGATTCCGCCACATAGGATCGGTCAATTTTGCTTTGCGAGCAATTCTTGCGCAAGAAATTATGTGTTTGTGAAAACGGGGCACCTATCTGCAAACATCGTGACGTCAGCCTGTATCACGATGTCGCACATAATGTTGGTTAAGTATGTCGGCAAACAATCGACAACGAAAACGAGTGAAAAGCTGTCTGTACTTGGTCTTTATAGTCCCACACGCGTAATGACTGGTGTTCGCTCTTCGTGTGCAAGGGCATCGGCGTCTGGTGTTCGCTCGCCACTCATGCAAACGTTTCTCCAGATAAAAAGGCGGTACCTGTAGCAATGGTCAATCGTGGACGGCACATTTTCTGTGTACGTAACAATTTTGTAAACATCACCACGCTGCTAAAAAGGGCGAGGAATTGCAACAAGTCTCAATTACAAAAAATTCCCCAAGCTGCAGCACCGTCGTAAATGAACATAATGAAAAGTCGACAACAGTCAAACAAGCCTTGCTGCTAAGCAAATTTCAGCTTCCAAACCAGCCTTTCCCATAACATACTCAACTTACGACATTGTGCCAGTTTATGACGAGCAAGAAAAATCTAGGGTTTAATGTGCCATAAATGATATAATTCGGATGCCCACCAAGAGTACGATGCACTGCATGCTGTGTGTGTGTGTGCATGTGCTTGTGTGTATATGTGTATGTGCGTGCGTGCGCGTGTGTGTGTGTGTGTGTGTGTGTGTGTGTGTGGCAAAAAAGCTATGTCGCGCTCGCGCGAAATAGCTTTCGTAGCCGAAAGGTTATAAAGCTAACAAGATTTGCTAGAAGCATGGCTCCTGCTGCTTGGAGAAGCACGACAGGCGATGTCCTTTTGTCCGCAAAGGTTTTGTCCACTACACAAACATGTTCTATATTTCGCACGAACAAAAAACATTTCGTGGTATAGATGCTTGTCCTTTAAATTTCAGCATAATTCAATGGCGTATATTGTGCAATCGAACAGCCACCCGCGCCGGTGCCCACCGTGGTGAACATCTCGTGTGTTTTACGCCGTCAAGAGCCGGGAATTCTACCCGGATGGCGGGCTCCAGTGTGGCTAGACTTAGCTGCGTGTCATGTTGATAGCAGAGTTTGTTTACCGCTTGTATATCGGACTGAGAGGGATCGAGTTATCGATGAATAACTGCACACGCTGTTATTGCCTGGACCATGGTACCCTTTTTCCTTTTTCTGTTTAAGAAGTATAAAAAATTGGGCCAGCTGTGATAAAATTGAAGGTATGTAAAACGATCGCAACAAAAAAAAACAATAACAAGAATCATGAAAATATAAAGTATAAATGGCCCAAGTATGCAGAGGTAATGGTACATACAGGAATTAAAAAAACAGTTACGTTAACGACTCTACAAAAGGAATTGATCAGTCCGCCGTCTTCGAGAAAACTCACAGCGCTTCTCGAGAGCCAACCTCTGTTTGTTGAAGCAGGACCAGGACGGAAGCACTTTGTGCACAGATAAAGGGCGCCTATCGAAAGTACTGCGTTGCTTGTCCCGTGAAGCAGACACTGCTTTACAGAAGCTTCTTTTCTGCTGTGGCCTTCAGGCATTCAAATGGTGTCATTATCTTACGCGATGCAATAAGACGCATGTAGGATTCTTCGAGGCGTATGTAGAAGTGCGTAAATGAGCGACCGATATTGATATTTACGGAGATTCGTGGCTGAGCTGAAATTTACTGTATTACAAATACACTATATACATGGTCACCAAACCACGTAGTTCGGCGGGGCAGGGGCCGGTTAGCCAACGCGAAATTGGGTCAGCCGACGCAACCATATTATTTGTGGATACTTATCCGTATTGTAATGATTCTCACCTAAATTTTTAAAAATTTAACGTCAAAGAAAAATTGCCTTTTTCGCCGATGGGATCCGTACCCACAACCTTCGAATTACGTATTTCGAAGGTTGTGCGTGAGGGTCTAGCCAAAACGAACGGTGATTTTTTGCCCAGTTCACTTTCGTTCAATTTAGGTTCGAATCATTACAATAGAGCTAAGAACCACGGCTAATGTTCCTGTGTTTTCCTTGGCTTCCCTGTCGGTTTCACTAGCTGCGCACAAACGATACGATGTGTGATTAATCGGTAAAACACGGAGGAAGCGTTTCTACGTGGGGTTCAGCAAAAATGAAATCTTCCATACTAAACGAGCACAATCTACATTTAATAGCACCTTGCGCTTTGTTTCATAGAGTTCCCGATTGAATTCAATTCGTTTAGTAGTCTGTATTATTGTGTCTAAAAAAGAGTCTTTAAATTTACACTCTTTTTCTTCATTCATCGCGAGTCTTGCTCTGGCAGACTAGATGCCATCAGGTAGTATGAGAGGGATCTTAAATGCGGAGCATTTCTTGGTCGCATGAGGTCGCGGATCCGGCATCGGCGGCGCCGTCCACATCCCTACTGCACATGCTCGCGTCTCGTGCCGTCGAGGCACTGCGCCGTGCTCCCGACCGGGTTGCAGAAATTAGGTGCCTTTTCTCATCTTCTAACCACTACCACCACCACCACCGTCACTCCCCTCCTCCTCTCCCCCCGCAAAGCCCACGCCGGCAGCGTCTGCTAGTAAAGAATCGACTGCTCGCGCTTGAAAACCATTCGCTGGCCAGCCCTATAGGTAGGCACTGCATCGCGCGTTCGGAATTCAGTCACGGGCGTCTTGACTTGGCTTTCGCCTGTCCTGACGCTTTGCTTGACTCGAGTACATGCGATAGGAGCGGAGCAACAGTACCTTCAACCAGTAGTGGGGCACAACCACAGCGTCCCGCCACTCGTTGAAGGCAACCCTTCTCCTTCGTTCAATGAATCAGAAGAGTAAAGACGAAATAACAATTAAGCATTCCGGAACCATACTAAATTACGTAACATTCGCGCGATACCCCCAGCTCACTGCGACGCATTTACTAGAGTTCCCCCTGTGGAGGGATGTGGGCTGCTCTTTTTTGTCAGCTGCGAGCTCGTAATAAGATCACGTGCTATGCGTGACGCCAACGGGCAAAAAGAGTGTTCCGCACTCGCCGCAATGGCAACAGGCAGCGCCGACTGACGCTCCCACTTTTACATACACATGTATACCCAATAAAGTGAACGAAGGGAAGACCGCCATCGTAGCTCAGTCGTATAGCATCAGACGTGTAATTCGAAGGTCGCACGTTTGGATCCTGCCAGTGGCAAGTTATCTTTTCGTTTACTTTTCTTTCTTCACATTTACACTACAATTACTTCTAATACGATCCTCTTGGCATCTTTATTTGTTAGTGCTCATCATTTGTGCCACTCAGTAGTTATAGCATTGATTTAATGTAGTTAATCAATTACACGAAACCATTTGTTTTATTGACAAGATTTGCTGCGACAGGCGACGTATAGCGCTTTGAGAACTCGAGTGTTCACGGGAACTCGTAGAGCAGAAACACTCGCGCTCGCAACGCAGCAGCCTGCTCGAATATTCACACTGCATGACCCTTCGCTTTGACCGTCTGTTTCTTAATCCTCATGCTTCGCCAGGTGCTGGCCGTGCTCGTATATGTTACAGCAATTTCGCTCTAATATCGAGCTAACTTCGATTGCCTTTAATGACGAAAATTTTGGGAAAAGAATCTCCAGTGAAAGGCGGTAAAGGTCGCACATAACGCAATGAAAAATACGAGCCAGAGATCACTCTATTTCATGTATATTTTTTTTTCCGCTACACTTTCCCAACGACCAGGCCTGCTCTAATAGGACGCGGCCCTGAATGCTACGGCTTCCGGAACAGCTGTTGGATTGACCCCACACGTGTCGCACGGATCATGTGAACTTGCCCTCAAATGATTGGCCGCAAGCTGTATACAATAGCGTGTAGCGGTGCGCCACAAAGGAACACTCCGACACGCGTTTCCTCTGCACAGAACACTGCAGCCGTCACACTGGAGTGCCGCCAGCAGTAACCGTACGCTTACCTCGAGCGTTGCTCAACGCTGCGGTTGGGAATGTGAATCTAAAATCATGCCTGGGGCGCTGTGGAGGATCGGCCGAGTTTTGCCCGAGTTGGGCGAAACTCGGTACCTTCCCGAGCTCTGGCGACACCCCCTTATGAACGAGCCAACAGTACTAAAAAGTCAAATACACCGCTGAGCGCGCTGAGGCGTTTCATTGGTTACGATAGAATTAGTCATCGCATCAAGGACGATCGACTAAGTTGGGCGGTGTTTTCAAACCAGAAGCATCTTTTTTCATTCGTTTGTCGTTCCACTAAGTACTGAAGTGATTGATTCATATATGGGGTTTAACGTCCCGAAACCACCATATCATTATGGGATACGCCGTAGTGGAGGGCTCCGGAAGTTTCGACCACCTTGGGTTCTTTAACGTGCACCCAAATCTAAGCACAAGGGCTAGCAGCATTTTCGCCTCCATCGAATATGCAGCCGCCGCAGCCGGGATTCGATACTGTGACCTGCGGGTCAGCAGCCGAGTATATACCACCGCGGCGGGGTGAGTGCTGAAGTGCACCCATGCAATAAAGTGTCAGAAACTTTCCTGATAATATTTTTAGAGACACCTAGTGCTTAAATTTATTTTGAAGCTTTTGATGCCCGCAATAAGTATGTTTTAGAATAAGCAAACTGTGGGCTCGAAGATCAGTACCAGCAGATTGCCTTACAAGATCGCGAAAGCAGCTGAATCCGAGGCCAAGTGTTAATCATCATAAGCCTGTACATTATGGCGCGCTGCTCGGCCGGTGCACACCGTCTTTGTTGTCTTCACCCGCTAGCACTCGAGCATATGCGGCCGGCTAATTAGCTATCAGGGGCGAAGTTCCTAAGCAGCGGGTCTGTTCCTCTTAGCGCGCGGTACGTGATCGCCTATAGTTCCGTGACTCGCTCAGTATGTGCGGACGGATGGACGAAGAGGTGAATGGACTGATGAACGGACGAACGTACATACATACAGACGGACAGACATACAGACAGACAATTCACGGTTTACCAATAAAACCCTCCGAAGCTTCGTCCCACTCATCACCATTCACTCCGTGGAAATTTTGTGATTTTTCGGCTGGACTATACACTTGGTTAGTTAGGCCAGGACATGCTTTGACCAAGCTAATTATGCCAAGTCATTGTAAGGCCGAGGTAATTACGCCACATCTTATAAACCGAGCTGATGAAGGCATTTCAAGCTATAGAACTATGCTACCTAAAGCATGCTAGGTGATGAGCACACAAAACTATGCTTATTAACTCGATGATATTCATGAGCACGTTAAGTAAAACCATGGTAATTATCCCTTACTGATACGATAACAGGTAGGATCTTGCTAATCAGGATTACGTTTAATAGCACCATACTGATCATGGCCTCGCTAATAGCGCCTGAGATAATTGATTTTTATTTGAAGCCTTATCTATGAAGACAAGGAAGCTCAGTGTAATGGTAGGTTATCATCAGTCATTTAGTACAACTAAATTAAGACAGAGCTGATGCGGTCTTCACTTCGAAGACGACGATGCACATGAGTAGACGACCAACATTAAAACGATGCAAGAAGCTATCGGTTATCAAAAGCTCCTCTATTGTATACTGTAAGCTCACCAAATTATTTTATATGCAAAGAAGCTGCCGCTTAGCGTTCAACGCATCAAACGCTTTATAGTCACACCGGCACCATCACAGTTACGAGTTGAACAGAGGCCTTCTAAGAATCAACGAGTTTGTATTAAGGTTCACACGTCAATTACTTTGATTGACAGACGCCCACGGCACAGATCGGGTACGCCCACCACGCTCGCTCTTGCCAAGGAGCAGTAGCCAAGTCGTGCAGCACGATTAATCTATCAGCTTTATCGCAGACTATGCACACATGCACGCTCAAGTAAAAGTGATATCGCCACGTGGCTACGATGTCTCGCATTATATTTCACCGCGCTCACGACGTATCCAACCACAGCTGCGTTGCCGCCATGATGCGAGTGCCCCTAGTGGCCACCTGTCCTTATATTAATCTGCAATATTTGAAAGAAGCGAAGCGAGCAGCACGAGAGTTCTGCATGAGCACCCTCTGCCTTCGATAATGGAATCTTCCATGCTCTAGGTGGAACGAATTCCTGTCTGAAAGAGGACATACGCCCACAAACATGCCTGGGGGACGCGCTTGGCTAAAGAACAGCGCGACAATCAAACTTGATCCGCTGGCCGCGGGATCGAGTCCCAGTTGCGACGGCTGCATTTCTGATGGAGGCGGAAATGCTGTAGACACATGTGCTCAGATTCGGCTGCACGTTAAAGAGCCCAGGCGGTCGAAATTTCCGGAGCCCTCCACTACGGCATCTTTCACAATCATATGGTGGTTTTTGGGACGTTAAACCCCACATATCAATCGGCATGTTGACTGAGTGGAGGCGCTAAAGTGTTCGCACGCGGCATATCTTTGATAAGCGCCGCTAATGTCCCAGAGTCGTTCCGAACGCCACGAGCGTTCCTGTAGCCATTTTCATCAACGCTGCCATCACGCGCTTCGCGCTGTCTTCATGCCATGGCCACCGCAGAGCGAGTTCGGAGCAAACTCGTCTGCCCGAGAAGCTCGGGCCATTCTGCATAGCACCCCTGTCACGATTCAACTAGTCGTTTCATCTTATATATGTACACAGTTCAAGGTTTTAAGGGTAAAGCTGAACAACCAAAGAGTCGCATTTTGCATTGGGCATATTTGTAAACTGAGATTGAAAGCGATCTGTTATGCAAGGTTGTGGGCTGCTTGCTGCATACAGTAAGGTAATAATACATGGCTCGCATTGCACGCGGCGGCGCTGTCTGGCGGCGGCAATCTCTCGCATCGTGTTTGAACATGCATGCTCAATAACACTCGCAGGGCCCTTTGATGTTCCAAGAAAATATGTAAAAACATTTATTTATTCATTTTTATTTAGAAAATACTGCGGTCACTGAAGACCAAGCAGGTGGGGAACATTACAATAAACAAATATGCAAACATCGAGAAAAAAATTAAAGGAATAATCAAATTTGCAAGAATACAAAATGGATGATACAATGAATTTAAGAAAAAATATAACAGACCATATAAAAATAAATAATAAATAATGGCGAAAATGGAGTGATGTCTTAAAGCACACAAAAAAAAGAATATACACATACGTACAGACAAATTTATACACATGGAAACGCGTCAACTATTACAAGTACTGAGCACCAACAATCCGAAAAAGTGATATTGCATGAATACAGAGTATAAACATTATATTAAGCACTAGCAGTACAGAGAAGATGCGCTTATGTCACGGTTGAGATGCTCCGAGCAACGCTTTCTCGAAGTCATCAGATGAAATGACATCAGGTGGTAAGCTATTCCACTGAATAATTCTTCGGGGAAAGAAAGAATTTTTAAAGGTGTTAGTCCGCGTGGTGTATGGGAGAAGGTTATGCATATGACGATGCCTAGATGCGCGAGGAGAGAATGGTTGTATGTATTTATGGGCAGGAATATTCAGCTTACCATTATAAATAGAATGCAAGAATTTCAGGCGTGCGATTCTGCGGCGATCTTCAAGCACAGGAATATCGTTGTCTTTCATTAATTTTGTCGGAGAATCAGATGATTTAAACTTAGAAAAAATAAAACGTACAGCGCGTCTTTGAACCATTTCAAGTTTTTGAATGTCTTTTTTGTAGAAAGGGTCCCAAACCACTGATGCATATTCAAGTTTAGGCAAAATATACGCTTTGTACGCGAGCATTTTTAATTTCGGAGGGGCTTTTTTCAGTTTGTGCCTCAGAAAACCAAGCTTACGAGAAGCTGATGCGGAGACATTTGTTATATGTGCGGACCAAGAAAGTGTGTTTGTAATGGTTACTCCTAGGTATTTATATTCATTTACTTCACGTACTGGTGTTCCTTGGACGTTGTAGGTAAACGTGAATGGCTGTTTTTTTCTTGTCACACGTAGGAGTACCGTTTTGTCAGAGTTTAATGTCATTGACGACCGAGTACACCACTCACTAACTTGTGTTAATGCAAGACTTAGATCAACCTGATCTTGTTGGCATGTCACTTTTTTATATACTACGCAGTCGTCAGCGAACAATCGGATACTAATGTCAGACTCAACCATGTCAGCTATATCATTTATGTATATAAGAAAAAGAATCGGCCCTAAAACACTTTCCTGTGGGACACCTGATAATACCGGTAACGTGTTAGAAATATGTCCCCCCACATCAACGTACTGAGCGCGGTTTGAAAGATAAGCCTCTATCCAACTTATGATGAAAGATGGAACATTCAGGTTTCGGAGCTTTATGAGAAGTTTGCCATGGGGAACGCGGTCAAATGCCTTGCTAAAGTCTAAAAAAATTAAATCAACCTGGCCTGAAAAATCAAGTATTTGTGCGATATCATGAACTGTTGCAACTAGCTGCGTGCACGTTGATAATTTTTTCCGAAAACCATGCTGAGCTGGAGACAACAGGTTATTATTTTCAAGAAAATCGGTAATAAAGTGAGCAATAATGTGTTCAAGTACCTTGCAGCATGTAGACGTTAGGGAAATTGGGCGGTAGTTTTCCTTCAGCAGGCGATCACCTTTCTTATGCACAGCTACAACCCTGTCGAGACGCCAGTCATCTGGTAACGTTGCCGTTTTGAGTGATTCAGAGAAAACAGTGGTTAAAATATGCGATATTGGTTCAGCGTATCGACGCAAGAAAGAATTCGGTATGCCGTCAGGGCCACCAGAGGATTTTTCTTTTACGCCAAGTAACAGTGACAACACACCCTCAAAGCTGATAAAATCCGAATCAGGCAAGGATGGAACAAGTTCGAGAGTTGTAGTATCTTTTGAAGAAAACACGGAATGAAGATAATCGTTCATAATGTTGGAAATTTCTGTTAAGTCAGTAACTACTAAGTCATTCTCCCTTAATTTTTCTAAAGTTGGAGCCTTATTTCCCAAGTATTGCCAAAAATTTTCCGGATTATTCTTTAAGAAACTCGGTAAGGTCGATGAAAAATATTTATCTCGGGATGCTGTTAGTGCGCAAAAAAGTTCAGCTTGAATTTGTTGAATACCATCGGGATTTCTGTTTGATTTCTTTTTGGCGCGCTTTAGTTTTCGCTTAATGTGTACAATGTCGCGGGTTACCCAGGGATTAGCCCTCCTTGTTTTAACGTGGTGGTCAGGAACAAAAGATTCTAAACAGTGCAGTACAGCATGCTTAAAGGATAGCCACAAACAACATGACTTGAGCAGAACAGTAATAAAACAGACATCAACATTATTAGTTTTTTTTGTTTTCCGAATCTTAGATTAAGTCTGTTTTTTAACTACAACTCCCAATTCAGGCAATTTTTAATAAATAGTATTGTCCAGGTTGAACTTCCTCTGGTTTCATTTAAAGGGTAATTCATCGCGCAAAATATACCTCCATTTTCTTTTTTTTATAACTACCTTATCACTTATGCCGTAGACGCAATCTTTGACTTCATTTCTTGCTCTCTACAACCGTGCTTGTAAACAATATACAGGATAACAGTTTTAGAAAAAAGAAAGCTTCTCAAGGGCGGAGGTCATTCGTGGCGCTACGAAAGAAATACAAATACGTTCTTTTAGAGCTAGAGCTGAAAAACAATTCCGTTTTATTTCGTGCCAATAAATGTATACATACTGTATAACATTATGTTAAAGCAAAAAACACTGACATAGAAAAGAAATAAACTCCACGAACACAAGTTATCGTTAGCGCCAGTATATGGCGGCCGCATGAAGTCTGCAGGGATCATCGCAATGCTAGGCAAAACTGACTTTAAAGGGGCCCTGGCACACTTCTTGAGCTTGGTCAAAAAGCACTGCCGATCGGTAATAAAGGCTAGCGACAACACGCGAGCCAAATATTATAGCGCAGCACGCGGTCTGGAATTCACAACAAATGATCAAATTCAGCTGAAAATTGCTTTCTCTTCTCCCTGCAATTCACTGAGTAAATCCAAAAATCACTCTTAGTAAGTTCATCTATCAGCCATTGACCGATTTGAACATGAAGCGCTAGGTCGTTATAGAGATTGCCGGGGCAGGCCGGGACTTGTCCACGCGTGCACACATGATCACACTGAAAAAGCCGCTCGATCAAAGAAAAAAAAAGCAAAGGTGCCAAATGTCACAAGGCGCGCGTGACCTTATTCTTTGCGCCTGCCATCCCTCTCTGCTTAGCTTCCAGTGCTTTTGTCGGGACGAGAGAAGAGAGAATTCAATCGCAGCATGCGACGACTCTTTGTAACTCCACAAGCACTCGTTCGTGAGGCAATAAGCTATTCCAGAGAGTTCATTCGATGGTGACTTGAAAAAGTGTGTCAGGGCCCTTTTAAAAAGAAAAGAAAAAAATTAGGGTGACATATGCTAACAAGTGACGTTGACCTCGTCGAGATCCTAACGTCAGAGCGCATACAGACTCCCACTAGCATGCCGATCGCTGCCGTATAGCTTCCCGGTAAACTAGATTTTACTGGTGTTCAGATAAAAGTGAAAAGCTGGGCGGAAGGAAACACGACGTACCTACTTCCGGCTCAAATCGGAAACGCTAAAGTATATAGTAATGATCCATAAATATTGTATGTATAATGAGGCACTGGCCACTCATAACGAGAGAGAGAAAGAGAAAGTAAGGAGAAAGATGGGGAGGTAAACAAGGGCCAAGCCACGGTACGCTATTCTGCACTGGGGAAGGAGAGAGGGGGAAGGAAAGTTACAGAGGAGCAGAAAACAGTCAGTGACTGCGCCGACGCATAACGATTTCGAGGAAAGACAGGCAAGAATGCAAGTTCATAAACCCGAAATAATATCCCCTGTAAATGCCACTCATAGTATTGTACACAGCACCGTAATGTTGCATTGTACTATATTATAGTAATTTATTTGAAACTTAAATATATCTTTGTACCTCTGTGTACTGCCACCAAAGGATAGTACTAACATCAGTGTTATGGGAAGCAGAGGTTGTAGGCATACGGCAATCGTTACGCGCTCACTGGATTTCGTACCGATCGCAATCCCGGTGATCGGCAGACGCCTACATTGCCTGAATGTATTGGCTCGGTTCAATCGCACCGTGAAACAACTCGTTATCGGACGGTAGGCCATGGTTAGCTTATGTGGCAAAATAAGATACGCAGCAAAGGACAAACGAGAGGGCTCTATAAGCGAATTTAATTGAAACGTATTTCGCGTGCACGAGTCTTTCTGCAAGCGTTACCTCGCCACTGTCTCAGAAAAGCGTAACTCTACCAGCTTGATCTATGCTGACTCTACTTGCCCATAGCGCAAAATTTCAAGTGTTTCACGAATTTACCGGACAGCCTTACAATGTCAGTATCATTTTTAACTTGCACTCAAACTAATATGTTTTTTTAGGTGATGCACAAGTCACCTCGAAACAAAGCAAGCACCCGGAAGTGTTGGACCATTGCAGAAGTGGACAGCCTGCTCAAACAGAAGAAGGTAAGCACGACAATTTTCAGACCTATGCTCACTCAATATAGCAGAAGATGGTTGGTAAATTCAGTCTTCTCCAAACCAAACGAATGCGTTCGTAAGCAGCGCACGAAAGTCATTCACGGTCACCGATCACGTACTCTCGTCGAAGAGCCCTCGGTAAAATACTTCCTAGTGTACCTAATTTTTTAATTTAGAAAAATAGATAAAATTTTGCGTATTCCAATAGGACATCCTTGGATATCGTGGGGATTTTTCAGGTTATGTCGCGTATTAGATCAAGTTGAGCACGTGCACTCCAATTATTGTTTGTTCTGTTTTCCATTTGGGAGATTTATACGGCAGAAATACTCTTGGTTCTATTGGTTATTACGTAATATCGAGACGTACCGAACGACACCTAATTACTATGTTTTCAAGGGCACATCACAATGATGATTAATGTCACAAAATAAGAAACACGATGAATAGAATCGTAATCTGTAGAATACATGCTCTAAGGCTACTGTGTTTACATAGTCAGAGAAATGCAGATGGCGCTTTTCTACCAGCAAAACACGCCGTGAAAGGCTGCTCATGCGCCCATTGCTCCCTGGCAAAAGCTCCAGCCTGTACACTTTTGGGCATATACATTCTTTTGAAGAAATTTATTTATTTATTTACTTATACCACACAAGAAACCGAGAGAAAGAGACTACGCAAAGGGAGAAAATAAAGAAAAGCAATGAAGCCTACCTAGCTCAGCTCCTCTTTCAGAAGTCTAGCAGTTTGGGCTAGTTGGTATGCGATGAGGAGGAGGAGAAAAACTTTATTCAACAGAGGAGTTTGGAGCACGCAGGCTCCCGGGCCCCCGCACGACCCCTTTGCGCTCAAGCGTTCATTTGGTGGTGGTCCATGACGCTGGAAGCCCGGTCGGCCGCCATGGTCTGCTCAACCGGGTCCTCTGAGCGCAGTAGGGTCTCCCAATCCTCCCAAGTCTTTAGGTGCTCTAGGGCCCGCGGGGGAGGATCCGCCGGGCAGTGAGAAAGGATGTGTATAGCAGAAGCATGAGGTTCAGGGCAAAGGGTACAGGCTGAGGTGAGGAAAAGGGGGTGATAGTGCGATAGAATGAGAGGAGAGGGAAGAGTGTGAGTTTGTAGCTGGCGCCAGAGGGTTGCCTGTCGGTTGCTCAGGGACTTGTGCGGTGGGGGATATAGCTGACGTGCTGCCCTATAGGCCTGAGTCAGCTCGTTGAAAGTGTGCGCGCGGTCCTTCGTGAATCCCAGATCGGAGGCCGCGGGAGCCCGGTTTAAAGAACCTCGGGCTAAGAGGTTGGCGGCCTCGTTTCCAGGATTCCCGCAGTGCGCGGGCACCCAAATCAACTGCACTTGACGGGGCGGGGTTGCAGCGGGCGAATCCAGTATGCAAAAAGCAGGGACGTGAACTCGGCCTCGTGCAAAATTTAAGATTGCGGTTTTGGAATCTGTTAAGACGTACCGTGCTTCTGTGTTTACGATTGCTAAGGCAATGGCAGCTTCCTCTGCAGCTTCAGGGGACGTGTCTGGAGGGAGTGTGTGTGTACCTATGGGAGAGAGATTGTGATCCACCACGGCAGCGACCGCTTCATCACCCACGCAGGCTGCGTCTACCCATACGGCGTCTGGTTCGGCGCCGTAACATAGGTGTAGAGTTCTAGCGCGAGCTCTGCGACGTTTATCGTGGTGGTCGGGGTGCATGTTACGGGGAAGTGGTGTAATGAGGAGTTCGCGGTGCAGGGGTATTGGTATGGGGAGTAATGTGGGATAATCTCACACATTGGCGGGTATCTGGATTCCAAGAGAATGTAGAATGTGCCGACCAGTGTCGGCTTGTGTGAGACGAAGGTATTGTGCTTGGCGGTGCGCGTCTATAAGTTCCCCGATAGTGTTGTGAAGGCCTAACTTGAGAAGTCGATCGGTAGGTGTACTTATGGGAAGGTGGAGGGCTACTTTGTATGCCTGACGGATGAGGGCGTCCAATGTTTCAGTGTCGCGGCGAGAGAGTTGGAGGTAGGGGGTGCAGTAGAGCACACGGCTGAGTACAAAGGCATGAATAAGGCGACATAGGTCGCCCTCCTTCATGCCTCGGTAACGGCCTGAGACCCGGCGGATGAGGTGCGAGATCGCCCCTGCAACCTGCTTGAGTCTCCGGATTGTGTTTGTGTTCTTCCCATCACTCTGGATATGCATGCCCAGTATCCGGAGGGTGTCGACCTCTGGTACCGATCTGCCATTCAGTTCGATGACGATGGGTGGGGAGGGGGAGTTGCGGCTTTTGGGGCGGATGCAGAGCAGTCCGGACTTCTCTGGAGAACAGGTTAGTCCTACGCTAACTGCATAATTTTGCGTTAGGTTGGCGGCTGTTTGGATGGTGTCCTGTATGTCACCGTCACTGCCATGGGTAGACCAGAGCGTGATGTCGTCTGCGTATAGGGTATGTTTCAGATGAGGAACAGTTGCCAATTGTCGAGCTAGGGGGATGAGGGTGATATTAAACAAGAAAGGTGAGAGGACGAACCCTTGAGGGGTGCCGACACTCTTTAGTGTGTATGTTGGGTGGGTGAGCGGGCCGAACTAAAGTTCGGCCGTGCATGCTGTGAGAAAGGCCTGAATGTAAGTGTACGTACGTGTACCCACGTTCAGTGGAGAAAGTGCTGTCAGGATCGCATGATGCTCAACGCGATCAAAGGCTTTGGATAAGTCCAGAGCCAGCACTGCCTTTGTGTGGCCCGGAATGAGCGGGTCGAAGATGTCGTGAGTGATTTGTAGCATGGCATCTTGAGTGGACAAATGGGGGCGAAAGCCAACCATGCTGTGAGGGTATAAGTCACGGTCTGTCATATGCTGTGAAAGCCTCGCCAGTACAACATGTTCGAAAAGCTTGCCCAAACACGAAGTTAATGAGATTGGGCGAAGGTTTTGGAGTGTAAGTGGTTTGTTGGGCTTCGGTATGAACATTACTTTCGCGTGACGCCAGGACTGGGGAAGCGTTCCTTCCTTCCAACACTGGTTGAAGTACTCCGTGATGCGAGTGATCGATTTGTCATCCAGGTTGCGGAGCGTTGTGTTGGTAATCAAGTCGGCTCCGGGTGCGGATTTAGTGCGGAGAGTCAACAGCGCGGCTCTGACCTCCGCCTCGGTTATATCTGTGTCGAGTTCGGCATTCGGTTGTCCTGTGTATGAGGGAAGAGAAGTTGGTATGCCGGGCGATGTGTAGGTGTCGCGGAGTGTATCCAAAAGATCATTGGGGTTGTCCATGTGTGCGTGTATAAGCCGGGTGACGTGGTGCTGGGTAGTGGTTTTCATGTGCGATGGGTCGAGGAGGTGTCGGAGGAGATGCCACGCCCTTTTGGTGGTCAGTCTGCCAGCAATGTCGTCGCGTACCTGCCCCCAATTGGAGCGGCACAGCTCCTCCGAATGTATTTGGATTTGGGATTGTAGAGTGGCTAAGCGTTTCTTTAGCTTCCTGTTATGTTTACCCCGTTTCCACCGCTCTAGAAGGCTGTGGTAGGCATCCCATAGGTGAGCGAGTCGGTTGTCTAGTGTTGGAGTGTCTGTGGTGGTTTCAATTAGTTGCGTGTGATGTTGAATGTCAGTCTGAAGAGATTCCATCCAGTCGTTGATGTCGGTTATGGGATTGTCTGCGCGGGTGGTACGCGCAGCACGAAGAGCGTCCCACTTAATGAGTTTGTGTGTCATGTATGTGTGCCGGGGTGGTTTGAACGGGACAGTGACTTGTATAATGTAGTGATCACTGCCCAGTGTGTGCTGTGTTCTCGTCCATGTGACAGTACGGAGGGAGCGACTAAGCACCAGATCCGGACTAGTGTCCATACTGACACTGTTGCCTATGCGTGTAGGTGTCTGAAAGTTGTTGTGGACGGAGAGTTGGAGGTTCTGCATGAGCAGCCAAAGCCTGCGACCTCTATGTGTAGTTGTTTTGTATCCCCAGTCAGTATGTTGACTGTTGAGATCGCCGCCGATTAGCAAGGGATGTTTCCCCGCCAGTCGATGCAGCTCCCGGAAGAGGGAATCCAGCGAGGCCATCGGTTGGGATGGGGGGTGGTAAATGTTGGCAATAAATATGGAGGGGATGGTATGTGTGTGGTGGATAATTTCTGTTATTACACAGGGTGTGTCTGATGTGATGTAATGTGTCTTGTATGTGAGAGCGCGGTGCACAAGGGTAGACGCTCTGGGTGCGTTTGTGGTGTCAGAGTGTGTGGAGCTGTAACTAGGAAGTGTGGCCTGTGTGGCAGTATCTTGGAGAAGAAGGACTTGGGGCGTTGGGGAGAGAGTAGGAAGTAGAAGCTGCAGGGGCGCGCGCTTGCCCCGAAAGCCACGGCAGTTCCATGTTATATGAATGGAATTATTATTGGCCCGCACTGCCATAATGGAGCGTAGGGGGATGTATGAGCGGTGTTAGACTCTCGTTAATAGAGGTGTGGGGATCCGTGGCGGCACGTTGTCCTGTGAGGGGAAAGGGGGTGGCAAGCGGAGGGAGCTGTGTGAGGCGTGTCTCTAGAATGCAAACCATCCTCTGGAGAATAGTTTCCATGCATTGTTCTATCCGTGCCTCTAATTTTGTAGTTATGTCACTGATAAGGGCGTTGAATTTACTTTCGATGCGACTTTCAAGTTCCTGGGATGACGATACTGATAGCGCGAGAACAAAATGACAAACAAGAGACAAGAAGGACACGAGCGCTAATTTCCAACTGAGTTTATTGCGCAGAGCGCGAAAACAAATAGAGGAGAAAGTAAACCATGTGATAAAAACCATGTGGCACGAAGAGCAATGCATGAGTGAGCGGGGGAAAAACAAAACCACAGAAAAAGGCAAAGAAAATTATATAAGGAAACGAAACAGAAAAGTAAAAGTAATATAACTGTTTTCGCGCACCGAAGCCTTCGAGGAACCTTAGTTCCTTCTCAGACAGAAACACGGGAGGGGGTCTTACTAATGCATGACACCTGTTCGCGTGCCATCTGCGCGGCCTCAACGATAACTCGGGAGCGCTCATCCCTGTGATTATACAGCGTCACTGTGTCTATGAAAAGGGGCACACAGTTGCACTCAGTACAGTGCTGAGCAAGAAAACCTTTTTCCCGTTTCTAACATTGTTAGCGTGTTCTCTCAGTTGATCGTTCAGACACCTTCCGGTCCTTCCGACATCACAAGCACCACATGGAAGGGGGGTCCTATAGACAACTTCTCTGACCCAGAGCGACAGAAAAAAGAGGCCCGCGTAATTGCGGACCACAGAAAAAACAGATACCCAAAAAACTTCATTTGAGCCACCACCCGCAGCGCACAGCAACAGAGGATACCAAAAGCCCAATCAACCATAATTGGCAGCCCCCCGAAAAGCGTAGCGGTTCTATACCTTCGGGGAACCAGCGAGATGTTGGCGCGGATCTTCAAAAAGGAAGGGGTTCGTATCGCGCACGTGCCTTCGTGTACGCTGGGCCGCCTCCTCCCTAGCCCGAAAGACCGGACAACACTGGACAGGACCCCCAGTGTCGTTTACAAAATTCCGTGCGCCGAGTGCTCCTCGTCGTATATCGGCAAAACGAAAAACCCACCGGAACGACTGAAGCAACACGCCAACAATGTGCGGAGGTTCTACAAGGAGCGGAGCGCAGTCGCCGAACATGCTGAGACGTTGGATCACCCGATAATTTTCAAAGCGACGGCCATCTTTGAAAGCGAGCCGAACTGGAGAAGGTTGTTACTGGAGTCGTGGCACATACAGAGGATAGCCCATAACATCAACCGCTCTCTCGGAACCCTTCCCTCAGTGTATGCACAAGGATTGCACTCCACAGCAAAACGAGAGAGAAAGAGAGAGAGCAGAGGGTCATTATTCACGCCGCGAGTACTTTGAACACGCCGCTGCTACGTAGCCTCTCCAGTTACCCCTGAGGAAGGAACCAAGTCAGTTTCAAAACGCCAGGTTTCTTCAAAACTTTTGGTTGGAGTCTAAATCATCTCCCATTTTCATACCTAACCAGAAAGACTACTCTCGAATGCTTACATTCAACTTCCCGGGAACATGTCAGATACCCGTTTTATGCTTAACTCTGCATTCAGTTGATGACTGCTTTTTCAGGGGGTTTGTAGATTTGGTGAGAGTGATTAATTTGAACGGTGCTGAGAACAGGACACAAACTACCGCGCATTTTGTGATTTTCTTGAGCCTGCGTGATATCTGGTGTTTGTACGGAACAACGGCTATCTTTTCACACACTATCCGTGTTGCTCGAAATCTGTCCCTGCCTCTGCTCTGTCCTATTGGTCTGCAGGATAGTATTCCTGAGGCGTTTATCGCTTCTGTTGCTGAGACTATACGTGTTGTCATGGTGACCAAGACTTGCGCAATGATTGCTTATTAATTTGCAATTGCACAAGCATAAACGCTAAAACTTGACCAACATTGGTGATTTCAAGTACCCGGGGTCGTTAAGAGTGGACAAAATGACAAATGTACAGACAGAAAGACAAAAAAGACAGACAGACAGACCAAAATGTTTGCGTCGAAAGTCCCCAAGAAAGACTATCGTCTTTAAAAAAACAGTCAAGCAGCTCAGAGCAACGTATGTAAACAAGGTCACGTGGGACTCCGAGGAGGCGTGGGGCGCGACGCAATGTGTTCTCGCACGAAGCAAATGACTATGAATGGGGGGAGGGGGACGAGAGAAAGGAAGAAATAAGCGTACGCGCACAAGAAGAAGACCGGTACGCCACTCGCAGTCGATTGGAACTACCACCAAGAAGGCCAGCGGTACAGTGATGTGCACATTTTAACACGGGTCAGAGTGGAACTCATGATATGCAGCCGATTCGTTCAGAGAGATACCAAATCGTTCGGTCATGGCCTCGAAGGCCAGTAGGGGCACAACAGCCAGATTGCGCTCGTGGGAGCCACCTGGTAGGGCCCTGAGCACCACTCGAAGTCCCACAGCAAGAGCACTGAGGCTGTCGTTCCTCGTTTGGATGTCCCGTTGCTGTGAGGTCGAAGTAGTGGGCTCAGTCGTCGTGCTTCAGGTGACGGTGACAGGAACCGGCGGTTGTGAGAAAGCGCGCGGTGTCTGCGTCGCCGTCGAGCGCTTTTGGACGACGGTAGGGGCCGGCTGAGCTGTGGATGAGGACGGGGCCGTCGTCGTTGTAGTAAGCACGATGGGCGCACTCGTTGTAGGGCGAGGGGTGGCCTCCGAGGTAGTGTGGCCGGTCCGGCGAGCGCATATCGGAAGGAGCGTCCCTTGATGATAGAGGCGTTGCTGCCAGGGGTCCTAGCATGGTGCAGGGCTTGGTGGCGAGTCACGGTGCCCTTGGTTGAGGCCATGATAACCGCGGCCCTGCGATGAAGCTGCCAGGCTGGACAGCGGGACTCGGTTGCAGGGTGTTTCCCGCTGCAGTTTATGCAACGAGGGTGTGCTGCACACGATCCTGGGGCGTGCTTGATGCCGCAGCGCAGGCACCGTTCGTCCCGATAGCAGGTGGCAGTTGCGTGCCCGAAGCGGCCGCAACGGGAGCACTGCAGGGGCCGTGGCTGACGGGGTCCAACTGGGCGCCTTTGCTTGTAAAGCAGTATATACGGCGGGACGGTAGTCCCAGCGAAGGTGAGGGTGAGGCAGTTGCCTCTGCATACACCGGACACGAGGGGCACATGTGATGCAATGTTGTCGGCGAGGTCCTCGAAGGGGATCGTTGAGTCCACTCCAAAGACCATGCCAACACAGGTGTTCAGGTCGAGTTGTGTGGCTCGAACTTTGGTCGCGCAGATCATTCCAACCTGAAGTAGGGCAGTCAGATCGGCGGTAGGGTAGGTGTCGACAGAAACAAGGTTGCGCCGAAAATGGACCCGCACATCGCTGGGTGGCTGGGAACCCCGAAGGAAGGCGGCGATCGAATCCCCCCACGCAGCCAAGAAGCTGGCCTTCTTCCCGACAGGCTGAAAGACGATGGTGGCCGCATATCCACTCGAAAGAGGGTCACCAACAACGTAGGGACCGTCAGAACGCGGAGGCATGCTTGGGGGCACACCACGCTCACTGGAGGCGGACGCCGTTTGCTAGGCGGTCCCAGTAGTTGAAGGAGATGAGGAGGTGTTGTTGCCAGGAGGGTATCCTTCGCAGATAGACAAGGCCGTGGCAGGAGCCGAGCAAGCTCCGGTGTGCGCCTTCGCTTTGCTCGAAGCCCGGGAGAGAGCAGCAGTGTGAAAAACCATGCGGCACAAAGAGCAATGCATGAGTAAGGAAAAAAAAAAAGGCGGATGAGATTTCAACCAAGAAGGACGCATGTTTTTGCGCCCCCGTCCTTACCCCGATCTTCGCTCAGTGCTCTTAGCGCGCAGCCCTTTTAAGGGCTATATATGGCGCCTCAGCGATTCAACCGAAAAAAAGAAACAACACATTAGGAGTTGAAGGAGATGAAGGAGATGAAGTTGAAAGAGATGAAGGGCTGCTGACTTCCTGCGGCTGGGTTTTCTTGGAGCGTGCTGGCCTGGATTGTACCTGCTGCTGCTGTGCTGGCACGGAAAATGATGTCGAGGCTGCCACGACGGCATCCTAATGTGTTGTTTCTTTTTTTTCGGTTGAATCGCTGAGGCGCCATATATAGCCCTTAAAAGGGCTGCGCGCTAAGAGCACTGAGCGAAGATCGGGGTAAGGACGGGGGCGCAAAAACATGCGTCCTTCTTGGTTGAAATCTCATCCGCCTTTTTTTTCCTTACTCATGCATTGCTCTTTGTGCCGCATGGTTTTTGTCACATGGTTTACTGTCTCCTCTATATGTTTTCACGCTCTGCGCAATAAACTCAGTTGCAAGTTAGCGCTCGTGTCCTTCTTGTCTCTTTGTCGTCATTCTGTTCTCGCGCTATAACTATCGTCCTCCTTCAGGCTTCGAATCACTTGCGTGACGCTGCCACACATTTTGTTAAAATATGCTGTTTACATGGCTTAATCTTGCGCATGTGCACGTGTTTCCGAAATCCATCCTTAAATATATGCGAAAATTTCCTTAAAGAGTAAGTATACCGAAAAGTGTACCACACAGATCACTCAAATCATTTTTAATCACTCTTTGTTCTCCTTGTAACGCACAGTCGCATTGACCGTCGCTCGCCACTTAAGCCGGCGGGACATTTTCGTTTCACAATTTAGATGAGTTTGTCATACGCACCTCAGTAAACTTGAGTATAAGTTTGAGTTAGCTCAGTATCACTCAGGAACTGTTAAAGCACGTCACTAATTGAGATCGATTGTTATAGCTCTTGTCCTGAACACTTTCTTTTCAAGTGCACATTCACCCATTAAAAGAAGACAGTTCGTTCTTTTCTTCACCCTTGCGGCGAAAGTGCCAATATTGTTTTCCTTACGAATATGTAATTGTCATGATCTGTAAATATACTACTTTTTCTTCGTTTCACCGAAATCACGGAGCAAAGAGCGATTGTAAGTGAGAAACCTTGACATAACGAAGTCGGTAAAACCGGCAATGTACTTCATTATAAAAAAAAATTCCTGAAATTGAAATATGAAACTTCATGCAAAGTCGTAATCACCAAATGCTTCTTTTTTTCTTTTTCATTGATGTTTTATGGTCACGAATTTGTGACAAAAATTAAATAGATGCCTTTAAATCGATAATTTTGTTCATTCGCTATGCAGGCGCTTAACTGGATAACGTTTATTGATACCCGAATAAACTGTTTCTGACCAGCCAACTTCCGAGTTTATAAAATTAAAGTAGTTTATAATAAGCAATACTTGCCACTGTTTTACGAGCCGAAACCATGACATGTTCGCAATGGCGTAGCCAGGAGTGTGCACACCGGGCCTGTGTACCTCCCCCTTCCCCGTATCAATTTTCTGTTTTACCAAGGAATAGAGGTCCCAAAAATGACACTCGACCACATCTGTCTCGTGAATACCAATTCATATTAAGGGGGTGCCCCCCTTTTCCGAAAAAGATTTCTGTCTACGCCCCAGTATGATCGTGAGGGACCCCATGATGGGTGACTCGAGATTATTTACGACCACCTAAAGCGCTTAAAGGCGAACATAAATGTTTTTTTTTTCAATTTCGCACCTATTGAAAATCAGCCGCCGTCGTAGGGAAGCAAACCCGCACCCTTGAGCTTCACAGTAGTGCGGCAACTTTCATGCCTCTGGCTGTTTCCTGGGTAGTTTCTGCGTAGGTTTTATGACTAAAGTAGTACGCTCTGCTGTAACCTAAGGCACGAGATTGCAAAATGGGTCTACGTAGAAACGCTTTCACTTGACTAATTGGCTTATTTCCTGGGTGTTACAGAAATGCGGCTTTGGAAATGTGACCCTGTATGCTTAAGGCAAAAATCGCAGTTGCTCGCGACAGATGTTGTCACACATGTATGGAAAGTGATCGAAATGAAGGCCACTGACTTGGCCTCATGGAGGAAATTGTTTTTTCGAGTGTTCGAGTTCGCTGCTGCAAATTTAGCGAGTGCAAGGGCACAGGCAGAGCATTGAAAACGAGAAACTAATTATTATCTTGCTATTTGAATGAATGATTCGCATGCAGCACTTCAAGCTATCCACGTGCACAGGTTTGATTCCGCAGAAGTGTGCTGGGGTCAATACAAGTGGAACTAAATACATTTGCTCGATCATGTACATACGTGTCCACTGATAAAGGGAACACCTGTGTGCACAGCACGCTTAGATTTTCCTACCTTACGGAGGCATAGTAGCTTAAATATCCATCAAACTATAGTGGTAGTTGAAAGTTCTGACTCCTATTGACACACTGTCGATGTGCATGAAGATCGTTTTCATAACCACTTGCTGTTAGAGGGCCAGCAATATTGATGTTGTGTATTCGAGTGTTCCCTTCAAAAGTGAATGCTACTGTACATGGTTTCTCTAGCCTTTATAAAGGGCTTTAAATGTTATTGAACAATCCGTACTTGAGCTAAATCTAAGCAAACAAAAAAGTGTAAAAACAAAACAAAGAAAGCTGTTTTCCAGAAACTCCATACTGCGTGCCAAAATAGCACTGCCATTTTTAAATGATTCGCCGTTCAGACCTGATAAATGGTTCAGAAATAAAAAAGCGTAATTTTAAAAGCGATAAGAAATATAATGCCCAATGTACAATGTTTGTTACTTTTTAAAGACTCCATAAATATGCATTTTGTTCTACTTAGGGAAAAAAAAGGCCTATCAACAGTGTGGCACATATATCGGTGGAGGTAACAACTAAGCACCACAGGTATATTTTTAATAATCAGTCGCAACCACGCTTTTCTTAAATTATGTAAGAACTATAGCAACAACACACATGACGTCCCACCAGTAGTGACAGAATAAATAAAGAAAGCCTAGGAGGAAACGCAAAGAGACGAAGCTGCTGGTTAGGATCGGGTAACATAATATTTGCTGAAAGACGAAGGACAGATTGTGTTAGAAAAACTAGGGACCCTGTTTACAAAGTGTCTCCTGAGAGAAAAGTTACCAGAATTTAGAAAGAATGCTAACATCACCTTATTGCATAAGAAAGAAGATAACAAGGACTTGAAGAATTACAGACCAATCAGCTTCCTCTCCGTCGTACACAAGCTACTTACAAAGGTAAGAGCTAACAGAATTAAGACAACATCAGAATTCAATCAAACAAAGGAACAATCACGATTTCGACAGGCTACTCAACAATCGACCACTTTCATACTGTCAATCAGGTAATAGAGATATGCTCAGAATACAATCAAGCATTACACATAGAGTTCATATAGATTACGAGAAGGCATTTAATTCAGTAGAAATATCAGCACTCATGCAGACATTGCGAAATCAGGGCATAGACAAAGAATATATAAACATCCTGGAAAAAATCTACAGAGGATCAACTGCCACATAGTGCTCCACAAAGAAAGCGACAGAATACCACTCAAGAAGGGTGTAAGACAGGGGGACATAATCTCCCCAATGCTATTTACCTCGTGTTTACAGGAGGTTTTCAGAGGCCTAGAGTGGGAAGAGTTAGGGATAAGAGTTAATAGAGAGTATACTTAGTAACCTGCGCTATGCCGATGACATTACATAGCTGAGTAACTCAAGGGACGAATTGCAGTTCATGATTACTGAACTAGACAAGGAGGGTAGAAGGGCAAGCCTTAAAATTAATCTGCACGAAACGAAAGTAATGTACAACAACTTCAGAAGCGAATGGCGCTTAGAAATATGTAGCAGTGCATTTGGTAGTAGGGCACTTGATGTTGCAAAAGAGTACGTCTAGTGAGGAGAGGTAGTAACCGCGGAGTAGAAGCACGAGATTGAATTAACTAGAAGTGTAACAATGGGGTGGAGAACATTTGGCAAGCATTCTCAAATCATTAATGGTAAATTACCACTACCCCTCAAAAGGAAGGTATACAACAGCTGCATCCTACCGGTACTTACCTACGAAGCAGAAACCTGGAGGATTACAAAGAGGGTTCAACTTAAGTTGAGGACGACGCAATAGCGAGCAATAGAAAAGAAAATGATAGGTGTAACCCTAAGGGACAGACATAGAGCAGAGTGTATCAAGGAACAAACTGGTGTTAAGGACATCATAGTCGAAGTCATGAATAAGAAATAATGGTCATGGGCATGGCACGTTGCCGAATGTAAGATAAGATAACCGCTGGTCATTAGGGATCACAGACTGGATTCCAAGAGAAGGCACACAGGTGAGGGAGAGACAGAAAGTGAGGTGGGCAGATACATTAAAAAGTTTGTGCATGTAAAGTGACAGCAGCAAGTGCAGGACAGAGTTGCCTGGCGGATCATGCGAGAGGCCTTTGTCTTGCGGTGGGCGTAGTCAGGCTGCTGATGATAATGATGGCGATGCCATTTCTCTTCAGGTATACACTGTGGCCCCTTCCAAGCTACCCTGCAAGGCGGCCGTGTCAAATAGCTTTATTTGCATAATTCTTCTAACGATTTTTTATTAATAACATCAAGTATTTGTACTGTATTTGAGTCATCTCTTGTAATGGCTACCTCACGCTCCTTCTAATAATTATCGTGCTAATAACTGATCAATCACTTTGTGAAAGTATATCTAAAACAGGTGGGAACACTTCATTGCCATCTATAAACTAGCATATTGCAATTCTCATAACATGCTTCACACTTCAGGCTATGTTTGATAAAGCGAAGAGCAGACCAACTGGCCCAAAATTCTACTCTGTCAAAGTTGTTATTGTACGACTGCCAATTGTTTGATCGCCGCGCAACATACATTTACTTTCGCTTCTGAATTTCCTTGTGTAATTTTGAACTTCAAACAGGAGCTGAAGTCTCATACAAAAGCTGGAAGCCCTGCTTAACGAAATGTTCTTGCCGACCCTCTCAATTACACATCCTTACTTTTGCACGCCTGGCCTCCATGACTGCGTCTCCTCCACTATATTTACCACAGCATTCAGAGCAAGGATCAACATCTCTGGACATTAATTTGTAAGACTTCGATTAAACTGCAGAAAAAAATACTTTTGAAAAATTTTTTTCTAAAACTCGGCCTCGACTTCTTTTTTTGGTAGTGCTTCATCTAATGCTGCCGCTTTGGATTTTAGCTACAAGTGCACTTGTAGCCACATTCGGTTTTCTGAGAACCAGAACAGTGACCAGCTATACTTTCTTCCTTCTCTAGTTCCCAATTTTACAATATCATTTCCTTGCTTATTTTTTTATGTCAATTCATCTATTCACAATTCAATTTGCAATTACTCCACTTTTTCATTTATCACAGCTGCCTACCACAACCAGTTTTTTGACCATCCCTCAGAGGTGATTGCGCGGCCAAATACTAAGCGACAACTAATTGTGCTCCAACATCTCTTTATATATCATATCAGTATAAAAAAAGAGACAACTAACCTACAACGAAACACCGTCTACCACTAACGCATCTATAATGGCTACTGAATGACGAGCGTGTAGCACAAATCATTTCAATTTCTGTGTCCACTGCAGGTAGCCCAACATCGGACAACGGCAGCAGCTGCACATGTGAGGTCACCCCTGCTCATCAAAAACTAGTATTATAGGTGCTGATGGCAGCTTCACTATGACATGAGCGCTCACCAACTAATCTTTCTTTGACATAAACTTCCCTGAATTCAGACTCACCCAATTTTTTTTCTCTCTCAAAGAGAAATAAATTCAGAAGTTATAGGCTTGAATATCTAGCTGCAGCACATATAGATTGATAAGTGGGGTTTAACGTCCCAAAATTACCATATGATTACGCGAGAGGCCTTAGTGTAGGGCTCCGGGAATTTAGATCACCTGGGGCTCTTCAACGTGCACCCAAATCTGAGCTCACGGCCCTACAGTATTTTCGCCTCCAAAGAAAACGCAGCCGCCGCAGCCGAGATTCGATCCCGCCACCTGCGAGTCAGCCGTCGAGTGCCTTAGCCACCAGACCTCCGCGGCGGGGCAGCTGCAGCACCTATAGCATCTGTAAGTGCAGTCGACGTTATTTGTGCACAGGAACTTCTAATTGCGCTCCCCTACTCTCCAATGTAAAAACACGTGTAAAGCCGGCCTGAATAGAGTTAGTGTATATGCTCCCTATGGGAGCATATACGCTAACTCTATTCGTTACTATATTACTCTATTACTGTATTACTCAAATACTGTATATGCTCCCTATGGGAGCATATACAATAACATATACAGGTAGCATTTACAGTATCTGTAGGCCTGAAAACTGTAAAGGCCACTAGGTCTGAGTGAGTGAGTGAAACAACTTTATTGACGATCCGGCGTAAAGGGGGAAGGCGTAGAGGGATTAAAGCAAGACACTAGCGTGCTCGGACGTCCCGGAGCAGCAACATACTCGCGTCACACCCATGGGGGCGCCGCTTTTGGCCGCTGGCGTTCCAGGATGCTAAGCACGTGCTGGACCACGTCTCTTTGGTTGCCTGGCTCTCGGCTGATGATTTTACTGCTTATGGCAGTTGGCAATACTTCTTCGTTACCCGGCGGTGGTACACAGTCCCAGAGGAGGTGTCTCTGGGTGGCTCGCGCCTTCTTGCAGTGTTGGCATACATCAGTGGTGTAAACCTCCGGGCAAACGTGCTTTGCCCAGATAGGGGTCCATATGGCTTGCACTTGAAACTGCCGTAGTGTGGCTGCTTCTCTGCGTTGTAGGTCTCGGTGAGGCGGTAGGTAGAGGCGTCTGCTCGTTCTGTACCACTGCGAAACGTCGGCGTAGGTTGTGATAAAATACTCTCCGTCTTCGGCATCGGGTCGTTGCGGCTCCGAGGAATGCGTTGACAGAGACCTGCGGCTAGTTAGCGCGTGTGCCTCCGTATCTGCCCCCTCGTTGCGGTTCGGGCCCACGTCCAGCTCCCTGGCATGCGCAGGGAACCACTTGACGGTAACGGCAAGAGTATGTTCAACTATAGCAAGACCGGAAACCAACGTCACTAGGTCTGAAAAAACTTTGAATCTCCAGCGATTCGTTCTTGTATATATTCGGTCGATCTGCACAGTAAGTGAGCGCGTTTTAGAAGACGCCAGATGTCTTAATTCAAGGCTGCCTGCCGAATCATCGGGAGTATTTAGCTTTTAGGAGCGAAGCTCCTTAAGGCGTGGGCTGTGCGTCCCCTGTATGTAGCCACCTCTCGTTCAGTTCTAAGTATTACGCTAGCCACCGCCCGATCTAAAGGGTACAGCCATATCCATCCATCCGTCCGTCCGTCCGTCCATCCATCCATCCATCCGTCCGTCCGTCTATCTGTCCGTGCGTCCGTCCGTCCGTCCATCCATCCATCCATACATTCGTCCGTCCGTCCATCCATCCGTCCGTCCAAAAGATGCAAGATGTTATAAACTAGACGGCGGTACGTGTAGTTGATTATGAAAGATGCGAGGTGTTATAAAATAGGAATGATGCCACATATGGCGCGTGTCATCGTTCGATATAGTGCGGCGACGTACGCTAGGGGGAGCGTTGCAATAAAATCGAGTGGGCAAAATGTACGGAGGATTCATGGTTTACCAGGTTTACCTCCGGAGCTTCGCCCACTCATCATCATTCACTTCGTGGATATGGCGGCATTTTTTTCTTGCATCTCGTGGTCAATAAACTTTTAACGCTAACTGCACCTCAGAACTTCCACTTGCCCTCTCACCAACCACTACTCAGTGCTGTGAAGGTGCGCTGAGCTAATATCGAGATACAACATAAGATATTGACAAAAGTATTTAACACACATGCAGAATACCATATCAGAATAAATGTGTCCGATACGACTTTTGTCTTTCTATCTTCAATTGCTGTTGCAAATTTGTGGTTCACTTACAAACTTGCTCTTCAGTTTACAGCGAAAGCTGTTATGAGATCACAACTCTGGTCACGTGCAGTTGTCTGCCGCCGCCGGTGTCTCTAACCACCTCGCTCGAAATCGGAAGAAAAAAAAAAACCTAACACCAATGAGACAGCGGGGCTCGATACCGGGGCCGCTGGGTGCCAGCCCAGCATTCCACCACTGAGCCACACAAGTGCTTGGGACTCGTTGGCAAACTTGCCTTAGGCAGGCTTGATGTCAGGAAAGCAATTGCGTTAATAGGCCTTATAAAGCGTTTTAAAACAGCGATAGAACAACCAGTCGTCGCGCAAGAATAGCATAACGATTGGGTCGTCCAATGCCCCAAATCATTACCAAAGCTTGTTGTTGTTCCCCTACTAATTGTGGTGCATACCCACTTCAGCCATAATTCCTCATCGTCGTCAGCCACTGCATGAACAACTGGCACACGATTCCTTGCAAGCGTTTAGCGGATACCAAGATTATACGCATAATGACGAAAGATAGCATAGCGAATGTCAGTCAGCCTACTACCCAGAAATTATTACTATAAATGTCGTAGTGGGTATCAAGCGAGTGTGCTTGCAGCAGTCACCCAATGAGTATTTTGAAACGACCGCTCTTCTAGCTTTCGATGTGACTGTGCTGCGCCTACAGCGCAGGCCTGGCGTTTTTTATTTAGTTCTAGAGGAACGCACCAACTTTTCTCTTGCAGCCTGTGGCCCACACATGACAGTCATATATATATATATATATATATATATATATATATATATATATCAAGCTTTTTTTTTTCGTGAGATACTTCATGTTGCTTACGTTACCTTATGTTGAAAAAATGATTGTGAAATAAATATTTTATAAACCAGTTTCGACTTCCAGCTTTTAGTCATTGCGTAGATCGGTATCGTTCTTGAAACCTGATGCCGAACCTTCTTTAGACATGAGCCATACATGGGATATGGGAAAACAGCAACGTTAGATAAAATTTTGTTCGGACACCCCCCCACCCCACCCCCTTCCGCTTCTCACGGACTCAGTGTCCTGGCCCTTTAACGGACTAAATTTGGTGACTGTGGCCCGGGTGCGAGTTTGACACCACTGGTTTATATCTTCGTATCTGCTTAATCCACACTGAATAAACTGCACGCCTTCTATAACAACAAAAGAAATAAATGTTCATGTACAACCTGTACGGCCCGACATTTTATGCCTAGGCATAGCAACCGGCACTATACGTTGCTCATTGTAAAGTATAGTACAAGTACAAAAATGCCCGGCTTACATGTCCCAAAGATGATGTTCACATCATAATCGCCATCATGAAATTGTTGTAATACGTTTACTAAAATGGTTCCGAGTGCAAGCAATATAAATAAGAAGTTGTAGGTTTACTAAATTGCAAATTTGGGCTTCTTTGTCTTGCATAAAATGTGAACCAGAAAAAAATTATATTATTTGTGGAGTTTAAAACTATTAAAATGCATGAAAAACTTTTCGCCTGTCTGCAAGAAGCACATTGGCTACAAACCCGCAGGTCCCGGGATCGAATCCCGACGGCGGCGGCTGCATTTTCCATGAAGGCGAAAATGTTGTAGGCCTGTGTGCTCAGATTTGGTTGCACGTTAAAGAATCGCAGGTGGTCGAAATTTCCGGAGCCCCCACTAAGGCGTTTCTCATAATCATATGATGGTTTTGGAACGTTAAACCCCACATATATATCAATGCAAAAAGCACAGCAGCGGCTGCCCCAGTAATTTGTGCTTCTAAGACAAAGAAAAGGTTCCTATTCCAGTTTTCCAGTGCACTGTTTGACAGAAATAGATAAGCACGAAACAGTACGCGAAAAATTACGGCGATACACGGCACACAAATGATATGACTTTTAGCTTTTCACGAAAGCACACGGCCGCGACGGGCCGTCATTCTAACTTTTTCACTCCGATGTGGCGGAGTAATTCCAGTCTGACGTACTAGAACGGCCGCGCTTTGTGCGAGCTTGCCTCCACCGATTTCGATTTCGCCTGTTTTGTTCGGCGATAAATATCCGGAGCTAAGTGCTGCTTTCACGAGTTCCATGACGACGAATTCGCTTTGATGCGATTCACTGTAAAACAGGCCTGTGGTGGGGTGTAACTATTTAGGGATGTCTGTGTGTGTCAGTGTCCATAATAATGATTTATATGTGTATACCAACAGAAATAACTGTAATACCAAGAGTAGGAAAAATTTTTTTACGTGATCTGTACTACGAAAGCCATCACATAAGCATCAGTGATGAAGCATACACGTGCTGGAGATAGTGTCTATGCACAATCAATAAACTCATCAAAAGAAATGCAGTTCATGCGAAAACAGGTAGCAGAACTAAGCAGTGTCGATATGCTAGCACAGTGCAATTTGTTCTTTTTACTTGGTTTTCAAACTGCCTCATATGTGTCTTACGAACCCGTTCATAAAACCCATTTACCAGCGTCAGATGACGCAAAGAAATCAGGTTCATTTAAAACAAATAGGCAAGGTTACATTCACCCCTTGAAAATTACGTTGTACATCACGCACGCAGGAAAATGTCCCGTTTGTTGTTAAGGACACCATTTTAACACACAAACCAAACCGTATCCCCAGTAGCGTAGCCAGAATTTCGATGGGAGGGTTTGACCACTCTTTCCACTTGTTTGTGCGTGTGTGTACAGATGTATGCAAAATTGAAATTTTTCGGGGTGGGGGGACCATGAACACCGCCATCTACTTTCCCCCTGGCTAAGCCGGTGCGCATTCCTCCTCAGTACTTGACTATCGCCCCAGACGAACACGCCACACTGGAAGTCATTTGCTTGAACTAAATTTGGAAGAACTGAAAAGCGCCACAGTTCTCAACACACCGACACGGTAGCGAAACATCGCAGACGCTGCACGGCACGAAGTC
Source organism: Rhipicephalus microplus (assembly GCF_043290135.1). Taxonomy (NCBI): domain Eukaryota; kingdom Metazoa; phylum Arthropoda; class Arachnida; order Ixodida; family Ixodidae; genus Rhipicephalus; species Rhipicephalus microplus. The sequence goes on along the minus strand of NC_134710.1, from coordinate 143,874,290 downwards.
ATATACGTCGTTCAAATGAGAGGCTGCTATTACCATCGCCGGACTCTATAAAGGGGCATTCAGACAAGCCTTGCAAATGTCCCCCGCTCACATGGATGAGAAGAACAGAGGCGCACAAGTGTCACCAGACCATTCTGGTGGCTTGTACCGCCCGTTTCACTAGCTGTCTAGTACAGAACCACCAGCGCGTTGCCTCTGTATTTCCGACAACGTTTATCAATATAGCTTGGCCTAGAAACTTCGATTCTGGTGGCTTGTAACGCCCGTTTCACTAGCTGTCTAGTATGGAACCACCAGCGCGTTGCCGCTCTATTTCGGACAACGTTTATCGAAATAGCTTGGCCTAGAAACTCTGATCCAGGAGCACGTGCGACAGTGATGCCCAAAATCCGCGCGAAATTCCGCCATATCCCTTACCGCGGGGTGGGTAGTTTTATTTGTCGAAGAAAAGGTCCCGGTCGTCTCCGAGCTGGCGCGGAAAAGACGCGCACCATCGCTAATCTGTGACGTCGTTCTCACGTAATCCAGAATTCCCGCGTCTCCCCCGAGGTATAGTGCCTAGAATATACTGGCAGTATTCTAGGCACTATACTCGAGGCTTTCTCTTCGGTGTGAATACCCCTTAACAAGGGTCATGAGCAGTCCAACGGGCCCGCGACGCAGCAAAAAGCTTAGGTCTTTCTATTTTGACATGGGAGCGGCCCACCTCGTGCTAAAGGGAGTTCCGAAGGATCCAATAAAGTTTACCCATCCATCCAGCCACCCGTACAAGTAGAAAATGACACTCGAACACATGTGCCTGGCCAGCCCCCCCCATTAAATAAAGGAGACCTCCGTCCCCCCCCCCCCCCCTGCCAAAAAAAAAAGACAATTTCGGTCTATGCCTCTATACACACCTATATATTTGAAACTATTTCACTCTTTCAACATAAAAATTAACTCCCTATTGTCAAAACGAACATAAACCAACAAACACAATGTAGGTACTGACAGTTGAAACATTACTGTCTCAATCTGATGTACTAATGCGTAATGGCTAGTAAACATGGATTTGTTTGCTGCAAAACCATGTGATCACTGCAGCGAGTCGCCAATGGTTTCAGTGTTACAAGAATTCTGGTGTTACCATTGGTGTAGCTGTGCTATGCATGAAACGTTGATAGGAAGACCGCACAAAAGATCACTCTGACAACGCAAGGCAAAACACACACAGTGCTTCCTTGCCCTAAACTTCTTTTACGCTGTGTATCTCGAATGTTCAACCAACACGACCAAGCTTCGATGCTAAGGTGAAAAGCTGGTTTGGTGAAGCAAGCCGAGGGCATTACATTGCTTTTAGAAGTGCCTGTAAAGCATTCTATTATTTTCTTTTGTTTAAATCTGTTAGTAGTATGGCAGTGAAAGTCATCCTTCGCTTTCAAGAAACTTATAAAAATGAGCAGCAGTGCACTCACATGCAGCAAAACTATGAAAAAAACATTGAGTACATGGGATGCCATTACACCCCATTCATGGGGTTCTACCTATGGATGACACCACAATGTTCCAAGGCGCTTATTCCAATTCATACAATGTGTGCATGTTTCAATCTGTCATTTACAACCTGTACTTTAGACATATCCTCATTTTTACAACCCTGATCTTCTGCATTGCAAACTCTATTTTGTTATATAGCACACTCTTGGAATGGGGGCATAAACAGATACTCTATCTAACTCGAGCACTTCATGCCGTCTAGTGCAGTCAATTTGTGGAAGACTTCACTTTTTGATCGCATAGAAACAGCGATTAAATGATAGAATATTCTGAAACTACCAAGGTCCTTAGCTAACTTGCTCCTAAATGAACTCCAAGAAAACTATCAACAGTAAGCCAGGTGCACACCTGCTTAGCAGTAAACAAATTAACAATGCTAATTATATGCTTTTGGTTCCAGTTTGACATGCTCAACAAGGTGAACTCTGCTATGCTGCTTGCCTGGCTGTGTCACAACAATGTTCCTTGCAACATCAAGACCAAGGAAAGCGACACCCTGTTCAAGATAGCTCAGTACGTTGCTGAGGTTTGACATTGTAGCTCAGCATGCTTATAAAGGGTGACAGCAGCAAGATTACTGCAAGAATCTACTAGCAGCAAGACGACTGCAAAAATACTCTTCTTTTTCTCTTCTTATTTTGTTCTTTTATTTGACAAAATAAAGCTCAATGCCGTTGGATGTACCACTTTCTTGTACAACCACTGTAGTGTCACAAATCGCTTCCTGTGGTACTGCTGATCTTTATAACATAGATTTACACTATTCACAACAGACACACTCCACACAGCATCTTGACCAACTTGGGTGTTCCTGTTTTGCCAGGTAGAATGCCTCTGCCTATGAAGGTTATGTACACTATTTACACTGCCTCATACTGCGATTGACACACACTGTACACTTTAACACAGGCAACCTTGTGACCACTCCTCCTTTAAAGTCCACTGATTGCAGGGTCTTGTGCTACATCAAGACTGTGCTGCTCCTTTCTATACAGGCACGTGTCGCCTTGAGCCACCAACAGTTATTTTGCTACTTGCAAAAGGAACTTGGTACCACAGCCTGAAGTAAGTTAAACATGAAGAAAAAAAAACAAACATAAAAGCCTATTGCAATCGATGCTGGGCCCTCTCAAATGGAAGGCAGACACTTGGTGAACGACAGAGCAGCAAGTTGAAAAATGGCAGTTGGTGCTAACTATTGCTTTCTCAATGCAATGCAACTTTTTTGAATATTAAATAATTGGCACCTCGAAAAAGTCTTTCATAAAAAGCTACATTTTGCCTCTGGTGACAATGTCCTCAAGAGAGAACAAATGCTACAGACTAACAAAACAAAACCTTGAACTTTTACATTTTGCACAGCTCTTATAAAAACAATAAAGACAAACAGGACCAAAACACGCCTAGAAATAAAATAGCCTATAGCAAAAATGCACCAACGTAACACACTTATTTTTACTTTCATCTTTGGGCTTTTTTTCCAAACGTTACCTGTAGAATATTAGGTTACTATGCAAGCCACCTGCAAGATGATAGACTGAGCACACCACATGGATTCTAGTTGCTGCCAATAAAACAAGCTGCAGAAACACAGATTGAATGTGAACAAGCTCCAAGTTATGTAGCAGATTTTCCCTAAGTAGGGAATCAAAAGGCATAGCAGCCCAGTACAAGCTTGCAAAGATTTTTAAATGTGATATGACTGACTACTTTGAAGAAAAAAGAGCATAGGACTCTAAAGCTGAGATTCAATGAAAAATATAACCCATCAAAGTTGTTTGTATATAATCACATGCACTGCAAGATGTCGATGTTACGTTATCAGCCCAAAAATAACATGCATTCACTCCAGTGGACAGCAACCCGCAGAATATATATGATGTGATAAAAAATGGTCCACATTTTTAGAATCAAAGAAAGATGTATGCCATAAAATGAATTTCACAATTTAAAAACTATTTACTACTTGGCATGTTAGCATTTCGTTTTCGGGAGCACTTATAATCAGACAAACTTCTACTAACATGAACAAATGATCGTGGTCCCTTCAAGTTTGTCTTAAAGGGAATCTACAGTAATATTATTTAGAATATGTGAGATACACTTCCAGTGAAAAAAAAAAGCATTCTGCTTCGATTGCCACTTCCGTCACTCGACCTGTATATGCCTAAATTCTGAATGTGTGCTTTTGTTTCGGAGTTGTATCAATGCCTGTATGTGTGTTTCTACGAAAAAAAAACACAGATGCAGGTCTACGCCGGCCATGCCCCACAACGTGTCCCAGGTAAGGCACCTCACTGCACCTTAGGTGACAATTAGCAGGTTTCAGGGTAAGACCAGCTTCTTTCAACCTGTCCAGCACGACTTGTAAATGCTCGATGTGTTGTTTCCAGCTGTTTGAGAAGATGGTGACATCGTCAATATACGACAAAGCAAACCCAGAGAGGCCATTAGGAGCGCAGTCCGTTAAATCTGAAAAATAAAAGGGCGAATTTTTAAATCCAAAGCTCAGCTTAAGTGGACGATATATAACCAATTGAGAAACAAACGTGGGGTAGAGTCTAGCAAGCTACGTCAAGGGGACTTGCCAATACCCTTGCATGAGATGTAACGTGGAAATATAACTAGACTGTGACAGCTTCTACCCTCTCCTCTAGATTCGGTATTGGGTAAGTTTGGTCTCGAGTTATAGCGTAGAGATGCCAATAATAGATGCATGGCCCAGGATCTATTCCCGGCAATTAAACCAATTATAGAAAGGGTGTATAGTCACTCTCGCCCGGTACTATGACTCCTAACTCCAGCATTTTATCGATGTCCTCTTTCATGATCTGCTTTTGCACAGAGGAACATCGATATGGCTTGCTACAGATTGGCTTTGTTTCCAGGACGATCATAAAACACGTCTTTAAACTCAGAAACAATCTTCCTCAAGTCCTCCTTCTGGACTTCACTTAACCTAGGATGCAGGTTCCACTGCTCCAAGATTACATCACTAGAAGTCAAAATTTCTGCCCCTTCTTCATCTGAAGCGTTAAAAAACAGATTTACGACCGCTTGACGTAGAACATTTGGTTTCATCAAGTTACTGTGGTAAATTTTGTTCGAACGCCTTCCTAATTTCACTTCATATCTGGTATCAGAAAGCTTCGATATTGATTTGGCGGGCACTTCCCAATGAACCTCAAGCTTGTTCTTTTAGGACGGCCGCAGCAGCATTACCTGACTACCTACTTCAAAGGTGGGTTTTTTCGCTGATTTGTTTTAGTACTCCCTCCACCACACTTGTGCAGCCCTCATGTGGCTTTCCACAAGATCTTTCCTTTTTCCAAGCCTCTGAAGAAGGTCTAGAACATACGCAACTACATTAGGGTCCTCATCGAATACCTCCCAGGACTCGAGTAGCATTCACAATGGTGTTCTCAAACTCCTGCCATGCACAAGCTCTGCAGGGCTAAAAGCAGTGCTCTCATCAGGAGCTGATCTCAAAGCGAACACAGCGGGAAGAATTCACGCTTCCCTTTCGCATTTGTGCTCATAGCAAAGAGTACTCAGTATCTGTTTCAGTACGGAATGGATACGCTCTACCGGATTAGATTGCGGGTGATGGATCAAGCTGTGCGAGTGTTTTATTCTTTATTTATCCAAAAAGGTAGAACTAAATCAGCTCGTGAAGACACAATCGTTGTCGCATTAGTATTCATAACGAAATCTGACGCGTGCAAATATAAATAGCAGTGCATCCACGACATGAGGGGAGTTGAGCTCTTTGGGTGGTATTACTTCTAGAAATTTTGTGGCTACACACAGGGCCATCAGGAGGTACCAACAACCTTGCCTTGACTCTGGATATGGCCCAACGATATCAATTACTGGGCGCCGAAAAGGTTTTGTGATAATCGGCACAAGCTTCATGGGCGCTTTCTACTTGTCCGTGCATTTCCCCGCTCTCTGACAAGTGTCAAGGGAGCATAAAAAGTTTTAGATATCCTTTCCAGCATTTCGGCCAATAAAACTCAAGGCAAACTCTAGCCTTGGTCTTACTTATGCCGAGATGGCCTGCCGACACTTTTTATGCACCAGTTCCAATAGTTGGCGACGATACTTTTGTGGCACCAAGAGATGCTCGAACTTGTGACCTTGCACATTTGTGTAGCTCTGATACAGGAGCCCTGCCTTCTCAACAAAAAGAAACATTCTTTTTCTTTGTTCTCAACTTTACACTTTTCAAGACCGCTTTAACCCAGAAGTCGTCACGCTCCTCTCGAATGAGCGTTTCTCGATCTACCCTCGACAGCTCACTTCAACTTTCCACTACGGGCAAGAGTGTTGCACCCCTCTAGCTCTCACTCAATGGCGTCATGTCACCTACTCCTCCGAAAGAGACAGCTTCCGTGACACGCGGCTCGAGTGACTCATCGGGAGAATTACTTCTCCGAGGCACCATCGCCTTGCCGCCAAGGTCACGCAGATCAGCCTCTTTAGCAGGTGGTGTTTAACCACACTGAAGGAGATCAAGTTTCTGGGAAAGCTTCCGCGCTTGCGATCGTGTGAGGGCCATGTGCGCTAAGTTGCAGAAGAATGATTTACCCTGCTCTTTGAGAAGCTGCTCAGAGTTATAAGAAAAAAGATCATGAAAACGATCGGGAAGCGCGGCAGACACAGCCGCTTCGTTGCGAAGCTTACCGAACAGGCCTTCGATGACATCTGCAGCGATTGATAAGCAAGCACTCTGCTCCTCGGCGACTCGCCTAATCCACGCGCATTATCCTGTAAAGTCGTCCGGAGACACAATCGAAGGATCATCATCGCTGCTGACACTCGAAGTGCTCAACACGTTTTCCCTTTCACACAAATTTCCTGGAGATACAGCTCTAACAACCGCATGTTCTTTTCCGATTCTCAGATCGTTGCGAAAGCGAACTTTTGTTTACATTTCACCGCAATGTGACCTTCCTTTTTGCAGTTGTAGCAGATTAGCGGCTTCGGTGATTCAAACACCCGTGTGGTATCAATGCGTTATTTAGGAACCGCGCTCGATTTCTCCGCTTCTGTTTGCTCTTCCCCTACAGTGTCCCTCATAAGACACGGTTCCTTCCTGAAATTACGGTGCCGAGTTGGTTTCCATTCATCAGGTTTCTTCGAAAAGCTCTCCTTTTCATCTTTTTCAACGCGCATTGCCCTGCTATGCAACTTGCGGCAAGTATAATACTGCACAGCTAACCCTGCTGTGTTGTTAAGCTGCACTTCGCCAAGTTTGTCTTGCAGCCAAAGCGTGACATCATCCTCAATGCAGAGGTAGAATTGCTCCAATGCAATGCATTCTACCAATTTATCGTGATCATCATAAACACCTTTGCCCTTGAGCCATTATATTAAATCGGCTTTAAAACGAAACGCAAAGTCAATGTGTGACTCAATGCCCTTTTTTGCGTACCGTGCTTTTACCGGTAAGCCTCATGTGACAACTTATATCGTCCCAAGAGCACTTCTTTAACCTCGTCATAGCTCACAAACGCTTCCATTGACAAGCACGTTATCACGTTGGACACTTCGCCAGGAAGAAGAGCTAACAGGTTCTGCACCCAAAGAGACTGCTCCAAAGCATTTTGCTCACAGACGTAATCAAACTTGAAGTATCTCGTCAAGTTTGACGAGATACTTCATCATGTCCTCGCCTACTACGAACGGTGGGAGTTGATCCCGAATTCAATGACCGCTGACCTGAACTGTCGCAGAAGCTACGCTACGCGCCTGCTAATGCTGTAGGATTGCCAATTCTATTTGTTTCAACTCGAGGCGCTTCTGTCTTTTGGCCTCCTCACGGCTTTCTCGCCTTCCAGATTCTTCACGTTCGCGAACTTCTACTTCTCGCCTTTCAGCCTCCTCGCCACATGCTTTGATATCCGCCCAGGCCTCATTGACTTTCTCAGCTAACAATCCTTTATCTTTCATGATCTCAAGGATTGCTTGCTTTCGTTTCGCACGGCCCAAAGTAAGGCCAAGGTCCTCACAAACTTTGACGAGTTCCTTCACTTTAAGGTTCTCCATCATTCACACTAGCTTCTTGCTTTTGCCCTTTGTAAGGATCTACTTGCCGTACCCACTATAAGTGTACTATCAAAACGCACAAGCAATTTTTAACACTATCGTGTTTACACCTTCCGCATTTCCTTTAGTTTCAAAGCGCTCTGACTTGGCTTGAAACGATCAAAGCTCACTCACTAATGCTTCACACAGCCCTTCTCTAAACTGCTATAATCTGTGCTCGAGTAGTCTGGTGAACTGAGGGGAAAGCATCAGGCATTCACCGCATCGATGTTGCTGACGCCGGCGATCTCGCAGCTGCCATCCACTGTGTTGAGGCGCGACGACAACACAGTCCCGAAGGCGCCACTGCTCCGATACTCGCCACTGCCAAGGTCGCTGGCTCTTTGGTAGCGTTACTTTCTCACCTCCCGACTGCTTCTGCACAGAGATAATACACGAGCGGACAAGATGACGGTGAGTTAAGGCAAGATTCATGTACAGCATAGAAATAGAGGTGTTAAATATTCAGGAAAGGGGCCGACAGCTTAGGGATTCGAAGAGCCGAGATGCCTTCTCTGACGCATCCGTCGGCTTCTCTCTGACGCATAGATCAGCTGCTGGACAACGCAGCTTGGCTTTTTTATAGGCACCGGGAGTACTTTTACGTCACCAACGTCCAATCAGACGCGCCGGCGGCAGTGATGTCAGATTCCTCGAGTCAGGAACCGCCGCTGGGTTAAGTAATGATCCTCAAATTCGGAGTGGCTGCTCTGGGTTCCACCCAAAGACAAGTGATGTTGTTACGCATTGCGTAAGACTCGCCAGACCGGATGGCGCCGCTTGCATGGCACCATCCATGGCGTCGTTGAGATGATGACGTCAGGCGGACTCGCTCACTGGCTTTGACAATGATTGCTTTTGCAGTGGCAATGACAATCGTTAGGGGGCTCCCAGTCGTAACAGCACCCCTGCCGCTAGACAATGCGCCAAAAAGAAGAGCTGCTTCAACATAGCTCGGCTGCCAGGCACATTCGTTCGCCAGGTCTCTCCAGGATCCCCTCCAGGGCCAGGGGAGGATTTGGCTCCAGGCTATGTTCCGTGAATACATCCCAACGTGCCGCTTGGCTTTTTTAGAGGCACTGGGTGGACCTTTACGTCACCAACGTCCAATCAGAAGCGCTGCTGGCCGTGATGTCAGATTCCTGCATTCAGGAACCGCCACTTAGTTGCGTCATAATCTTCAAATAAGGAGCCACTGCGCAGATTGTTTTCGCAGTAGCAATGACATTCGGTGTGGGCTCCCAGGCGTAGCAGCATGCAGCAGGAGCACTTAGACAGTGCTAAAAGCGGCACACCAGTTTTCTCGGCTAGGCTCTTCACGCCAAGTCAGTAGGGCTGCCTCACCGAGTGGCGTTTTCCAAAATGTGCAGTGCTAGAGAAATCATTAATTATGGAGGGTGTAAGATGTTTCTTATCGCTGTTCACTTTCAGATAATAAATAAAAGACATGTAAAACCTCCGCAGGCCGAGTTACCCCTCAATCAACTAAGCGTAAAAGCTCTATTGGGCTCGTTGGAAAGGCACCTAAAGAGAGACGGATGCCCAGATAATAAACAGGATCCAGAATCTTCAATGCGCTCGGTGTCACAGACATTTAAGAGACATTTTCTGTTACTGCCCCAGGTTGTACGTGGCAAGACTTTCAGGATCGTTTTCATACACTGGTTGATTGATTGATATGTAGGGTTTAACGTCCCAAAACCACCATATGAATATGAGAGACACCGTAGTGGAGGCCTCCGGAAATTTCGACCACCTGGGGTTCCTTAACGTGCACCCAAATCTGAGCACACGGGCCTACAACATTTCCGCCTCCATCGGAAATCAGCTGTTGCAGTCGGGATGCAAACCCGCGACCTGCAGATCAGCAGCCACAAGACCAGCAGCCACTAGACCTTAGCCACTTGACCACTGTGGCGGGGCATTCATACACTGGTTTTTAAGATGTTTAATGTGTGACACAAAAGTTAGCTTTGTGTCTAAGATTAGGTCTAAAAATTTGTTTCGTGTTCTCAGATAGACGTTGACCATGTATGTCTACAACAGGATTGGGGTGCATGCCTCTCCTTTTCGAGAAAAGAACACATGTACTTTTTGGAAGATTGAGGCAGAACCCATTTTCGTCACCCCGTTTGGCCACCTTGTTTAGACCAGGCTGAACCTGTCGCTCACACGTCGCCAAGTTGCACGATTCAAATACTACCTATTCATCATCCACATACGTGCAATAATATACATTGCGAGGGATGTACAGATGCAGTGAATTCATTTTAACAAGAAAAAGTATGCAGCTGAGGACCCCACCTTGTGGTACTCCCATTTCTTGAACAAATGTTCGTAATAGCACGTTTCCCACTCGTACACGAAACGTGCAATCCGACAAGTAACTTCAATTATGTTGGACATTCTACCTCAAACACCTAGGTTGGACGAATCTCGCAATTCTCCGAATCACCATGCTGTGTCGTATGCTTTTTCCATGTTGAGGAACACAGAAAGAAAATATTGCTTGTGTACGAGGGCCTCATAGATCTGCCCCTCAATGCGCACGAGATGGTCAGTGGTAGATCGACCTTCTCGTAAATCACATTGGTGTGGGTAAAGCAATTCTATCGAATCTAGAAAGTGTATGAGTAGGTAGTTTTTTATTTTTTCGAAAAGTTTACACAGCGAGCTTGTAAACCCTAATGGCTTGTAATTCGTGACGGATAATATATCCTTGTTCTGTTTCAGAATAAGGATCACAATAGCCTCTTTTCAGGAAATAGGAATCTCACCAGAAAACTATATGACACTGTATAGGGAGAGTAGTGTTTCTAGAGTTTCCTGGGGTCAGTGTCTCAGTATATCATAAACTATTGTATCAAAGCCTGGAGCAAAACTGTTGCAATAGTTTAGCGCTGTGCATAGTTCAGCTGAGCGGAACGGTTCATTATATGCATCATTACTTGCGAATATTGTATTGAACTTTTGTTGTTCCCACCTCGTTTTGTACCTTTAGAAAATGTTTGAATAGTGTGTTAAGCGGGATATAGATTTGACATGTCCTCCAAGATAATCAGATTGATCTTCCAGGCTTTCCCTTTGGGTGCCTACTAATGCTACCAAATATGTTGATTGACCTCTTATTTTCTTGATGCTCTTCCAGGCCTTAGCCACATCTCTATACGAGTTCATTTTCGATATGAACCTCTGCCAGCTGTCTTTCCCAGCTTGCGGGCGCGTCCTCGCCCTTGTGATTTGATCTCTTTAAAATTGACGAGGTTTTCTGCAGCGGGCGAATCGCATAGAAGCCTCCACGCTTTATTTTCTTTTTTTTCCGAGCTTTGCGGCAGTGGTCATTCCGCCAGAGAACACGACTAAATTCAAGAATCTAAGTAAAACCTTCAAAACTTCAAGCAAGAGTGTCAGTTAATTCTAGCAGACAAAAAGAATACCTCATTGAACCTTTGCTTTTCATTTTTCTTGGCTGAACTAACATCACATGGGACATTTCACGAGATAATTTCATATGAAAACCATATCCTTTTCAAGAGCACCTTTCAGTGAAAAAAAGGAAAAGAAAGAAAATAAAGAGTAATATAACACCAACAGTAATGTAGCTCCTGCATTCAGTTCGAACTGGGAAAATCTTAAATTTGAAAAAAATTCATCACCAGTACAATATAAATTGAACACTACAGCAGAGCTGCATATAGAAATTTTGGCACAACACATAAAGAGGAGCAAGAAACCAAAATACTACAGACAAGGTGAATAGGAGCACTGCGTGGTTAAAAAAATATACAATTAGCAGAAACTACATCTACAACAAAGCGTATCAAAATGGCACAAACCATGCATGCGATACAAATTGACATAACTGTCCTTAGAAAAATTAGTGACTCTCGAGTGATAAAATAAGTCACAAAGCTGACCTTTTTAAAGGGGCCCTGCAATGCTTTTTGGTCATAGTCCAAAAATGCTGCCGATCAGTAGCAGAAGCTCCCGACAACGCGCGAGCCAAATATTATAGCGCAGCGCATGGCCTGGAATTCACAATAAATTATCAAAGTCAGCTGAAAATTGCTTTTTCTTCTCTCAACAAATCATGCGATAAGCCCAAAAATCACTCATAGTAAGCCCATCTATCAGCCATTGGCTATTTGAATATGGCATGCCTGGTCGTTACAGAGATCGCCGGGGGGAGGCAGTTACTTGTCCAAGAATGAGCGTGCGATTGCACTGAAAAACCCATGTATTCGAAGAAAAAAAAGAAAAAAGCATTCAAGGTCACAAGGTGAGCGTGACGTTTTTCGATTGCCCCTCCCATCCCTCTCTGCTTAGCTTCCAGCGGTTTTGTCGGGACGAGAGAAGAGAGAATGCAATTGCAGCGTGTGACAAACATTGGTTCTACACAATAAGATACCGTATTTACTCAGATAATAGGCATACTTTTTTTCCAGAAAATGCAGCTGCAAGTTCGGGGTACACCTATTACTTGAGGTAAAATTAAAAAAAAAAATTATTTACGACTACATCATGGACTATCAACAACGTACATACATGGCCAAAGTCACAAATATCCGCACTGCAGCCGAAACAACCATCTTCATAGACTACTAGAGTGCAAAACTTGTTGAGCACACAGTCTCCTGTGTCCGAGATAGAGGCGGTAGGCATTCAAATTTCCAAAAATAAACAGCGAAAGACCTGCGTTACCAACAAAATGAAAGCAAGAAAAACTGAGAAAAGAAAGCACGATCAAGTAAATTCACCGATTATGTTTCAGGCCACCTAGATCATGCGCATTATCACTGAAATCTTGTACACTGAACGGTACTGACCATTCGATTTCACAAACGAATGCAGCTGCTCACTTTGTCAATGCTTTTGCTACTGATGATGATTAAATATGTCTGTGTTCTTTGTAATGGGTGGTCCTTTACAACACCTATTCAATGCCGATTCCTATGTTTTGACGCTTCGCCCAATTCTTTGCTTCTGCGGCGAAATGTTTTATGCATTAGGGAGACTCCTCTTCCTACATAACATTCAGTGTTTTTTTTTTTCCGCAGCAGTTTAGAGCAGTGTGGCTTGGTGGTAGAACACCTGCTTGCCATGCAGACAACCTGGGTTTGATTCAAACTTGAACCGGGCATAGTTATTATTTTTTTTATTAGCAGCTTTCAAATTTTTGCTTACACCTATGACACCAACATTAAAACTTTGCGAAACAAGCTTTCTAGCAATTGTGTTAATAATGTAATGTGGTTGAAAACACAGCAAAATTCCACTTTCACACTAATTAGCTTTAAACATAACTTACATGAAGAAGCTGTCAGCAGTCCAAGAAAATAGGCTTCTACTAAGCGAATGACTATTTCCGATTATACTCGGAATGTGAGAGCAAATGAAAAGGTACGAAACTTTTCAACATGACCATAAAAGGGACACTAAAGGCAACTATTAGGCCAACGTTGACTGCGGAAATAGCGGTCCAGAAACCTCGCAGTGTTACTTCTGTTCCAAGGACGGGCTTATTTTGAAATAAAATCGTGTTAGTGGCCCACATCGGGTAGCGCACTTCAAGTTACCCGCCTCTTGAAGAGACCGATTCGCATCACTGTTGCCGTGCACAACGTTGCCCAGCTTTACTGCACCGTAACCGACAAAAGTAGACAGAACAAAAGTTGCGGCAGCCACAGCAGCCATTGATCAATTTCCTGCCATTGGCTTCGAGATAGCAGACGTGTTTTGGTTCAAGTGCGCCCTGCTAGATGGCACGACTTGTCCAGTTTAACCACGCGAAAATTTAATTGTTTTGAACCACTCATGCTATTCCTCATAGTAACATCCGGAAGTTCTTTTTGGCAAGAATGAAACAGAAACGAAGAAGCAACATGTTATTTCTTTTCTGCTCGCAAGAGTTATATTATTTACTATGTTGTTTTCAGTTTTCAAGAACGTTGTTTCAGTTGGTATGAGAGCTATGCGATCTGCATCCTGAGGTGAGCAAGGCTTAGAGCACGTTGTTTGTAAGCCAGGCCCGAAGCAAGTGAGTGCGGAAGCCTCGTGAGTGGTCCGATTTTCTGTAAATAACTTCTTCTATCTTTTTTGTGCTCAGGGAGCCGAGCGTCATTGCTGTCTGGTATTGGCGCTCGACGCCGGGGCGTCATGACACCGTCCAGGACAGTGGACACCGATCGCTCGGTAAGCTGCTGTGTGTGGCGAGCGGTAGGGCCACCTTACAGAGTGGATGTCTCCTTGCGTCTGCCTCTTCTGCGCCTAGGCTGCGTACTGGGTGGATGCCGGCTGTTGCCAAGCAAGTCATTAGGCCTAAGACTCTGCGCAGCCGCCTTGTCCAACGTGGCACAGCTAGGTGGATCGTGGTGTCGAGGTGTTGCACTCTGCTTCCCTCACTTTTCATCTTGCGATGAGCAAATTAGGAAAAGTCACCTTTGTTTTATTTTTGAGCTGTGCATCTCGGCCGTTGCTGAAGTATTACCTAGCCATACTAACCATCGTACCATGTGGGCAAAAAGCCCGAAGCTCCCTTCCCTAGACGCTGCTTCATTGTTTCTGTCGAGTGTTTTGGAATGTACGCAGCGGGAGTGATGTAATCCACGGCTGGCTGTCTTCTGCACATCGTCAGTACTGCTGGCCAGAATTGCGGTCGTAAGGTCAGGCGATGGACATGCCTGGGACCTGCGCAACTGCCTGCAGTCCGGCGCCCTCGTGAGTGCTGGTTGCAACCGAAAGTAGTGTCAGTGCGAGTGACGGATCATCACGCCTATGGCAACGTTGCTGTTATGGGGCTGGTGCCGAGATAAAGTCGTCGAACCAAACAGTGCAACAGTGTCGACCAGTGGCGGTGTCGTTGTGCACGGACATTATGAAGGGACATGTGTTGTCATTTCTTTCGTTAGAGCTTGTGTAGCTGATTTCTTTGTTTTTCGGAATATGGTTTGAATTGGGATTAAGGAGAAGTGGGGGTACAGACACTTCCCTGTGGAGTTGTTTGCACCGCGTGGCGCACTTGCCTTGTGCAGAAGCCGTGTTACGGGGGCCACGGCTATTGAACGATAGGTGGTCTTGTGTACGCGAGCGGTGATCACCGCTATCATCATCATCATGGTTGTTACAGTGGTAGTGCTGGCAGTGATCCCTGGTGGCAGGCAAGCTTCGGTTGTGGCGCGAGAAATAAGATGGTCTCTTCTGCGCGTGGTGGTTGTTGCGAACGGTTGTCTCTAATGTGGGTCCCCGGTGCATGGCACCGCAGGTTGCGCGTCAGAAGGCACTCGTGATAAGTCAAGCAATCGCAACACTGCCTTAGGTGTGTTATTGTGCTTGAGTGTTGTTTATTATAGTGTAAGGATGTCTTAACGTGTTGATCACGATTTATCTTATAATAATTCAGCAAACGATATCCTCGTGCTAAAATAGCTAAATAAACGTGTATCATTTAGTTTGATCCAACCATGTCTAAAGTGTACGTTCACTCCAAGAGCGTGGTGGTGGCGCTTGCCATTTTGATACCCCACAATATTTGTACCAAAAACCATGTTGAGCATTTATGCTTGTGAGGTGTTTCTTTGAACATTTTTCAATACAGCTGATGTTAATGAAATGGGGCAACAACTTTTTGAAAAACTCAGGTCTTCAGGATGACATCATTGAAAAAAAAAAAAAGCTTTAGCAGGTATACAACCGTCTACTGCAATATATGTATTAATATTTTGCAAACCAATCTACATATTAATAAAAGAGGTGCTTTAGGTAGTGGGAACCACGCGCATGAACTATCAAGAGATAGAGTCACGGGTTGCACAATAGCGGTGCATGTGGGCCGTGTGCGCCCTCCAAAAAGGCCAGCCTGGGAGCTGCCCCGGGGAGAGACGCTTTGGCTCCCACGAAAGACGGAGACTGTCACCCGTGCTGGTTGATTGCAGCTGCCCGGAATGATGGTCGCTGCATAGCTGTCTCGCCCTGGGCCAACCCTGTTGTATACTATGTTTAGTTAAATAAATGTTGCTGTTTGTTTTGACATGAAGCCTCCGTCGTCCTTGCTTTACCTAGGGATGGGACGCTGCAAGCCCGATACCCACAAAGTATAACTTCAGGTATCAAACATTCCAGGTTGCAAACCACCTAGATTGGAGCCCTTTATTATACCATAAAATGTCGAGCAACCACCCCCTCCCCAAGAAAACAACGCCCTCCTCTTTTCGAGAGATATAAAAAAAGCACCAAATAAGTGTGATTGACTAGTCAGTGACCAAGCAAGCGCCCCCTTCCCGAGTCCGGAATGGGGTGCTTGCTCAGCATTTTATGGTAAACTCAAAGTGACCATGAAAATAATTGGTCTTACAAGTCTCCCAAAAGACAGTTAAAACATGCCAGGTGCATACACACAATATATTTGTTGAAGGAAAACCAACACAAAATTTCATGGCTGAGATGCCCTGCAAATTCGTTTCCAGTGAGCATGCGTATATCATCTGCCAAAGATAAACACCGAATAAGGCTCGGAAGCTACTTCACAGCAATTTTGAAATTTGAATTTGGAGATTGTGAAAACCATTAAGAAGGACCCCATTGGGACTCCCTTACTTCCCTCACGGCAACACGCTGCAGTCAGTAAAACAAGTTATGATGACGTCATTGCCGCGGTTTTTGTCGTGTTAGTTCCAGCAGTCCATAATTCTCGGTCATGCATTGAAAGTTTTGTCTTTGGCGGCACACCAGTCCCATTTTCTATTCAAAAGGACTTCATGATTACGACTGTTCAAAAGTGAGTCATAGTTCTGTGTGCTGATGTGGTTGAGATCTGCACACACTGGGTGGCGATAGTTGCTCCTGGCAGCTATTCGTTTTTGGAGCTTTCTCAAACCGAAACTGGTCGACAATGAGGGGCATATAATTAATTATTTGTCATGCACTACAGCAAACGATGTGTCATGTTAGGACTACTAGGCACCCAGAAACTATTTGCAGCAAAAAAAATGTGAGGCCAAAAGATTTGTGTCAGTACGCCTTTAATGAGACCAGAAAAAGAGGGAGGTTTACTTTGTAAACATGATTCCAAAAGAAGCACTCATTCGGTTCAGCATGATAAAAAACGGTGGTTTCAAGCAATATTTCTCCGACTTATACAATCTGCAATGGCCGTTTGCTGCTGCAGCACAAAACGGCGTGCCATAACACCGGAAGACATCATCTTAATTTGTGACAACAGAGTGATATTGTTGGGGTGATTTCCATGTAAAAGCTCTCTGGGATTTGTTTTAGTCGCAGCACACTAGATCATGATGTTATTTTCCTCTAGGAACAGAACTAGCTGGATGTCATTCTGCTTCCAGAACTCCAAGAATTGTAGAGGCCCAGCATTAGTAGTCACTATGAAAGTCGTCTTGATTTTCAATAAACGGGATATGATAGAAAGCATGAAGAGAGTAGACAAGAGAGTTTTTCAGTTATTAAGAACCCAAAAAACTTTTTAGGAACATCAGCACCACTAGGAGATTATGTGAGAAGTTTCAACAACATCTTCTGCTTCTTTTCTTTTCTTTGAACACGAGTCAGGACACGCTCATATGGTCACGGTTGAAGAAACTGAAATTTGTAGGTTCTCAGCGAAACCTGAAGCATACGTTGTTATTACACCCAAGCTTTTTGTGTTTTTTTACAGAATTCCTAAAGGCAGAACCCTAACCAACAAAGAGTATGTAATAGACTTTTAACATTAAATTTTATTTACCCCCAAAGAAAAATGGATCGGGCAAAAGAAGATTACACAAGGTTGTCCCAAGTCGGGGGTCTCAGCTAGCAAGTGGCAGTAATGGCGTTTAGACCCACAAGGGGCGAGATATGAATAAAGTCGAAGTGGGGAGTTGGGGAGAATCGAAGCTAGGTGAAATTTAAACAAAATGCAAACTAATGTTGCCATTTCAAGCAAGCATTTCCCATTGGTAATAAATAAGTAAACTTTGAAGGGGATATCATAAAAGGTTTTAATAAACACATCAATACTGACCTCCAGAATGAGTGCAACCTGGGAATCAATTCTGAAATATAGTTTTTGTTACACAGTTATGCTTTACAGCATGGTGACCACATGAGGTGCCTTAAGGAAAGAAGGATTGAGCCCAATATGTAAGCCTTTTTGGCTTATGAAGAAACATCACGTGCGTAGCGGGCAATTAACAAAGTGTCTGTGGGCCACGTGTTTGAGATTCTTGTCTTAAGTAAAAACAGACTACGAATATACTTCACATGTGGCATTTTTTCTTTTCTGAATCAGGCTACTACTCAGGCTACATGGAAGTGGATTTATATATTTACTCTGAATAAATAAATCTGCTTCGTAAATGCTACTCATCATGAATCTAACGTGCCCAAATAAAAAAAAGAAAGGGGTGACTGATCTTGGCTAATAAATCATATCAAATTTTAAAGCAACTCTGCAGGGTATGCCATAGTCACGTAACCTGTACGATTCATGCAGACCTAGCGAGAAATTCATTATAACTGGTCAGTATTGAACAGATGCGCTCTTCACTGAAAGGTGACTTTATAAAAAGAAACCACCAGTTGAAAACAGCTGAAAAAAGTTTTAAAGAGCTAGTTGGTTATTTTACTATTGTTAAATGATTGTGCAGGCAGTGGAAAGAACAACCCAGGGGCTAGAACCAAAGAAAATTGAAATACATCATGCTCTGTTGTAATTCGCACTAAGTGCTAAATGTGTAAATATTCATTTAAACAACTATTTTGTCACTCTACTACAAAACTGTCCATTCCTGGTTTTAAAGCTACTGATATCAATACTTCAACACACGAATTCAGAAAAATATGGTGTTCCTTACCAGTCTAAACTGATTTAGAATTGTGCTTTAGAGTTCTTTGAAAGCAAATTGTTACAAAGGCATAGGAGAATTACCGAACTTACAGGACAACAACGTTTGCTTAGCGTCTTCAAGGTGCTCAGAGGAAGTGGGGCACCATCGGATGGGCACCATCCGAAAGTTTGGCTTTGCATTAAAAAAATTTCAATGATTAAAAAAAACAGCATGGAACATGCTGTCAAATAAAGTGCAAATCTTACAGTTTGATATTTAACAATTACATACTAGACATTCATAGTACAGCCTTGCGATGGACACGAGAAGACTGGCCATGTCACACATCGTTCGATGTGACTGTGCAGGGCAGGCATGCCTCCACATTTAATTGTAAATCCCCCGTATACACCTTTCAAAAACATACAAACAAGAAGACAATTCGCCAGTAGCATACATACTTTGAAAGGTGTTTCAAAAACAGTGATTTCTTCTACAACATATATTGTGTCAAACCTAAAGTAGCTCTACCTACAAGCAACTCATCGAAGAACATAACATGCTAAGCCTGGTGCAAAATTACAAGGGACAGCATCCAGCAGCATTTCATAATTTCCCCAATATGACAAGAACCTGACAATTTGACTGGTAAGTGACATAAAGAGCAATAAGCAATACATGAATGTCAATTCCAAAATTTATTTATCACAATAATATACAAAAACATCCATACATATATGTACAAAAAAGAATAATGCCTGTGTCTTTCTTCAACACAGCCCAATCAGCAATAGACATCTGAAATTTTATTGTATGGACTAAAGAAAAAATTTCTGGTGGTCAAACACAAATATTTTCAAATTGGTTCAAATATTAAAAAAAAAGCAAAAAATAATCAAATTAAATATTTTCTCATTTATAAAGCAACACAAAATACAGAGTCCGCAAAGTTCATCCATTGAAAAAAAAAAAAAAACATTCACGCTTGTATGCAATGTAGTGATGGAAGTGACATTTTGATTTTTGGAGCAGATTCTGGGGTAGAAAAATCGTGCTTCACAGAAGCCAATCTTTCAATTAAGTGGGGTTGCTTTATTTTACTAATTGCATAAAAATATACCTGGAAGATGGCTTTAGCACATAACAATACAGTGAAAGATGGCTAAAAAACTAAAGCTTAGATACAAATGGGACATGAACAAGTGTAGCCATCTAGCGCCAAAACACAACTAAAGGTACGTCTAGTCTCCACCGGTTCCATGTGTAACTAATTTTTGTTAATGATGAGCACAGGCATGAACGGTCATTTTCGTACGAAGTCTCGTGACTGTATGGTCACAAGAGTGGAAACTTGGGCTAGTTGGTGCGTAGTCATATTGCAAGATGTTTCAGCGCGCGAACAAAGGAAAAAGGACAGGGTAGACAGAAAGAGCGCAGCGCTCTTTCTGTCTACCCTGTCCTTTTTCCTTTGTTCGCGCGCTGAAACATCTTGCAATATGTATGGTCATTAATGGAAGCAAAAAGGTCAAGAGATGAATTGGCTTCAATCATATAAAATACAACCTATATAAGATCTGAAGTAATGAAACAAAAGAATAGTATGCTGTCAGATGCACATATACTTTTGTGTACAATGAAAAAAAAAAAAAAAAAGAAGAATGTGATAGTACCGCCACTTACAGTGCATTTAAAGACACGTACATTTCGTGGGCCTGGCGAAATCATTCGTAAGAACAAATACATATGTAAGCTGCTTAAGAGCGAGCCATATTTACAGAAGAACTAGAAAGTATTGAAACAAACGTACCTTGCTTATATGTTAATTCAAAAACAGATTCCTCTCTTCCTCAGCCACAGCTGCCCAATAGAGCAATTCTACCCATTATCCCCATGTCTCCCTCAAGACTAACAGTTTTCATACCTTATATTTTTTAAAGAAATGTATTTACCAAGATCGAATAGTGAATTCCATGAAACAGCATGGTCTATTCTATTCATATGCAAATAGCTATACACAGCTGAAAAATAACAAAAAGAAAAGGAGAGCCTTCTAGCAAAAGAACAATGTGACACCACAAATTGAAAGAACTATCTTTTGCTTATGTATGCATGGGCCATTATGGCTCAGAAGTGGTCAAAACACGCTACACTATCAAGCTCTTTCACAATATATTCTCGTATATTTTCGAAAATGAACATCATCAACGGCCTAGCAAAGCTAATAAAATTCATGACACCGCACTCCCGTGTCTGAATTCCATGGCAGTGCTACTATCCACCTTTGTTTTCGTTTATTCTGACTCATTGAATCTCCCCTCTTGGTTGGAGTGCCCCTTTTTGTATTGCAGAAGGGTCACTTATAAACCAGGCTCAATGACTTTCCTCTTGAAAATATTTTCAATGTGTGTACATCAATGTTTCTAACACCTACCCACCCACTTTAAAGAAATCAGTTAAATGAAAGATATGAGCCTCAATGGCCAAAAATAAGCAAGGTATCCAAGTCGCACTTAGCATTGGTGCCTATATGAGTTGATTGATATATAGGGTTTAATGACCCAAAACCACCACATGATTATGAGAGTCGCCATGGTGGAGGGCTCTGGAAATTTTGACCATCTTGGGTTCTTTAACGTGCACTCAAATCTAAGCACACGAGCCTGCAACATTTCCGCCTCCATTGAAAATGCTGCCGCTGCAGCCGGGATTCGAACCCGTGACCTGCGGGTCAGCAGCCGAGTACCTTAGTCCAGCTGCGACAGCGGCGGCTGTGTTTCCGATGGAGGCAGAAATGCTGTAGGCCCGCGTGCTCAGATTTGGGTGCACGTTAAAGAACCCCAGGTGGTCAAAATTTCCGGAGCCCTCCACTACGGCGTCTCTCATAATCATATGGTGGTTTTGGAACGTTAAACCCCACATATCAATCAATCAATCAAATCACTTCAACAAAGTGAATTTTTCTAAGCAGCAAAGGCATGTGCTTATGCTTGACACAGTCATAACACCATTTCTAAGTGGTTTATGTTGCTTTTATGCCTTAGTTTCTGGTAATATTTTATACTGTTTTCCAAGATATGTCACCTCACATGACAAATAATTTATTTTACGGGAAGAAACCGAAGAAACAAAACCACAAAACCTACAGTAAAGAAGGCATGTTGCGGAAACTGTCCAGTTTGAGTACATTAGGGGGAATTTTCTTTTTAGTAGAATTTTTGTGCCGGTTTAGCGGCATATGCATTCGAGTAAACCATGCCCGCCGTTGTACGATCAAAAGTTACTGGACGGTAGTAAAAATAGAGCTGCAGCTTCACATCTAAAATGAACGCTCAAATAGTTCACCGATTCGAGTTGAAATCAGGCACAACACAGTCATGCATTTGAACAGTCAGGCATTAAATTCTGCAGGATGACACACAACGCAGTACGCATGAATTCATCGAGAATTTACGAGTACTACGCCACACAAAATAAGAAAAGTGATGCGATTCACCAAGAAACTATAGGCTCTAATTGACATGTGATGAATAAGCAACCATACGTAATGTTTCAATGTGTTAGCGAATAAAATACTGCCATGTTATAGCTTGGTCATGAGACAAACACGTTTTCACCCCTTTGCCAGTAATTAACGATAACTACACAAGTCGGAGTCACCCGAGAACACACAATTGGAATAAACAATCTCATCAAACAAACCTCATCCTTAATACGCAGCAATCAACGTGAAACTGCCGTGAATAAAAGAGACTCTAGTCTAGTAAGCAAACCTGAACAGGCAGTGACTAAGACAGTCTGCTCGACCTCAAGTGGAAGCTAATAAGACAAGTCATTTAGTTCGGCGGAAAGGGGAGCCTGGTATCTATGACATTACGAAACTGGCCTTGAACAGCTCGATCACACGAGGCCCTTTCGAGGCGAGATCGTAACGCCATCAATGAAAAACAAGGCGAAATCGTACAAACAAGAACACAAAGGGAAAAGTATTCTCGCTAATCGTACTTGAGAAGGAGGCCTGTCAACAGTAAATGCCAGAGAAACACTTCCACGGCTGCTTCGTGTCGCAACCAACACAGGCACCGCCATTTATTCGTTTGCCGTTGAAAACTTACCCTTCGGAGAGCTCCCCGACGATTGCTCTTCGAGGGACATAGTGAAAATGCGTCCCTTATCCTCTTACGCTACGTCAAACTACGATTCAACAAGAATGATTTCGATGTTGAGTGCGAGACAGCGCACTTTCAAGCACGGCACTCATCACTGCTACCGTTGTTAGGGTGGCTAGAAGGGGGGCCACCCTACCGTTGTCTCTTTCACTGCGGCTGGCGTTGCTCCGACGGCTAACGTGCGCTTTCAGGCAGGCTCACGCACGCGCACATACAAACTGCGCGGGATTTCCAGAGTTGCCGGCGCTAAAGATATGACTGCGCTCCAGCTGGTGAATGTGGCGCTACTAGACAAATGCCTTTCTCTTTATTAAAGATATATTTATTTTTTAAAAACAGGCAGTTAAAGAAATGCTTTGTTTTTTGAATAACAATTATGTGTGTTACACTTCGTATTTAAAAAAAGCTCAAGTTGATTGTGATGAAAAAATAACCACAATAAATAGCACTTCGATTGGCGGCAAACTTGACAGTAACATTTATTTTTATAAATATCAAAACAAAAAGTGTCACTAACTTCATCAAAAGCTAAAGTGAATGTTCAGAGAATGGTACCAGACGATCAACGGTTTAGCAGAAGCAGACGTACTGTTTGCGAACCAGAAGGACACACCGCAGCGAAAAACCTAGACAGAATTCGCGAGCAAGATGTCGGATGCGGCCGTCTTTTTTTTCACAAACGTGAACTATGACAACCTTGAATGTGTAAGCCTCATTTATGATAACTATGAGCTCTCTATAGAGGCATCTAGACAACGTCACATCTACAAGACCAGGTTCGTATTGAAATTCTAATCCGCATCGTCTCCCTACCCTATCCATACTCCATTGTATTGTCACCTGAGACAAGCATCCTTGCTGTGTAACTTCCAAATACGCATTGCGATCTCTATATGTGACTAGACTGAGTTTGAGCATGCGAAAATCGTAGCGCCAATAGAATCTCTTGTTACCATAGGGCGGAAAGGATAAAATGCCACGTTGTTTTAGCGATCATCTAATATCGAATGCATGCATATACGTTTATCTAGAGTTTGTACGCTGCAAATGCGGGTGTCGTCCTTGAGGCCAGTTTACGTCTTGTCAGCGATTTCAGCAAACTATACGTACAGCAACACAAATACGCATATCGTGGTCCTTCTTTTTGTTCGACAAGCAGACCTATGTTTCATACTCCCTACTGCTTCTTACGGCAAGCAATACAGGCAAACCCCTTCTTCTGAAGAGAATTTCTTAATCGCAAAAATATAAAGAAACGCACACCAGTTACATCGACACAACCAAAATTTATTGAAAGAAGCCGGTGATCTCGCTCTCCTTCACGTTGCTTTCAAGGAGCTTGACGGCTTGAGCCTCGCAGCTTTGCAGGCTTTGCATGGCTTCGTCGTCGTTGTGGGCGTCGAGGAAAGTGCGAATGAAGTCGAAAACATCAAGAATTTCGCGCGAACTTATTCACTTTTGTTTCGTTTCGCTGCTTTCTCTACTGTATTCGTCCGTCACTGTGCACACTGCCCACGATGCTGTCGCCAGGGTACCGTCTTCCAGGGGCAGCGTCAGTGGGGAATAGAGCCCCCCCCCCCCCCCCTCTAGAATATCCGCCTGCTCACCTTTTGAAGAGGGGGGAGAGGGGACTTCCCCACCAGATCAAGTATAGTTAAAACAACGCATATGTTCCAAGGCCATCTGCCCCCCTGTGGGACCACACTTGTCGCGGGTGTCTCCGCAGTTAAAAAATCTTGGCGCCGCAGCTAACGTCGTCACAGAGCTTTTCGCGCACGATCAAGTCGGTGTGAGCACACAAGAAGTCGTGTGGTTCAACAGCGTCTGGTATCGCTTACCGACACAGCGAAGCGCGGCGCGACCCATGCATCAGGCAGTGGCTTTAGATCATCACTGTTTGCACAAGAAACACCCGCTTCCGCCTCCGGCTCTTTGGAACTTCCGTGTTTCCAGCTAGCTCACGGTTTGAAAAAAAAAAATGTTGTGGATCTCTACAGGGAACTTTCATCATTGCGGGAGTGTGTTTTTAAAATCTCTTCACTGTCGAGAGCGGGCAAATTCAGTGAATATCATGGACGTTCAAGGCTCGCCGAGAACGCCAGATTTATTCGTTGCCACGACAGTGTCGCTCTTGAGAGATTTCGTTATTGAAACGTTCAAATGTATAGGTCTAAATTAAAGAGCGATAATTCCATGCTTCTAAAGAAGCCTCTACTAACCCAGTGGTACTTAATGTTCCACTTATAAAAAAACAAGAAAAGAAAAAAATAAGATAAACATGGTTACGTCTGCTTCAGATTGAACGCAATTACTGTTTTACAACCTAAAATATCGTACGTGTGGCGACAGAATGCGATGCTCTATTTGATTCATTTTTCGTCGAAAATTGTTAGCTTATTCATTGACGAGAGTGGGCACTCCGTGGACATCTGTTACGAAGGCATTGCCAGAGGAAAGAGGGAGGGGGAGGGGAGCGGGCCAACTTGGCTGAGTAGAAGATGAAGAGCACATCAGTAGCGTAGCCAGAGGAGGGGGGGCAGGGTTCATAACTACATTCTCCCCGAAATTTTTCTGTTATGCATGTGTATGTATATACGCACGCATACAAACACGCTCATGAACATACCTATAGCATGGTTGAAGCCGGTCTGCATCCCCCCCCCCCACCTCAAAAGCTTTACATTTTACATACACGCACACGTACAGACCCACGCAAGAACATACATGGAAGAGGGTCAACCACGCTCCCCTCCTCCGCCGAATAAAAAAAAAAAAACCGGCTGTCACGGAGCATGTTTTTTTTTTTTATGGGTATGAATATTTAAGTGAGAGGTTCGTATACGTCTCTGTGCAGCTAAGAAATATACGTATAGAAAGAAAACATATAAGAAAAGTAGGGAGGTTAACTAGACTAAGTCCTGTTTCCTAGCCTACTCGGGGGAGAGGAGAATAAAAGAGTAAAAGAGAGATGGAAAGAGGAGATGGACATTGCACACATGGTGCAGTGTTTCACAGGTTGTCGCTCAGTGAAGTTGCCCTGAATAATTGTAGAAGGGCTCATGTGGCTTTCCGGCTGATGCAATTGCAGACCAAGCACCCAAGATCTCCTGAGCAAAAGAACGACCATCCGGTCTCCTCAAGGCACACTGTAGAGTCCGTCGGTTTCGTTCAAAGTCGGAACAATGGCAAAAGACATGGTCAAGAGTTTCTACACAATTGCAGTCGTCACAGTCTGGGGAGTCAGCCATACCGATGCGATATGTGAACGCATTGGTAAAGGCTGCGCCGACCCTAAACCTACACAACATTGCAATGTCACGTCGCGAAGTACTTGATGGCAGCTGTAGTTGGAGTATTAAGCAGAGGTTCTACAATGGTTAGTAACTGAAGGCCTCTGGCTGTCCATAGTTCATTTGTTTATCAAGCTTCGAGGCTATACATGGGTAAGAAAAAAACAGAAATAAAGAGATAGAAAGAGATAAAAGGAAAGGGAAAGAAAGGTATGGAAGGAGCGAGAAATAGAACGAAATGTTTATAGAGAGAGAAACCACTAACGGAGAACGGTTATAGTCAGTGAGTGATTGAAAAAAGTGGTGTCTGTAACGTCGCAGGGAGCTCATCTTCCGAGAAAGCCATGTGACTGCGGCCCCCGTACTCCAGGCACCATACAGCGTCATGGCCACAATTCCGGTGAGAATTATCGGCGCTGTGCTTCGACGCTTAAGTTTCTCTAATCTTAAAAGTTTCCCAACGAAAAAGATTAGCAAGAAAGAAAAAAGTGGTAGATGTGTGTGTGTGCGTGTGTGTGTGTGTTGCAAAAAAGCTGTCTCGCTCACGCGAAATAGCTTTCGTTGCCGAAACGTTATCAAGCTAACAAGATTTGCTAGATAAAAATTAACAAGATATGTTAACAAAAGAAAAGTCAACAAGATCGCTGGAGCAACAAAGGATCTGAAGGTATCAACTAAGAGGTACGAAACGTATAAAGGCAGGGATTGCGCTCAGCTGACATCTCTGCCGGTAAGCTGCTCTCACAGCTAGACAATGAATATGGTTATGAGAAAAAAAAAACACCGAGGTGGGAATAAATAATATCGCCCTTGTAAAAATGTGTCTCGACTGTCTAGGAGTTCAACCCACCACGGTGTTCTATGGTTCTCAACTGCTGACCCAAAGGTCGCCGGTTCGAATCTCGGCTACGGCGGTGGCATTTCCGATGGAGGCGAGAACGCTTGAAGCCCGTGTGTTTAGATTTAGATGCACGCCGAAGAACGACAGCTGGTCGAAATTTACGGAGCCCTCTTTAATACAACGTCCCTCATAATCACATCGTGGTTTTGGGCTGTTCACCCCAACCATCATTATTCCTGTGTAGGAGTTAGACGGCACCTTTGTTTGCTCACTATAAAGCCGTACAACACGTCGACTGTCACATGTGCGGTTTTCGGTCAACATGATCAGTTAACGAGAGTGTACAGCAGTTTTTCCAATTTGTTGTCCGACGGTAGATTAAGAAATATTTCCCCACTTTCGGGGGACGCAAAAGAGTATCCAAACATGTTTCAAGTTTTCAGATTAAAGATGCACGATCGATACTATTCTTACGTGGCAAAAACTTGCACGTGTTAATAAAGTAACTGAAATCGCACATGATCACCTTTACACGGTGTAAGAATGAAAAGAGAGCCCAGAATACGGCACAAGGCAAGCGCTAAGCTAATGGGTGGATAGCAATATCATGGCCCACGCAAAGAATCGTGGGCCATGGCGCTCGTCTGTATCGACTTCCGGTTCGAGAAGCCGTGCCGCCCGACAGGCAATCTTGCCAGGGCCGTCGCTTTTTGCTTTCCTCACAAATTGCTGCTTTATATGCTGGATTGGTATGCAGCTTAGATGAATAACAAATGCAGGCTTTGCGTGGCAGGTGTAATGGTATGAGCGATCATAATCCTATTCAAGCAGCATGCACCTCCGGACGTATGTCCTGCGATGGCTTCTACACTGAGCGGTTGTTTTGTGGCATGGGCCTTTCACACGCTCAGCTGTATCATAAATTTGAGACAGTAGCGGATGCAAAATGGGCTATGCAAATATATTGTATTGGTGTATGCTTCATCAGGCAGAGTACGCGTACTTATGTAGTCAACCTACATTGAGAATTGGCACCTTGGGTTCATATGTGTTAGTGATTTTGAGGTGACCACAATTTGTGCTCGAAAATACCGAAACGAGCTGATTCTGCAAAAGAATACTGCGTGTTTCAAAGCATAAACGCGCTGGAAACCTGCCTCTCACCGTGCCTCGTGTTTGCTAATTTCCACTTTTGGCCTCGTTCTCTAAATGCGCGAAATATCATGTATTCGCAAAAGAATTCTAGAACACAATCACTAAGCAAGCGGCTAAAACACGTCGCAGAATCGCACATATTTCCTACTCTGTTACACAGCGCAGCAGGCAAGTTGAAGTGGCAAAGCGATATGTCTCGAACCAGAAGTATCGTAACAGACAACGTGCCATTTTGCTATCCACATGACTTGCTACATTTTCTTCCGTCTACGTCTTCCCTCCCGCCATAACTAATAGGTATTACCACGTGTAAGTGCGAATATTTTGAACGTGTTGCTTGAGGTGAACTTTGCGCTGCATCCACGGAACTGCAGGCATCCATATCTCCCAATCTGATTACATTATTGATGCCTTCACTGATTTCTTAGTCTGAAGCAAGGTATTCATTCATTCCTTTTAAGTTGACGTTCGTTTCGTCTCCGGCAACTGAATGCTTGGCAGAATATCAGAAGATTTGTATTCACTGAAAACTTGCTTCTTCCTCATTATAAAGCCGAGTTTGCCCATAGTAATCAATCACCGTAACTCGAGATTAGCTCGACTAAACTGACCCCGTGCATGGGAGGCACTGCAGCGTAACACGTGCTCGCGGCGTTTTTCCGCCACACCGTCGGTCCCCTGCAGAAGAGCCTGCTGGACAGCGAACCATTCCGGCAGCTCCTGGAGGCTATGGAGCTGCGCGTGTGCTCCAGACAGCGCGCACAGCCCCAGGATTTCCAGACGTGCCTGACCTACACAATGGTGGCACTGGTGGCCCCGGCCTGGAACAAAGTCGGACGGTACCTCTGCCAAGGTGCGCACTACGCCCAACGGATCTCTATTTTATACGCCGTAGATAGACATAGAACAGAGAGCCATGGCTGCAGCCGTCCTGCAATCAGTTGGGATGGTCCAAATTTGCACGCGAATGCGGACATGAGTAGACAAGTCGGCCTCAATTGGTGCCCCCGCTCCCCCTACCTGCAGCCTAAAAGAGCACTGACACAGACGTTTGAAGGCGAGAGAACTCATGCGACAGATTTTGTGTGTATACACACACGCATATTCTTCGAAGTATCAACAAATATTATTACCTAGGACACATTTGAAATAATTGTTAAAGTTCATGTCGCGCCACCGCACACAAAACGCGCCTTTGTTTTTGATGGAAACAATCAACTTCCACCTGCGCCCCGAGATAGCGTTGGCTGCCGTGATCTTTGCGAGCGCTCTCTACTTCAGCAGGCCTTTTCAATGGAAAGGGCAGACTTACTGACGTCCTTGCCTCGGAAGCGCATCTTGAGGTGGCCACTCACAATTGCGGGTCCTCCCCCTTCCCCACCCCCCTTTGAAAAAGAGCTGTACGCAAGGCGCTCACGTACCCTGCTTTGTGGGAAAACCAATCTGTGTGCCGCTTCACTCGGCACTTATTGAAACCGAAACTGCGACTGTCTCCAAAAAATTAATCATCGCATGCTGGAGCCCTCGAGATTTTAAGCAGCGTTGAGTGGGTCATTAGCCTAAAAGAAAGGACGAGATGCACACTTCGACTTGAAGTACCTAATTGATGAGGATTTGCAAGCACTGAGTTTTTATTTCGAGTTATCAGACAACAACAACAACTCAATAATTGCAAACTAATAACGTCAGTAGTTCTGGTATGAAAAGTTCATTACACAGTGTTGCTTTTTTAGCGCTTCTTTAGTTCTTCATTGACTGTAATAGCAAACTACGAAAATATTGCAGGCTGATCAGGCGCTAACATCGCCCCGAGTTTGCGTTTGTCTGGGCACGGTATATGCATAGGCAAATACATTCGATCGTTAGTTTCATGTTCATCAGTGAACCTCTATGTGAACGTGACATTAATGACCAGACTTTCGGAACAATAGTTTACCAGTCTTAATTAAACTACGAAAGAAATCACACGGAGTACGCATTAAGAAAGAATTCTTTCTCGAACTACGAATTCGAAATTATGTACTCACGAAACCGTTTTGCATCTCAAACAAAATAAAACACTTAAAATGTAATCAGTAAGTCACTAGTAATTGCTTGATGCATTCAGAAGTTCTTTTCTTGTTCCTTTATTATTGTGCAGGGAGAGACTTCCTAGTTGCCGACGGCGTCATACCAGCAGTAGGTAATTGTGCTTTTCTGACTGCCTATCTTGCCTCTGTGTTTTGTTTGTGAACTTCGAACGTGGGCCTACAAGAAGCTAAGACTGCAATAACAGCCAAACCCTTTATGCCAGCCATCCGTTCTAATCCGCAAACGGTCGACTATCACCATCATCATCCTTAAACGGGACGCGCTATCTTCGTCCTCCTCTTGATCTTCTTTTTTGATCCCAGAACACGGGCGCCGATTGGCTGCTTGGCACTCGATAACTCTGGTGGGTGAGAAAGAGAGAGAATTTGCAAGTGTGAAATTCTTGAGGAAAGGGGTCATTTTTTATTTATTTGAATATACTGCAGTCCTAATGCAGGGCTTTTGCAGGAGTGGATGAGTTATACAAAACTATTACAAGCAGAGCAATAATAATAAAACAACACAACAATAAAACTGA
Source organism: Rhipicephalus microplus (assembly GCF_043290135.1). Lineage (NCBI taxonomy): Eukaryota > Metazoa > Arthropoda > Arachnida > Ixodida > Ixodidae > Rhipicephalus > Rhipicephalus microplus. Next base: position 143,843,784 of record NC_134710.1, on the reverse strand, counting down.
AATACATTACAGCAATATATAAGAAAACATCACTATGATATTACAAACACGATCTTTACCTGTTTTCTAAATGGGCAATAGCGGCATCAATGAAATTTTGTAATGATAGTGAACGAATACGGCCCGATAGGGAATTCCGGAGGTCTATAATACGTAGGAAAAAACTAAGTTTGAATGTGTTAGTATGAGCAAATAAAGGCTTTGTGTTCAAGATGTGGGAGCTGCGGGTGCAAGATTCTTCCATAAATGCGATGTAGTTACCACCAAAGATGCCAGGAGAGGAGTTGATCACAGTATATAATAGTTTTAAAGATTCGATACAATAACGAGAATGTAATGGTGCAATGTTCAGTGATTCCAGAGCCTGTGTTGGTGAGAAGTTGTGGCTGTAGTTACGGCATATGAAGCGGATGGCCTTACGCTGAACGCTATCAAGGATTTTTAGGTCACCTTGTTTGTGAGGGTACCAAACGACAGATGCGTATTCTAGAATAGAGAAAATCTACGTTTTATAAAGAAGTAATTTGGTATCACGGGAGGATTTAGCCAAAGTACAGCGCAAATAACCTATCTTTTTTAGAGCTTCCGCGCTGATATACTCAATGTGGTTGGTCCCGGATAAATTTTTGTCAGAATCACACCCAAATATTTTTCTTGTGAGACATTTTTAAGTTGTATACCATCCAAGTAATAATCAAACGAAAACGAATTCCGTGCATTGGAATTACATTACGAGTGTTTTAATGCAATAGACGTTCATCTGCCATGTTTCACACCAACAGCTGAAAGAAATGAGCGATTGTGAAAGACGATGATGATCTTCTGCAGAATTAATGGGTTCGTATAATACGCAATCATCAGCATAAAGACTTATTTTAGATGAGGTGCAGTGAGGTAAATCATTATTATATATGAGAAATAATAATGGGCCTAGTACAGATCCCCGAGGAACACCTGACGTTACGTCAACAAGGGATGAATCCACTAAGTTGAAGGAAACAAATTGTGAGCGATAATGAAGGAAACTGACGAACCAAGAAACAAGACGGGAATTATTGAGTATGGCATCTAATTTCACTAGCAACTTAAAATGAAGAACAGAGTCGAAAGCTTTAGAGAAGTCAATGAAAATGGCATCTATTTGATTTCCTATGTCTAGGTTAAAGGCCACGTCGTGAACAAAATCGACTAATTGTGTAACCGTGCTGTAGCCACAACGGAAACCGTGCTGAGCAGGAGTTGGAATTTTATTGGAGTCGTGGAATTCAATGAAATGCTTGTGAACATAGTGTTCCAACATCTTGCATGACTGTGGTGTAAGAGATATTAGCCTGCAATTAGATAAGAGTTGTTTATCACCAGATTTATACACAAGCAAAACTTTCGCTATTTTTTATGGAGATGGTACTTCACCACAGTCTAGGGATTTCTGGAAAATTACAGTGAGGTAACGGGCTGTCCATGCAGAGTATCTCACAAGAAAGGAATTCTGTATGCCATCAGAACCGGAACAATTCTTGGTGTCGAGATTCAAGATTAAGTTCAATACACCTTCAGTGCTTATTACAATATTACCTAGTTTATTGGTTTGTACGTCATGATTAAAAATTGGAACAACATGATTGTCGAGGGTGAAAACTGACTGAAAATAAAAGTTAAATGCATTAGAAACCACGATGGGGTCGTTTGTAATGGTGTCATTAATCTTGAAAGAGGAACTGGTTGTTGTACTAGGCAAGACTGAAGTCCAGAACCTGTGAAGATCATATTTAAGTAAGGGTTGATGAGTGGTTATTTATAACAAGGCATGATTCACACTCACGTACCTACGATACGAAGGCGTGTATCGTAACCACTATCGGCTATCCAGGCACGCTATGCAGAGCAAAACATAGCTTTGTACAGTATGCAATTGCAAGGAAGGTGGAAAGGAGAAGTGAGAGTGAGGAAAAAGTGAGGGGAGAGAAAATCATAGAGTTTAATGGAAGAAAGAAATGGACAGAAAAATATCAAAGAAAAGAGAAAGAAAGGCAGACGGAGAGAGAAACAGAATGAAATTTTTATACAGAAAGGAAAGTAAACGGGCATAAAGAAGACACTGGAAAAATAAAGTGAATGGAGAAAAAATTAGGAGAAAAAAAAGAAGGCAAAAACGCTCAGAACTTTTTTCCAGCTTGGTGCTGCTATAGGGTGAAGGTAACGTAAAGTTAAACATGTTTTTTTAAATATAAGGATACGCTGTATTGAAATAGACGATTTCTACAGTAGATGTTTGTAATAGTCTTGTCTGGAGGTTGAATATGCTTAAAAACAATGAGACAACTGCCAAATTCCGGAACTAAGAACTGCTTAGTTTCGCTCTTTTTTTCTTTCATTCATTAAACTACACACGATTAGATAGTTTACACAAGGAGGCCTCTATTCTCAAATCATCTCTTTTTACGTCCCAAGACTGGCAAATACTGGCTACGAAGACAAAGACCGAGCTGACGCTGTGCGGTCTCGGCATCAGGCTGCGACACATGACGGTAAGTCGGTGCTACGACCTCGTTTTTTTTTGTGCTCATCCATAATGCAGAAGGAGTGGTACGAATACGAAGTTGAGAGTACAGTGAAAAGTGCGGTGCTCATTGAGCATGATTCAGGTTATACTGAGACACTTGTTGTTAAGGACACTATAATAGTATCCATGTGTCAAAACCAACTATAGTTGCAGCACCTTGACGCATGACAAACCAAAGGTCCGTTGTTTTTCATTCGACCGAGTCATCGGCTAGCCATCCTGGTGCCCTTTCCTGTAACACATGCAGTGTTATATAGACCCGACAGAGGAAAAGTAATCAAATATTGCTAGCTTATAGAAGGGCAACCTTGCAAATCTCGTATTGTAAGTGCACCAACCTACCGTGAATACTGTTTGATCCGGGAGAAGAACTCTCACCAAATCGGTAGACTTGAAAACAAATAGCATTTGAATCTTGTCGTTGCCTTGATGACTTCAGCCGCTGTGGCACCAGCAAACCTTTATCATAGAATGAAACATAAAGCAAAGCTAGTAAACCCTCTGGAAGGAACATCAGCAAGCTAGGTTATATTGGGCTAGGTGGTGAGTGTACTACTACTACTGCTACTACTACCACTCTCTGCTACTACTACTACTACTACTAGTACTGCTGCTGCCACTACTACTGGTATACTACTACTACTGTTGCTGCTGCTGCCACTAGTACTGCTATTAGTATTATTATAGTGAAGAAGAAGTCGATTGCCGATCTCATGCCTTTTTCTTGTATTGATGATAGTTGGGAGATAATATCAACGTATTTCTTCTTCACTATATTATTATTATTATTATTATATCTGCTGCTGCAGCAGGTGGGTAGAGTACTGCTGCACCACAAGTGTCAATATCTTTTTTTATGTTTTAAAGAAGACAGGAAAGCTCATAAATACATTAGAATACTTGCTTTTTGTTACCGCCCGCTGAAACAGAGCATTTATGCATTTATGCATCAAGTATCAAGAAAGAGGTTTCATTGAATTAAAGCCGATGGACGACTTTTCCCTCCATACCATATATGTACGTACATCAACACTTTGCCCCAACCATTTTTCCGCTCAGCAATCTCCAACATCTTTTCGCAGCTGGTCGACCTTCTGGGAACGTCGAAAATCAGCCATGAAACTTGGGTTCAGCTGCGTGAGAATGAGGTTGCGATAGAGCCCATGGAGTGCTTCGTATTACCAAGGTAAGGTGGGCGCTGTGTTATCTCTTCCTACACTTCTGTCTAAGGCTCGAGCGCAAGAACAGAAACTTTTCGAGCACACGACCTACACAAAACACCTGTACCTTTTCCAATATAGAAAGCGCTGCACCTTGCCTGATCACTGACAATGCGCGATATGAGGGTGAATCAGAAATAAGTCACCTGAAAAAACTACGTCGATCAGCTCACTACCGTCGGAGTCATGTATCACTTTATGCGACAGTCGAAGTTCACCGGTAGGCAAACCAGCAGAAACGACCGAATGTCAGGAAAATGTCCGCTAAATATTATTCAGCTTTTTTCTATAAAATCCGTTTCGCCAAAGTAAAATTTTTACTTGCCGAAAGTGATCTTTCGCGAATAAATGCACTGGAAGATATCAAAATGAGTCACATCAAACAAAAAAGCTGTTTATATTGATTTTCTTTCAAGATGACGGTATAGACTGACGAAAACACAGTTTTTTTACGAGGTCTGCTATCACCTGTATGACATTCTGGCGTGCACAGGAACACGCGAGTCGCATGAGTTTGCCCGATAACTGATTTAGGTAATACTTAGGCCCTTGAAGGAAAACTTTGGCCCAAGGCCATTTCATATACATTGTATTCAAATACATACATGTCTAACGCAAGAGTGCCCTCAAGAAACGGAACAATATTCTGGAAACTGCTGCAGAACGTTTATATAGTACCTTACATATATCACGAAAATTGCCAAAAAATTGGTGAATCTTCAGAAGGATTAAAACGTGTGGAGTTTACAAATCCATGACTCAGCACCACAAACATATCTTTTTGAATTTTGTCAACCGTATCTGTCAAAATATCTCAATCGGACACATAATAAACATATTGACGACTTGTTGGAATTTCAGAAGGGATTTTGCTTAGGTCCTGCTCTGTCGTGGTGCTCTAGTGGCAAAGGTACTCGGCTTCTGACCCACAGGTCACGGGATCGAATCCCGGCTGTGCCGGCTGCATTTTTGATGGAGGTGAAAATGCTGAGTCTCATGTGCCATCCTGGCGACCTATGGCACAGACACGACTGGTGGGTCGTAGATAAGTTTTAGACGGTTGACGTGCACAGTTTCACGCCCGTGGTGCCGTTGATCGGCAGGTGGCTGAATAGGTTCCACCATGTAGTTGACTGGTGACGTCTGGCGCAAGATCCTGTACGGACCGTCATACTTGGGTGTGAACTTTGAGCAGAGGCCTGGGGCAGACGATGGCACGCGGAGCCCCTCGATTGTTCCAGGCGCGTATGACGATGGAGATGAGCGTTGGTCATGGGAGTCCTTCTGGCGAGTCTGATCGTGAGTAGTAAGCGCACGTGCGAGCTGCCGACATTCTTCGGCATATGTGGCGGCTTCGGCCAAAGTCATCGATTCTGAAGGGTCTGGGCGGTACAGAAGGATAGTGTCCTACGATGAAGGTTCCCGACCATAAAGAAGAAAGAACGGAGAAAATCCAGTTGTAGATTGAATCGCGCTGTTGTAAGCGTACGTAACGAATGGCAGTAGGCAGTCCTAGTTCGTATGGTCATCGGAAACATACATGGACAGCATGTCACCCAGCGTGCGATTAAATCGCTCGATCATCCCGTTGGTTTGGGGGTGATATGCGGTGGTTGTTTGATGCACGATGTTGCATTCGCGTAGGAGGGCTTCTACAGCTTCCGACAAGAAGGAACGCCCACAGTCACTAAGAAGCTCACTGGGCGCACCACGCTGGAGGACGAGGTTGTGCAGAATGAACAAGCCGACTTCACGCGCAGTGGCCTCGGGAAGCGCCGAAGTTTCGACGTAACGCGTAAGGTGGTCCACGGCTACGATGACCCAGCGGTTTCCATTTGGTGTGTATGATAGGGGACCGTACAAGTCGATTCCGATGCGGCCGAAAGGCCGAGAAGGACACGGCAGTGGCTGGAATGGTCCTGTGGTTGTGCGAGGGGAGCTCTTCCGGCATTGGCACAAGTACATGAACGGACGCACTGCCTAACAAAGCGGTACATTCCGCGCCAGTAATATCGAATTCGTAGGCGAGCATACGTCTTCACTACACCTGCGTGGGCGCATTGCGACTCCGCGTGGAAGGAGGCACAGACGTCAGAACGTAAGTGGCGAGGTATCACCAGCAACCTTTTGCGGCCATCAGATAGGTAGTTTCGCCGGTACAGAAAACCGTAACGGATGGTAGAATGGTGAGCAGTTCATCGAAGTAAATGGTTGTCGGTACGTGGAGACGTCTGAGACAGGTACTCTAAGAGAGACGCTATCCATGGGTCCTGGTGTTGCTCAGAGGACATGTCGACATGTTCAAGTTAAGAACATTCGTAGCGGGAAACAGACGCTGTAACATAATCGTGGGGAAGTGGCGAGCGAGAAAGAGCGTCGGCGTCCGAATGCTTGCAGCCTGACCGATAAATTACACGAATGTCATAATCTTGGAGACGTAGTGCCCAGCGAGCTAGGCGACCAGATGGGTCTTTTAATGATGACCACCAACACAATGCGTGGTGATCAGTCACGACGTCAAATGGGCGGCCATATACGTAAGGTCGGAATTGCGTGATTGCCCAAATAATGGCAAAGCATTCTTTCACGGTGACTGAATAGTTATTTTCCGCTTAAGTAAGGGTGCGACTAGTGTAAGATACAACATATTCATCGAAGCCAGATTTACGCTGAGCAAGAATCGCGCCGAGGCCTACTCCACTAGCGTCCGTATGGATTTCGGTTGGAGCGTCTGGATCAAAGAGGCGTAAGATAGGTGGTGATGTCAGAAGACGCCGTAACGAGGCGAATGCTTCATCGCATGCTGGGGACCCCGCCAAGATGTCTTGGTTGTCGGCAAGTAGCTGCGTCAGGGGTGCGATTATGGTGGCGAAAATGCGCACGAAAACGGCGAAAGTATGAGCAGAGGCCGATGAAGCTGCAGAGTTCTTTTAGTGTAGCTGGCCTGGGAAAGTCGGCGACAGCGCTAAGCTTGGCTGGATCAGGACGAACACCATGCTTGCTAACAACATGCCCTAATATGGTAAGCTGGCGGGCAGCGAAGTGGCATTTCTTCAAATTCAGCTGCAGTCCAGCGTCCGAAAGACAAGTCAGGACGCTTGCGAGGCGGTTGAGGTGGGAGTCGAAGTCCTTCGAGAAAACGACGACGTCATCCAAATAGCACAGGCATGTGTTCCATTTAAAGCCTCTAAGGATGTTGTCCATAAGACGCTCGAAGGTGGCAGGCGCATTACAGAGGCCGAATGGCATCACGTTAAATTCATACAATCTGTCGGGCGTTACAAACGCAGTCTTGGGGCGGTTGGCTTCATTCATAGAAACCTGCCAGTAGCCCGATCGAAGGTCTAAAGAAGAAAAGAACTCTGCTCCTTGCAGGCAATCGAGGGCGTCATGATTCTTGGCAGCGGATAAACATCTTTTCTCGTGATCTTATTAAGACGCCTGTAATCAACACAAAATCTGATGCTACCATCCTTCTTTTTTACCAGTACAACCGCAGAGGCCCAAGGGCTGTTTGAAGGTTGTATTACGCCACGTCGAAGCATATCGTTCACCTGATCATCAATGGCACGGCGTTCAGCGTGAGAAACTCGATATGGGCGCTGCTGCAAAGGTGCATGGCTACCGGTGTCGATTTGGTGAACGATTGCAGATGTGCGACCCAAAGAAGGTTGGCTATGGTCAAATGACATCTTGAAGCGATCTAGGAGAGCCAGGAGTTGGGTGCGCTGAGCAGCGGGAAGTTGAGGGTCAATCGCTAGGAAAAAAGCCTCCGGAGATAAAGTGTGAGTGGTATCAGAGGTAATGGTGTTTAAGTGAGATAATGGCAAGTCGTCAGGTAGGTGACTGGACGAAACAGAATCGATTTCCTTAAGGTGACCGAGGACTTCGCCACATAATAATATGGCTGGGGAAGAAAGCGAGTTCGTTATATAAATGGAGCCACGGGAGTTTTCTACGGTGACAACTGCGAACGGGAGAAGGAAGCTTTTGCGAGAGCCAAAGGCGTCGGAGGGGTAAAAGAGGGCGGTGACAGAGGGCGCGTCGTCGCAGAAAAGTGACACAAGAACACAGGATAGAGGAGGGATGTGAGTGTCCGCGGCCACGGTGACTCGGGAAGATAGCGGCTTGAAAGGTCTTTCAGACGTCGGCGCTTCACACAGGGGAAGTTCAGACATCGTCGACAACTCTAGTTCGGCACGCGCACAGTGAACGACGGCATGATGAGCGCAGAGGAAGTGCATGGAGAGTGCTGGTTGTCTCAAACTGGAACTCCGTTCCCGGACTCTACCTCAACCACCCGCTTCGCCAATGCCTGACGACATGACCCAGCCACCTGCAGTCATATTCCCATCCGTCACCTGTTCCGGAATGCCACGACAGCGAGATCCAGTAATTTTCAACGCGACCGACGACCAAGATGCCGAAAACTGGCTGTCCCAGTATGAAGCGGTAAGCGCCCACAATAAGTGGGATGACACCGACAAGCTCGCTTACCTTCAATTCTATCTGGCGGGTGTGGCAAAACTGTGGTTTAACAACCACAAAGTGGAAATACTCTCTTGGTCAACCTTCAAGACGCGCTTTGCAGAAGTCTTTGGCCGACCCGCTGTTCGCAAGCTTCGCGCCGAACAGCGCTTGCGTGGCCGTGCACAGCGCTCTGGCGAGACCTTTACCTCGTATATTGAGGATATTCCAGACCTCTGCCGTCGTATCGATTTCCATATGTCTGATACTGACAAAATACGGCACATCATGAAAGGTATCGAGGACGACGTCTTCCACAAGCTCGTTGTAAAAAACCCGCGAACCATCGCCCAGCTTATTCAACACTGTCAGAGTTTCGACGAGCTGCGGAGAGAGCGCATTTCTACTCGACGTCCAAACCTCGACACGAGCTCTAATTCTGCGTTAACAATTGGTGCTGTTTCATCAGAACAAAGCACCTTAATGCAGCGAATTCAGCAGTTCGTCTGAGAAGAAGTGGCGCGCCAATTGTCTCTTGTGCCGCACATTCCGGCCAGTGCGCACACACTGACCCCAACGCTCCGCAAGACAATCGAAGAGCAAGTTTCTGATGCCCTATCTCCTACATACCATCCTTCGCCTATCTCCGCCCTTCTCACTTACGCTTAGGCCGCCAGACGATCGCCGCCGTCGCTACCAAACGCCACAGATCTTACTAGACAGCCCCGTCCCATCTACGCTGCAAGTCCCCCTATCCGTCCCTACCCAGCACCTCCACCAAATGTAAGAATACTGTTAGACGCCACGCCAAGGTGATGCAACCGTTTAAGGGGCCGAACAGCAGCGAGACAGCAGCCAGCGGTTTCAGCAGCAGCTGCAGCAGCACGAGCCTCTGCCACAACAAACGTCTTCTTCGTCGTCTCTAGCAAGCCCGTATTTTTATCACTACAATACCTTATTTCCTTTGTTAGTTTTTTTCTGTTTATTTTTAATGTACCGGTGGAAATTAGTGGAATTGTTCTGTGGCACATACCTCCTAAGAGTTTTTTTGTTGTGTTGTTCACAAGTAGCTTTTCACTGAGTTGCGAATCACCAATACTTATGTGCTTCGCTGTAAAAGTTTACTTGCTCTACAGTCACTTCATTTTAGCTTTTTTTTGCAAATTCCACACACCACATCACAATGAATGTCCCCGTGGGCTTGTTTTACGAGCATCACATAATTTTCAAATGATCAGTGTTTTTCTCGTCTCTCCGCGTTCGCTATGCGGAAAGGCCTTGTATTGTGCCCACCAACTCAGCACTTAGCAGTGAAATGCTCAGCCACTCAGTGCTGTCAATGCTCCACGTATAGAGCATAAGGAAGTACAAGCCATCGCGCAAAATTGAAGCGACCTGTACGGAGTGCTACAATTTACACAAACAACTATGGCAGCTGAAGTAAGTCAACGTACGGTAATGCATTCCGTTGTATATAAGCTTAAGCGTCAGGGTCCGAATGAAATCATGAAATATGCGGCTGGAGCTCTCGCGTACTCCCAGGAAACAAAGGTTTCCCATCTTATGAGGAGTGCTAATTTTAAACAACACAGAATTTTAATTATTTAACTGTGACAGACAGCGTAATTGTTTTCCATGAGCTAGACCATTCGAAGCGGAGAATATTTCTTGCACTAAAAATGACAAACACAATTGACCAGTTATCGAAATTTGCTAATATTCTTTTAACGCAGTTCTTTCAGTGTGGATATTACAATTTACGAGTTACCGGTTTAATTCGTTTTAATTGTTCTTGTTACAGCATGAAGATTGCACTGGCCACAGCAGTGTCCTTCAAACTTTTCTCTGACTGTCCATTCAGAAGCTTTAAGGACCTGAAAAAGTTCTGGAAGAACACCGTAAGTGCGCTATAATGCGCTGCATTGACTTTACTCCTCCGATGACAACACACATTCCATGCATGCACTCGTGTTATGAAAACAGATGTCAAGCATAGTAACGGACCATTCGTGTAAGATATTACAGAAATGAAAGTTCAGAGTATACGTAGTGCTAAAGCTATTTCTTTGTTATGAATGCTGTCCCCCCCCCCCTTACACACCCTCCCGCCTCCACCCTACTTTCGGAGCAGTCACCACTGGCGGCACATCAGCAAATAAACAGCTGAGCTGAAGTTTCCTCTCAACTGAGCAGTGTAGTGATCCTGCCACAGATATTAATACGTTATCCCGTATGTCTACAGAGAGGATTGCCTTCCGTGCACTAGCACAATGAGCGGTATTGGTTGATTCCGGTGCAAGCACGCTGTGTGTGGTGCATTTTCGTCTTGAGTGCCCAAAATAGCGGAGGAGGGCACCACTCAGCAGGGGCTCTATATGGTCACACCATTATGTTTTGTTCTTAATTCATCGGGCCTAATATCAAGTTTACATCATCGGCAAAGCAGGCATGTGCGATACATGCAACGAATTGTGAAAATGCCAAACAAGGGCGGTTCCTGCCAGCAGAAAGTTATGCTTTCTTCCTTCGAAAGCAAATTGCATTAAGCTACCTGCTCTGTCTTCAAGCCTGTTGCATTTCGATGAGCGCATGGTTAAATATTCCCGGAGTGTCTGCAACACCCTGTCGACCTTGGCAGTTCTCTCACAAATACATAAGCAAATAAATGAGTCAATAATTTTTTTACGTCAAGTAATCTCCGCCCTGCTTGTCATGCGGTGCCTAGCAATGAACGAGGTGGCTTGAAAAGAGGCGTTAAAGAAAAAAAAAGGGTGTTTGCAGAACAAATAACAGCTCATGAAAAAATCCCGTTAATGGGCATAAGGAGTCTCGACAGCATTACATGACTATCATTCAATGTAGTTATCGTACATAAAGAATTTCTTTAATGAGCTGCCAGGAATGACACGGACCAGAGAACCTACACTCCAAAAACTGCGGACGGTATCACAGGAGTAAAAAGGTCAAGCTACTCCTCAGAGTGTTCCTCTTCTCCAGCAAAACATCAAATAGAGGAAAATTCATTTTCACTCTGCGTGAAATGAGAGAGCGAAACTGTTTTTTTACTCTATCTCCGAGAGAGTGCAGTACCCATATACTCTTCAGGCATGAGAAAGTAAAACCCGGCTATACTCTTGATCTTGATTACATAAAGATGCCTTGCACATTGCGAGGGATTATCACCACCAAATAAGCACACATATATGCAGTGAAAAGTACTGCATTTGTTTGCTGAGGCGTTAAAGACGATTAACAAAAAGAACAGTGTTTTCAGCGCACGGCTGTGAATTTCATCGCCCAGGAAAGCACTTGGAACTCCTAATAACCGAATTTTTAGCTTTGCCTCTGTGTAGTGAAATAAGCGAATACTATCTTATTTAATCAGTCACCATCTGAATTCGAACCAAACGGCTATGACAGTCTCCTTATACTAAAATTGTGGGTGCAGTCACTGACCCTTCCTTATCAATTAGACGTGTCATTATCATTTGTTTAATTTCCTCATCTGTAGATACCATTATCAGGGTGTGCCTGCTCGAGCTCGTCCTGTTGGCGCCTTCATCAAAAGCGAGATATGTGACCCCGATAGCCAAAATAGTAACATATGGGGCGAAGAGGACGCGGCATGGTGCAATACGGCTGTGGACGCATCGGTGGTGACACTGACGCCACAGGTACACGGCCACCTGGTGTATCTGTTGGGATAGTGGTGGGTGCTGAGAGTGCCAAAACTTCGGCGTGCGTTAGTACCTGAAGAGGTCTGGATTTGGTGGAACAAGGTAGACGTGACGCAGACGCCATAGGCCGCAACTATAGGCTGTAGCTGAGGGTGAAGTAGATGGTGGGGCGCAGGAAGAGCAGCGCCCATGAAGCACCTCACGAACGATGTCGCGGACCGGGGAACAGATGTCTAGGGCCGCAGGAAGACGAATGTCCGAGGCATCATATCAGAGACGAAGAGGTTGAAGTTTGTCTAGACTATGGCAAACCGTGAGGACATCTTGAGCCGTGGTAGGATTTTTCAATGCAATGGCATTGAAAGCGACAGTATTTATGCCTTTGATAATATGGCGTATTTGGTCGCCTTGAGGCATAGATAAGTTTACACGCTTGCACTAAGCAAGAACATTCTCAGTGAACGAGGTGTATGATTCAGCCACCAGTTGAATGCCTTCAGGAAACTTCTTCGTTGCTGCCTCCGCGCGAACACTGAGGGAACGAAAAATCTGACGAAGCTGCCGTGCGAATGTGTCCCAGTCGGGAAGATCTTGGAGGTGGTTCCAAAACCAGGTTTTGGGAACATCAGTCAGGCAGACAGGGACTGTACGTAATTTGTGTAGAGTATCCCACTTGTTCAACTAGCCGACGAGGTCGTATACTGGTGTGTAGCCATTGTTCAATGTCATCCCCTTTGAGACCTGAGAACACTGGCGGATACCACTGGTGGCTCTGCATTGCCAGAGTCGACGGCTGAGGTTGCACTGGGCCGGCGGTTTTGCATGACCCAGGATTGTCTTGCACTGCCATGGCAGGTGGTAGTAGACGACGACCCGAGCGGAGCTCCAGTGATAACGTGCGAGAGGACTTGGGGATCGAGAGGCACCGTCCCCTATTTACGAGAAATAGCTTTGTTCGAGATGAGCTCGAGCTGGCACACACTGATGATGGTATGTAGAGATTAGGAAATTATACAAATGATGACAACACGTCCCATTGATAAAGAAGGGTCAGTGACTGTGCTCACAATATTCATATTTATCGCTACGACCATTGCAGACGGAGATGCTCGTGTAAGCCTAACGCACGGTACGGCTACAGTTGGTGTGGCTTGAGTGGTTGAACGGGAATAGGTACGTGAAGAAAAATGGCCGAAAATATGTCCAAGATTGTGAAAAAGAGAACTCAATTGTTTAATGGACACTTCATGAGCGCAATGTTTCCTACACAGAAACGAATAACCACTTAGCGATTCAGTGGAAATGTCGTTCATATATTCGCCTGCACTAATCTTCTTTTTCTACAGTAAAAACGTGTCGGACAGACGTTTTGATCTCACGAAGTACAAAACAAATGCATTAAACATGTTACCTACTGTTCAGCTGGTTTTTATAACAGTGGAGGCACTCAAATCTGCACTTCTAAACAAGAAAATGCAGACAGATCATAAACATTACCTATCCCAAGAGAAATATACAGTGGTTACCATGTCAGGCTCGCAATGTGCAGTGCGTCTAGAGGTGGAAGGTTTGAATCCTACTGAGTAGTTTTTTTTTTGCCTTTCTTTCTGTGGTCCTCGTATTTAGCCATCCTGACCATCCGCCACGTGAGGAAGTCTGTAATGACAATTAAAAAGCCCAATTTCTGTTATTTTTTTTCGTCAGTTGTACTGCTACTCTCTTCGGTGGGGTTATGCTACTCTGCTTCGAGCAGCTTTATGTTAATCTGTTGAGGGGTAGTGCTTTGACCCGTTCTGGGGGAATCACTGTACTCTACCTTAACAAAAGGTGATTTACTCTGGAAAAGAGAGCAAAATATGCGACAAGAAAATACTCTCCCAAATCGAGTGCCCAACACTCTCTTAGTTTTTAGAGTCTATGGCATTTTATTACGAAATGAAATTGCATCAACTAATCCGCCCCCCCTGTTGTAGCCTTATATTAAATAAACTAAATTCATTCCTTTTGCCAGCTGCCTTGAGTAGATGGCCGCTGCGAAAATAATGAGCAAGTAGCGATTTTCCAACCCACGAGAAAACTCTTGAGCAATTCTGAAAAACTCGACGTGTCTTTCGACGCAATAATGCCTTGCTGAGTGCGTACGCGTCTTTTTGGCATCGCTACTTTTCGCTGCGTTGTGACGTCGCATGAGAGGTATAGGGATACGCGAAAAGTTTATTGATTTCTCACAGGATTTGCAGACCTTCGTAGTTTTAAGCATCTTGTTCAATACGTTTTCTCTAAAATGATACCAACTGAATTGACTCTTCTTGCTCAGATGAAGCTTATATTTCACAACACTGAAAATGGGAAAGTAAATCTCGGCCTATATTTTGAACTATAGAATCTCTAGGGTCTCTGAGGTTGTCAACCAAAACATTTTGTTGGGAAAGTTAAAGGATGACTTTATTAGAGGCATAGCATATTTTTCAGTCAATGTATTTACAACATCACACTTCGGTTGTGATGATCTCGGCAAAATGTTGAAATGAGATACAAGTTGAATACGACATCCACCAGAGAAGCATACCCAAGAGAACACTGAAAATGTACATAGGAGCACATTTGACATGATTTGACCGTGTAAAGCGTATGATCAATAAAGTCCTGAGAGAGATTAGTATTCTCCTCAACATTTCTCACGATCGTCTTCAATGCTTCAACCAACTTTTTCCCGACGCACTTTTTCTTTCAATCATAACCGACATATTGCTCGTCTGCTGAATCCAACACTGAAAATGTCAAGCTCGCGTACTGGCAAAAGGACATGGTTGGAGTAGCGTGTGAAATACCATACCTCTCCCTTATACATGATATTATGATAAAGCACAATATCATTCAAGTTCCTTTCATGTACCTGGCAATTTGTGCCGGAAATACTAACTCGGGCTGGCTCGTCATAACATCGAAGCGCCGGAATCACAAGCAGGACAAAAAAGCTTACAAGCACACGTACAGGCGCTAACCGAGAGACTGCGGCAAGTGAAACAATCTCATCTTGGCCATGTACAACAAATGCTAGAGCTATTGCTGTTTGCATTACCGAGCCCAATTGAGAGCGGACAGATAGAAAAGTATTTCAGCATATTGCAAGCAGTGAAGATGTGCCCATTTCAGTAATTACTAAGGTGGATCAGTCAACGGTGGCTTTAGAAGCTGTGGATTCCAAGCAATCAAATGCGCGGAAAGCTGTCAGCCTGCTTCAAAGGTGACAGGTGGTAAACGGTGCTTGTTTTTTCTAGTTTGCGACCTTATAGCAGCACATAAACCCTGGAAAGCATGCTGCAACAGTCCTTAGCAAGCAAATACGTGGTACAGGTAGCAAATAAATGCATTACACCAACGGCTGCTTAATATTGTCACGCAGCAAAGGACGACGCAGTTGTCTCTAAGGAAAACAAGTTTATTGGAGCGAACCTGTGCTCCCCTAACAACTGAAAGAATACACAGGCGGCGAAGCAGCGGCCGGCAGAACGACGTGCACGCTAGTGAGCGTCGGCGATCGAATGTCGCGGCATCGGCTGAGCGGGATTTATATCCCTCGGCGCGAGGGTTTCTCTAATAGTCGAAATTGTATCGAGAACGCTGTGATAGCGTTTGTTCGAAACGCTGTTTGTTCGGAACGCTCGAAACACTGTTCGATAGCGTTTGTTCGAAACGCTGTGAAAACAGTGATAGCACAGGCCAGCGCAGCCAGGCCGAAAAAGCAAAACACAAATGAACAAACCCAATGCATGGTTCGCGGCATTACCCCCCCTCTAAGAGTGCATTGACCCGATGCTAACATAAAGGACAGTCCAAACAAATTAAAATAAAGTTCGTCATCGTCCGTAGAAAGGTTTTAAGCGAAACACATGGACGACTTCAGGTCGCGTGCGTCGTCGTGATGTACGGGAGTCACCATCGGGGATCACTTCGTACGTTAGTTCGCCAACACGTCGTAGAATCCGGTAGGGTCCGAAATAGCGTCGTAGAAGTTTCTCACTAAGTCCACGTCGTCGAATGGGAGTCCAAACCCACACACGATCTCCAGGATGGTACTTGGCGTCTCGGTGTCGGAGATTGTAGCGTCCGGCATCCACCAGTTGCTGGTCCGTTATACGAACTCGAGCGAGCTGGCGGGCCTCCTCCGCACGTTGGAGGTATCCTTGGACGTCGACGTTGAGGTCGTCGTCTTCTACGTGCGGAAGCATGGCGTCGAGCATCGTAGTCGGCCGTCTTCCGTAGACGAGCTCAAACGGTGTCATCTGCGTGGTTTCATGGATAGCCGTGTTGTACGCAAACGTGACGTACGGGAGGACTTCGTCCCACGTCTCATGTTCAACGTCGACGTACATAGACAGCATATCCGCGATTGTCTTATTCAGCCGTTCCGTTAGTCCGTTCGTTTGGGGGTGGTACGCCGTCGTTCTTCGGGGATCCGTGCTGCTGTAGCGTAAGATTCCTTGCATGAGCTCCACAGTGAAGGTCGTTCCGCGGTCCGTGATTAGGACCTCAGGGGCTCCATGTCGCAGCACTTGGTTAATAAAGAACTTTGCAACTTCTTGTGCAGTTCCCCTCGGAAGAGCGGTGGTCTCTGCGTAGCGCGTCATGTAGTCTGTCGCTACGACAATCCATTTGTTCGCGGATCGGGATGTAGGGAACGGGCCCAGAAGGTCCATTCCGATCTGTTGTAAGGGCTTCTTTGGGACGGCGATCGACTGCAGAAGTCCGGCGAGTCTCGTCGGTGGTGTTTTTCGTCGCTGGCAGTCACGGCAGCTCCGGACGTAGTGGGTGACATCGGATGTAAGGCGGGGCCAGAAGTATTTCGCCGTGATTTTTGTAATCGTGCGAGCTTCCGAGATGTCCGGAAGACGGGTCGTCGTGGCACGCTTCTGAATTTCGTCACGAAGGTCTGCGGGGATGACAAGTAGATAATTCGTTCTCGTTCCGGGGTTGAAATTCTTCTTCATTACGATGGAGTTTTTGAGGCTGAACGCTGGTAAGTTGCACTTGAACGCCCTAGGCACGGCGACGTTGCGTCCTTCGAGGTAGTCGATCATGGCGCGGAGGTCAGGGTCGGCACGCTGCTGGGCGGCTAGGTCGCTCTCTGTCACGACTCCGAAGAACGCGCTGTCTTCATCCGAGTCCTGTGGTGGTGGGTCGACGGGGGCGCGGGACAAGCAGACGGGGTCGGAGTGTTTTCTGCCGGATTTGTAGAATATTGTAACGTCGAACTCTTGCAGGCGCAAGCTCCACCGTCCAAGACGGCAAGAGGGGTCCTTCAAATCGGCGAGCCAACACAGCGCATGATGTTCTGTCACAACCTTAAACGGTCTACCATAGACATATAGGCGAAATTTCGAAATGGCCCATATGATAGCCAGGCACTCTTTCTCGGAGGCAGAGTAGTTTCTCTCCTCCTTCGACAGGCCACGGCTTGCATAGGCGATTACCTTTTCGTAACCGCTTTGCTTTTGGACAAGGACGGCACCCAAACCGATATCACTGGCGTCCGTGTGCATTTCCGTTTCGGCATTTTTGTCGAAATGAGCAAGCACGGGCGGCTTTCGCAGGCGTTGTTGCAGCTCGCAGAATGCCTTTTCTTGGTCGTTTTCTGAGCTGAAAGGGGTGCTTTCTTTCGTCAGGCGCGTGAGTGGCTCTGCAATGCGTGTGAGCGCCGGTAGTATGCGCACAGTCCGAGAAACCTTCGCACACCCTTCTTATCTTTCGGCCTTGGGAAGTTCGCAATGGCTGATGTTTTTGCCGGGTCAGGTAGGACTCCCGCGGCGTTCACGACGTGACCCAAGAACTTGAGTTCCTCGTACGCGAAACGGCACTTCTCAGGCTTCAGCGTTAATCCCGACGTACGAATGGTCTCGAGTACAGATTCCAACCTTGTGAGGTGTTCGTCGAAAGTCCGGGCGAATACGACAATGTCGTCGAGGTATACGAGGCAAGTGTGCCACTTCAGGCCTGCTAGCACAGTGTCCATGACTCTCTGAAACGTTGCGGGCGCCGTGCACAGCCCAAACGGCATCACCTTGAACTCGTATAGACCGTCCGGGGTTATAAATGCAGTCTTCTCTCGGTCTCTCTCGTCCACTTCAATTTGCCAGTAGCCGGTCTTCAGATCCATGGATGAGAAGTGCTTGGCGTGGCAGAGGTGGTCGAGGGCGTCGTCGATTCGTGGCAGGGGGTACACGTCCTTTTTGGTGATTTTGTTTAGTCTCCGGTAGTCAACGCAGAATCTTAAAGTGCCATCTTTTTTCTTCACGAGTACAACCGGTGCAGCCCACGGACTTTTTGATGGCTGTGTTATGTCGTCGCTGAGCATGTCATCTACTTGAGTCCGGATGGCTTCGCGCTCGTGTGAAGAAACGTGGTACGGTGACTGTCTGGTAGGTCGGGCTCCATCTTCGGTTATTATCCGGTGCTTCGCCAAAGATGTCTGACGTAACTTCGAGTTCGAGGAAAAACACCCGCTGTAGCGACGGAGCAACTCCAGTAATCTGTCCCGATTTTCTTGCGACGGCGCCGGGTTCACGTCGAAAGGATGTGGCAGCCTGGAAGCATCTGCGCGTGCGCGTTCAAAGGTGGCGACCGCGATCACTTGACTCGCTTCTTGCGTTTGTTCGAGGAACGCAATTGCAGCGCCCTTGTTTAGATGCTGGTACTCCTCGGTGAAATTGGTGACCAAAACGTGGGATCTGCGTTGCTTAAACCGCGCAATGCCTCTTGCGACAGACACACCGCGGTCTAGAAGCAACCTTTGGTCAGTCTCCACAATAGCGTCGACGTCAGGAGCAGCACCTTTACAATAGGCGGTGATCATCAAGCTTGCGCGGGGTGGCAGGGTGACGTGATCATCGGCGACCCTTACAGCAGCACGGTGTCCGAGGTTCGGCTGCGGCGTCGTGGAGTGATCGGAAGAAAACGTTATCGACCTGGTCTGCATATCAATAATTGCGCCATTGTCCGTCAAAAAGTCCATTCCGAGAATTACGTCGCGGGAGCAGTTAGGCAAATTGACGAACTCCGAAGGGTACGTAGTGCCGTCTATGGTGACGCGCGATGTGCACATTCCACTTGGGGTCACGAGGTGGCCTCCTGCTGTGCGTATATGCGGACCATCCCATCTGGTCGTAACTTTGTTTTGCTTGGACGCGAATGACCCGCTCATGACCGAGTAGTCGGCTCCCGTGTCAATGAGGGCGACTACGTCAAGGCCGTCGATGGACAACTGGACGTCGGATGCCGCATTCCTCGAATTTCGGGTGTGTCGGGGCGTCGTATCGTGGCTTGCGCGTGTTGATGGTCGGGCACTATGCGTCGTCATCGTCGTCTTCCTAGCGGCAGGCTTCGTCATTTCGGGTACGCGTCGCGCAGCGTAGCTGTCGTCGTTTTCGTGGGTCTCGTCAGGGTGTCGTCGGGTCGTCGGGATGAGGGCATGTCGTGAATCACGGTCTTGCGTCGTAGGAGGGTTTTCATTTTCTCGCCGTTGTGCAACTTCACCTCCAGAAGTTGCTGCTTCTAGTTTCCCCCTCATGGGCTGGGGGACCTTCCACGGGCGAAGTCAGCATTGCTGCGACGGTTCCGAGATTGGTACGGGTAGGGCGACGGCGAACGGTTGAAACGGGATGGTCTACGGCTGGTGTTCGACAGGTATTCTTCGATCTCAAATGGGCGCTGGCCGGCTCGCGGGCGGGGTGCGTCGACGGAGAACCCACGAAAACCCAGC
The DNA here is from genome assembly GCF_043290135.1 of Rhipicephalus microplus. Taxonomy (NCBI): domain Eukaryota; kingdom Metazoa; phylum Arthropoda; class Arachnida; order Ixodida; family Ixodidae; genus Rhipicephalus; species Rhipicephalus microplus. The sequence goes on along the minus strand of NC_134710.1, from coordinate 143,824,098 downwards.
CTCTTGTACGGGCAGCGGCGGTAGTCGTGGTCGGCCTCTCCGCAGTGGTAGCACAGCGGACGATTATCTGGCGTTCGCCACACCTCGGTCTTCCTGGGCACCTGGTTTAGGGTTACAGGGGGTCGGGCGGGCAACATTGGCCGGCGGTACGGTGGGGCCTCTGGATAACGGGTTGGGACGGGTCGGGGTCGACGAGCAGCAGCGGAGTAGGTCATCGCTTGTGGTTCGTAAGATGCTTCCGACGGCGTAGAATTCCGCAGTGCTTGCTGAACCTCCTCGCGGACGACGTCAGTGAGGGAGGCGACTTGGGGCTGCGGCGTTGCTGGGAACAATTTCCTCAGTTCCTCGCGAACGACGGCGCGGATGGTCTCCCGCAAGTCTTCCGTCGCCAATCCAGGGGCGTTTACCGGGTTCACCGAAAGGGTGTTGAGTGGTCTATCGTATTGCCGCGAACGCATATCCAAGGTCCTCTCGATCATCGAAGCCTCGGTGACGACCTCAGCGACGGTCTTAGGGGGTTGCGGATGAGTCCAGCGAAGAGCTCTTGTTTAACTCCCCGCATCAGAAAGCGCACCTTCTTCTCTTCTGCCATTTCGGGGTCAGCTCTCCGGAACAGCATCTTCATCTCCTCAGCGAACAGTACAACACCTTCATTAGGGTGTTGCATTCGCGTCTCCAACAAAAGGGCGGCTCGTTCTTTCCGCACAAGCGTAGCGAATGTTTTGAAGAATGTGCTCTTAAAGACAGTCCAGTCGGTTAGGGAGCCTTCATGGTTCTCAAACCACGTTCGAGCTGCATCTTCCAAATAGAAGAAGACATGCCGAAACGTTTCTTCGTCATCCCATCTGTTAAAGATGCGGATGCGCTCCAGCTTCTTCAGCCACTCTTCCGGGTCTTCACCAGGAGATCCTCGGAATGATGGGGGCTCACGAGGTTGTTGCAGAACGACGGGAGGGTTGGTAGCGCTGGTCATGGTGCCTGCGTTGATCATCGTGGTTTTTACGTCTTCTTTCCGCTTCTTATCCGGGAGCAGTCCAAACTCTGGCTGAAGGCCGTGCTGTCGGCAGCTGACACGAGTTGGGCGTGCTTGTCGTTTTGGGCTTGCTTGTCGGCTTGGCAATGGCTTAGCGTTCATGTACCCCGCACCTCCACCAGATGTCACGCAGCAAAGGAAGGAAAACAAGTTAATTGGAGCGAACCTGTGCTCCCCTAACAACTGAAAGAATACACAGGCGGCGAAGCAGCGGCCGGCAGAACGACGTGCACGCTAGTGAGCGTCGGAGATCGAATGTCGCGGCATCGGCTGTGCGGAAATTTATATCCCTCGGCGCGAAGGTTTCTCGAATAGTACAATTGTATCGGGAACGCTGTGATAGCGTTTGTTTGAAACGCTGTTTGTTCGGAACGTTCGAAACGCTGTTCGATAGCGCTTGTTCGAAACGCTGTGAAAACAGTGATAGCATAGGCCAGCGCAGCCAGGCCGAAAAAGCAAAACACAAATAAACAAACCCAATGCATGGTTCCCGGCAATATAAATTGTGGTGGTGGTACTTGTAAAACGTGAATTGTGGTAGTACATGCTTTATAAGGTTGTAATAAAATTGAGATATGCTTTCGTATTACTCAACGAGTCATAGTATATCCTTGCTGGTCTCTGCTTTGGGATTCACGCCGCTGACATTAGTTTCGGTAAATGTGACGTCTATGTTGTAACGTGAATGTCGACATTGCGTCTGACAACAAAGTACTTTGTACACGCCGACTCAAAGCCATAAATTTTGGCATAAGCAACTGCACGCTGACTGCTTCTAGAAAAATCGGTTCCCACAATGCGAGGGATCTGTAGGAATGTTTTTCTTTGTTTTCTCATGTCTTTCCACGAGGAACGACGCAAAGAGCTCAATGGCTTGATTTCGCTTGCGCCGTTTTCGCCAGATATATTCCGCGATAGCCGAAAACCCTGAAAGGAACTTGTATCTAATTTATGCAGCCAATGAAACCGAAGAACTCGAGGGCTTGGTGCAATGAAAATTGCTACTGAGAGCAGGAATAAGTGTACTAGTTACACATATAGGATAGTGCATGTACCGCATTCACTTGAATTGTGTGCATAGTATATATATTCAGTTATGTGCATACCGTATATCTATGTTCACCATGGAGTAAAGTGTAAGACTGGGGTAGTTGGTAATGCATTATTCACCATGGCTTCTACAAAATTGTGAACGCCTCTGGCTGCTTTCTAGCACGCTTCTGTTGTCTTTCAGTGCATCTCTTTACCGAAATTGCGTGCCTTTATCCTCTCGTCTGTGTCTTTTATTGGTATCGCATTGTTTTCGTCCTCTTAGTGCACGCGTATTTAGGGTCTTTCAGTGCATTTCCGTGCTTTCCCTGTACAGAATAACTCGGCCATATATTTATTGCTGATCACCCGTCTCTGATCCAAATGGGCAGATGCAACATATATCCCAGACGGCGCTCTTCACGCAAGTGTAAACTCTTCTCTGATGTATCTCTTTTATTAAGTTACAGGCAAACTTACAGATCGCAGAGGGACGACGACGAAGTGTTCGGGTATCCAAGCGCTTGTCTCCGTGCTCTCCTATTTTTCCGGTGAAACGTTCAGTTTTGTATGGTGCCTCGGCTCCGCGTCTTGCGGCCATGAACGCGGGGCCTACCGGAGGACCGCCTGGCCAGCAGTCATCTCAGCTGACCACCGCGAGGAAGAGTGGAACTTCACTCTGTGACAGCGAGTACACAGAGCTGTACTCAGCCGCCTCCGAAGACGACTCATCCGACGATGATTTCATTCCTGCCCGGAGCAACGGGGCGAAGAGAAAGATCGTCAACGCAGCCTCGCCCACCTCTGCATGTACAGCAACTATGAAGTCAAGGCATGAACGATGGCCACAAGTCATCATCTTTGTGCCAGAGGAGTCCTCAGGAAAGCTGCGACTACTGAACAGGAAAGCACACTCTGCTTTTTTTGGAACGTGTGGTACCTCATGAAATCAAGGAAATCAGAGTAAATACGTGAAAAAATACACTCGCAATAGACATATTCCGCGTGAATGCGCAATTGGACCACTAAAACAAGTGACTGAGCTACGCGGCATCAAAGTGCGTCCCTTTACACCGATTGACAACTCATCCATAGCTGGTCTGATATACGACGCAAACATTGCGATTCCCAACGCTGATTTGCCTACCCTCATCAAACCGGCAAATGAGGATACTGTCATCACTCAGGTACACCGCCTTGGGAAGTCACGCTGTGTGAAATTGGTCTTCAAAGGCGATTGCGCACCATCCCATGTCAAAGTTAGACATTTTCGAATTCCTGTTTGGGCTTTTGTGCAAAAGCCACTTCAATGCCACCAGTGCTTTAACCTAGATCAAGTCAAGGGTTTTTGCCCGAACTCACTACGGTGCCCCCGGTGCACAGAGCCCGTTCGGAAGATGCGTGTCAGTCCACATTTCTTAAATGCAGTAACTGTAATGGCTCACACACTGCCTCACGGAAAGACTGCCCTCGAATCAAGAAGGAGTGCACGGTGTTTAAGCAAATGGTTACAACCAATTCGACCCACAGGGATGCTGCCGAAACAGTCCCGCGTCGGTAGTGGAGTCGATGCCATCGTTCGATCTCAAAGACTGCGCAAGCTCGAAACGACAGCGCCACCTCTACTGCTGCACCATCAAGTCAAGCCGCAACAGGACCGACAAATTCAAAGAAGACTTCGGAGAGGAAAACTATTTCTGAAGAGCAATGGCCTAGTCTTCCACTATTTCTGAAGAGCAATGCCTATTCTTCCAAATCATCGCTAACCATAGAACGTCAGCAGACGACGCCCACTCAGGGATCTTCACCAACCGCTGATGACACACATAAGAAAGGTGGCAAGTCATAACTATGCTTCGTTCCCTCATGGATACCATATGGCAGATCTTGTTCGACGTGTGGACAACACTTTCTCGAAACGCTCTTTAAGTAGTGGACGCCTTAAGCCCAGTACTTGAATCGCTCGAGTAGAAATATGGCTAATGATCACCATCATTTCCGAGAAGTCAAGAAAGCATCCATCATTCAGTGCAACTCCAGTTAACTAAAACCGTGTCTTTTCGGACTTTCGCCAATTTGTGTGCGTCATTATGTTCCAAGTCATCAACATTTGTGAACCCAGTGCGTGTGCGAGCTCTCTTTTCTCATTTTTTTCCATCTTTAAAACTCCCTCGTCCCTATCCCCAGTGTAAGGTAGCATACTGGTCTTTCCAGACTGGTTAACATCCCAGCCTTTCCTTTCCCTCCTGTTCCTCCTCCTCCCTACAGCTTGCAGATTATTCCTTATTGCAACAGTTCGTTCTCTATAGGAGCACACGCCAATTAACTCCGATATCCTGGTGCAGTACGGCTACCGCCTCCCGGACCAGACCGAGGAAATGATGATATACGTGAAGGTGCAGTTCCAAACGAGACGCGACCACTACTACGTGTACCCGATCCTGTGTGTGCGTCCCAGGGAGGCGCAGTCCTTGGCGCGCATTAATCCTTATCCCATCATTGGCTCTTTCCTACAATACGTCAAGCTCAGGATGGGCCAGCTGTGTGGCGAGCCGTTCTCCATGGTGTCACGCATCCCGGCGTTCCCCACCCCGCAGCTGCGCTGGACGGCCAAGGATGCCCAGGTGGGTATTCACGACACGCGCAAGCCCAGAGCAGTGTATAGCTGAACGTTACGTGCGATGTGAGAAGTGTCACCTGTATAGCAGTGGGACAGCTGTGGCCTGACAGTCAAACCGTGTGTGTGTGTGTGTGTGTGTGTGTGTGTGTGTGCGCACGTGTGCATGCGTGCGTGTGTGTGTGTGGTACAGAAAACGTACTGCGTTTTGGCCGGGTATGCATTGCATACGAAAGAGCAGAATAGATGAAGAAATTAGTCGGCTGCGTTATGCTGCAAATCACCTGTTCACCTGGGCACGCGGCGGATCAAGAAATGAAGGGGGGGGGGGAAAGCTGACCTCCGATTCCATTCAGTTTTCAATCCATACAGTACGTCGAATATCTCCCGTCACATCCTGGAAGCCGGCCTCTGCTACAATGACACGAGCAGTTATGAACGTTAAATACTTGGCAACAAATTTCACAAAACACTGTTTAACTTCATACACAACACAGCCCTAATGGTGCACATGTGATACAATATAATATTCATTAAGAGTAGGTGAGTGACGTAATAAAAGAAAGCTGGCAGTTGCTCCGTGTATGAATACAACCGATGAGCGAAGCTCATTCGAAGAGGGCCGCAAATGACTATGGGCTTATCTCGCTGCTGGCTTTGATGAAGGTGGTAGGGCTGCGAGCGGGCGGGGAGAGCGTTTACCTCGCTCTATGGGGGAACGACTGAGTGAGTGAGTGTGAAGCGCGCGCCGCGCAAGCTGGCCCAGGGTAAGGACCAACCACTGGGTGGAGTGGAACTTCGAAAACCCCAGGGAATTAAAGACGGCAGGGCGAAGCGATGGTTTCGTGCGTTTGCCGGTTTTATGGGAAAGGGCAGAGGTAAAAAAGGGGGAGAGGGAGAGATGTTGGAGATGAGTGCGAATGGGAATGGCTGGGCTCCACAAAAAAAAAAGGAACCTACCAGCTTCTTTCACGAGCTGACCACCCACTTCCCAGATAGCCAATAGGCAAACTGAGCTATAAACGCCCAAATTTCAAATAGCGCTTGTGGAATGGAAGCCGCTGTTCATATCCACTGCATTAAACTAGCGCTTCGCTTCGCCGCATATATATTCCGCCACACAGGATCGGTCGATTTCGCTTTGTGACCAATTTTCGCGCAAAAAAATTATGTGTGTGTGAAAACGGAGCACCTATGTGCAAACATCGTGATGTCAACCTGTATCACGTTGTCGCACATAATGTTGGTTAAGTATGTCGGCAAACAATCGACAACAAAAACGAGTGAAAAGCTGTCTGTATTTGGTCTTTATAGTCCCACACGCGTAGTGGCTGGTGTTCGCTCTTCGTGTGCAAGGGCATCGGTGGCTGGTGTTCGCTCGCCACTCATGCAAGCGTTTTACCAGATAAAAAGGAGATACCTGTAGCAATGGTCAATCGCGGACGGCACATTTTCTGTGCACGTAAGAATTTTCTAAACATATCCGCGCTGCTAAACAGGGCGAGCCATCACAACAAGCACCGTCGTAAATGAACATAATGAAAATTCGACAACAGTCAACCAAACCTTGCTGCTAACCAAATTTCAGCTTACAAACCAGCCTTTCCGATAATATACTCAACTTACCACATTGTGCCAGTTTTCATGACGAGCAAGAAAAAATCTATGGTTTAATGTGCCATAAATGATATAATTCGGCTGCCCACCAAGAGTACGATGCTGCTGAATGCTGTGTGTGTGTATGTGTGTGCTTGTGTGCATGTGTGTGTGTTGTGTGTATGTGCATGCATGTCTGTTGTTATGCCAGCGAGTCCTCGGCAAACGACCGTGCCTCTGAAAAAGGCAATCTGGGTCAAGGCCAGCCCGCAGTCCGCCTGGCGCGATCAACTCGACGGCGTGAACACGCGCGGCGCTTCTCTGGCCCACGTGCATTGAGTCAGCTGCGCACGTGACAGCGAGCCGGCGTCCTCGTGTCTGGTGGTCTGACGCATGGCGCGGCAACCCCATTGGAGGAGTCTGCCTTGACGACCAGCGGCGCTTCTGATTGGACATTTTGGTTGGACCCGGTGTAAATAAAAGAAGCCCTGCGGCGCGTCGCGATCGGATGTCCTATGAGAGAGGAGTCCCCATGTCGGAGAGCCGACATGTGTGTGAGTCAGCGGTCTTAGGCGAAAAGTTGACCTATGTATTAGAGAGGAGAGCTCGGCTCTTCGAGTCTCTGTCGGCCCCAGTGCCGAAATTGTAACGCCTCTGTATATATGCTGTACATAAACCTTGTTTAACTCACCGTCGTCTCGTCCGCTCGTCTTATCAGCTCCGCGCAGAAGCAGTCGCGGGCTGAGAAACATACGCTACCAAACGGCTGGTGACCTTCCCGGCGGAGTTGAAAGCAGTGGCGCCTTCGGGGCCGTGTTGGCGTCGCCGTCTTTCGCAACAGTGGTGGCTTCGGCGGGATCGGTCCGGTTCGCAACAGTGGTTGGCAGCTGCGGGATCGGCCGGCGTCAGCGACATCGATGCGGTGAGTGCCTGATGTTTTCCCCTCAGTTCACCAGACTACTCTAGCTCAGGTTGTAGTAGTTTAGAGAAGGGCTGTGTGAAGCATTAGAGTGAGCTTTGATCGTTTCAAGCAAAGTCGAAGTGCTTTGAAACCAAAGTTAATGCGGAGGGGGTAAACACGGGAGAGTGAAAAATTGCTTGCGCGTCTTGCTAGTTGACTTATAGTGGGTACGGCAAGTAAATTGTTAACAGGGGCAAACAGCAAGAGGCTAGTGTGAACGATGGAGAACCTTAAAGTGAAGGAACTCATCGAAATTTGTGAGGAACTCGGCATTACTTTGGGCCGTGCGAAACGAAAGCAAGCGATCCTTGAGATCATGAAGGATGAGGGAGTGTCGGCTGAGGAAGTCGATGAGGCCTGGGTGGATATTAAAGCACGCCGTGAGGAGGCTGAAAGGCGAGAAGTAGAACGTCGCGAGCGCGAGGAGGCCGAGAGACAGGAGCGCCTTGAGATGAAACGACTAGAATTGGCAATCCTACAGTGTTCGCAGGCGCCTAGCGTAGCTTCCCCGACGATTCAGGTCAGCGGTTTTAGAATTCGGGACCAACTGCCACCGTTCGTAGTAGGCGAGGACATGGCGAAGTATCTCGTCAAGTTTGAACACGTCTGTGAGCGAAACGCTTTGGAGCGGCCTCTTTGGGCGCGGAACCTGCTAGCTCTTCTTCCCGGCGAAGTGTCCGACGCGATAACTTGCTTGTCGAGGGAAGCGTTTGAGAGCTATGACGAGGTTAAGGAAGTGCTCTTGAGACGTTATAAGTTGTCACCCGAGGCTTTCAGGCAAAGGTTCCGGTATGCTGAAAAGGGGAATGAGTCACACGTTGACTTCGCGTTTCGTCTTAAAGCCGATTTGATTGAATGGCTCAAGGGCGAAGGTGTTTATGACGACCGCGATAAAGTGGTGGAATGCGTTGCATTGGAGCAATTCTACCGCTGCATCGAGGAGGATGTCAAACTTTGGCTGCAGGACAAACTTGGTGAAGTACAGCTAAACAAGGCAGCAGAGTTAGCTGAGGAGTATTATACTCGCCGAAAGTTGCATAGCAGGGCAGTGCGCGTTGAAAAGGATGAAAGAAAAGAGGGCTTTTCAAAGAAACCTGATCAACGGAAACCCGCTCCGCACCGTAATTTCAAAAGGACCCGTCTCTTACGAAGGACACTGTAGAGGAAGGGAAAACAGAAGCGGAAAAATCGAGTGAGGTTTCTAAACAACGCACTGATACCACACGGGCGTTTGAATCACGGAAGCCGCTAATCTGCTACAACTGCAAAAAGGAAGGACACATCGCGAGAAACTGTCAGGAAAAGTTTGCCTTCGCAGCGATCCGAGAATCAGAAAAAAACATTCGGTTGTTGGAGCCGTATCTCCAAGAAATTAGGGTGAATGAGAAAACATGCCGAGCACTTAGAGACTCAGCGGCAACCATGGACGTTGTCCATCCTTCATTGGTGTCTCCGGAGGACTTCACAGGAGAATGCGCGTGGATCAGGCAGGTCGCCGAGGAGCAGAGTGTTCGCTTACCAATCGCCACGGTTGTCATTAAAGGCCCGTTCGGTGAGCTTCGCACCGAAGCGGCTGTGTCTGCCGCGCTAAATGATCGTTTTCCTTATCTTTTCTCCAACAACTCGGAGCAGCTCCTCAAAGAGCAGGGCAAATCGTTCTTCCCCAACTTTGCGTGCATGGCCCTCACGCGATCGCAAGCGCGAAAGCTTTCGCGGAAGCTGGACCTGGTTCCATGCGGTGAACTCTCAAGTGACCTTGTCGGCGGGTCGACGGAACCCCAGAAAGGAAAGTTTCCGCATGAGTCATGTGAGCAGTCACGCGAGCGGCCCGTCGCCGACACGACCGGCGCGGTTTCCGGAGAAAGGGGAGACGACATGGCGCCATTGAGTCAGAGCGAGAGGGCTGCAACGCTCTCGCCTGTAGCGGAAAGTTGGAGCGAGCTGCCGAGAGTTGATCGAGAGACGCTCATTCGAGAGCAGAGTGAGGATCTCTCGATTGAAGCGCTAGTGGAAAGCCAAATTGAAGCGCTAGTGGAAAGCCAGAAAAACGCGGCAAAAGTGCTGTCGAAGGAGCACTACGAGAAATCGGGGAAGAAGCGCTAGTGGAAAGCCAAATTGAAGCGCTAGTGGAAAGCCAGAAAAACGCGGCAAAAGTGCTGTCGAAGGAGCACTACGAGAAATCGGGGAAGAAGCGCGCTTTTGAAGTTGATAATCAGGTAATGCGGCTGCAGCCATCCAAAAGGAACAAGCTTGAGGTTGATCGGGAAGGGCCCGCCAAAGTATTATCGAAGCCTTGCGATACAAATTATGAGGTGCAAGTAGGAAGGCGGCAGAACGAAATTTACAACTTGATGAAACCCAATGTTCAACATCAAGCGGTCGTAAATCAGCTGTTGAAGGCTTCGGAGGAAGAGGAAGCAGAAAATTTGAGTTCTAGTGAGGTAATCGAAGGGGGATCGAAAGTAATCCGGGAGCAGATAAACCTAGAGCCAAGCTTAAGTGAAGGAGGACCTGAGAAAGAGGACCTGAGAAAGATTGTTTCCGAGTTTGGGTATGTGTTGTCGGACCGTCCCGGAGACACGACGGTGATCGAACACGATATCGAGCTAAGCGGTGAGGAGTCAATCAGTAGCAAGCCGTATCGTTGTTCCCCTGTGCAACGTCGAAAGTGTGAGCCGCTCTTGGTGCCGCATAGGTATCGTCGCCTAAAAGTGGCCGGTTACTGAAGTGGAGCATGTTGCTCCACAGCGCAACTTTGACGTTCGCTATCAAAAAAAAAATAAAGGAAAGGTAAACGCTAATGCAGGTGCATTGAGCAGTGCGTTCCAGCTAGTAACTTCTCAACCTTTCGGTTTCTGGCTGGCGATTCGGGGCAAAAATTTTGACCTCATCACGACCTTAGCTGAGCGCTCTCGTTTAGAGTGATCACAAGGGGCCAGCTTTATGTGGTATTCTAATCCGTTACGTTGTTGTAAGTGTGAAAAATTCAAGTTCTTACTTTAAGAGTCTTGTGTCCCACATGTGCCTCTTGATGTAGAGGGAACAAAATTCCAATAGACACGTAGATAGGTATATGTTGTACTATACTTTGTCTGGTGTTCTGTCGGGTGACCGAGGGCACTTGCTTGTGTCGTGTGTTGTCTGTTGTCGATCCGTTCTTGGCAAGTTGCAGAACCATAGACAAGTGCTGAAACCGAAGATGGTCAGAAGAGACGAGTGAAGCTGGTCGACAAGTTGTGGCGACAAGCCAGTGGAGCTGGGATCCGTCGTCAAAAATGGGATGTGTTCCCGGAACAGTCTGGAGCTGTATTCTCCCCATGTCCCTGGAGGCGAACCTGGAGGGACTTGGCGAACGAGCGCACCTGACATCCGAGCCCCGGGGAAGCAGCTCGTCTTTCCGGTGCATTGTATGGCGGCGGGGGTGCTGTTATGCCAGCGAGTCTTCGGCAAACGACCGTGCCTCTGAAAAAGGCAATCTGGGTCAAGGCCAGCCCGCAGTCCGCCTGGCGCGATCAACTCGACGGCGTGACCACGCGCGGCGCTTCTCTGGCCCACGTGCATTGAGTCAGCTGCGCACGTGACAGCGAGCCGGCGTCCTCGTGTCTGGTGGTCTGACGCATGACGCGGCAACCCCATTGGAGGAGTCTGCCCTGACGACCAGCGGCGCTTCTGATTGGACATTTTGGTTGGACCCGGTGTAAATAAAAGAAGCCCTGCGGCGCGTCGCGATCGGAGGTCCTATGAGAGAGGAGTCCCCATGTCGGAGAGCCGACATGTGTGTGAGTCAGCGGTCTTAGGCGAAAAGTTGACCTATGTATTAGAGAGGAGAGCTCGGCTCTTCGAGTCTCTGTCGGCCCCAGTGCCGAAATTGTAACGCCTCTGTATATATGCTGTACATAAACCTTGTTTAACTCACCGTCGTCTCGTCCGCTCGTCTTATCAGCTCCGCGCAGAAGCAGTCACGGGCTGAGAAACATACGCTACCAAACGGCTGGTGACCTTCCCGACGGAGTTGAAAGCAGTGGCGCCTTCGGGGCCGTGTTGGCGTCGCCGTCTTTCGCAACAGTGGTGGCTTCGGCGGGATCGGTCCGGTTCGCAACACTGTGTGCATGTGTGTGTGTATGCGTGTGTACTCATTTATACGAATATATAAGACAACACCGAGAAACTGGGCTCCTGCTGCTAGGAGAAGCATGACAGGCTATCTCCTTTTGTCTGTAAAGCTTTTGTCCACTACACAAACATATTTTATATTTGAGACAAACAAAAATATTTCTTGATATAGATGCTTGTCCTCTAAATTTCAGCATAATTCAATGGCGTATATTGTGCAATAGAACTGCCACCCGCACCGGTGCCCACCGTGGTGAACATCTCGTGTGTTTTACGCCGTCAAGAGCCGGGAATCGTACCCGGATGGCGGGCTCCAGTGGGGCTAGACTTACCTGCGTGTCATGTTGATAGCAGAGTTTGTTTACCGCTTGTATATCGGCCTGAGCGGGATCGAGTTATCGTTGAATAACTGCACACGCTTTTATTGCCTGGACCATGGTACCCTTTTTCCTTTTTCTGTTTAAGAAGTATAAAAAATTGGGCCGGCTGTGCCAAAATTGAAGGTATGTAAAACGATCGCAACAAAAAAAAAACAATAACAAGAACCATGAAAATATAAAGTATAAATGACCCAAATATGCAGAGGTAATGGTACATACAGGAATTAAAAAAAACACTTACGTTAACGACTCTACAAAAGGAATTGATCAGTCCTCCGTCTTCGAGGAAACTCACAGCGCATCTCGAGAGCCAACCTCTGTTTGTTGAAGCAGGACCAGGACGGAAGCACTTTGTGCACAGATAAAGGGCGCCTTGTCCCGTGAAGCAGACACTGCTTTACAGAAGCTTCTTTTATGCTGTGACCTTCGGGCATTCAAATGGTGTCATTATCTTACGCGACACAATCAAATGCATGTAGGATTATTCGAGGCGTTTGTAGAAGTGCGTAAATGAGAGACCGATATTGAAATTTATGGAGATTCGTGGCTGAGCTGAGGATCACTGTGTGACAAATACACTATATACACGGTCATCAAACCACGTAGTTCGGCGGGGCTCGGGCCGGTTACCCAACGCAACCATATTATTTAAGGTGTCTTAACTGTATTGTAATGACTCTCACCTAAATTTTAAAAAATTTAACGTGAAAAAAATTTCCTTTTTCGCCAATGGAATCCGTACCCACAACCTTTGAATTACGTATTTCAAAAGTTGTGCGTGCGGATCTAACCAAAAAGAACGGTGATTTTTAGTGCAGTTTCTTTCGTTCAATTTATGTTGGAATTATCACAATAGAGTGAAGAACCACGGCTATTGTCCCCTGTACGTTCGCTGGCTTTCCTGTCTGTTTCATTAGCTGTGCACAAACGATACGATATTAATCGGTAGAACACGGAGGAAGCGTTTCTACAAGGGCGAAAAGATAATTGAAATGTTCCATACTAAACGAGCACAATATACATTTATAGTGCAGTGCTTTATTTCATAGAGTTCTTAATTCAATTAAACTCTTTTGGTATTTTATAATATCGTGTCTAACAAAAAAAACGAGCCTTTAAATTTACACTTTTTTCTTCATTCATCGCGAGTCTTGTTCTAGCTGACTAGATGCCTTCATGTAGTATGCGGAAGATTTCAAATGCGGAGCATTTCTTGGTCGCGCGAGGTCGCGGATCCGGCATCGGCGGCGCCGTCGACATCGCTACATGCTCGTCTACATGCTCGCGTCTCGTGCCAACTGTCACTCCCCTCCCGCTCTCTCACCTTGCAAGGCCGACGCAGGTAGCGTCTACTAGTAAAAAACCGACTGCTCGCGCTTCGAAACTGTTCAGTAGCCACCCATATATGTAGGCACTGCATCGCGCGTTCGGAATTCAGTCACGGGCGTCTTGACTTGGCTTTCGCCTGTCCTGACGCTTTGCTTGACTCGAGTACATGCGATGGGAGCAACAGTACCTTCAACCAGTAGTGGGGCACAACCACAGCGTCCCGCCACTCGTTGAAGGCAACCCTTCTCCTTCGTTCAATGAATCAGAAGAGTAAAGACGAAATAACAATTAAGCATTCCGGAACCATACTAAATTACCTAACATTCGCGCGATACCCCCAGCTCACTGCGACGCATTTACTAGAGTTCCCCCTGTGGAGGGATGTGGGCTGCTCTTTTTCGTCAGCTGCCAGCTCGTAATAACATCACGTGCTATGCGTGACGCCAACGGGCAAAAACAGTGTTCCCACTCGCCGCAATGGCAACAGGCAGCGCTGACTGACGCTCCCACTTTTAAATACACATGTATACCCAATAAAGTGAACGGAGGGATGACCGCCATCGTAACTCAGTCGTATAGCATCAGACGTGTAATTCGAAGGTCGCACGTTTTGATCCTGCCAGTGGCAAGTTATTTTTTCGTCTACGTTTCTTTTTCCACATTTGATTGATTGATATGCGGGGCTTAACGTACCAAAACCACCATATGATTATGAGAGATGCCGTAGTGGAAGGCTTCGGAAATTTCGACCAGCTGGGGTTTTTTAACGTGCACCCAAATCTGAGCACACGGGCCTACAACATTTCCGCCTCCATCGAATATGCAGCCGCCGCAGCCCGGATTCGATACTGTTACCTGCGGGTCAGCAGCCGAGTATATACCACCGCGGCGGGCGAGTGCTGAAGTGCACCCATGCAATAAAGTGTCTGAAACTTTCCTGATGATAGTTTTAGAGACACATGGTGCTTAAGTTTATTTTGCAGCTTTTTTGATTCCAGCACTAAATCTATTTTAGATTAATCAGCATGGTAAACTCGGAGATCAGTACCGGTGAATCGCCTTACAACATCGCGACACCAGCTAAATCCGAGGCCACGTGTTAATCATCATAAGCCTGTACATTATGGCGCACTGCTCGGCCGGTGCACATCGTCTTTGTTGTCTTCACCCGCTAGCACTCGAGCATATGCGGCCGGCTAATTAGCTATCAGGGGCGAAGTTCCTAAGCAGCGGGTCTGTTCCTCTTGGCTCGCGGTACTTGATCGCCAATAGTTCCATGACTCCCTCAGCATGTGCGGAGGAACGGACGAAGAGGTGAATGGATGGATGAACGGACGGACGTACAGACAGACATACAGAACAAACAATTCACGGTTTACCAATAAAACCCTCCGAAGCTTGGTCCCACTCATCATCATTCACTCCGTGTAAATTCTGTGATTTTTTGGCTGGATGGTATACTTGGTTAGTTAGGCCAGAAATGCTTTGACTAGGCTAATTATGCGAAGTCATTGTAAGGCCGAGGTAATTATGCCACATCTTATAAACCAAGCTGATGAAGGCATGTCAAGCTATAGAACTGTGCTACCTAATGCATGCTAGGTGATGAGCTAACCAAACTATGCTTATTAACTCGATGATATTCATGAGCACGTTAAGTAAAACCATGGTAATTATCCCTTACTGATACGATAACAGGTAGGATCTTGCTAATCAGGAATACATTTAATAGCACCATACTAATCATGGCCTCGCTAATTGCGCCTGAGATGATTGCTTTATAATTAAAGCCTTATCAATAAGAACAAGGCAGCTCAGTGTAATTGTAGTTAATCATCAGTCATTTAGTACAACCAAATTAAGACAGAGCTGATGCGGTCTTCACTTCGAAGCCGATGATGCACATGAGTAGACGAACAACACTAAAACAATGCAAGAAGCTATAGGTTATCAGAAGCTCCTCTCTTGTATACTGCAAGCTCACCAAATTATTTTATATGCAAAGAAGCTGCCGCTTAGCGTTCACCGCATCAAACGCTTTACAGTCACAGCGGCACCATCACAGTTACGAGTTGAACTGAGGCCTTCTAAGAATCAACGAGTTTGTATTAAGGTTCACACGTCAATTACCTTGATTGACAGACGCCCGCGGCGCAGATCGGGTACGCCCACCACGCTCGCTCTTGCCAAGGAGCAGTAGCCAAGTCGTGCAGCACGATTAATCTATCAGCTTTATCGCACAGACTATGCACACATGCACGCTCAAGTAAAAGTGATATCGCCACGTGGCTACGATGTCTCGCATTATATTTCACTGCGCTCACGACGTATCCAACCGCAGCTGCGTTGCCGCCATGATGCGAGTGCCCCTAGTGGCCACCTGTCCTTATATTAATTTGCAATATTTGACAGAAGCGAAGCGAGCAGCACGAGAGTTCTGCATGAGCACCCTTGCTGCCTTCGAGATTGGAATTGTCCATGCTCTAGGTGGAACGGATTCCTGTCTGAAAGAGGACATACGCCCACAAACATGCCTGGGGGACGCGCTTGGCTAAAGAACAGCGCGACAATCAAACTTGACCCGCTGGTCGCGGGATCGAGTCCCAGTTGCGACGGCTGCATTTCTGATGGAGGCGGAAATGCTGTAGACACATGTGCTCAGATTCGGCTGCACGTTAAAGAGCCCAGGCGGTCGAAATTTCCGGAGCTCTCCACTACGGCATCTTTCGCAATCATATGGTGGTTTTTGGGACGTTAAACCCTACATATCAATCGGCATGTTGACTGAGTGGCGGCGCTAAAGTGTTCGCACGCAGCGTATCTTTGATAAGCGCCGCAAATGTCCTACAGTCGTTTCCAACGCCACGCGCAATCCTGTAGCCATTTTCATCAACGCTGCCATCACGCGCTTCGCGCTGTCTTCATGCCATGGCCACCGCAGAGCGAGTTCGGAGCAAACTCGTCTGCCCGAGAAGCTCGGGCCATTCTGCATAGCACCCCTGTCACGATTCAACTAGTCGTTTCATCTTATAAATGTACACAGTTCAAGGTTTCGAGGGTAAAGCTAAACATGCAAAATCGTATTTCGCATTGGGCATATGAGTAAACTGAGATTGAAAGCGATCTGTTATGAAAGGTTGTGGGCTGCTTGCGGCATACGGTAAGGTAATAATACATGGCTCGCATTGCACGTGGCGGCGCTGTCTGGCGGCGGCACTCTCTCGAATTGTGTTTGAACATGCATGCTCAATAACACTCGCAGGGCCCTTTGATGTTCCAAGAAAATATCTAAAAACATGACTTGACCAGAACATTAATGAAACAGACGTCAACATCATTAGTTTTTTTTTGTTTTCCGAATCTTTCATTAAGTCTGTTTTTTAACAACAACTCCCAATTCAGGCAATTTTTACTAAATAGTATTGTCCAGGTTGAACTTCCTCTGGCTTCATTTAACGGGTAATTCATCGCGCAAAATATACCTCCATTTTCTTTTTTTTATGACTACCTTATCACTTATGCCGTAGACGCAATCTTTGACTTCATTTCTTGCTCTCAACAACCGTGCTTGTAAACAATATACAAGATAACAGTTTTAGAAGAAAAAAAGCTTCTCAAGGGTGGAGGTCATGCGTGGCGCTGCGAAAGAAATACAAATACGTTAATTTAGAGCTAGAGCTGAAAAATAATTCCGTTTTATTTTGTGCTAATAAATGTATACATACAGTATAACATAATGTTACAACAAAGAACATTGACATAGAAAAGAAATAAACTCCGCGAACACAAGTTATCGTTAGCGTCAGTATATGGCGGCAGCGTGAAGTCTGCAGGGATCATCGCAATGCTAGGCAAATCTGACTTTAAAGGGCCCCTGGCACACTTCTTGAGCTTGGTGAGAAAGCACTGCCGATCGATAGTAAAGGCTCCCGACAACACGCGAGCCAAATATTATAGCGCAGCACGCGGTATGGAATTCACAACAAATGATCAAATTCAGCTGAAAATTGCTTTCTCTTCTCCCGGCAATTCACTGAGTAAATCCAAAAATCACTCTTAGTAAGTTCATCTATCAGCCATTGACCGATTTGAACATGAGACGCTCGGTCGTTATAGAGATTGCCGGGGCAGGCCGGGACTTGTCCAGGCGTGCACACAAGATCACACTGAAAAAGCCGCACAATCGAAGAAAAAAAAGCAAAGGTGCCAAATGTCACAAGGCGCGCGTGACCTTATTCTTTGCGCCTGCCATCCCTCTCTGCTTAGCTTCCAGTGCTTTTGTCGGGACGAGAGAAGAGAGAATGCAATCGCAGCATGCGACGACTCTTTGTAACTCCACAAGCACTCGTTCGTGAGGCAATAAGCTATTCCAGAGAGTTCATTCGATGGTTACTTGAAAAAGTGTGTCAGGGCCCTTTTAAAAAGAAAAGAAAAAAATTAGGGTGACATATGCTAACAAGTGACGTTGACCTCGTCGATATCCTAACGTCAGAGCGCATACAGACTCCCACTAGAATGCCGATCGCTGCCGTATAGCTTCCCGGTAAACTAGATTTTACTGGTGTTCAGATAAAAGCGAAAAGCTGGGCGGAAGGAAACACGACGTACCTACTTCCGGCTCAAATCGGAAACGCTAAAGTCTATAGTAATGATCCATAAATATTGTATGTGTAATGGGGCGCTGGCCACTCATAACGAGAGAGAGAAAGAGAAAGTACGGAGAAAGACGGGGAGGTAAACAAGGGCCAAGCCACGGTACGCTATTCTGCACTGGGGAAGGAGAGAGGGGGAAGGAAAGTTACAGAGGAGCAGAAAACAGTCAGTGACTGCGCCGACGCGTAACGATTTCGAGGAAAGACAGGCACTCGATGACCTTATGGAATTCACAAGAATGCAAGTTCATAAACCCGAAATAATAACCCCTGTAAATGCCACTCATAATATTGTACACAGCACCGTAATGTTGCATTGTACTATATTATAGTAATTTATTTGAAACTTAAATATATCTTTGTACCTCTGTGTACTGCCACCAAAGGATAGTACTAACATCAGTGTTATGGGAAGCAGAGGTTGTAGGCATACGGCAATCGTTACGCGCTCACTGGATTTCGTACCGATCGGTTGTGCCCTCACGATCTCCGACGTCAGCGTAGCCCTGGCCGACTGGGCTGGCCCTACATCATCAATTGACATTGATCTCCGACAACAGTGTAGCTCTGACATACTGGACTTGCTACGGACAGTGAAAAAAAAAGAGGCTACGGACAGTGAAAAGAGGCTACGGACAGTGAAGAAAATTGTTGTTGCGAAAAAGCAGACAGAAAAGTCACAAGATATTTACACTATTCCCAAGTGCGGACAACAAGGGTACATAAGCAAGCGCCAGTCTCAAATCACGTCGCCGTGTTCCTCGACGATGCTCTTTGCCCTTTAGTATGAGATATATTAGGGCAGCAGAGCAGTAAAGATAGACTCGCACGTTTCAACAAATGACACACAGAACAAAATCTTCTAAAAATATAAAAATGATGTTGTTGGTAAATTTTGGGATATTGCAGTGGTTTGTTTAATTAGGTGATTTAGTATTTTACTCAAGGTCTCTCGTTGGCGGCTGGGTACGAGCCGTTACACTTCGATGTTGTCAGGCAGTGTTGTGTTAGTATTAAACTAAACACCGCACTTGGAGATATCGTGTTCGACTGCTGACCCGAAAGTTGCGGGATCGAGTCCCGGCCACGGTGGCCGCATTTTCGATGAAGGAAAAAAATGCTTGAGGTCTGTATAGATTAGGCACTCATTCAAAAACACCAGGCACTCGAAATTTCTACAGCCCTCTATTCCGGCGTCTCTCGTTATGTTGTCGTATTATGGGAAGTTTAAACTCTGGCAATTAAAAAAACACCTTAGGCAGGGGTATAGCCAGAAATTTTTTTTAGGGGGAGGGCGGTTCAAGTATACTCTATGTATGTTCACGCGTGCGTTTATATGTGTGCGTAAATATATACACAAGCAAAGTTTGGAAATTGCCCCGCCGCGGTGGTCTAGTGGCTAAGGTACTCGGTTGCTGACCCGCAGGTCGCCGGATAAAATCCCGGCTGCGGCAGCTGCATTTCCGATGCAGGTGGAAATGTTGCAGGCCCGTGTGCTCAGATTTCGGTGCATGCACGTTAAAGAACCACAGGTGGTAGGAATTCCTGGAGCCCTCTACTACGGCGCCTCTCGTAATCATAGCGTGGTTTTGGGACGTTAAACCCCACAAATCAATCAATCAAAGTTTGGAAATTATTTAGAGGGTGGGGGAGAGCTTTAACCCTCTAATTCCGCACCCCCACCACACACACACATACGCTCACCTACGTCCAGGAGACTTAGGCATCCAAAGTCCATTAAGTTCGCTAAGAAAAAAAAGGAACATATCGCAAACTCGTGTGTTTGGTTTCCCTTTGCAGCAGGCTCATGCAAGTATAGGATGCCTGAGACAATAAAATATCGCCAGACTCTTAGCTTGCGATGACTTCCAAGTGGCCCGTTGTAAATGCGCGTAATTATACACCATAGGAATAAGCACCCACGCGAATAGCATTATGTAGTTCACGGTGTGTAAATGTGAGACTTCCATTGACAGCGCTGCTACACAAAGGGCGCTGCCGATAAAAGCCTGTGCACGAGGACACAGCAATTAAAGTAGGTTTAGTCTGATTACGACCATATATATAAGGCAGCTCCACATGCAATCGTTAATGTCTCAAGATATATAGGCGTTCGTCGCACGTTAAGTCACGATTTTGTTATTTCGCTCACAAGCTGAATTTTTTTTTAAATATTTGAAGTCTATACAACTGTTTGGAATTATTTCAAATGCCTTTTTATGCACTAGTAAATAGATAAAATTGAATGGAAGTGTGGATATAGTAAGTTGAAAAAAAATTAAAGGACATTGAGAACTGGTGCTGAACAATGACATAAACTGCTGCAGGCACAGTGTTAACAATTACAAATAAAAGACTAAAGTAGGAAATTTCTATTATTGCAAAATAAGGACTGTCCTTATTTGTATTACAATTTTATTTTCTTTTTACACTATAGACTGGTATTGACAATGTCAGCTGGACACCAAGGCCAAGCTGTCAAGTCCCCTACAGGCCGCAAGTGTCTTTTGAAGCACCGACAGTGACAGTCTTCATCGGCGATTTGGAAGTGGTCTCAGAATGTGACGATGAGGTACAAAAGACACAGCAGAACAGCTTGTCTAGTTTGACAAAACTGAAACCAAGCTTTCAGCCAAAGCAAAGCCACGTCCACCACCACCACAGTCAAGTCAGCGCTTGCTCCAGAGCCCAACCGCCAAATGAACCTGGCAGCAGCCGCTATCAAGTGGGTGACCATTTATCGAGCCCTCAAGTACGCATGAATACGTCAGCAGCCGCGTTCCCAGCTGTGGTAGAATGGCTAAATTCATGCGTGTCCCCTGTGGTGCAGGAAGCAAATAGCGAAATAACCACGAGAAAAACGGTGTCATTCACAGAAGTTCGCCAAGCTATACGCACCGATGTGATGAGCTACAAGACAGAAACAATGACCCCCGCGGGAACTGCGAGCTCACAGAAAACTCTGCAGGAACAACAAGCAGGCTGGGCAGCACTTAACGCGCAGAATACTCGTTGTGTATCTGAAGGCAAAACTTCCGAAGACGCTAGAAGTAAGCCTACGAACCTTGTGACAGTCGCGCATCTACGGGAGAAGACGTCCTCGCAACTGGGCGCAAGTGCTCCTGCACAGACGGTTCATTATACCTCAAGTGGTGAGGCCGACAGAAACGCAGTACCTGGTCACACAAAAGTGGTACTGCAAGCGCAGAAAGCGTCCGCGCAGTTTGCAGATAAGCCGAGCAGCTTTAGCACTCCCGCGCAGAATATCACTGATGCTTCGCGCTGCGGAAATCATGGAAACGCAAAAGATGGAATCCTCGCCCAGGCTCGAACTGCGATGCGACAGGGCGACCCATTCACGCAACTTGGTGAATTGAAGGGCGTGTCAACAACGGCAGCACAGGACATGCGTGACTTCGCACGGCGCACAACCTCTCCGTCTTCGGGTGGTAGGCAAGTAAAGGAAACTAACACTGATCAATCAGCACAGAACGCTTCTTCCATGCGTCTCAAACGAGGGTGGAACCCAGCGATTCGTTTATTAACGAAAACGCCACCATACGACAACACAAGGAAACTCTGCACAAATGCGCAGGCAGCGAGAAAACCTCAGTTTGAAGAGCACCGGCAAGCAGTTGTTAAGCCATATCTGCATCATCCAGTCAAGCAGGTCAGGGAGACCCTGCCACCGAACAAGGCAAATAATCACCAAAAAATCACTTTCAACCACCACTCAGCAGCACTGCCACGCCCGGCTCCTCCAATTAAGCCTAAAGTGGCCAGTCTGTCGATTATCAAGACAAAAGACGAAAAGAGGATCACTTTCGAACGATACTCCTCACACAAGCGTGTAGCAACAGGCGCGGCAAAAACTCTTGCTAGCCCAGGTGAGAAAGCTTACCAAGACGAAGAGGCCAGCTATTCGTGTACTACCAACATTCTTGTAGACGAGAATGCAACAGACCGAGAGATCGCCTGGCAACCCTTGCAGTCAACGCCGAAGGAAGCAGATGACCTCACGCCATTATGCAGCCTACACCTGGAGGTAAGCATGATATATTGGTGCTTGCACTTAACAAACTAGAAATACTTGCACTGGGGCACTTTAAGATGCATGAAAAACTAACTTTTTATTCACATCGATTCAACAAGAGCAGTTAGGCGTATACCTCATTCACTAAGTTATCTACTGAGGTGAGCGATTTAGCCACCCTACAGCAGCATAAGGCAGAATGAAACGAAAACGGCTCGACCTAAATGCAGTTGCCATGGCTGAACTATTGACTATTATAAGTGGTATTTCTCGCTTCCTGCCTTATCAAGAAACAATGTCACGGAGAATAAATGATATGGCTTCTGTGCCGAAATAAAATCAGCATTCACGCTTACCAGAACTTGCCCCCTGTATAACGGTGATAATTTTCATAACTTACTTATTTTCTTTATGTATCACCTGGCACAATTACGCAACTCCAGTGGATACCTTTTTCAATTGTAATGTGACCTAAATCACCTCAAAAGCACCACCTTACTTGCAATCAACCACGTCTAACTGATTTGCCAGTAGTTTCTCTCATAGTAACTGGTATGATCTGTAGCACAACACGATTGTGCCTTACAGAAACTTAAGTCCATCCTGTCTGACCCTCATTTCATCGCTCACTATGCATATCATATGGCAATAGCACATAGGTTTTTTTTTTCATATAGTAACATTCTCAGCTGCTTCACAGAGTGCCCATTAGCGATTGTTGGAATTGTCAGTATACGCATTTGAATTATGACTAAAGGCTTGGATGCGGATCATATGCTTATATATACCAAAAAGGGGCGGACTTTCGTACAATGTTTAACCGTATTAGCTCGTAAAGGCGTCGTAAAGAAGAGTGTTTAATTCATCTTTGTAAGCTCTCTCGTGTATTCTTCAAACAGATTTTCTATTTAGCGAAGAATATTCCATAGATTCTTTTCAACAGCAGAACTGTTTAAGCTTGCAATCTCTGATCAGGCCGAACGTTAACTGTCATAATCGTGCCTCCACCTTTAAAATTCAAAGTGTCTAACGCGGTGATGTGGAAAGGAGAAAAGAGTAGGAAAAGACAAAGAAAGAGAGAACTTAAACAAAATAAACTTTCATGGCAAGGCAAGATTCAAATTCGTGTACCCATAATACGAAAGAGAACGTCAATACGAGTACTGTGCGCCCACGCACGTAGAGCATGCACTTATGGGAAGCATACGATCGAGTTGTTGTAAGGATTTTGGGGGGAACTTACTATCAGCTAGAGAAAGTGCAAGCGAGAAAAAGTGCAAGCGAAAGCCCAGACAGTGAATAAAAAGGGGGAGGGGAAGAAAGAGCGAGATATTGAAGGCGAGATAGAAGTAGAGCGCGAGAAAGAGAGATAAAAAACACAAAAGAGATACTGAAATATGAAAAAAAAAAGAAGAAAGTGGCATGGCACAGGCAATCCAACTCGGGTAGGCACGGTCTTAAGGCGAACACAAAGAAATGGCACACACTGAGTTAGGTGCTAAATGTTGGGTGTGGCTTTGCTAAAGAGTCGCTACTCCTTTGCTTAGCTAATCAACCGCAGCTCTGCGGGTCATTGATAATTTGCCTTAATTTTTCATCCGACTTGCTCATTATGACATGCAATGAGGTGTTTTGACGATAGAGAAGTTGAAGAAGCTGTCATCAGGTGTCTATAAAAAAGGACGCCACAGAACAAATGAATGAAGGTTGCAGCAACCTTTTGATAGGGTGTGCCTTCTTGGGCGAACTGGAAAAGGCTTCTGGCAGGCTTGCGCCTTACAGTGGTAAAATAATGTACGCAGAAAAGGACAAACGAGAGGGCTCTATAGGCGAATTTTATTGAAAAGTATTTCGCGTGCACGAGTCTTTTTCTGAGAGCCTTACCTCGCCGCTGTCTCAGAAAAGCGTAACCCTACGAGCTTGCAAAATGCTGACTCTACTTGCCCATAGCGCATAATTTCAAATGTTACACGAATTTACCGGACAGCCTTACAATGTCAGTATCATTTTTAACTTGCACTCAAACTAATATGTTTTATTAGGTGATGCACAAGTCACCTCGAAACAAAGCAAGCACCCGGAAGTGTTGGACCATTGCAGAAGTGGACAGCCTGCTCAAACAGAAAAAGGTAAGCCCGACAATTTACAGACCTTTGCTCCCTCAATCTAGCAGAAGATGGTTGGTTAATGCAGTCTTCTCCAAACCAAACGAATGCGTTCATAAGCAGCGCACGAAAGTCATTCACGGTCACCGATCACGTACTCTCGTCGAAGAGCCCTCGGTAAAATACTTCCTAGTGTACCTAATTTTTGAATTTAGAAAAAATAGATAAAATGTTGGGTATTTCAATAGGATATCCTTGGATATCGTGGTGACTTTTCAGGTTACGTCACGTGTTAGATCAAGTTGAGCACGTGCACTCTAATTATTGCTTGTTCTGTTTTCCATTTGGGAGATTTATACGGCGGAAATACTCTTGGTTCTATTGGTTATTACATAATATCGAGACGTACCGAACGACACCTAATCACCATGTTCCCAAGGACACATCACGATGATGATTAATGTCATGAAATAAGATAAACGATGAATAGAATCGTAATCTGTGGAATACACGCTCTAAGACTACTATGTTGACATAGTCAGAGAAATGCAGATGGCGCTTTTCTACCAGCAAAACACGCCGTGAAAGGCTGCTCATGCGCCCATTGCTCACTTGCAAAAGCTCAAGCCTGGGCACTTATGGGCATATACATTCTTTTGTAGAAATTTATTTATTTATTTACTTATACCACACAAGAAACCGAGAGAAAGAGACTACGCAAAGGGAGAAAATAAAGAAAAGCAATGAAGCCTACCTAGCTCAGCTCCTCTTTCAGAAGTGTAGCAGTTTGGGCTAGTTGGTATGCGATGACCATACTTATAGCGCGAGAACAGAACTACGAACCAGGGACAAGAAGGACACGAGGGCTAACTTCCAACTGAGTTTATCGCGCAAAGCGCAAAAACATATAGAGGAGACAGTAAACTATGTTTGATAAAAACCATATGGCACGAAGAGCATTACATGAGTAAGCGGGGGAAAAAACAAAAGAACAGAAAAAGGCAAAGAAAATTCTACAAGGAAACGAAACAGAAAACTAAAAGTAATGTAACTACTTTCGCGCACGGAAACCTTCGAGGAACCTTAGTTCCTTCTCAGACAGAAAAACGGGAGGGGGTCTTGCTAATGCATGACACCTCTTCGCGTGCCATCTGCGCGGCCTCGAGGATAACTCGGGTGCGCTCATCCCTGTGCTTATACAGCGTCACTGTGTCTATGAAAAGGGGCACAAAGTGGCACTCAGTGTATTGCTGAGCAAGAAAACCATTTTTCCCGTTTCTAACATTGTTAGCCTGTTCTCTCAGTTGATCGTTCAGACACCTTCTGGTCGTTCCGACATAACAAGCACCACATGAAAGGGGGGTCCTATAGACAACTTCCCTGACACAGAGCGAAAGAAAGAAGAGGCCAGCGTAATTGCGGACCACCGAAAAAATAGATACCCAAAAAACTTCACTCGAGCCGCCACCCGCCACGCACAGCAACAGAGGATACGAAAACCCCAATCAACCTTAATTGGCCGCCCCCCGTAAAGCGTACTGGTTCCATATGTTTAGGGAACCAGCGAGATGTTGGCGCGGATCTTTAAGAAGGAAGGCGTTCGTATACGCACGTGCCTTCGCGTACGCTGGGCCGCCTCCTCCCCAGCCCGAAAGACCGGACAACACTTGACAGGACCCCCGGTGTCGTTTACAAAATTCCGTGCCCGAGTGCCCCTCGTCGTATATCGGAAAAACGAAAAACCCACCGGAACGACTGAAGCAACACGCCAACGATGTACGGAAGTTCTACAAAGAGTGCAGCGCAGTCGCCGAACATGCTGAGACATTGGATCACCAGATAAATTTCGAAACGACGGCCATCCTTGAAAGCGAACCGAACTGGAGGAGAAGGATGTTAGTCGAGTCGTGGCACGTACAGAGGACAGCCCATAACACCAACCGCTCTCTCGGAAACCTTCCCTCAGTGTATAAAAGTGGACTGCTCTCCACAGCAAAACGAGAAAAAAAAAGAGAGAGAGGAGGGGGTCATTATCCACCCCGCGAGTGCTTTGAAGACGCCGCTGCTACGTAGCCTCTCAAGTCACCACTGAGGAAGCAACTAAGTCGGTTTCGAAACGTCGACTTTCTTAAAAACTTTTGGTTGGAGTTTGAATGATCTCCCAGTTTCATACGCAACCAGCCAGACTTCTGTCGAATGTTTACATTCAACTTCCCGGGAGCATGTCATATACCTGCTTCTATGCTTACCTCTGCATCCAGTTGATGCCTGATTTTTCAGGGGGTTTGTAGATTTGGTGAGACTGATTAATTTGAACGGTGCAGAGAACAGGACACGAACTCCCACACATTTTCCGATTTTCTTGAGCCTGTGTGTTATCTGGTGTTTGTACGGAACAACGGCTATCTTTTCACACACTATCCGTGTTGCTCGAAATCTGTCCCTGCCTCTGCTTTGTCCTATTGGTCTGCAGGATAGTCTTCCTGAGGCGTTTATCGCTTCCGTTGCTGAGACTATCCTGCAGACCAATAGGGCAGAGCAGAGGCAGGGACAGGATCCAAGGAACACGGATACAGAGTGTGAAAAGATAGCCGTTGCTCCGTACGAATACCAGATATCACACAGGCTCAAGAAAATCAAAAAAATGTGCGGGAGTGCGTGTGCTGTTCTCTGCACCTTTCAAATAATCAGTTTAAAGAAATCTACAAACCCCCTGATAAAGCAGTCATCAACTGAATGTAGAGTTCAGCATAGGAACAGGTATGTGACATGCTCCCGGAAAGTTGTCTATACGCCCCCCTTTTCTTGCGGTGCTTATTATGCCAGAACGACTAGAAGGTGTCTGAATGATCGACTTTATGAACACGCTAACAATGTTAGAAACGGGAAAGATGGTTTTCTTGCTCAGCACTGCACTGAGTGCAACTGTGTGCCCCTTCTCAAGGACACAGTGACACTGTACAAGCACAGGGATGAGCGCACCCGAGTTATCGTCGAGGCCGCGCAGATGGCATGCGAACAGGTGTCACGCATTAGCAAGCCCTTCGTGTCTCTCTGCAAGCCCTCGGTGTCTGTCCGAGAAGGAACTAAGGTTCCTCGAAGGCTTCGGCGCGCCCAATTAGTTAAGTTACTTTTACTTTTTTTTTCGTTTTCTTATAGAGTTTTCTTTGCCTTTTTCTGTGCTTTTGTTTTTTTTCTTACGAAGCGATTTTGAAAGGGGGAAAAGGAAGAAAAAAGCGCAGTTCCGTTACTGTCTCTCTCAATGGAGGGCACCTCCACAGTTCTGCACAGGGAATGGGGAAATGGGGATTAAAGAGACAGAAGAAAGGGGTAAGAGAAGGGTGGTGAAAATCATTTGATTGCTCGTATCATGCACGCGCGCAAGAAACCCAACGCGGCAGACGCGATAGACATAGACCGCCGATAAGCCGGGGTGAGGAGATGCACTTGTGAAAGGAAAGAAAGAAAAAAAAAAGAAAAGGAGAAAAAAACACTGGACAAGTGGAAATAAGTTAGGGCGTTCCCAAACTGATAGAGAACGGGAGAGAGGGTCTGCTCTGATAGCGCAACGCGCGCGCGAAGACAGGAAAGAAAAAATTGGCCCCGTATCAGCATGTAATCTGCGAATGTCATCGATAGTCTTGCGTGTGGAGAGAGGGAACAAAAAATTTGATATTCTGCGCAAAACTGGTGAACGGTATTTTAGAGGCACTGCGTTAGAGTGCCTCGAACGTGCAAGGAAGGTGACGAGCGCATTAAGCCACGCCATACGTGTGACATCAGCGCCTAGCAGTCTTTTTGCAAAACAAAGCGCGTGTTTTGAGACGGGTGCGCGCGCCCGTCTCAGAAGTGATAAGGTCAGAAACGCAAGGCAACGGGTAGGTGCCACCACCATCGCGTCTTAGCAAAGCATTGGAAACACTCCCCTTTTCGTGCAAGCGTTGAGTGGTCAGCGCAGCGGGATAGTGCTACGGTCTTTAAAATTACTTATGTATGCATTTTCTAGTAAAAGATGCACATGCAGAATATATACGTGTTGTTATCGTGCCTCAGACTTGTGCAATAATTGCTTATTAATTGACAATTGCACAAGTATGAACGCTAAAACTTGGGCAACATTGGTGGGTTCAAGTACCCGAGGCTGTTAGGAGTGGACAAACAGACAAATGTACAGACAGACAGACGGATGGACAGACCAAATTTTTTGCGTCAAAGGTCCCCAAGAAAGACTATCATCTTTTAAAAAAAGCAGTCAAGCAGCTCGGTGCAGCGTCTGTGAACTAGGTCTTGTTGGACTCCGAGGAGGCGTGGGGCGCGGCGCAATGTGTTTTCGCACGAAGCAAATGACTCTGAATGGGATGGGGGAACGAGAGAAAGGAGAAATAAGCGCACGTGCACAAGAAGAAGTCCGGTATGTCACTCGCAGTCGACTGGGAATTCCACCAAGAAGGCCAGCGGTAAAGTGATGTGCACATTTTAACACGGGCCAGAGTGGAACTCACGATATGAAGCCGATTCGTTCAGAGAGATGCCAAACCGTTCGGCCATGGCCTCGAAGGCCAGTAGGGGCACAACAGTGAGATTGCGCTCGTGGGAGCCACTTGGTAGGGCCCTGAGCGCCACTGGAAGTCCCGCAGCAAGAGCACTGAGGCTGTCGTTCTTCGTTTGGCGGTCACGTTGCTGTGATGTCGAAGTAGTGGGCTCAGTCTTCGTGCTTCTGGTGACGGTGACAAGAACCGGCGTTTGTGAGAAAGCGCGCGGTGTCTGCATCGCCGTCGAGCACTTTCGGACGATGGTAGGGGCCGACTGAGCTGTGGATAAGGGCGGGGCCATCGTCATTGTAGTGGGGACGATGGGCGCACTCGTTGTAGGACGAGGAGTGGCCTCCGAGGTAGTGTGGCCGGTACCGGCGAGCGCATCTCGGAAGGAGCGTCCCTTGATAATGGAGGCGTTGCTGCCAGGGGTCCTAGCATGGTGCAGGGCTTGGCGGCGAGTCACGGTGCCCTTGGTTGAGGCCATGATAACCGCGGCCCCGCGATGAAGCTGCCAGGCTGGACAGCGGGACTCGGTTGCAGGGTGTTTCCCGCTGCAGTTTATGCAACGAGGGTGTGCTGCACACGATCCTGGGGCGTGCTTGATGCCGCAGCGCAGGCACCGTTCGTCCCGATAGCAGGTGGCAGTTGCGTGCCCGAAGCGGCCGACACGGGAGCACTGCAGGGGCCGTGGCTGACGGGGTCCAACTGGGCGCCTTTGCTTGTAAAGCAGTATATCCGGCGGGACGGTAGTCCCAGCGAAGGTGAGGGTGAGGCAGTTGCCTCTGCATACACCGGACACGAGGGGCACAGGTGATGCAATGTTGTCGGCGAGGTCCTCGAAGGGGATCGTTGAGTCCACTCCAAAGACCATGCCAACACAGGTGTTCAGGTCGAGTTGTTTGGCTGGAAGTTTGGTCGCACAGATCGTTCCAACCTGAAGTAGCGCAGTCAGATCGGCGGTAGGGTAGGTGTCGACAGAAACAAGGTTTCGCCGGAAATTGACCCGCACTCGCTGGGTGGCGGGAACCCCGAAAGGAAGGCGGCGATCGCATCCCCCGATGCAGCCAAGAAGTTGGCCTTCTTCCCGACAGGCCGAAAGACGATGGTGGCCGAACATCCACTCGAAGGAGGGTCACCAACAACGTGGAGACCGTCAGAATGTGGAGGCGTGCTTGGGGGCACACCGCAATCCTGTAACGTAAGAAGGTAGTGATGGTTAGCAGTTAGAAATAGAAGCCGAGAAGGAAGAAGTGAGAATATAATAAACATGGCGTATGAGTCAGCCGCAGTCTCCCATTCATCATAGCGTCACACACACACACGAATATATATATATATATATATATATATATATATATATATATATATATATATATATATATATATATATATATCAAGCAATTTTTTTTCGTGAGACACGCCATGTTGCTTACATTACCTTGTGTTGAAAAATGATTGTGGAATAAATATTTTATAAACCAGTTCCGGCTTCCAGCTTTTAGTCATTGCGTAGATCGGTATCGATATTGTTCTTGAAACCTGATGCCGAACCTTCTTTAGACATGAGCCATACATTGGATATGGGAAAATAGCAACGTTAGATAAAATTTTGTTCGGACCCCCCCCCCCCCCCTTCCGCTTCTCACGGACTCACTGTCCCAGCCCTTTACAGGACTAAATTTGGTGACTGCGGCCCGGGTGCAAGTTTGACACCACTGGCCTATATCTTCGTATCTGCTTAATTCACACTGAATAAACTGCGCGCCTTCTATAACAACAAAAGAAATAAATGTTCATTAACAACTTGTACGGCCCGACATTTTATGCCTAGGCATAGCAAACGGCACTATATGTTGCTCATTGTAAAGTATAGTACAAGCACAAAAATGTGCGGCATACATGTCCCAAAGATGATGTTCACATCATAATCGCCATCATGAAATTTTTGTAAAACCTTTACTAAAATGGTTCCGAGTGCACACAATATAAATAAGAAGTTGTCGGTTTACTAAAACGCAAATTTGGGCTTCTTTGTCTTGCATAAAATGTGAACCAGAAAAAAATTATATTATTTGTGGAGTTTAACACTATTCAAATGCATGAAAAACTTTTTGCCTGTCTGCAAGAAATGCATCGGCTACTAACCCGCAGGTCGTGAGATTGAATCCAACGGCGGCGGCTGCATTTTCGATGAAGGCGAAAATGTTGTAGGCCCGTGAGCTCAGATTTAGTTCCACGTTAAAGAACCGCAGGTGGTAGAAATTTCTTGAGCCCCCCACTATGGTGTTTCTCATAATCATATGGTGGTTTTATAACACAAAACCCCATATATCAATCAATGCAAAAAGCACAGCAGCGGCTACCCCAGTGTGTTGTGCTTCCAAGGCGAAGAAAAGGTTCCTATTCCAGTTCTCCAGTGCAGAGTTCGACAGAAATAGATAAGCAGGAAATAGTACGTGAAAAATTACAGCGATACACGGCACACAAGTGGAATGAGTGACCTTTTCACGAAAGCACACAGCCGCGACGGGCCATCATTCAAACTTTTTCACTCCCATGTGGCGGGGTAATTCCAGTCTGACATACTATAATGACCGCGCTTTGTGTGAGCTTGCCTCGATCAATTTTGATTTCGCTTGTCTTGTTCGGCGATAACTATCTGGAGCTAAGTGCTACTTTCACGAGTTCCATGACGACGAGTTTGCTTTGATGCGATTCACTGTAAAACAGGCCTGTGGTGGGGTGTAACTATTTAGGGATGTCTGTGTGTGTCAGTGTCCATAATAATGATTTATATGTGATTGTGTCTGTGCAAAATCAATAAACTTTAAAAAAAAATGCAGTTCATGTGAAAACAGCTAGTAGAACTAAGCAGTGTCGATATGCTAGCACAGTGCAATTTGTTCTTTTTACTTGGTTTTGTAACTGCCTCACGTGTGTCTTATGGGGCCCGTTCATAAAAGATTTTTACCAGCGTCAGATGACGGGAAGAAATCAGGTTCATTTAAAACAAGTATACAAGGTTACACTCACCCAATTGAAGTTACGCTGTACATCACGCGCGCAGGAAAATGTCCCGTTTGTTGCTAAGGGCACCATTTTAACACACAAACCAAACCGTATCCCCAGTAGCGTAGCCAGAATTTCGATGGGAGGGTTCGACCACTCTTTCCACATGTTTCTGCGTGTGTGTACATACGTATGCAAAATTGAAATTCCTCGGGGTGGGGGGACCATGAACCCCGCCATCTACTTCCCCCCTGGCTACGCCGGTGCGCATTCCTCCTCAGTACTTGACTATCGCCCCAGACGAACACGCCACACAGGAAGTCATTTGCACAGGAAGTCACAGATCTTCATACACCGACACGGTAGAGAAACATCGCAGACGCTGCACGGCGCGAAGTCATATACGTCGTTCAAATGGGAAGCTGCAATTACCATCTCCGGACTCTATAAAGGGGCCTTCAGACAAGCCTCGCAAAGGTCCCCCACTCACATGGACGAGGCGAACAGAGGGGAACCAGTGTCACTAGACCATTCTGGTGGCTTGTACCGCCCGTTTCACTAGCTGTCTAGTACAGAACCACCAGCGCATTGCCGCTCTATCCCGAACAAACTTTATCGAAATAGCTTGGCCTAGAAACTCTAATCCAGGAGCACGTGCGGCAGTAACGCCCAAGAGCCACGCGAAATTCCGCCATATCCCTTACCGCGGGGTGGGTAGTTTCATTTGTCGGAGAAAAGGTCCCTGTCGTCTCCGAGCCGGCGCGGGGAAGACGCGCAGTCGCTAATCTGTGACGTCATTCTCAGGTAATCCGCAACTCCCGCGTCTCCTTCGAGGTATAGTGCCCAGAATATACTGGCAGTATTCTACGCACTATACTCGAGGCTTTCTCTTCGGTGTGAATATCATGAGCAGTCCAGCGGGGCGCGAAGCAGCAAAAAGCCTTGCTCTTTCTATTCCGACGTGGGAGCAGCCCGCCTCGTGCTAAAGCGAGTTCCGAAGGATCCAATAAAGTATATCCATCCATCCAGCCACCCGTACAAAGTACAAAATGACACGCGAACACATCTGCCTGGCCAGCCCCAACTTTAAATGAAGGAAACTTCCCTTCCCTCCCCCCCCTCCCCCAGAAAAAGACAATTCCGGTCTATGCCCCTGTACACACCTATATATTTGAAACTTTGACTCTTCCAACATGAAAATTAACTGAATATTGTCAAAACTTTACATTTAAGGAGAAATGACAGCTATTTTTTTAACCAAAACCAACAAACAGAATTTATGTACTGGGAGTCGAAATATTAACGTCTTAATCTGATGTACTAATGTGTAATGGCTAGCAAACATGGATTTGTTTGCCGCAAAACCATGTGATCACTGCAGTGAGTCGCCAATGGCTTCAGTGTTACAAGGACTCTGGTGTTATTGTTGGTGTAGCTGTGCTACGCAGGAAACGTTGGTAGGAACATTGCACAAAAGAAAACTCGGACAATGCAAGGCAACACACACACAGTGCTTCCTTGCCCTAAACTACTTTTACGCTGTGTTCCCTCGAATATTCAACCAGCATGCCCACGCTTCAATGATAAGGTAAAAAGTTGGTTTGGCGAAGCAAGCCGAGGGCATTACATTGCTTTTAGAAGTGCCTGTAAAGCATTCTATTATTTTCTTTTGTTTAAAACTATTAGTAGTATGGCAGTGAAAGTCATCCTTCGCTTTCAAGAAACTTATAAAACTTTCTCAAATTGTGCAAATACAAAACGCAAAATCATCGAAACTAAAGCTAACACAAGGAGTTCCTCAGGGGTCCATACTGGGGCCATTTTTATTTCTTGTTTATATTAACGATATTGTAACTATAGCAAACTCTCCTGAAATTATTATGTATGCCGATGACACTAATGTTTTTTTTAAATCCACAGACTTAACTGATTTGGAAACTAAGGCCAACGAGTACCTTGCGTTGCTCTCGACTTGGCTAGGCCAAAATAGACTGCAGCTTAATATAGCAAAGACAAACTATGTCATATTTCGTGCTCTGAACAAACAACTTAGCCGGGAAATAGTTCTAACTTTCCAAGGGCATGAGTTAACCAGGGTTAAAGAGCAAAAGTTTCTTGGTGTCTGGTTCCAAGAGCATCTTTCGTGGAACGTTCATGTTAATAATTTAGTCGTTGAACTCTCCCGAGCTGTTGGCTGCTTGTATAAAATTGCACCCTTGATACCTATCTGGTTGAAGCAAAACCTATATAATTCATTGTTCTACTCTAGACTATGCTACGGAATACTGGTCTGGGGTACCACTACAAAAACCAACTACAATAGGATTATTCGTCTACAAAAAATGATACTGCGCATTTATGAAAGTTATCAGGGGCCATGGTACCAATTAAGCACGTCACCGTTATTTTTAAAATATCAAATGCTTCAAGCAAACAAAGTTTATGACTTCAAACTACTGCAGTATATACATTCCAATGCACTATATCTAGACGACAGCAGCAGTAATGAAGTCCCATACGACATGAGACTGAAGAGAAGACGAACATTAAAAACCAGGACTAACTATGGTACACAAACAACCAGCCACCAAGTACTAATGATCCTGAATAAGCTAGAAGGTCATATTGAATTCTTCACGACTAGAAATGCATTTAAAAATAAGGTGAAGGAACTGTTACTTGCACAGGCTTTGAGAGAATGACTATTGCAACACATGTGTGTGTGGGTATATGTGTGTGTATGTGTGTATATATGTGTATGTGTATATATGTGTATGTATATGTGTGTATATATGTGTATGTAGGTGTATATATGTGTGTATATATGTGTGTGTATGTGTGTGTGTATGTATATATATGTGTGTATGTATATATGTGTGTATGTGTATATATATGTGTATGTATATATGTATGTATATATATATATGTATATATATATGGATGTATGTGTATGTATCTATGTATACTATTGCATTCCATGCGTTTGATTGAGCTTGATTGTGTGCTGATATCAATACTCCTTTTGTTATCTTATGCCTCTGTCTATTAAAAAAAAAAAAAAAATAGCACAGTAACTATGTGGACGTACGAATGCGAAAGACTTTGTATTCCTAACGCATTGTATATCAAATGTGTAACGATTTTTTTATATTTTTGTTTACTGCCAATGAACTACTATTATGCCATGTAATATGATGTTGTAACATGTTACGGGTACCGGGGCCCCTGTCAGGCGTTGTTCGCCTTTAGCTCCTGTACCTTTCTTGAAGTTGTCAAGATCAAATAAATCTTATTCTTATTCTTATAAAAATGAGCAGCAGTGCACTCGCATGCAGCAAAACTATGAAAACACATTGAGTGCATGGGATGCCATTACACCACATTCATGGGGTTCTACCTATGGATGACACCACAATGTTCCAAGGCGCTTATTCAAGTTCATACAATGTGTGCATGTTTCAATCCGACAGTTACAACCTGTACTTGAGATATATCCCCATTTTTACAACCCAGTTCTTCTGTATTGCAAACTCTATTTTGTTACGTAGCACACTTTTGGAATGAGGGCATAAACAGCAACTCTATCAAACTCGAGCACTTCATGCCGTCTAGTGCAGTCAATTTGTAGGAAGACTTAACTCTTTGATCATATAGAAACAGTGATTAAATGATAGAATATTCTGAAACTACCAAGGTCATTATCTAACTAGCTCCTAAATGTACTCCAAGACAACTATCAACAGTCAGCCAGGTGCACACCTGTTTAGCAGTGACCAAAATAACAATACTAATTACATGCTTCTGGTTCCAGTTTGACATGCTAAACAAGGTGAACTCTGCTGTGCTGCTTGCCTGGCTGCGCCACAACAATGTTCCTTGCAACATCAAGACCAAGAAAAGCGACATCCTGTCAAAGATAGCTCAGTACGTTGCTGAGGTTTGACAATGTAGCTCACCATGCTTCTCAGGGGTGACAGCAGCCCGATTACTGCAAGAAGCTCCCAGCAGCAAGACGACTGCAGAAATATTCTTCTTTTTCTTTTCTTATTCTGTTCTTTTATTTGACAAAATAAAGCACAATGCCGTTGCATGTACCACTTTTTTGTACATCCACTGTAGTGTCACAAATCGCTTCCTGTGGCACTGCGGACCTTTCTAACATATATTTACACCATTCACAACAGACACACCCCACACAGCATCTTGACCAACTTAGGTGTTCCTGTTTGGCCAGGTAGAATGCTTCTGCCTATGAAGATTATGTACACTATTTACACTTCCTCATACTGGGACTGACACACATTGCACACTTTAAAACAGGTAACCTTGTGACCACTCCTCCTTTAAAGTCCACTGATTGCAGGGTCTTGTGCTACATCAAGACGGTGCTGCTCCTTTCTATGCAGGCACGTGTCGCCATAAGTCACCAACAGCCATTTTGCTACTTGCAAAAGGAACTTTGTACCACAGCCACATAATTTACCGCAACCTAACGTAGGTTAAGCATTAAGAAAAAAACATAAACATAAATGCTCATTGCAATCGGTGCTGGGCCTTCTCAGATGCAATGGAGACACTTGGTGAACGACAGAGCAGCAAGTTGAAAGATGGCAGTTGGTGCTAACTATTATTTTCTCAATGCAATACAACTTTTTTGAGTATTAAATAATTGGCACCTTGTAAAAAGTCTTTCATAAAAGCTACATTTTGCCTCTGGCGACAACGTCCTCAAGAGAGAACAAATGCTACATACTAACAAAACAAAACCTTAAATTTTCACATTTTGTACAGCCGTTATAAAAAGAATAAAGACAAAGAGGACCAAAAAAGGCCTAGAAATAAAATAGCCTACTGGAAAATGCACCAATGTAACACACTTACTTTTACTTTCACTTCTGGGCTTTTTTTTTCCAAACGTTACCGGTAGAATACTAAGTTACTATGCAAGCCACCTGCAAGATGATAGACTGAGCACACCGCATGGATTCTACTTGCTACCAAAAAAACAAGCTGCACAAACACAGACTAAATAGGAACAAGAGTCAAGTTATGTAGCAGACTTTCCCAAAGTAGGGAATCAAAAGGCATAGCAGCCCAGTACAAGATTGCAAAGATTTTTAAATGTGATATGACTGGCTACCTTGAAGCGAAAAGAGCGTAGGACTCTAAAACTAAGTTTCATTGAAAAATATAAACCATCAAAGTTGTTTGTATACGATCACTTGCACTACAAGATGTTGATGTTACGTTATCAGCCCAAAAATATAATGCAATCACTCCCGTGGACAGCAAGTCGCCGAATATATATGATGTGATGAAATGTGGTGCAAGTTTGTTAGAATCAAAGAAAGATGCATGCCATAAAATATATTTCACAATTTAAAAACTATTTTTTTATGATTTATATTACAGAATTATGCTTCAGGATTGTATTTTATTGTGTATTTTATTCTAAGGACCTAATAAGAAAATTACTATATTCATTATTATAATGAAGTATATGTGCTACAGACACTTCATTTTGCAACTCAAGCTCTGCTGAAGCAGCTCACAAACACAAGCTAATGCCCAGATGGTGAGCTTTCCTGGAGTAACAACTGAACACTTACTCAGGTTGAGTCAACACCACATAATTTTCTATTTTTTCATCAGTGCTGAGATGCTACATATGAGAGGCTAACAAATAAAGACCTGGTGTTTAGGTGTATGCAGTTTAAGAAAAACCCTTTCCTAGTTACAGGGTGCACAGAAAAACAATGCAAAAAGCATTTGGAAACCAATATACTCAATAATAGAATAATCTTTAAATTGTGCCCATACATCAACAAGTTAGCTAAATTTTTAATTGAAATAAATATGCGGCTTCTTCCTTCAAGTCACTTTCGGTGGCCACTCCACCGCAGTTCATGTTGCATACTGAATTATATTACTCCTTACGCTATCATTATCAAAGCCCAGTACACAATGTGAGTTATCCACAGTTTTCATTGCATTTAAATTTGGGTAGATTTCACCACGTTTGCACACGTTCCCCCTTTTTCATGCCCACAAAATTTAGGGTAACATGGCTTTCTACTAAACAGAAAGAATAGCAGAAATTATGTTTGACAAACTTACAGTGCAAATGCCAGTGTTTCTCTCAGATTACTGTGGTATGAATTGCAGGGTGAAATTCATGTTTTGTTTCAAATAAATGTGTAAAAATGATATACATAGCTTAAAGACGACATGGCTTTGGCAATGGCTTGGTTAATAATGATCCCAATACTATAACATCCCCGACTTATACACACTGTTTAAGTCCAAGCTCCCTTTTACCGTCATTGAAACATGCTTTTTCCTATAAGCACATTTATAGCATCCAGTCAGCACAGAAAACGCATTACAAAAATCCAGGAGCATAAAAGCTATTCACAACAAAGTGCTGTTGCATTTCGATTTGTACTTAATTGCCTAGAAATAAATTGAACTCCCTTAAAGACCAACTGTGTTAAGACGAATTTTTGTTTAAGACGAACAGCACGAGAGTGTTTGTTTGGTTTGTCATAGACTCGATGCCGAAAAATCTGCTTAAGACGAACTACGTAACAGGTGGCTTCTATTAGAATGAACTGTTACAGCAACCAACAAGAACTGGTGAACAAGAGAAAGCAAAATAAAGAA
The DNA here is from genome assembly GCF_043290135.1 of Rhipicephalus microplus. Classification (NCBI taxonomy): domain Eukaryota; kingdom Metazoa; phylum Arthropoda; class Arachnida; order Ixodida; family Ixodidae; genus Rhipicephalus; species Rhipicephalus microplus. The sequence continues at coordinate 143,786,043 of NC_134710.1, read as the reverse complement.
CAATTTCCTGGTGCAGAGACTCAAAGCATATCGAAAGCAAAGTGCAATGTGGATGGAGAAAGCGAGATATAATGAAAACCACATATGCGGCACTAGCACTCCGATCAGAAGAGCCAGATGGATTGTTATTACCATCACATAATGGCGCCTGAGCACATGTGTTCAGTTTACGTTGTTTTGCATAAGGCCTGTGTGCGTCATATCTGTTCCCGCCTGAATCTAGCAACTTGTGATGCGCCATTTTTATTGTGAAAGTACACAACAAAGGAAGGTCATTTTGCACACTGAATACAGCTCCGTTGTGTCTCTTTTGTGAGTAGTGTAAACGAAGAGGCTGCATGTCGTTCAGGAAAAGTTACTGCGAGCTGAAAATAAGAAAATATTCAAACATCAAATAAAATCTTGCAGACATCAGATAAAATCTTGAGTTTTAACGAGCTGAGCCAAGTAAATGCTCTTTCTTGTTCTTTTCCTCCCCATTGCAAGTATACTTCATTAAGTGTTTTCAAATAACACATTTGGGCATACTGCTTGGCATGTTAGCATTTCGTTTTCGGGGGCACTTATGATCAGACGAACTCTTCATAACATGAACAAATGATCGTGGTCCCTTCAAGTTCGTCTTAAAGGGAATCTACTGGAATATTATTTATAATATGTGAAATACACTTCCAGTGAAAAAAAAAAAGCATTCTGCTTCGATCGCCACTTCGATCACTGCTATATATGCCTAAATTCTGAATGTGTGCTTTTGTTTCGGTGTTGTACCACTGTCTGAATATGTCTGTATGTGTGTTTTTGTAAAAAAAACACAGATGCAGTGTAAAACTGTGGAATAGGACCAATTTTAAGAACTACAGACATCGAATTTCCAGAGTAACTCACATAGCCACAAAAGCAATGTCCTGCTCTTTTTGGAAAATAGAGAGAGAGAAAGAAAGGTTCACAAAACCATAACCACCAACAAAAAATATTTACATTATAAGAAGCTCTATACAACACAAAAATTATGATAGTACTTTTGTTCTTATGCACCTACACCCTGCTTCTGTTTTCAACACAAAGCTTTTGAGCCTTTTTTGGGCAGTTAAAATTTCATCACAAGATCGTTCATAAAAAATGCTACAAGTAATGGTGCAGAAAAAAGTGCTATCAGTATTCTTCATCAATGACAAATGAAAATATAATAAAAACAGCTAATGCTTAAAAGAAAACTCGACATGATGGTGAAAATTAAGAATAAAGGACAAAAGAGGACAATAAAGCAGTTAATGGCCGTTTCTCTGTGCTCATGACAGCAGAGCCACGACTGTGGAGCCATGATAGCTAATGCTAAAAGAAAACTTGACATGATGGTGAAAATTAAGAATAAAGGGCGAATGAGCAGTAATAAAGCAGTTAACTCGGTTAGAGGACAGTGGTCCGTTTCGACCACAAACGTCAAACCGGAGACATAACAGGCTAGCTTTTGAACGGCCCACACGAGGCAAGCGCATTTCTTTTCAGAGGTATTGCATGCCTCTCCCTGCAGGTCAGTTTTCAACCTAAATACAAAACTGGCCTTTCGTTACCAACACTGTCTTCCTGGCATATTATAGCTCCCATGCCACGATCACTTGCGTCGTATCAAATGACAAATCCCTTAGAGAAATTGGGTGCCATGAAAATGGGCTTTTCGCTTAGGGCCTGTTTCAGCTTGCAAAACGCATTCTCTTTTTCTGTATCTCATACCACTTTAACCGGCTCATACTTTCAAAGTGCGTCAGATAGACGGCTGGCAATGCTAGAGCAGCTTTGCACGTAGTGCTGATAGTAGCCAGCTAGGCCCAACAATTCCCTTATCTCTGATTTTGTGGTTGGTCGGGGATAGTTCACGACGGCGGCTACCTTAGTTTCTGGAGGTCTACGCCGGCCACCCCCACAATGTGTCCCAGGTAAGGCACCTCGCCGCACCTTAGATGACATTTAGCAGGTTTTAGCGTAAGACCAACTTCTTTCAACCTGTTCAGCACGACTCGTAAATGCTCGAAGTGTTCTTTCCAGCTGCTTGAGAAGATGGTGACATCGTCAAGATATGGCAAAGCAAACTCAGAGAGGCCATTAGGAGCACGGTCCATTAAGCCTGAAAAACAAAAGGGAGCATTTTTCAATCCAAAGCTCAGCTTAAGTGGACGATACATTACGAATTGAGAAAGAAACATGGCGTAGAGTCTAACGTGCTAATTAAAGGGGACTTGCCAATACCCTTACATGATATCTAACGTAGAAATATAACTAGACTGTGACAGTTTCTACCCTCTCCTCTAGATTTGGTGTTGGATAAGTTTGGTCTCGAGTTATGGCATTAAGACGCCGACAATAGATGCATGGCCTAGGATCTTTTCCCGGCACTTGACCCAATATTAGAGGGGATGTAAAGTCACTCCTGCCCGGTACTATAACTCCTAACTACAGCATTTTATTGATATCCTCATTCATGATCTGCTTTTGAACAGGGGAACATCGACACGGCTTGCTACGGATTGACTTCCCACAAGTTAGCTCAATATCGTGTTCCATCACTGTCGTGTTTCCAGGACGATCCGAAAACACGTCTTTAAACTCGGAAACAATCCTCCTCAAGTCCACCCTTCTGGACTTCACTTAATCTAGGCTCCAGGTTCAACTGCTCCAAGATTACATCGAATCCCCTTTCGATTACATCACTAGAAGTCAAAATTTCTGCTCCTTCTTCGTCTGAAACATTCAAAAGCAGATTTACGACCACTTGACGTTGAACGTATGGTTTCATGAAGTTAGTATGGTAAATTTTGTTCAACCGCCTTCCTAATTTCACTTCACATTTGGTATCAGAAAGCTTCAATATTGATTTGGCGGGCCCTTCCCAATGAACCTCCAGCTTGTTCTTTTTGAACGGCCGCAGCAGCATTACCTGACTACCTACTTCAAAGGTGCGTTTATTCGCCGATTTGTCGTAGTACTCCTTCAACAACACTTGTGCAGCCTTCATGTGCCTTTCCACAAGGTCTTTAGTTTTTCCAAGGAGGTCTAGAACATACGCAACTACATTAGGGTCCTTCATCGAATCTCTCCCAGGACTCGCGTAGCATTCACAATGGTGTTCTCAAACTCCTGCCATACACAAGCCCTGCAGAGCTAAAAGCAGTGCTCTCATGAGAAGCTGATCTCAAAGCGAACATAGCGGGAGGAATTCACGCTTCCCAGTCTCATTTGTGCTCATAGCAAAGAGCTCTCAGTATCCGTCTCAGAACGGAATGGATACGCTCCACTGGATTAAAGCGCGGGTGATGGATCAAGCTGTGAACTAGTTTTATTCTGCATTTATCCAAAAACGTAGAGGTAAGTCACCTGGTGAATATAGAATCGTTGTCGCATTGGTATTCATAAGGAAATACGAGGCATGCAAATATAGATAGCAGTGCATCCACAACATGAGGAGAGTTGAGCTATTTAAGTGGTATCGCTTCCAGAAATTTTGTGGCTACACAGAGGGCCATCAGGAGGTATAAACAAGCTTGCCTTGACTCTGGATATGGCCCGACGATATCAATTACTAGGCGCCGAAAAGGTTCTGTGATAATCGGCACAAGTTCCATGGGTGCTTTGCACTTGTCCGTGCATTTCCCACTCTCTGACAAGTGTCGCAGGAACTTAAAAAGTCTTCGATATCCTTTCCAGCATTTCGGCCAATAAAACTCAAGGCAAACTCTAGCCTTGGTGCCGAGATGGCCTGCCGACACTTTTTATGCGCCAGTTCCAATAGTTGGCGACGATACTTTTGTGGCACCAAGAGCTGCTTGTACTTGCGACCTTGCAGATTTGTGTAGCTCCGATACAGGAGCCCTGCCTTTTCAACAAAAAAAAAAAAACATTCTTTTTCTTTGTTTCCAACCTTACACTTTCCATGACCACTTTAATCAAGAGGTCCTCACGCTGCTCTCGAATGAGCGTTTCTCGATCTACCCTCGACAGCTCACTCCAACTTTTCGCTACAGGCCAGAGTGTTGCACCCCTCTTGCTCTCACTCAATGGCGTCATGTCGCCTCCTCCGCCGACAGAGACGGCTTCCGCGACACGTGGCTCGAGTGACTTATGGGGAGATCCGAGGCACCATCGCCTCGTTGCCAAAGTCACGCAGATTAGCCTCTTTAGCAGGTGGTGTTTTACTACACTAAACGAGATCAAGTTATTGGGAAAGCTTCCGCGCTTGCGATCGTGTGAGGGCCATGTACGCTAAGTTGGAGAAGAACGATTTACCCTGCTCTTTGAGAAGCTGCGCAGAGTTATTGTAAAAAAGATCAGGAAAATGATCAGGAAGCGCGGCAGACACAGAGGTTTCAGTGCGAAGCTTATCGAAGAGGCGTTCAATGACAACTGTAGCGATTGGTAAGCAAGCGCTCTGCGCCTCGGCGAATTGCCTGATCCTCGCGCATTCTCTTGTAAAATCGTCCGGAGACACAAACGAAGGATGGATGACGTCTATCGTCGCCACTGAGACTCGAAGTGCTCGACACGTTTTCCCATTCACACTAATTTCCTAAAGATACGGCTCTAACAACCACGTGTTCTTTTCCGATTCTCAGATTGTTGCAAAAGCAAACTTTTGTTTACAGTTTATCGCAATGTGCCCTTCCTTTTTGCAGTTGTAGCAGATTAGCGGCTGCTGTGATTCAAACGCCCGTGTGGTATCAGTGCGTTATTTAGGAACCTCACTCGATTTCTCTGCTTCTGTTTGCTCTTCCCCTACAGTGTTCTTCATAAGACACGGTTAATTTCCTGAAATTATTGTACCGAGTTGGTTTCCATTGATCAGGGTTCTTTAAAAAGCTCTCTTTCCTTTCATCTTTTTCAACGCGCATTACCTTGTTATACAACTTTCGGCAAGTATAATACTCCTCAGTTAACCCTGCTGTCTTGTTAAGCTGCACTTTGCCAAGTTTGTCTTGCAGCCAAAGCTTGACATCATCCTCGACGCAGAGGTAGAACTTCTGCAATGCATTGCATTCTAGCACTTTATCGCGATCGTCATAAACACATTTGCACTTGAGCCATTCAAATAAATAGGCTTTGAGGCGAAATGCGAAGTCAACGTGTGACTCATTGCCCTTTTTTTGCATACCGAGCCTTTGCCGGAAAGCCTCGGGTGACAACTTATAACGTCTCAAGAGCACTTCCCTAACCTTGTCAAAGCTCTCAAACGCTTCCGTTGGCAAGCACGTTTTCACGTGAGACACTTCCCCGGTAAGATGAGCTAACAGGTTCTGCGCCCAAAGAGACCGCTCCAAAGCATTTCGCTCACAGACGTGTTCAAATTTGGCAATATACTTCGTCACGTCCTCGCCGCTTACGAACGGTGGCAGTTGCTCCCGAATTCAATGCCCGCTGACCTGAACTGTCCCACAAGCTACGCTAGGCGCCTGCAAACACTGCAGAATTGCCAATTCCATTCGTTTCATCTCAAGGCGCTCCTGTCTTTCGGCCTCCTCACGGCATTCTCGCCTTCCAGCTTCTTCACGTTCGCGAACTTTTCCTTCTCGCCTCTCAGCCTCCTCGCGATATGCTTTGATATCCGCCTAGGCCTCATCGACTTCCTCAGCTGACACTCCTTCATCCTTCATGATCTCAAGGATCGCTTGCTTTCGTTTCGCACTGCCCAAAGTAAAACCAAGTTCCTCACAAATTTCGACGAGTTTGTTTACTTTAAGGTTCTCCATCGTTCACACTAGCTTCTTGCTATTTGCCCTTGTTAAAAATCTACTTGCCGTACCCACTATAAGTCTACCTGCAAAACGCGCAAGCAATTTTTAACACTGTCGTGTTTACATTTTCTGCATTAACTTTGGTTTCAAAGCGTTCCGACTTCGCTTGAAACGATCAAAGCTCACTCACTAATGCTTCACACAGCCCTTCTCTAAGCTGCTATAACCTGTGCTCGAGTAGTCTGGTGAACTGAGGGGAAAACATTAGGCACTGACCGCATCGATGTCGCTGACGCCGTCCGATCTCGCAGCTGCCATCCACTGTTTCGAGGCGCGACGACAACACAGTCCCGAAGGTGCCACTGCTCTGGTACTCGCCACTGTCAAGGTCGCTGGCTGTCACGTAGCGTATGTTTCTCACCTCACGACTGCTTCTGCGCAGAGATGATCCACAAACGAACAAGACGACGGTGAGTTAAGGCAAGGTTTATGTACAGCATAGAAATAGAGGCGTTAAATATTCGGCACACGGGCCGACAGCTTAGGGACTCGAAGAGCCGAGATGTCTTCTCTGACGCATACGTCGGCTTCTCTGACGCATAGGTCATCTGCTGGCAACGCGCCACTTGGCTTTTTTTATAGGCACCGGGTGGGTCTTTACGTCACCAACGTCCAATCAGACGCACCGGTGGCTGTGATGTCAGATTCCTCGAGTCAGGAACCACCGCTGGGTTACGTAATGATCCCCAAATCTGGAATGGCTGCGCTGGGTCGCACCCAAGGACGAGTGATGCTGTTTTGCATTGCGTAAGACTCGCCAGACTGAATGGCGCCGCTTGTTGACGTCGTTGAGATGATGATGTCAGGCGGGCTCGCTCGCTGGCCTTGAAAATGATTGCTTTTGCAGTGGCTACGACAATCGTTGTGGACTCCCATGGTAACAGCACCCCCACCACCAGACGATGCGCCGGAAAGATGAGCTGCTTCAACGTGGATCGGATGTCGGGCGCGCTCCTTCGCCAGGTCTCTCCAGGATCGCCTCCAGGGCCAGGGGGAGAATGTGGCTCCAGGCTCAGTTCTGTGAACACATACCAACGTGCCGCTAGGCTCTTTTAAAGGCACCGTGTGAACCTTTACTTAACCAACATCCAATCAGAAGCGCCGCTGACTGTGATGTTAGATTCCTCTACTTAAGAACCGCTAATAGGTTGCGTCATGATCCTCAAATTAAGAGCCACAGCGCAGCTTGTTTTGGCAGTGGCAATGACGTTCGGTGTGGACACCCAGGCGTAACAGCGTCCACCAGGAGCCATTACACAGTGTTCAAAAAGCTGCACACCAGTTTTCTCGGCTATGCTCCTTACGAGAAGTGAGTACGGCTGCCTCACCGAGGGGCGGTTTCGAAAATGTGCAGAGCTAGAGAAATCATTAATTACGAATGCATAGGGTGTTTCTTATCGCTATTGTACTTTTTGGAGGATTGAGGCAGAACCCATTTTCGTCAGCCCGTTTGGCCACCTTGTTTAGACCAAGCTGAACCTGTCGCTCACATGTCGCCAAGTTGCACGATTCACATTCTACCTATTCATCATCCACATACGTGCAATAATACACATTGCGTGGAATATACAGATGCAGTGAATTCATTTCAACAATAAAAAGTGTGCAGCTGAGGACCCCACCTTATGGTACTCCCGTTTCTTGAACAAATGTTCGTGATAGCACGTTTCCCACTCGTACACGAAACGTGCAATCCGACAAGTAACTTCAACTATGTTGGACATTCTACCTCAAACACCTAGGTTGGACGAATCTCGCAATTTTCCAAATCACCATGCTGTGTGATACGCTTTTTCCATGTTGAGGAACACAGAGAGAAAATATTGCTTGTGTACGAAGGCCTCATAGATCTGCCCCTAAAGGCGCACAAGATGGTCAGTGGTAGATCGACCTTCTCGTAGACTGCAGTGCTGTGGGTAAAGATATTCTATCAAATCTAGAAAATGTATGAGTCGGTGGTTTCTTATTTTTTCGAAAAGTTTACACAGCGAGCTTGTAAACACGAATGGCCTGTAACTTGTGACAGAAGATGGATCCTTGTTCTGTTTCAGAATAAGGGTCACAATAGTCTCTTTTCAGGAAGTAGGAAGCTCACCAGAAAACTCTGATATTGATTGATATGTGGAGTTTAACGTCCCAAAACCACCATATGATTATGAGAGACGCCGTAGTGGAGGGCTCCGAAAATTTCGACCACCTGGGGTTCTTTAACGTGCATCCAAATCTGAGCACACGGGCCTACAGCATTACCGCCTCCATCGGAAATGCAGCCGCCGCAGCCGGGATTTGAACCCGTGACCTGCGGGTCAGCAGCCGAGTACCTTAGTCACTAGACCACCACGGCGGAGCCCAGAAAACTCTATGAAAATGTATAAGGAAAGTAGTGTTTCTAGAGTTTCCTGCGGTGTCTCAGTATATCACAAACAATTCTATCAGAGCCTGGAGCAGAACTGTTGCAACAGTTTAGTGCTGTCCGTGGTTCAGCTGAGCAGAACGGTTGATTATACACATCATTAGTTGTAAATATTCTATTGAAATTTTGTTGTTCACACCTCGTTTCGTACCTTTAGAAAGTGTCTGAGTAGTGTGTTGAGCGAGATATAGATTTGAAATATCCTCCAAGAAAATCAGCTTGATCTTCCAGGCTTTCCCCTTGGGTGCCTAGTAATGGTACCAAATATGTTGGTTGGCCTCTTATTTTCCCGATGCTCTTCCAGGCCTTAGCTCCATCTCTATAGGCGTTCACTTTCGATATGAACCTCTGCCAGCTGTCTTTCCCAGCTTACCGGCACGTCCTCTGCCCTTGTGATTTGATCTCTTTAAACTTGATGAGGTTACCTGCAGTGAGCATATCGCGTAGAAGCCTCCACGCTTTATTTTGTTTCTTCCAAGCCTTACGGCAGTCGTCATTCCGCCAGGGAACACCACAAAATTGAGAAATCCAAACTAATCTCAAGAACCCTAGTAAAAACTTCAAGCAAGAGTGTAGGTTAATTCTAGCAGACAAGAAGAATACCTCATTAAACCTTTGCTTTTCACTTTCTTGGCTGAACTAACATCACATGGGACATTTCAGGAGATAATTTCATATAAAACCACATCCTTTTCAAGAGCACCTTTCGGTGAAAAAAAAGAGAAAGAAAGAAAATAAAGAGTAAAATAAAACCTACAGTATAGTACCTCCTACATTCAGATCGAACTGGGAAAATCTTAAATTTAAAAAAATTTATTATCACTAGTACAATATGAATTGAACACCACAGCAGAGCTGTATATAGAAATTTTGGCACAACACATGAAAAGGAGCAAGAAACCAAAATACTACAGACAAGGTGAATAGGTGCACTGCATGATTAAAAATATGCCTATAGTAAAAACTATGTCTAAAACAAAGCATAAGAAAATGGCACAAACAATGCACACCATACAAATTGACATAACTGGCCTTAGAAAAATTACAGTGACTCTAGTGTGATAAAATAAGTCACAAAGCTGACATTTTTTAAAGGGGCCCTGCAACGCTTTTTGATCATAGTCAGAAAATGCTGCCGATCAGTAGTAGGGGCTCCCGACAACGCCCGAGCCAAATATTAGAGCGTAGCAAGCAGCCTGGAATTTACAATAGATTATCAAAGTCAGTTAAAAATTGCTTTCTCTTCTCTCGACATTCATGCAATAAGCCCAAAAATCACTCGTAGTAAGCCCATGTATCAGCCTTTGGCTATTTGAACATGGCACACTTGGTCGTTACAGAGATCGCCGCGGGAGGCAGTCACTTGTCCACAAATGCACGTGCGATCGGACTGAAAAAGCCACGCATTCAACAACAAAAAAAGGAAAAAAGTGTTCAAGATCACAAAACGAGCGTGACGTTTTTAGTTTGCCTCTTCCATCCTTCCCTGTTTGGCTTCCACCGGTTTTATCGGGACGAGAAAAGAGAGAATGCGATTGCAGCGTGTGACAAATTTTTGTAACTTTGCTCCTACTGGACTGATTCGTAAAGTTATTGCGGCGTTGAGTTTGTGCTAGATCGATTACTAGTGATTAATTGCACGCGGTTCGGCTCACGTCATCGGTATCATTTTGAATATGTGCTACTGTGGTGCATGTGTTCCTGTGCATTCACCTTAATTTCACGGAAAGTAGGGCACTGCTGTTGATAATATTGGTGTTTTAGATGTTGTCATACATTGAGCTTTTACTCTGACGTAAATTGTTAATTGACTTTAGTGTCCCTTTAACATAGATGCTTATGCCGCTATGGGAGAAAGTAACAAGATATCCAAGTATGCAATTGGAGTCTATATCGTGGAGAGGCGTATGTGGGGATACCCGTATGCGGAGGAGAGAGCAGAGGTTCTTGTAAAAAGGTGCCACGATTGATGCGGCAGTGCTTGTAAGGACAAGATGGTGTTCACACTGAAAAGTTTGACGATCAAGGTGCCATGATGCGTTACGAGATTTCTGACAGTGAAATGAAGGTCATCATTCATTTCCTGCAATTTCCATGTGCCTGAAACAAAACATCTGAAAGGGAAGTGCGTCAACTCAGACGACAAACTCCAAGATGCTGTGAAAGACTGTCTCGTCACGGCCCCAGAAAATACAGGAATAAAGAGTCCTTTGGTTCGTTCATCACTGGGATCGTCGTCATGTATATAACGTCCACTTCGAATAATGTCTTCAATTATACTAACAGTGTCATTTCCTTTTTGTTTTTCATTTTACAGCTCTACCGTATGACCTGTCAAGCATTATTTTTATACGAAACTTCACCATACAGTTGTCTTAGCAATAACTATAACTGGCATTACATGATTGATTCTTTATTACTGTGGGGGTACAGACCCTCCTCTGTGAAGTTGTTTGCACCACGTGGCGCATGTGTCTCACGAAGAAGCCATAATTTGGGATTCACGGTTATTGAGTGATAGGTGGCTTTACGTACATCAGCGGTGATCACTGCTCTCATCATCATCATGGTAGTTACAGTGGTTGCGCCGGCAGTGACCCCTGTCGGCAGGCAAGCCTTGGTGGGGGGTCACAAGAAAAAGGCTGGTCTCTTCTGCGCATGGCGGCTGTTGCGAACGGTTGTCTCTAGCGTGGGTTCCCGGTCCGTGGCACCACAGGTTGTGCGTGGGCCCTCGTGGTAACTCAAGCGTTGGTGACGCCGCCTTGGGTGTGTTATTGTGATTTAGTGTTGTTTAATAATGTGTAAGGATGTCTTAGCGTGTTGATCACGATTTCTGTTATAATGATTCGGCAGATGATATTGTCATTCTAAATTAACTAAATAAACCTGTATTGTTTGGTTTGATCCGACCGTGTCTACTGTGTCCGTTCACTCCAAGAGCCTGGTGGTGGCGCTCGCATTTTCGATACCCCACAATATTTGTACAAAAAACCATGTTGAGAATTTATGATTGTGAAGTGTTTCTTTGAACAATTATCAATACAATGGATGTTAATGAAATGGGGCAACAACATTTTGAAACATGAAATGGGGCAACAACATTTTGAAACACTCAGGTTTTCAGGATGACATCATCGAAGAAAAAAAGCTTCAGCAGATATACAACCGTCTGCTGCAAAGTATGTACCAATATTTTGCAAACCAATCTACATTTTATTAAAAGAGGGGCTTTAGGTAATGGAAACCACGCACATTTACTATCAAGAGATAGCTTCACGTGTTGCACAGTAGCGGTGCACGTGGACTGTTTGCGCCCTCCAAAAGAGCCAGCCAGCCTGGGTGCTGCCTGGGGGAAAGACGCTTTGGCTCCCACGAAGGACGGAGACTGTCACCCTTGCTGGCCAATTACTGCTGCCCGGAATGATGGTCGCTGCATAGCAGTCTCGCCCTGGGCTAAGCCTGCGTATACTATGTTTAGTTAAATAAATGTTGCTCTTTGTTTTGACATGAATCCTCCGTCGTCCTTGCTTTAACTACAGATGGGGCACTGCAAGCCCGATACCCACAAGGTATAACTTCAGGTATAAACCATTCCAGGTTGTAAACCACCTAGATGGGGCCCTTTTATATACCGAGCAACCGGTTTTATATACCGAGCAAATGCCGAGCAACCACCGCCTTTTGATGGGAACACCGCCCTCCTTTTTTTCGAGAGATATGGAAAAACACCAAATTAGTAGGAATGACTAGTCAGTGACCAAGCAAGCATCCCCTTCCCGAATCTGGTCGGGTTATCCTTCACCGAAAAGGGGGCGCTTGCTCGGCATTTTACGGTAAACTCAATGTGACCATGAATATAACTGGTTTTACCGGTCTCCCAAAAGACAGTTAAAACATGCCAGGTGCATACACATAGTATATTTGTTAAAGGAGTACCAACACAAAATTTCATGGCTGAGAAGCCTCCGGATTCGTCTCCAGTGTGTATGCGCATATCATCTGCCAACGATTAACAGCGAATAAAGCTTGGAAGTTGTTTTACAGATATATTGAAGTTTGAATTTTGAGATTATGAACACCATTAGAAAGGACCCCATTGGTTTCCCCTTACTTCCCTAGCATCACCACGGTGCAGTCAGCAAAACAAGTTATGATGACGACATAGCCGCGGTTTTTGTCGTGTTAGTTCCAGCAGTCCATACTTCTCGGCCATGCATTGAAAGTTTCGTCTTTGGCGACACTCCAGTCCCATTTTCTATTCAAAAGTACTTCGTGATCACGACCGTTCGAAAGTGAATCATAGTTCTGTGTGCTGATATGGTTGAGAGCTGTACACACTGGGTGGCGATAGTTGCTCCTGGCAGCTATTCGTTTTTGGGGCTTTCTCAAACTGAAACTGATCGATAATGAGGAGCATATAATTATTTGTCATGCACTACAACAAACGCTATGTCCTGTTAGGACTACTAGGCACCCAGCAACTAATTGCAGCAAAAAAAAAAAATGTGAGGCCAAAAGATTTGTGTCAGCACCCCTTTATTGAGACCAGAAAAAGAGGGAGGTTCACTATGTAAACATGATTCCAAAAGAAGCACTCATTCGGTTCAGCATGATAAAAACTGTTGATTTCAAGCAATATTTCTCTGACTTATACAATCTGCAATGGCTGTTTGCTGTTGCAGCACAAAATGGCGTGCCATAACACCGGAAGGCATCATCTTAATTTGTGACAACAGAGTGATATCGTTGGGGTGATTTCCATGTAAAAGGTTTCTGGGCTTTGTTGTAGTCCCAGCACACTAGATCATGATGTTATTTTCCTCTAGGAACAGAACTAGCTGGATGTCATTCTGCTTTCAGAACTCCAAGAATTGTGGAGGCCCAGCATTAGTAATCACTATGGAAGTCGTCTTGATTTTCAATAAACGGGATATGATAGAAAGCATGCAGAGAGTAGACAAGAGAGTTTTTCAGTTATTAGGAACCCAAAAAACTTTTTAGGAACATCAGCATGATTAGTAGATTATGTGAGAAGTTTTAACAACACCTTCAGCTTCTTTTCTTTTCTTTGAACACGAGTCAGGACACGCTCATATGGTCACGGTTGAAGAAACTGAAATTTGTAGGTTCTCAGCGAAACCTGAAGCATACGTTGTTATTACACCCAAGCATTCTGTGGTTTTTAACAGAATTCCTAAATGCAGAACCCTAACCATCAAAGAGTATTTAATAGACTTTTAACATCAAATTTCATTTACCCCCAAAGGAATTTTGGATCGGGCAAAAGAAGATTACACATGGTTGTCCTAAGTCGGGGGTCTCAGCTAGCAAGTGGCAATAATGACGTTTAGACTTGCAAGGGGCGAGACATGAATAAAGTCGAAGCGGGGAGTTGGGGCGAATCGAAGCTAGATGAAATTTGAACAAAATGCCAACTAATGTTGCCATTTGAAAGCAAGCATTTCCCATTGGTAATAAATAAGTAAATTTTAAAGGGAATATCTTGAAAGGTTTTAATAAACATATCAATACTGACCTCCAGAATGAGTGCAACATGGGAATCAATCATGAAATATAAATTTTGTTACACAGTCATGCTTTACAGCATGGTGACCACATGAGGTGCCTTAAGGAAAGAAGGATTGAGCCCAATATGTACGTCTCAGTGGCTTATGAAGAAACATCACATGTGTAGCGGGCAGTTAACAAAGGGTCCGTGGGCCACATGTTTGAGATCCCTGTCTTAAGTACAAACAGATTACGAATACACTTCTTATGTGACATTTTTTTTCTTTTCTGAATCAGGATACTTTGCAATGGAAGTGGATTTAAATATTTACCCTGAATAAATAAATCTGCTTGTCAGATGCTACTAATCATGAATCTAACATGCCCAAATAAATAAAAAAGGGGGTGACCAATCTTGGCTAATAAATCATATCAAGTTTCAAAGCAACTCTGCAGGGTATGCCATAGTCTTGTAACCTGTACGATTCATGCCGACCTAGCGAGACATTCATTATAACTGGTCAAGTATTGAACTGATGCGCTCTTCACTGATAGGTGACTTTATAAAAATAAACCACCAGTTGAAAACAGCTGAGAAAAAGTTTAAAGAGCTAGTTGGTTATTTTACTAGTGTTAAATAATTGTGCAGGCAGTGAAAAGGACAACCCAGAGGCCAGAACCAAAGAAAAATTGAAATACATCATGCTCTGTTGTAATTTGCACCAAGTGCTAAATATGTAAATATTTATTTAAACTATTATTTTGTCACTGTATTACAAAACTGTCCATTCCTGTTTTTAAAGCCACTGATATCAATACTTTAACACACGAATTCAGAAAAACATGGTGTTCCTTAGCAGTCTATACTGATTCAGTATTGTGCTTTAGAGTTCTTTGAAAGCAAATTGTTACAAAGGCATAGGAGAATCACCTAACTTACAGGACAACAAATTTTGTTTAGCGTCTTCAAGGTGCTCAGAGGAAGTGGGGCACCATCGGAGGGGCACCATCCGATAGTTTCGCTTTGCGTTAAAAAAATTTAAATGATTAAAAAAAACAGCATGGAACACGCTGTCAAATAAAGTACAAATCTTACAGTTTGATATTTAACAATTATATACTAGACAATCATAAGTAAAGCTTTGCGATGGACACCAGAAAACTGGCCATATGTCAGCACATCATTCGATGCGACTGTGCTGGGCAGGCATTCCTCCACACTTAATTGTTAATGCCCCGTATAAACCTTTCAGAAACACACAAACAAGAAGATAATTCGCCAGTAGCACACATACTTTGAAAGGTGTTTCAAAAACAGTGATTTCTTCTACAACATATATTGCATCAAACCTAAAGTAGCTCTACCTACAAGCAGCTCATCGAAGAACATAACATGCTAAGCCTGGTGCAAAATTACCAAGGGACAGCATGCAGCAGCATTTCATAATTTCCACAATATGACAAGAACCTGACAATTTGACTGGTAAGTGACATAAGGAGCAATCAGCAATACATGAATGTCAATTGCAAAATTTATTTATCACAATATTATATAAAAGGATCCATACATATAGTCATTAAGAAGAATAATGCGTGTGCCCTTCTCCAACACAGCCCAACCAGCAATAGACATCTGAAATTTCATTGTACGGACTAAAGAAAAAAATTTTGGTAGTCAAACACAACAATTTTAAATTGATTCAAATATTAGAAAAAAAGTGACAAATTATCAAAGTAAATATTTTCTCATTTATAAAGCAACACAAAATACAGAGTCGGCAAAGTTCATCCATTGTGAATAAAAAAACATTCACGCTTGTATGCAATGCAGTGATGGAAGTGACATTTTGATTTTTGGAGCAGATTAAGGGGTAGAAAAATCATGCTTCACAGCAGCCATTCTTTCAATTCAGTGAGGTTGCTTTATTTCACTAAGTACGTAAAATTATAACTGGAAGATGGCTTTAGCACATGGCAATACAGTGAAAGATGGCAAAAAACTAAAGCTTAGATACAAATGGGACACGAACAAGTGTAGCCATGTGGTGCCAAAACACAACTCAAGGTGGGTCTAGTCTCCACTGGTTCCATGTGTAACTAATTTTTGTTAATGATAAGTACAGCCATCAACGGTCATTTCCGTACGAAGTCTCGTGACTGTATAGTCATTAACGGAAGCAAAAGATCAAGAGATGAACTGGCTTCAATGATATGAAATACAACCTATATATGATCTAAAGTAATGAAACAAAAGAATAGCACGCTGTCAGATGCACATATACTGTTATGTACACTGAAAAAAAACCGGAAAAATGTGATAGTACGGCCACTTACAGTGCTTTTAAACACACGTACATTTCGTGGGCCTGGCGAAATCATTTGTTAGAGCAAATACATTTGTAAGCTGCTTAAGAGCGAGCCATTCTTACAGAAGAACTATAAAGTATTGAAACAAATATACCTAGCTTATGTGTCAATTCAAGAATAGATTCCTCTCTTTATCAGCCACAGCTGCCCAATAGAGCAATTCTACACATTACCCCCCTGTCTCCCTCAAGACTAAGAGTTTTCATACCTTATATTTTTGAAAGAAAAGTATTTAACAACATCTACTAGTGCATTCAATGCAACAGCTTGGTCTATTCTATTCATATCCAAATAATTATACACAGCTGAAAAATAACAAAAGGAAAAGGAGGGCCTTTCAGCAAAAAAATATTATGACACCACAAATTGAAATAACTATCTTTTGCTTATGTATGCATGGGCCATTACGGCTCAGAAGTGGTCAAAACATGCTACACTATCAAGCTCTTTCACAATATATTCTTGTATATTTTCAAAAATGAACATCATCTACGGCCTAGCACACGCTATTAAAATGCATGACACAGCACTCCCGTGTCTGAACTTCACGGCAGTGCTACTATCTACCTTTTATTTTCGTTTATTCTGACTCATTGAATCTCCTCTCTGGGTAGGGGTGCCCCTTTTTGTATTGCAGAAGGGTCACTTATTGACCAGGCTCAATGACTTTCCTCTTATAGATATTTTCAATGTGTGTACATCAATGTTTCTAACACCTGCCCAGCCACTTCAAAGCAATTAGTTAAATGAAAGATATGAGCCTCAATGTCCAAAAATAAGCAAGGTATCCAAGTCGCACTTAGCATTGGCGGCTACATGCGTTGATTGATTGATATGTGGGGTTTAACGTCCCAAACCACCATATGATTATGAGACGCCGTAGTAGAGGGCTCCGGAAATTTCGACCACCTGGGGTTCTTTAACGTGCACCCAAATCTAAGCACACGAGCCAGACAATTTTCCGCCTCCATAAGAAATGCAGCCGCCATAGCCGGGATGGCTACATAAGTTGGTCTCTTTTGTAAAACACAATTTTACCTATATTACACAAATTTATGGCTCCTTGACGCCAAATGAGAGTTGCTCACAGAAAAGAAAGAAGCAATGTATATTAGAAGTTTAACATTTTTCAAAAGTAAGGCTATCCAAATCTTAGCCTGGATGCACAAGAGTTGCAATAAAATGCAATTTTGCTTCTATGCTGCTTTTGCTAAGGAAACAGCGTACCTGAGCGAGTGACTAAATCTAAATAGCATGGAGGCACTCTTTGAGCCCTGACCCCATCTTTTCTACATGCCCATACAATAGGATTCGCAAATATAATCTGCACACGTACGTGCTTCACTGCTCAAGCATAATGTATCACTGAGGGTGACTCAAGCATAATTTTCCTAGAGGTCTGACCCTAGGTCCGCCAAGTCACTTCAACAAAGTGCAAATTTTACTAAGCTGCAAAGGCACGTGCTTATGCTTGACACAGTCATCACACTATTTCCAAGTGCTTTATGTTGCTTTTATGCTTTAGTTTCTGGTAATATTTCATATTGCCTTTCCAAGATATGTCACTTCAAAAAACAGATAATTTATTTTACGGGAAGAAACCGAAGAAACAAAGCCATAAAACCTACAGGAAAGAAGGCATGTTGCAGAAACTGTCCAGTTTGAGTACATTAGGGGGAATTTTCTTTTTAGTAGAATTTTTGTGCTGGTTTAGCGGCATATGCATTTGAGTAAACCATGCCCGCCGTTGTACGATCAAAAGTTACTGGACGGTAGTAAAAATAGAGCTGCAGCTTCACATCTAAAATAAACGCTCAAATAGTTGACCAATTCGAGTTGAAATCGGGCACAACACAGTCATGCATTTGAACAGTCAGGCATTAAATTCTGCAGGATGACACACAATGCAGTACGCATGAATTCATCGAGAATTTACGAGTACTACGCCACACAAAATAAGAAAAGTGATGCGATTCACCAAGAAACTATAGGCTCTAATTGACATGTGATGAATGAGCAACCATACGTAATGTTTCAATGTGTTGGCGAATAAAATACAGCCATGTCATAGCTTGGTCATGAGACAAACACGTTTTCACCCCTTTGCCAGTAATTACCGATAACTACACAAGTCGGAGTCACCCGAGAACACACAATTGGAATAAACAATCTCATCAAACAAACCTCATCCTTAATACGCAGCAATCAACGTGAAACTGCCGTGAATAAAAGAGACTCTAGTCTAGTAAGCAAACCTGAACAGGCAGTGACTAAGACAGTCTGCTCGACCTCAAGTGGAAGCTAATAAGACAAGTCATTTAGTTCAGCGGAAAGGGGAGCCTGGTATCTATGACATTACGAAACTGGCCTTGAACAGCTCGATCACACGAGGCCCTTTCGAGGCGAGATCGTAACGCCATCAATGAAAAACAAGGCGAAATCGTACAAACAAGAACACAAAGGGAAAAGTATTCTCGCTAATCGTACTTGAGAAGGAGGCCTGTCAACAGTAAATGCCAGAGAAACACTTCCACGGCTGCTTCGTGTCGCAACCAACACAGGCACCGCCATTTATTCGTTTGCCGTTGAAAACTTACCCTTCGGAGAGCTCCCCGACGATTGCTCTTCGAGGGACATAGTGAAAATGCGTCCCTTATCCTCTTACGCTACGTCAAACTACGATTCAACAAGAATGATTTCGATGTTGAGTGCGAGACAGCGCACTTTCAAGCACGGCACTCATCACTGCTACCGTTGTTAGGGTGGCTAGAAGGGGGGCCACCCTACCGTTGTCTCTTTCACTGCGGCTGGCGTTGCTCCGACGGCTAACGTGCGCTTTCAGGCAGGCTCACGCACGCGCACATACAAACTGCGCGGGATTTCCAGAGTTGCCGGCGCTAAAGATATGACTGCGCTCCAGCTGGTGAATGTGGCGCTACTAGACAAATGCCTTTCTCTTTATTAAAGATATATTTATTTTTTAAAAATAGGCAGTTGAACAAATGCTTTGTTTTTCAAATAACAATTTATGTGTGTTTTTTGGTATTTAAAAAAGCTTGAATTATTTGTAATAAAAAATAACAAAAATAAATAGCACTTCGAGTGGCGGCAAACTTGACAGTAACATTGATTTTTATAAATATCAAAACAAAAAGTGTCACTTACTTCATCAAAAGCTAAAGTGAATGTTCAGAAAATGGTACCAGACGATCAACGGTTCAGAAGAAGCAGACGTACTGTTTGCGAACCAGAAGGACACACCGCAGCGAAAAACCTAGACAGAATTCGCGAGCAAGATGTCGGATGCGGCCGTCTTTTTTTTCACAAACGTGAACTATGACAACCTTGAATGTGTAACCCTCGTTTATGATGACTATGAGCTCTCTAGAGAAGCATCTAGACAACGTCACATCTATAAGACCAGGTGCGTATTGAAATTTAATCCGCATCTTCTCCCTATTCTATCCATATTCCCTTGTATTGTCACTTGAGATAAGCATCCTTGTGTAACTTCCAAATACGCTTTGCGATCTCTATTATGTGACTAGACTGAGTTTGAGCATGCGAAAATTGTTGCACCAATAGAATCTCTTGTTACCATAGGGTGGAAAGGATAAAATGCCATGTTGTTTTAGCGATCATCTAATGTCGAATGCACTATACGTTTATCTAGAGTTGTTGTTGATCTCTACAGGGAACTTTCATCATTGCGGGAGTGTGTTTTTAAAATCTCTTCACTGTCGAGAAAGGGCAAATGCATTGAATATCATGGACGTTCAAGGGTCGCCGGGAACGCGAGGTTTCTTCGTTGCCACGACAGTATCGCTCTTGAGAGATTTCGTTATTGAAAGGTTCAAATGTATAGGTCTAAATGAAAGCGCGATAATTCCATGCTTCTAAAGCTGCTCCTACTAACCCAGTGGCACTTAACGTTCTATTATACAAAAACAAGAAAAGAAAAAAATAAGATAAACATGGTTACGTCTGCTTCAGATTGAACGCAATTACTGTTTTACAACCTAAAATATCGTACGTGTGGCGACAGAATGCGATGCTCTATTTGATTCATTTTTCGTCGAAAATTGTTAGCTTATTCATTGACGAGAGTGGGCACTCCGTGGACATCTGTTACGAAGGCATTGCCAGAGGAAAGAGGGAGGGGGAGGGGAGCGGGCCAACTTGGCTGAGTAGAAGATGAAGAGCACATCAGTAGCGTAGCCAGAGGAGGGGGGGCAGGGTTCATAACTACATTCTCCCCGAAATTTTTCTGTTATGCATGTGTATGTATATACGCACGCATACAAACACGCTCATGAACATACCTATAGCATGGTTGAAGCCGGTCTGCATCCCCCCCCCACCTCAAAAGCTTTACATTTTACATACACGCACACGTACAGACCCACGCAAGAACATACATGGAAGAGGGTCAACCACGCTCCCCTCCTCCGCCGAATAAAAAAAAAAAACCGGCTGTCACGGAGCATGTTTTTTTTTTTATGGGTATGAATATTTAAGTGAGAGGTTCGTATACGTCTCTGTGCAGCTAAGAAATATACGTATAGAAAGAAAACATATAAGAAAAGTAGGGAGGTTGACTAGACTAAGTCCTGTTTCCTAGCCTACTCGGGGGAGAGGAGAATAAAAGAGTAAAAGAGAGATGGAAAGAGGAGATGGACATTGCACACATGGTGCAGTGTTTCACAGGTTGTCGCTCAGTGAAGTTGCCCTAAATAATTGTAGAAGGGCTCATGTGGCTTTCCGGCTGATGCAATTGCAGACCAAGCACCCAAGATCTCCTGAGCAAAAGAACGATCATCCGGTCTCCTCAGGGCACACTGTAGAGTCCGTCGGTTTCGTTCAAAGTCGGGACAATGGCAAAAGACATGGTCAAGAGTTTCTACACAATTGCAGTCATCGCAGTCGGGGGAGTCAGCCATACCGATGCGATATGTGAACGCATTGGTAAAGGCTGCGCCGACCCTAAACCTACACAACATTGCAATGTCACGTCGCCAAGTCTTTTATGGCAGCTTTAGTTGGAGTATTAAGCAGAGGTTCTACAATGGTTAGTAACTGAAGGCCTCTGGCTTTCCATAGTTCATTTGTTTATCAAGCTTCGAGGCTATACATGGGTAAGAAAAAAAAAACAGAAATAAAGAGATAGAAAGAGATAAAAGGAAAGGGAAAGAAAGGTATGGAAGGAGCGAGAAATAGAACGAAATGTATATATAGAGAGAAACCACTAACGGAGAACGGTTAGAGTCAGTAAGCGAGTGAAAAAGCGGTGTCTGTGACGTTGCAGGGAGCTGATCTTCAGCGAAAGCCATGTGACTGCGGCCCCCGTACTCCAGGCACCATACAGCGTCATGGCCACCATTCCGGTGAGAATTATCAGCGCTGTGCTTCGATGCTTGATCCGCTCTAATCTTAAAAGTTTCCCAACGAAAGAGATTAGGCAAGGAAGGAGAAAGTGGTACGTGTGTGTGTGTGTGTGTGTGTGTGTGTGTGTGTGTGTGTGTGTGTGTGTGTGTTGCAAAAAAGTTATGCCTCGCTTGCGCGAAATAGCTTTTGTTGCCGAAAAGTTATCAAGCTAACAAGATTTGCTAGATAAGAATTAACAAGATATGTTAACAAAAGAAAAGTCAACAAGATCGCTGGAGCAACAAAGGATCTGAAGGTATCAACTAAGAGGTATGAAACGTATAAAGACAGGGATTGCGCTCAGCTGACATCTCTGCCGGTAAGCTGCTCTCACAGCTAGGCAATGAATATGGTTATGAGAAAAAAAAAACACCGAGGTGGAAAAAAATAATATCGCCCTTGTAAAAATCTGTCTCGACTGTCTAAGAGTTCAACCCACCACGGTGGTCTATGGTTCTCGACTGCTGACCCGAAGGTCGCCGGTTCGAATATCGGCTACGGCGGTGGCATTTCCGATGGAGGCGAGAACGCTTGAAGCCCGTGTGTTTAGATTTAGATGCACGTCGAAGAACGACAGCTGGTCGAAATTTCCGGAGCCCTCCACAATACAACGTCCCTCATAATCACATCGTGGTTTTGGGATATTCACCCCAACAATCATTATTCTTGTGTAGGAGTTAGATGACACCTATGTTTGCTCACTATAAAGCCGTACAACACGTCGACTGTCACATGTGCGGTTTTCGGTCAACATGATCAGTTAACGAGAGTGTACAGCAGTTTTTCCAATTTGTTGTCCGAGGGTAGATTAAGAAATATTTCCCCACTTTCGGGGGACGCAAAAGAGTATCCAAACATGTTTCAAGTTTTCAGATTAAAGATGCACGATCGATACTATTCTTACGTGGCAAAAACTTGCACGTGTTAATAAAGTAACTGAAATCGCACATGATCACCTTTACACGGTGTAAGAATGAAAAGAGAGCCCAGAATACGGCACAAGGCAAGCGCTAAGCTAATGGGTGGATAGCAATATCATGGCCCACGCAAAGAATCGTGGGCCATGGCGCTCGTCTGTATCGACTTCCGGTTCGAGAAGCCGTGCCGCCCGACAGGCAATCTTGCCAGGGCCGTCGCTTTTTGCTTTCCTCACAAATTGCTGCTTTATATGCTGGATTGGTATGCAGCTTAGATGAATAACAAATGCAGGCTTTGCGTGGCAGGTGTAATGGTATGAGCGATCATAATCCTATTCAAGCAGCATGCACCTCCGGACGTATGTGCTTTGATAGCTTTAACACTGAGCGGTTGTTTTGTGGCATGGGCCTTTCAGACGCTCAGCTGTATCATAAATTTGACAGAAAGTAGCGGATGCATAATGGGCTATGCAAATATATTATATCGGTGTATACTTCATCAGGCAGAGTACGCGTACTTATGTAGTGAACCTACATTGAGAATTGGCACCTTGGGTTCATATGTGCGAGAGATTTTGAGGTGACGACAATTTGTGCTCGAAAATACCGAAACGAGCTGATCCTGCAAAAGAATACTGCGTGTTTCAAAGCATAAACGCGCTGGAAACCTGCCTCTCACCGTTCCTCGTGTTTGCCCATTTCCACTTTTGGCCTCGTTCTCTAAATGCGCGAAATATCATGTATTCGCAAAAGAATTCTAGAACACAATCACTAAGCAAGCGGCTAAAACGCGTCGAAGTATCGCACATGTTTCCTATACTGTTATACAGCGCAGCAGGCAAGTTGAAGTGGCGAAGGAATATGTCTCGAACCGGAAGTACCGTAACAGACGACGTGCCATTTTGCTATTCACATGACTTGCTACATTTTCTTCCGTCTACGTCTTCCCTCCCGCTATAATTAATAGGTATTACCACGTGTAAGTGCGAATATTTTGAACGTGTTGCTTGAGGTGAACTTAGCGCTGCAGCCACGGAACCACAGGCATCCATATCTCCCTATCTGATTACATTATTGATGCCTTCACTGATTTCTTACTCCGAAGCAACGCATTCATTCATTCCTTTTAAGTTGACGTTCGTTTTATCTCCGGCAACTGAATGCTTGGCAGAATATCAGATTTGTATTCACTGAAAACTTCCCCGCCGTGGTGGTCTAGTGGCTAAGGTACTCGGCTGCTGACCCGCAGGGCGCGGGTTCGAATCCCGGCTGCGGCGGCTGCATTTCCGATGGAGGCGGAAATGTTGTAGGCCCGTGTGCTCAGATTTGGGTGCACGTTAAAGAACCCAAGGTGGTCTAAATTTCCGGAGCCCTCCACTACGGCGTCTCTCATAATCATATAGTGGTTTTGGGACGTTAAACCCCACATATCAATCAATCAATTCACTGAAAACTTGCTTCTTCCTCATTATAAAGCCGAGTTTGCCCATAATAATCAATCACCGTAACTCGAGATTAGCTCGACTAAACTGACCCCGTGCATGGGAGGCACTGCAGCGTATCACGTGCTCACTGCGTTTTTCCGCCGCACCGTCGGTCCCCTGCAGAAGAGCCTGCTGGACAGCGAACCATTCCGGCAGCTCCTGGAGGCTATGGAGCTGCGCGTGTGCTCCAGACAGCGCGCGCTGCCCCAGGATTTCCAGACGTGCCTGACCTACACCATGGTGGCGCTGGTGGCCCCGGCCTGGAACAAAGTCGGACGGTACCTCTGCCAAGGTGCGCACCACGCCCAACGGATCTCTATTTTATACGCCGTAGATAGACATAGAACAGAGAGCCATGGCTGCACCCGTCCTGCAAACAGTTGGCATGGTCCAAATTTGCACACGAACGCGGACATGAGTAGACAAGTCGGCCTCAATTGGTGCCCCCGCTCCCCCTACCTGCAGCCTAAAAGAGCACTGACACAGACGTTTGAAGGCGAGAGAACTCGTGCGACAGATTTTGTGTGTATACACACACGCATATTCTTCGAAGTATCAACAAATATTATTACCTAGGACACATTAGAAATAATTGTTAAAGTGCATGTCGCACCACCGCACATGAAACGCGCCTTTGTTTTTGATGTAAACAATCAACTTCCACCTGCGCCCCGAGATAGCGTTGGCTGCCGTGATCTTTGCGAGCGCTCTCTACCTTAGCAGGCCTTTTCAATGGAAAGAGAAGGGCAGACTTAGTGATGTCCTTGCCTCAGAAGCGCACCTTGAGGTGGTCACTCACAATTGCGGGTCCTCCCCCTCCCCCACCCCCCTTTGAAAAAGAGCTGTACGCAAGGCGCTCACGTACCCTGCTTTGTGTGAAAAACATTCTGTGTGCCGCCTCACTCGGCACTTATTGAAACCGAAACTGCGACTGTCTCCAAAAAATTAATCATCACATGCTGGAGCCCTCGAGATTTCAAGCAGCGTTGAGTGGGTCATTAGACTAAAAGAAAGGACGAGATGCACACTTCGACTTGAAGTATCTAATTGATGAAGATTTGGGAGCATTGAGTTTTTATTTTGAGTTATCAGACAACAACAACACAAAAACACTATCATTCCAAACTAATAACATCGGTAGTTCTGGTACGAAAAGTTTATTACACGGTGTTTCTTTTTAGCGCTTCTTCCGTTTCTCGTTGACTGTAATAGAAAACTAAAAAAAAACATTGCAGGCTGATCAGGCGCTAACTTCGCCCCGAGTTTGTGTTTGTCTGGGCACAGTAGGTTCAAAGGCATATACATCCACTCGTTAGTTTCATGTTCACCAGTGAACCTCTGTGTGAACGCGACATTAATGACCAGACTTTCAGAACAGTGGTTTACCAGTCCTAATAAAAATACGAGAGAAAATCACAGCGAGTAGGCATCCAGAAATAATTCTTTCTGTGACTATGATTTCGAAATGATGTACCCAAGATTCCATTTTCCGTCTGAAACGAAATAAAATATTTCAAATATAATCAGTAAGTCACCGTTAATTGCTTGATGGATTCAGAAGGTAGTTAATCTCGCTCACTTGTTGTTGTTGTTGTTGCCCCTTCGCACTGGCACATACCCACTATGGGGGATTGGCCATGAAATCTAGAAGTATCCTATATGAGATATATTAAAAGGTTTATCCTTAATGAAAAAACTAATGATGTAATAGAAAATAATAATTAACTAAAAAGGAATATTAAACTAAACAAATAATTGAAGATTGAATCAAGAAGAGAAAAGGTGAGGTAATACTACAGTGGAAGACAGAAATTTTGAGTAGACCAGACAATCGAGCTTATCTCACCCGGTCACAATCAAATGAATATGCAAATTTCATTCAAAATTAGACAAGTGTCTTCAGAAATATATTTAAGCAGGCATTATTATGACATGCGCTTTGATTCTCGAATGAAATTGCATACAGCATCGAATACGCTCCTGTGGCAATGTCCCAAGCTAAAGGCACCGAAACTTAGAACATTATCTGCAGTTAAATTTAAACCTACTGCTTGAAACGGAACAATTAAAAGTCTTTTCCTAATTAATGAATAGTTTTTACATGTTATAAAGTAATGCTCTATTGTTTCCGTTTCTTCACAGAATGGACACAGGGGGGATATCGCCAGACCAGCTCTGTGCAAGTAAAAGTTTAATGGAGGGACACGACATCGAAATTTGGTTAAAATAACTTCTAACTTTTTAGATTGACTCCACTGAGGTTTCCAGGGGTATGTTAGGTGCTGATAGTCCGTATATTTAGTAATATTTTCCATAATATCCGTATAAATAGCCCATTTTCTATATCTGATCGACACTATGTGTTCCGATTCTGGTAGTACCGAGATCACAGGGCCATCAAGTGTGGCTCGAGATAGTGAATCGGCTATTTCATTCAACCGTATGCCACAGTGTCCCGGGACCCAGACTAACTTCAGGAACTTCACATGAGGTGGAACTAATGTTTGTAATGTCGCTAGAGCTCTTGATTGTTCTGAAGCTGTGAGAGTAGTACACAGCGAAAGAGAATCAGTAATTATCATTGCACTCTCTTCGTTTGAAGGAAGTTTTCGTAGCGCTAAAATAATAGCCAGGAGCTCAGCTTCGAAAACCGGAGTGAAGTCTGGTAGTCTTACCGAGAATGACCAACCGAGGTAATCTGAGACGATTCCTACTGCTGCCTTTTCTTTATTCACAGAAGCGTCTGTGGCTATTATGTTCTTTATTTCCGCATGAGCTATGTAGTCTTCTAACCTGTCATTTAAGTAACTCGAAGATTGAAACTTAGATAGTGGGGGAAAAATTTCATCACATTCTATCGTAATATTGTGATTTAATGCTTTGGTTCCAATTACCGATCTGATATCCACCTTTATGCTTTCAAGTTTCTTTTGTACAAAAATAATCTGGGGAGTACGAAAGCGTGGCCAGTGAGCGAGGAAGAAGGCGTCGGGGTCACTAATAAAGGCATATGCAGACCGTCTCGCTGATAAGCCGTAAAATTTCAAGTATGTTTGTACTGTTAAGATACGGAATCGGCAAAGAATAGTTGGTATGCGAGCTTCCTGATATAGTACATTAATAGCGACATACCTGGGGAGTCGCAAACACAACCGTAACGCTTCTCGCTCTAATAGAACTAACGGTTTAATTTTGTACGTAGGGCCACCCGAAAATAATATACACCCAAATTCGATTATTGGGCGCATGTACATTTTATATATCATTAATAAGGTGTGTCTACGTAACCCATATTTTCTGTTGCTCAACCTTCGCAATAAGCCTGAAGCTCGTTGTGCCTTTGCCACGTTATAGTCTATGTGAGGGCTCCAGTTAAGTTTCTCGTTATAAATAATGCCCAAATATTTGATAGACTCTACTTGTGGAATCGGTTCCTGATTATAAAGTACTGAAATTTGAATAGAATCTGCTATAGGGAACACCAGGAGCGCACTTTTACTGATGTTTAGAGACAATGAAATTGAATGCAGCCAAATTTCAAGAGAATACATGTACTTTTGCAATTTTTGATGCAAAGAATAAATGTCACTGTCTGCAACGAAAAATGCAATGTCGTCTGCATAAATGTAGACAGTGATATCTCGTTCAATGGGAATTGAGCTCATCAACACATTGAATAACAGCGGAGATAGGACCGCCCCTTGAGGTACTCCACGTTGCTGTTTGAATTTAGATGAGTGACATCCATCCTTTGCACAATAAAATTCTCTCGATTTTAGAAACTCTGCTACCCAATCAACAATATATCGCGGAAAGTCACATTCGTGTAAAGAATTCAATAAAATTGAGTGCTCAACGCTATCATAAGCTTTAGCTATGTCTAGTGTTACTAGTACCGCGTATTGTCGTCTTTTTCGGGCAAGCTGTATTCGGCTCTCTAAGTCGGCATGAGCACACCAAATTGAGCATTCGCTACGAAAACCTATTTGAAATGGTTTCAATATTAGCTTGTCAGCCATCCAAACTTTTATTCTATTATTAAGAACTCTCTCTATAATTTTGATCAGGTGAGATGTTAGAGAGATTGGTCTGATGTTGTCAATGTTAAAACCTGACCCTTGTTTTTTTAATATGGGAATCACTCTAGCTATTTTCCAGTCATGTGGTATCCAGGCATTGCTTAAGGAATAGTTTATAAGGTTGAGGACGTCGCCGGGTGATATCTGGAATAAAATTTTAATCATAGGAACTGTTATACCGTCAGGACCAGGAGCCGAAGAGGGTAAGTTTCTAATTACGCTTGACATTTCGGACAATGTCACTTTTTCGTAGTCAGTCTTTATAGAGGACTTTTGCCAGTTGATTGTCAAAGTCGACGAAAATCTGTTAGCTAAACCTCTTCCGATTGCCTCTAACGAATTAGTCATTTCTTCCGTCGATAACCTGTCATAATCAGAGTTAGCTAGAAACGGCAGAATTTTGCGCGATCTCATATATCGGAATAACGCTTTCTTATTTCTAGGTTTGGAAAGAAAGTCGAAATGTTTTTTGTCATAGTCTTCTTTAGCTTTAGCCACGGTGCGCTTAAATGTAGCAGCAATAAACTTGTAATCTGCCCAATTTTTGGGGGACTGATTATGAATTAGCTGCTTCCAAGCCGCTTGTCGTCGTCTATGATCACGAGAGCACTCAGAATTCCACCACTGACTACAAGGCTTTCTCGTATCAGACTCAATAGAAAATTCTGCTTTTTTGAACGTTCTTTTAATTACCGCACTTAATTTCATGGCTTTATTTTCATCGTTGTCTTCAGTGGGGGTAGTCAAAGCAACTTCTAGGTCATTTTTAAATTTGGAATAATTGATAAAGGTTCGAGCTTGGGAGTAAGATGGAATAATGGGGCAAGAAATTTCAAACAGTACTGGTAAGTGGTCACTGTTGGTGGCGCAGTCTAGAGTAGTCCAAGATACGCTAGAAATACCCGAGCTTATAAAACTCAAATCTAAGGCAGAGCGGGATCGGTCTCGGATAAATGTGGGAGTTCTAGCGTTGAGGCATGATAAATTATGGTCTATAGACCAGTCCCACAAGCGTTGTCCACATTGATCAGTCCTAAAACCCCAACTAGTGTGGTGAGAATTAAAATCTCCAACCATAATTTTTTCTGTGCACCACGAACTAACAGCCATGTCTAAACATCGCGTGTCTTGTACACCCAGAGGAAAGTAAAGATTTACCAGAGAGAAGGGAGAGCATCCAGGCAAGGTGATGTCTAAAGCGAAAATTTCACATTCGGGGGATATACTTTTGTACGAAGTTTTGATCTTTGAACTAATTTTATTGTTGACAAAGAACGCTAAACCTCCACCTTTGGATGGGCGATCCAGGCGAAAAGACCGGAAATTAGGTAGGTAAAACGAATTATGTGCTGACAGCCACGTTTCTTGCAGTGCAATAATGTCTGGATTGAATTTACAAGATAAATACAATAAATCTGTACTAGCTGAATGAATAGATCGGCAGTTCCAATGAAGAATTTTGATAGAACCTATCATTTTGACAGAATTGTTTCGGCAACTACCTTATCTAAAATGCTGTCTTTAAGAAAATCGCTCTTCGATAGGTTCTCCTTCTGGTATTTTTTGTTTTTTGAATGTTTTGAAGAGCCAGTATTTTTGGAGACAGGGGATCGAGTGCGCTTTAGGGATTTGATGTCCATGTCCATATCATCATAATCCTGATCATCCTCTAGTATGTCTTCACCTATCCTCTGGTTGTCTGTACAAGAGGGCCCTGCAGCCTGTACCCCTGAAGGAGATGACTCTGCGTCTGCTTCACTTGGTGGGAGAGTTACGTTGTCTTGGGAAGTATCCTTCATATCTCTTGGTGTCCCATATATTTGCGTCAACTGAGTGGCTACAATATGAGATAAGGAGTCACAAAGGGTGGTGGCCAGGCGATCTATAGCTTTCTCCATCGCTTTTTCAATCATGTCTGCAATGGACACTGAAAGAGAAGCTTCTAAAGTTGCATTATGTCGGGCTGCAACACCAGCATATCCCTGGGTTCTTGCCTGAATTTCAGCGATGGCGTCTTTTCGTGAACAGCGTCTGCGATCAACAATTTCCATAATTTGAGTCTCCCGCGCTTTGGCTGAGCAATTAGCGTTATCTGCGCAGTGCTGCTCATGACAAAGACAACACTTTTCTTCAGTACAATTGCATTCATTTGCAGTATGTGCCTCACCACATTTTCGGCATCTGGGAGCTGACCTACATCCTTTTAAAGTGTGTCCATAGCGCCAACATTTCTGACACTGGAGGGGACGAGGTGACAGTTGTTCGACTCACTTGTCTTTCTCTCTTCGTTTTCCTTTATTGACCTTCTTTTCTTTTTCATTTATTATTTTGCAGGGAGAGACTTCCTAGTTGCCGACGACGTTATACCAGCAATAGGTAATTGTGCTTTTCTGACTGCCTATCTTGTCTCTGTGTTTTGTTTGTGAACTTCGAACGCGGGCCTACAAGAAGCTAAGACTGCAATAACAGCCAAACCCTTTATGCCAGCCGTCCGTTCAAATCCTCGGACGGTCGACTATCACAATGATCATCATCAAACGGGACGCGCCATCTTCTTACTCCTCTTCATCTTCTTCTTCGATCCCAGAACACAAGCGCCGATTTGCCCGGCTTGGCACTTGATAACTCTGCTGACCGAGAGAGAGAGAAAAAAAAAAGCAAGTGTGAAATTCTTGAGGAAAGGGTTGATGAATGATTATTTATAACGAGGCATGATTCGAACTAACATACCTACGATGCGAATGCGTGTATTGTAGCCACTATCCGCTATACAGGCACGCTATGCAGAGCAAAAAATAGTCTTGTATAGTTTACAATTGCAAGGGGGTGGGAAGGAGAAGTGAGAGTGAGGAAGAAAAGTTGTGAGGGAAGAGAGTAAATCAGAGTTTAATGGAAGAAATGAAGAGACAGAAAAATATCAAAGGAAAGAGATAGAAAGGTAGACAGAGAGAGAAAGAGAACGAAATATTTATATAGAGAGGAAAGTAAACGGACACCAAAAAGACAATGGAAAAATAAAGAGAATGGAGAAAAAAGAAAGAAAGAGAAAAATTAAGAGAAACAAAGAAGGCCGACAAGCCCAGCACTTTTTTCAAGTTTGGCGCCGCTATAGGGTGAAGGTGACGTAATGTTAAACGTATTTTTGAAAATAAGGATACGCTGTATTGAAATAGGCAATTCCAACAGTGGATGTTTATAAAAGTCTTGTGTGGAGGTTGAATTTGCTTAAAAACAATGAAACTGCAGAATTCTGGAAGTCAGAACTGCCTAGTTTCGCTCTTTTGTCTTTCGTTCATTAAAATACACACGTTTAGATAGTTTACACAACGAGACCTCTATTCTCAAATCATCTCTTTTTACGTCCCAAGACTGGCAAATACTGGCTACGGAAACAGAGACCGAGCTGACGCTGTGCGCTGTCGGCATCAGGCTGCGACACATGACGGTAAGTCGGTGCTACGACCTCGTTGACTTTTTTGTGATCATTCATAATGCGGAAAAAGTGGTACGAATACAAAGTTGAGAGTACGGTGAACAGTGCATGCGTTGCTCATTGAGCATGATTCAGGTTATACTGAGACCTTTATTGCTAAGGATACTATAATAGTATCGATGTGTCAAAACCAACTATATTTGCAGCACCTTGACACATGACAAACCAAGGGTCCATTGTTGTTCATTCGACCGAGCTGTCGGCTAGCCATCCCGATGCCCTTTCCTGATAATGCATGTATGTTATATAGACCCGACAGAGGAAAAGTAACCAAATAATGCTAGCTTATAGAAAAGCAACCTTGCAAATCTCGTATTGTAAGTGCACCTACCTACCTTGAATACTGTTTGATCCGGGAGAAGAACTCTGACTAAATCGCTAGACTTAAGGACAAATAGTATTTGAATCTTTTAGTTGCCTTGATGACTTCAGCCACTGTGGCAGCGGCAAATCTTAATCGTGGAATGAAACATAAAGCAAAGCTGGTACACCCTCTGGAAGGAAAATCAGCAAGCTAGGTTATATTGGGCTAGGTGAGTGTACTACTACTACTGCTACAACTACTACTACTACTACTACTACTACTACTAGTAGTAGTAGTGCTGCTGCCACTACTACTACTATTTCTTATAGTGCTACTACTACTACTACTCCTACTACTACTAATATTAGTACTACTACTGCTGCCACTACTACTGGTATACATACTACTACTGCTAGCACTACCACTATATATACTAGTACTACTACAACCACCACTGCTATTATTATTATTTTTATTATTGCTGCTACTGCTGCAGCAAATGGGTAAATCAGTTCTGCACCACGAGTGTCAATATCTTTCTTTTGGATGTTTTAAATGAGACAAGAAAGCTCATATTACATTAGAATTCTTGCGTATTGTTACCGCCCTCTGAAACAGAGCATTTATGTATTTGCCATTGCATTAAGTATCAAGAAAGCGGATTGATTGAATTAAAGCCGATAGACGACTTTTCCCTCCATACCATATATGTACGTACATCAACACTTTGCGCCAACCATTTCTCTGCTCTGCAATCTCCAACATCTTTTCGCAGCTGGTCGACCTTCTGAGGACGTCGCAAATCAGCGAAGACATTTTGGTTCGGCTGCTTGAGAATGAGGTTGCGATAGAGCCCATGGAGTGCTTCGTATTACCAAGGTATGGTGGTCGCTGTGTTATCTCTTCCCACGCTTCTGTCAAGCTCGAGCACCAACACAGAAACTTTTCGAGCCCACGACCTACAGAAACCACCTGTCCCTTCTCCAATATAGAAAGAACCACACCTTGCCTGATCGCTCACGATGCGCGATATGATGGTCAATCAGAGATAGGTCACCTGACGAAACAAAGTCGATCAGCTCACTACACGTCGGCGTCACATTTCACTTGATGCGACAGTCGAAGTTCACCGTCATGGAAGCCGGCAGAAACAACCGCATGTGCGCTAAATATTATTTTGTTTTTTCTATAAAATCAGTGAGAGGCCAAGCTCGTCCTTGAGGACCTGGAAGGCCAGCGAGAACTCGTCGCCAGGGCCGAGAGAGCAGTCGAAGGCAGAGGGTTCCTGGACTAGGGAAACCTCCCACCTTAGGGTGACACCGCGCCTTGCTCGGAACACTGTTTATAAATAAGCGTTCATTTCTCTCTCTTCTATAAAACCAGTCTCGCCAAAGTCAAATTTTTACTCGCCGAAAGTGATCTGTGGCGAATAAATGCACTGGAAGATATCAAAATGAGTCACGCCAAACAAAAAAGCTGTTTATATTGACTTTCTTTCAAGATATATAGACTGACGAAAACACAAAGTTTTTTTACAAGGTCTGCTATCGCCTGTATGACATTCTGAAGTGCACAGGAATGCAAGTCGCATGAGTTTACCCGATAACTGATTTAGGTACTACTTATGCCCTTGAAGGAAAAATTTGGCCCAAGGCCATCTCATATACTTTTTGTTGAAATACATACATATTGAACGCAAAAGTGCTCTCAAGAAATGGAATGATATCCTGGAAACTGCAGGCAGAAGGTATATGTAGTATCTCACATAATTTACGAAAATTACCAAAAAATTGGTGAATTTTCAGAAGAAATAAATTGTGCGGAGATTACAAATCCATCACTCAGCACCAAAAACATATCTTTTTGAATTCTGTCAACCGTATCCGTCCAAATATCTCAATCATACCAATAATAAACGGATTGATGACGTGTTCAAATTTCAGCAGGGTTTTTGCTTAAGTCCTGCCCCGCCGCGATGGTCTGGTGGCTAAGATACTCGGCTTCTGATCCGCAGGTCGCGGGGTCAAATCCCGGCTGCGGCGGCTAAATTTTCAATGCAGGCGAGAATGCAGAGTCCCGTGTGCTCAGATTTGGGTGTACGTTAAAGAACCCCAGGTGGTCAAAATTTCCGGAGCCTTCCACTACGGCGTCTCTCATAATTATATGCTGGTTTTAGGACGTTAAACCCCCCATATCAATCAAATCAATCATTGCTTAAGTCCTGTACGGCCATATTAGCGGTGAATTTCAGAGCAGAGTATGGTAGATAATATTGCCCCTTAGATGTACTATATTAGGTAGAGTTTGCAGAATTATCTTTTACATATACAGAGCAAAATCTGCATAAATTGTTTCAGTAGATGTCGCTGTATTCTACAACTTTATTGAAAACTGACGGCATAAATAAGAAAAAGTTACGAGCTGTTCCACATTGTGTGAGTGGACGACTAGTGAAGCTGCGTAGATCACTCGCAACAGAAGTGACATATTATTTTGATGAAAAGTGTAGAAGGGCACAATGTTTTTCTTTAGCGTATGTTTTGTTGAAGACTAACCAACTCGATTTGCGGCCCAGATGCGCCGCGCGCAGCTTATTTATGTTTCATAAACGTATTTATACATGTATTTCTTTTGTCTGTTTCTTCTGTTTATTTTCATTGTACTGGTGGAAATTAGTGGAATTGTTCTATGGCACATACATGCTAAGGGTTTTTTTGTTGTGTTGTTAACAAGTAGCTTTTCGCTGAGTTGTGAATCCCCTATACTTGCGTGCTTCGCTGTGCAAGTTCACTTGCTCTACAGTCACTTCATTTTAGCTTTTTTTTTTGGCAAATGCCACACACCTCATCAGAATGGATGTCCCCGTGGGCTTGTTTTACGAGCATCCCATAATTTTCAAATGACAAGTGTTTTTCTCGTCTCTCCGCGTTCGCTATGCGGAAAGGCCTTGGATCGTGCCCGCCAACTCAGCACTTAGCAGTGAAATTCTCAGCCACTCAGTGCTGTCGTTACTCCACGTATAGAGCATAAGGAAGTACAAGCCATCGTGCAAGATTGAAGCGACCTGTACGAAGCGCTACAATTTACACAAACAACTATGGCAGCTGAAGTAAGTCAACGTACGGTAATGCATTCCGCTGTATATAAGCTCAATCGTCAGGGTCCGAATGAAATCATGAAATATGCGGCTGGAGCTCTCGCGTACTCCCAGGAAAGAAAGGTTTTCCATCTTATGAGGAGTGCTAATTTTAAACAACAAAGAATTTTAATTATTTAACTGTGACAGACAGCGTAATTGTTTTCCATGAGCTAGACCATTCGAAGCGGGGAATATCTATTGCACTAAAAAAATGACAAACACAATTGACTAGTTATAGAAATTTGCTAATTGTCTTTTAACGCAGTTCTTTCAGTGTGCATATTACAATTTACGAGTTACCGGTTTAGTTTGTTTTATTTGTTCTTTTTACAGTATGAAGATTGCACTGGCCACAGCAGTGTCCTTCAAACTTTTCTCCGACTTGTTACAGTATGAAGATTGCACTGGCCACAGCAGTGTCCTTCAAACTTTTCTCTGACTGTCCATTCAGAAGCTTTAAGGACCTGAAGAAGTTCTGGAAGAACACCGTAAGTGCGCTATAATGCGCTGCATTGACTTTACTCCTCCGATGACCACACACATTCCGTGCATGTACTCGCGTTATGAAAACAAATATCGAATGTAGTAACGGACCATTCGCGTAAGATAAAAAAGAAATGCAAGTTCAGAGTATACGTGGTGCTAAAGCTATTTCTTTGTTAGAAATGCTGCCTCCTCCCCCCTTACACACCCTTCCGCCTCCACCCGACTTTGGAGAGCAGTCACCACCCACGGCTCATCGGCAAATAAACAGCTGAGCTGAAGTTTCCTCTCAACTGAGCAGTCTAGTGATTCTGCCACGGATAATACGTTATCCCGTACGTCTATAGAGAGGTTCGCCTTCCGTGAACAAGGAGACGTCAAGGAGGCGTCAATTTCACAAGGAGACGTCAATAAAGCTGAAGGACATTTAAAAGAAAGTTACCGACATTAAAAGGCGGCTCAGTAAGTGGAAGGCAAACTAAGCGCAATGGACAACCTGTGTCAAGATGTCGTTCAAGAATCCCAGGTACAGCTGCAGACCATTAAGACCAAACAATCAGAACAAACCGAATTTGTAGTCGACGACTTAAAAAACCGAATGCGAAGAAACAACCTGATTTTCAAGGCCATTCCCGAGGAACCAGATGAAAAATGGGCAGATACGGAACGTTTGATTACAAAATTCGTGTCCGCTCATTTAGGCATTCAGGCAGGAGAAATCGAGTGAGCGCACAGAGTAGGCCGGCCCAAACCAGAACAAAGTCGCCCAATTGTGATAAAATTCCTGAACTACAGAGATAAAAACAACATTCTAAGGAACGCTTCTAAGCTAAAGAAGTTAAAAGAACCTCGCGTATGGATTGAGGAAGACTTCTCGCGACGATTACAAGTTGTCAGAAAAAAACTGTAAGACTTCACTCGGGAGAACCGCACCCAAGATCAGAAATACAGGGTTGTCTTTGATAAACTGCTTCTCGGAAACAAGTGTTATTCATTCGACTCAGCAAAAAATGAGATAGTCTGTCTTCCGAGGAACGAAGAATCTTCGTAAAGCATGCCACCTTCACACAGAGGGGCTAATCCAGAAGGGGAAGATGATACTATTGGTGACTGACATGAAACCGTTAAGGCAGCAAAGAATTTATCAATTTTAGTGTGCGATTTTCGTAGTATGCTCCCAAAGCAAGATCAGTTATGTGCATTTGTAGAATCTTGTTCGGCAGACATTGTTCTGGGCACAAAGACATGGTTGACTCCCGACAATAAAAATACCGAACTGTCACTCTCTAAAGCATTTACGATATTCAGGAGAGACCGAGTGGCCGCACGCGGTGGTGGAGTGGTAGTGGCCGTAAAAAATACGTTTCGTGCACGCGTTGTTCCGATATAGAAATTCTGTGGATTCTGATTGAAATGTGCCCTTCTGTAACTTGTGCCGTCGGGGTGTGTTACCGCCCACCCGATTACACTCAAGAATTCGTGGAGAATGATTCTTTAGGTGCTATCCAGGACAAATACCCAGCATCACCAATTATTCTAGGTGCTGATTTTAATTACCCTGCGGTTGATTGGCAATCCTGCACACCCCTGGGCGGTATAAGAAATAACGATTGCAAGGAATTTTTAGATGTGCTTTCTTTATTTGATTTGCAACAAATAGTTTGTGAATGCACACGTGGTGATGCCATTTTGGATCTGGTATTAACTACAGAGCCGGGAAAAATGACTGTCTGTGTTTTGGAATCTATTAGTGGTCATAATGTTCTCCACTGTGAATACGCATTAAAAAATAACAAACCTGGGTAGCCAAAGAAAACTATCTACAGTTACGCACGCGCAAATGTTGATCTTATCCTCCAAGAGTTGTCATCTTTTTGCGTTGAATTTTTGTGCACAATGCGTAACCGCAATGTTAATGATAACTGAATCTGTATCAAAAACAAACTAGTCGAACTGAAGCATAAGCACATCCCCAAGGTCGAAATCGTTTCATCAGCTCAAAGTCCATGGTCCACGTCACACGTAAAAAGAGCAATAAATAAGAAGAAACGCTCGTACTCAAAAGCCAAGTCTTCTAACTCGGATGATGATTGGGAACGCTATCGCGAAGCATAAAAAAACTGCAATTCTTTAATTCAAGATTCCAAAGAATAATTCTATAATAATGATATTGTCAGCATGTTAAAAAATAATAAAAAAAATTCTGGAATATAATCAATCCCAAACGGAACTCACAAATGAGTATAGATATAATCAAAGAAGGCGAATTACTTTCACCATCCGAGGTTGCGACCGAACTTAACTCTTTTTTTTAGCTCTGTTTTCACCGATGAAAGCCCCCTACCACTTGAACTTCAACCTGCTTCTAATTTGACTTTTATGAGTGGCATTACCATCACACCAGAAGGAATTGAATGTGCCATTGATCGACTTTCGAATAATTCCGCCCCAGGACCCGATGCCATTTGTCTAAAACTGCTCAAAATGACTAAAACAACTATAGCGTGTATCTTAGCCGCCATTTTTCAACAGTCACTCGACACCGGTATCATACCGGATGACTGGAAAATCGCACGCGTCGTTCCCGTAGATCACACTTTCAAAGTCTTCCTCTTGTTTGCCCGTACTAGGCGTCTTCGTCAATCCCCGTTGTTCTTGGCCATCTTTCATTGGAATCTATTACCAGAAGATATTGCCACAATTCATAATCACGATTCGTTTGTAAGCCACTTGAAGCGATTTTTATTATCAAAGCCATGAACCATCTACTATGTGCGCTTGCTTTGTATTTCTTTTCCATTTATTTTTGTTTGTTTGTTTGCTTTTCTACCGTTTTCTGTTACATGCCCACTCTTGACTGTGTTTGCTCTTGAATGGAAATGTACTCAACACATTGTTCCCCCCCCCCTCCCTATGTAATGCCCTTTGGGGCCTTTAGGGTATCTGAATAAAAAAAAGCACAATTAGCGGTATTGGTTGATTCCGTTGCAAGCACACTGTGTGTGTGGTGCGTTTTCGTCTTGAATTCCCGAAATTGCAGTGGGCGCCACTCAGTAGGGGCTCTATAGGGTCACACCATTATGTTTTGTTCTAAATCCGTCGTGCCTGATATCAAGTTTACATCACCGGCGAAGCAGGCACGAGCGGGACTCGCAATGCATTGTGAAAATGCCGAACAAGCGCGTTTCCTGCAGGCAGAAAGTTATGTTTTCTTCCTTCAAAAGTGAATGGCATTAAGCTATCTGCTCTGTCTCCGCGGCTGTTGCTTTTCGATGAGCGCGTGGTCAAATATTCCGGGAGTGTCTGTAACACCCTGTCGACCTTGGCAGTTCTTTCACAAATACATAAGTAAATAAATGAGTCAATAATTTTTTTACGTCTTCAAGTAATCTCCGCCCTGCTTGTCATGCGGTGCCTTGCAATGAATAAGGTGGCTGGCAAAGAGGCGTTAAAAGAAAAAAAAGGGTGTTTGCACAACAAAAATCAGCTTGCGAAAAAGTCCCGTTATTGCACACAAGAAGTGTCGACAGCATTACATGACTATCATTCAATGTAGTTATTGTACGTAAATCATTTTTTTTTTGAGCTGCCAGGAATGACACAGACTAGAGAACCTACACTCTAAAAACTGCGGACGGTATCTCAGGAGTAAAAAGGTCAAGCTACTGTTCAGAGCGTTCTTCTGGTCTAGCAAAACATCAGATCGAGGGAAATTCATTTTCAC
This sequence comes from Rhipicephalus microplus, assembly GCF_043290135.1. Taxonomy (NCBI): domain Eukaryota; kingdom Metazoa; phylum Arthropoda; class Arachnida; order Ixodida; family Ixodidae; genus Rhipicephalus; species Rhipicephalus microplus. Next base: position 143,746,928 of record NC_134710.1, on the reverse strand, counting down.
TCTGCACGAAATGAGAGAGTGAAACTTTTTTTTACTCTACCTATCTCTGAGAGAGTGCAGTATTCATATACTATTCAGGCATGAGATAGTAAAACGTGGCTATACTCTTGATCTGAATTACATAAAGATGCCTCGGCACACCGCGAGTGATTATCACTACCTAATAAGCACACATACGCAGTAAAACGTACTGCGTTTGTTTGTTGAGGCGTTAAAGGCGATTAACGAAAAGAACATTGTTTTCAGCGCATCACTGTGAACTTCATCTCCGAGGAAAGCACTGAACTCCTAATAACTCCATTTTTAGCTTCGGATCTGTGTAGTGAAACAAGCAAATACAATCTTATTAAATCGGTCACGATTTGAATTCGCGCTTGTTTAGTATTTTTGCAATGTATTCCGAGTCCCGCACGTGCCTGCTTCGCCGGTTATGTAAACTTGATGTCAGTTACGATGGATGACAGTCTGGTTATATTAAAATTGTGGGCGCAGTCACTGACCATTCTTTATCAATTAGACGTGTCATCATTATTTGTTCAATCTCCTCATCTGTAGATACCATTATCAGTGGGTGACTGCTCGAGCTCGTCCTGTTGGCGCCTTCAGCAAAAGCGAGATATGTGACCCCTATAGCCGCAATATTAACAGATGGACAGAGAAGGACGCGGCATGGTGTAATATGGCTGTGGACGCATTGGTGGTGACACTGACGCCACAGGTACACGGCCACCTGGTGTATCTGTTGGGATAGTGGTGGGTGCTGAGAGCGCCGAAACTTCGGCGTGCGTTAGTACCTGAAGAGGTCTGGATTTGGTGGAACAAGGTAGATGTGACGCAGACGCAATGGCCCGCAACTATAGGCTGTAGCTGAGGGTAAAGTAGATGGTGGGGCGCAGGAAGAGCAGCGCCCATGAAGCACCTCACGAACGATGTCGCAGACCGGGGAACAGATGTCTAGGTCCGCAGGAATAAGAATGTCCGAGGCATCATATCAGAGACGAAGAGGCTGAAGTTTGTCTAGACTATGGAAAACCATGTTGACATCTTGAGCCGTGGTAGGATTTTTCGATGAAATAGCGTTGAAAGCGACAGTATTTATGCCTTTGATAATATGGCGTATTTGGTCGTTTTGAGGCACAGATGAGTTTACACGCTTGCACTAAGCAAGAACATTCTCAGTGAACGAGGTGTATGATTCAGCCACCAGTTGAATGCCTTCAGCAAGCTTCTTCGTTGCTGCCTCCGCACGAACACTGAGGGAACCAAGAATCCGACGAAACTGCCGTGCGAATGTGTCCCAGTCGGGAAGATGTTGGAGGTTGTTCCAAAACCAGGCTTTGGCAACTTCAGCCAGGCAGACATGGACCGTACGTGATTTGTGTAGAGTATCCCACCTGTTGAACTAGCTGACGAGGTCATAGGTGTGTAGCCATTTTCAACGTGATCCCCTTTAAGACCCGAAAACACTGGCGAATCCCGTTGGTGGCTGTGTATTGCCAGAGTCGACGGTGGAGGTAGCACTGGGCCAGCGGTTTCGGATGACCCAGGATTGTCTTGCACTGCCATGGCAGGTGGTAATAGACGACGACCCGAGCGGAGCTCCATTGATAACGTGCGAGAGGACTTGGGGATCGAGAGGCACCATCCACTATATATGAGGAATGGCTTTATTTGAGAAGAGCTCGAGCTGGCACACACTGATGATGGTATCTACAGATAAGGAAATTATACAAATGATGAAGATACGTCCCATTGATAAAGAAGGGTCAGTGACTGCGCTCACAATATTCATGTTTAACGCTACGACCATTGAAGACGGACATGCTGTCGTAAGCCTAATGCACGGTATATGGCTACAGTTGCAGTGGCTTTAGTGGTTGAAGGGGAATAGGTACGTGACGAAAAATGGCTGAAAATAAGTCCAAAGATGTGAAAAAGAGAACTCAATTGTTTAATGCACACTTCATGAGCGCAATGTTTCTAACACAGAAATTACTTAGCACTTAGCGAGTCACTGGAAATGTCGTTCATATAATCCTCTGCGCTAATCTTCTTTTTCTACAGTGAAAACGTGTCGCACAGACGTTCCAATCTCACGAAGCACAAAACAAATCCAATAAACATGTTACCTACTGTCCGGCTGCTTTTGATAACTGTGGAGACACTCAACTCTGCACTTTTTAACAAGAAAATGCAAACATATCACAAACATTACCTATAACAAGAAAAATACATTGTGGTTACCGTGTCAGGCTCGCAATGTGAAGTTGTCTAGAGCTCGATGGTTCGAATCCTGCTTAGTTTTTTTTACCTTTTCTTTTTTTGCTGTGGTGCTCGTCTTTAGCCATCCTGACCATCCGACGCGCGAGGAAGTCAGCCATCAATATTGAAAAGCCCAATTTCTGTTATCTTTTTTTCGTGAGTTGTACTGCTACTCTCTTCGGTGGGTCATGCTACTCTGGTTCGAGCAGCGTTATGTTTATTTTTATTTATTTATTTATTTCAACATACTGCAGCCCCGCAGGGCTATCGCAGGAGTAGGCAAATACATACATAGAAAAGCATAAAAAGTGCGCTGTACATCAATGATTAGTAATATACAATAAATATTCATCCAGTTATAAATATCCAACGTAACCAGGCAAAGAATTCCACAATTCAATAGAATGAACAAAAAAACTATAATTAAACGCCATCGTACGATGAGCAAAGGTAGAAATGTTTAGCTCATGGTAATTTCGGGTGGTCGTTGGTCTAGCGTGTGCTATATATTTGCTTATTGCTCTCCTGAGGGGTTTTGTTTTGACCCGTTCTGGGGGAATCAGTGTACTTTGCCTCAACAACAGGTGATTTACACTGGAAAAGAGGGCGAAATATGGGACAAGAAAGTACTCTCCCAAAAAGAGTGCCCGGCACTCTCTTAGTTTTTATAGTCTGTGGCACTTTATTACGAAATGAAACAACATCAGCTAACCCCCCCCCCCCCCTTGTTGTAGCCTTATACTAAAAAAAAAACAAAATTCACTCCTTTTGCCAGCTGCCTTGAGTAGATGGCCACTGCGAAAATAATGGGCAAGTAGCGATTTTTCAACCCACGGGAACACTCTTGAGCAATTCTGAAAAACTCGAGGTGTCGTTCGACGCAATAATGCCTTGCTGAGTGCGTACGCGTCTTTTTGGCATCGCTACTTTGTGACGTCGTTGTGACGTCGCATGAGAGGTATAGGGATACGCGAAAAGTTTATTGATTTCTCACATGATTCGCAGACCTTCGTAGTTTAAAGCATCCTGTTCAATACGTTTTCTCTAAAATGATACCAACTGAATTGACTCTTCTTACTCAGATGAAGCTTTTATCAGATGAAGCTTATATAGATGAAGCTTATACCGACGTATTCCTCGTCTGCTGAATTCAACAATCAAAATATTAAGCTCGCGCAGTCGCGAAAGCGCATGGTTGGAGTAGCGTGTGAAGTACTATACCTCTCCCGTATTACGTGATATTTTGATTAAGCACAATATCATGCAAGTTACTTTCATGTAGCCTGGCAATTAATGCCGGAAACACTAACTCGGGCTAGCTCGTCATAACATCGAAGCGCCGGAAACACTAGCCGGACAAAAAAGCAAAGGCAACGTACAGGCGCTAACCGAAAGACTGCGGCAAGTGAAACAATCTCATGTTGGCAATGTACAACAAATTCTTCAGCTCTTGCTGTTTGCATTGCCGAGCGCAATTGACAGCGGACAGATAGAAAATTATTTCAGCATGTTGCAAGCAGCGAAGATGTGCCCACTTAAGTAGTTACCAAAGTGGATCAGTCAACGGTGGCTTTAGAAGCTGTGGATTCCAAGCACACAAATGCGTGGAAAGCTGTCAGCGTGCTTCAAAGGTGACAAGTGGTAAACGGTGCTTGTTTTTTCTAGTTGGGGACCTTATAGCAGCAAATAAACCCTGGAAAGCATACTGCAACGATCCCTAACAAGCAAATACGTGGTACAAGTAGCGAATTAATGCATTACACAAACAGCTGCCTAATATCAATTGTGGTGTTGGTCCTTGTAAAGCGTGAATTGTGGTATAGTATATGCTTTATAGGGTTCTAATGAAATTGGCATATGCATTCGTATTCAGTTACGTGCATAGGGGTGTTCACCATGGCTTCTACAAATTTGTGAACGCCTTAGCCTGCTTTCTAGCACGCTTCCGTTCTTTTTCCGTGCACCTCTTTACCGAAATCTGCGTGCTTTTATCCCCTCGTCTGCGTTTTTTATTCGTATCGCATAGTTTTCGTCCTCTTAGTGCGTACTTAGCGTCTTTCAGTGAGTTTCCATGCTTTCGCTGTGTAGAATAACTCAGCCATATATTTATTGCTGATCACCCGTCTCTGATAAAAACTGGGCAGATGCAACATAAAACACAGATGGGGTTCTTCACGCAAGTGTAAACTCTTCTCTGAAGTATCTTTTTATTAAGTTACAGGAAAACTTACAGCTTACAGATCATTCCTTATCGCAACAGTTTGTTCTGTGTAGGATCACACGCCTATTAACTCCGATCTACTGGTGCAGTACGGCTACCGCCTCCCGTGCAAGACCGAGCCAAGGATGACATTCGTGAAGGTACGGTTCCAAACGAGAAACGACCGCTACTACGTGTACCCGATCCTGTGCGTGCGTCCCACGGAGGCGCAGCCCTTGGCGCCCATCAATCCTGATCCCATCATTGGCTCTTTCCTGCAATGTGTCAAGCTCAGGATGGGCCAGCTGCTCGGCGAGCCGTTCTCCATGGTGTCGCGTAGCCCAGCGTTCCCCAACCCGCAGCTGCACTGGACGGCCAAGGACACCCGGGTGGGTATTCACCAGACTCGCAAGCCCAGAACGGTGTAAACGTTATGTGCGATGTGAGCAGTGTCGCATAGAGTTTTTTTGTCAAGCCGCTACTGTATATCAGAGCAAATGTACCGCATGCATAGCAGTGTAAGAGCTGCGGACTGATAGTATATATATATATATATATATATATATATATATATATATATATATATATATATATATATATATATATATATATATGCAGACACTGCGGAATCAGGGCGTAGATGAAGTATATATAAACATTTTGGAAGAAATCTACAGGGGATCAACTGCTACCATAGTGCTTCATAAAGAAAGCAACAGAATACCAATCAAGAAGGGTGTAAGGCAGGGGTACACGCTTTCCCCAATGCTATTTACGGCGTGCTTACAGGAGGTTTTCAGAAGCCTAGAATGGGAACAGTTAGGGATAAGAGTTAATGGAGAATACTTTAGTAACCTGCGCTTCGCCGATGACATTGCATTGCTGAGTAACTCAGAGGACGAATTGCAACTCATGATTACGGAGTTAGACAAGGAGAGCAGAAAGGTGGGTCTTAAAATTAATCTGCAGAAAACGAAAGTAACGTACAACAACCTCGGAAAGGAGCAGCGCTTCGAAATAGGTAATAGTGCCCTTGAAGTTGTAAAAGACTATGTCTACTTAGGGCAGGTAATAACCGCGGAGCCGAACCATGAGATTGAAGTAACTAGAAGAATAAGAATGGGGTGGAGCACATTCGGCAAGCACTCTCAAATTATGACAGGTAGACTGCCACTATCCCTCAAGAGGAAGGTATATAGCAGCTGTATCTTGCCGGTACTTAGCTACGGAGCAGAAACCTGGAGACTTACAAAGAGGGTTCAGCTTAAACTGAGGACGACGCAGCGAGCAATGGAAAGAAAAATGGTAGGTGTAACCTTAAGAGACAAGAAGAGAGCAGAGTGGATTAGGGGACAAACGGGGGTTAAGGATATCATAGTTGAAATAAAGAAGAGGAAATGGACATGGGCCGGGCATGTAGCGCGTAGACAGGATAACCGCTGGTCATTAAGGGTAAGTAACTGGATTCCCAGAGAAGGGAAGCGGGTTAGGAGAAGACAGAAGGTTAGGTGGGCAGATGAGATTAAGAAGTTTGCGGGTATATATTAGCAGCAGCAAGCACAGGACCGGGTTAACTGGCGGAACATGGGAGAGGCCTTTGTTTTGCAGTGGACGTAGTCAAGCTGATGATGATGATAATATATATATATATATATATATATATATATATATATATATATATATATATATATATATATATATATATATATATATATATATATATATATATATATATATATTGTACCGGTGCACATCGGCGCTAGCTCTGCGCCAGTGAGAGAAAAGACGACGAAGTTCGTGTGTCGCGCTCTCGGCCTCCTGTTTTCTGTGCTGCAGCTGTCTTGCTTGCCCTGGTGAGTTTCTTGCTGAAACTCCTCCGAAGAACACGCTTGTTACATTTGATGGAGGTGCTGGGTAAGGAGCGGCGTCCTCAGCAATTCCGGGGGCAGATGGTAAAGTACGATTGCGGAGCTAAAGGATGAAAAGGGGGACGCCTGAACGCCCGACTGGATGCCTGGCTCGCTGGGATTTACGATTACAGGAGTATGATATGCGTGTGATTTATCGCTCTGGACGAAAACACTCCTACGCTGAGGCCCTATCTCGATCACCACTGCCTTCCGACACTGCCGGCTCACAGGCTTACACATGTTATTCATCATCTCTGACCATCACCCTCAAGCCGGAAGAACAGCACAAAGATCTCTGGATCGCTTCCCTGCTTGACATTTTGTCTCAACAGGCCCCAAGCTCCTACTCACGCACCCTACTTTGTCAAGTCGAACACTTCGTGAAGGCTTGCTGTATTGTCGCAATTACCTGACCGACGGCCGCAGGTGGCTCCTCGTGATCCCCCGTAATTTGTACGCGGACTTTTGCAGTGCCTTCCACGAAGACCCTCAGTGCGATCACGCTGGCTCGTTCAAGACATACTGGCGTCTTCGCCTGAGGTACTACTGGCGAGGAATGTATCGATACGTTCGCCGGTACGTTCAGTCGTGCCCTGCGTGCCAACGTCGCAAGGTTCCTTCTCACAGCACCGCTGGTCCTCTACAGCCATTGCCATGCCCTGCCCGACCATTCGACCGCGTCGGAGTCGATCTCTTCGGTCCACTCCCGACCACTATTGATGGCAACCGCTGGATAATAGTCACCATCGACCAACTCACGCGGTACGCAGAAACATCTGCGCTACCAGCCGCCACTGCGAAAGACGTCGCGTGGTTCCTTCTTCGTCATCTCATTCTGCCCTATGGGGCCCCACATGAATTGCTTAGTGACCGTGGTCGCGCCTGCCTCTCAAATGCTCTGCTCAAAGAATGCCGCATTGTACACTGCCCCGCTTCCGCATACCATCCTCGGACTAAACGCATGACGCAACGCTTCAATCGCACCCTTGCCGACATGGTGGCGATGTACATGAGGGAAGACCACACAAACTGGGACCGTGTACTTCCTTTCGTCAGCTACGCTTACGATTCTGCATCCCAAACTACCACTGGCTTCTCTCCCTTCTTTTTCCTGTATAGACGTGAACCTTCATGTTCTATTGACACCATGCTGCCGTATCAACCGGCGGTTTCTGAGGGCAAACCCATCTCTCAAGCTGCTGCTTACGCTGAAGAATGCCGTAAACTGGCTCACTCGTACACCACGCAAGATCAGTCGCGCCAAAATTCCGTCATTACATAGCTGCGTTTGATGCCCATCTTCCCAGTAAAGCTGGTTTGGCTTTGTGTTCCGTCCACAACTGTCGGACTTTCCACTAAGCTTTTGTCACGGTACTATGGTCCTTACCGCATACTGGAGCAGACATCTCCCGTAAACTACGTCGTCAAGCCAGTCAACCCATCGCCTGATCATCGCTGCCGAGGCCACGAAGCAGTTCAAGTCACACGACTTGAACCCTGCTACGACCTACCTATAGCGTCATTTCCTTAAGTCACCGTCACCAGGATGGCTCTTCTTTGTGCGGGGAGGAAATTGTACCGGTGCACATCGGCGCTAGCTCTGTGCCAGGGAGAGAAAAGATGACGAAGTTTGTGTGTCACGCTCTCGGCCTCCTGTTTTCTGTGCTGCACTGTCTTGCTTGCCCTCGCGAGATATATATATATACAGTCGATACCGGATATACCGAACCCGTATATATCGAATTATTGTATATATCGAACAGTCTAAACATCCCCTTGAAAATTACATGCAAAAGTATAGCGCTGTTGTACGCGTGTATCGAACTCCCGGTCACCGCCACATGCGATATGTCGAACACTCCCGCGCGTCAAGCGCCTCTGCAAGTGCGCTTCGCCCCTCCTCCTGGGAAGGTTCCGGCGACGAGTTCTCGTGCGCGCTCCCGCGCTCGGTAAGAGAGAGGCTCCGTCTCGTCGCTAGAGTGACCTTGGACGCCTCAGCTACAGTGTGGCAGACAGAAATTAGGTGCCTTCTTCCTTTTCCTCATGAATAGAGTGCCTCGATGCGCGCGCCCCCGCTTAGAGTGGTGTCAGCTTTTGCAAGGGCAGATGCCGCCGCCTCGGCTTCGGCGCCAGCGCGACCGCCATTTTGGCGCCTCCGGCCGGTAGTTCGTGCTTGGCGTGTGAGGTGTTGTTGGGCAGTGTTCATTCCCTTACAGTTTTATGCACCCATCTCCGCATCACCATGCCCGGCTGCTGCGTGCCGCAGTGCTCGAATCACTCGAGAAACGGATGGAAGTTGTACCGGTTTCCAAGAGACCCAAAAAGAAGGCTTCTTTGGACCGTTAAAATCAAACAAGACAAGTGGCAACCGACTAATACGTCGCACGTATGCAGCGTAAGTAAACATTTTTTTTTTTAGTGCGTCGTATTCTGACTGGTCAGCATTATTTAGGGCGCCGTTGTTTTTTATTTAGGTGCGCAATGTAAACGCAGGACAGCCAAACGTCGTGCAGGGTACTGTGCGGCGTGCTCATGTTAAAAGATCACGCTTTAAGAAAATGCGTCAAGTACGGGGGCTTCGGAAGCCCCCGTGTCGATAACATTTCATGCTGGTTCAAGGGCCTCGAGTGTGCTACTACATTCATAGGAATTGCGACTAGTTCCAGTGCCCTTGCACGGGAAAGTGTTGCCTTGGCAGCAGCGTTGTGAAATCCTTCCCACCCCCTACCCGAGGCTGTTAATTTCGTGCACTGCGCTTCGCAGCTATTTTGCTCGCGAGACCGGCTGCCGCTGTCGTGACCGTCCGCCTCGCAGCCCGAAGACAGACTTCGTGAAATTGCCGTACTCGCTCGCCAACTCGCCCCGACAGCGTACGCGTCGACCGGGTGCTGGCGGAGTTGAGCTGAACGAAAAGTGGGGACGCAGGAGTGTAGTTAAACAGATGAGAATTTAGAAAGTGGAGGAGGGAGAAAATTATATGCAAGGGCAGAAAACGGGGAGTGAGTTCAGGCCGCGTGCCGGCGAGCGAGTACGGAAATCTGACGGCGCCTGACTGCTGCCGAACTTCAAGAGTACGGCACGTAGAGTTCACGTAATTCACATAAGAGGAAATTGGACGTGAAATGCGCGCATATGGCCTCGCAGGGAATTAACATAGGCTCGGGTGCGTGGTAGGGGGATTTCACAACGCTTACGAGGCCTGCCCATGTTTATTCGTGCACGCGTTGGCACTGATCGGTCGAAATTTGAACGCCTCTTGTGAAATCAAGCCGTTTGAACATAAACATGCTGTTCCTGCGAAAAACTCGTAATATTACGAGGCCGGACTTCTGCCCGTCTTGTGTGTATCGTCGTATGTATACTTGGGAATCAGGAACACTTCAGTGACGAACAAAACAAGCGCTGTTACGGAGTGTTGTCATTTTTACCTGACAAATAAATTCGATTGCATTGGGAACTTGGAGGCTTGGGTACAAAGCTTTCGATAGAACGAAATCTGTAACGCTCGCTATAAAATGAGACCTGGTCCTTTGTCGGCACAATAGACTAATATTTTATTCACATGAATTCAGGAATCCTTACAGATTTTCAGTGCGAAAATTGAAAGGGTTATTATAACAGCAGGCTGGGTCTATGATCGCGCTCACTGAAGTGGCTTACGTGAAAGCGCGCGTGAGCTCAATTAGTTTCCTTCTTTTTGTGCTTCAAAGTTTCTGCTAGTTCCTGCTGCGAATCATACTGAATGCATACATGAAATCTTGTTTATTGACAGTGACAGACATTCGTTTTTCTTCTGCCAGTGTGTTAATTTCCAATTCTGGTTTTATTTGCAGGCTCACTTTGAAGAGAACAACTATGAGCAACATCGTGCGGATGGCTGGAAGAAGTTGAAACCAAATGCCGTCCCAACTTTGTTCACATTCAAACGTAAGATTGAACTTTTTTCTTGCATTACATAAAGCAGCACCAGTTGCAAGTACTCTATGTACCTGGGATTTCTACGAAGCTAACACCTAATAGGTCCTCATATGCTGCGTCCACATTAGTGCATAAATTCTGGAAATGCAGTCACGGACAAAGCTAGGAAATGCGAACACAAAAATGTGAACCAGACCACGCAAAATCGAAAAATACTGCTAATATTAGACGGTCAAATAATGGCACGCTATTAGTGCGTTTGGAAAGCTACATTTCCCAACTTTGTTTTTGTGAATACGTTGCACCACTTTGACTTGCATGTAAAAAAAAATTGCGATACTTGAGTGTTGTGGTTTATATTTCTTGTTTGCATTTTTTGGTCATGACTGTATATACGTCTGGATTTCAGTGTTTACAGGCATGACCCACTGCACAACAGTTTTCCGCTACTTAGCACACGGTCGTGTACTGCTAGGATGTCAGGTGCAGTGGCTATGTTATTTACAAAGGGGGAAAACGGAAACCATTATGTATACGAGATCCACGATGCACGAGCCCCCACTACAGTGCGCCTCATTACCTGCGTTGCGTTGGCGTGTTAAGCCCTACAATCAAATAATCAATAAACTGCATAGGGAGCGAATGTCAGTTGAGCCCTCCACAACGGCGCACACGTGTAGCTCTGGCATATGAAGCTCCAATTTGAATTAGAGCCATTTATTGTGGGGAGAAATTTTGAGCACAATTTAATTATGGTATTTTAAGACCTTCCCCTATCCCTTGTGGAAAGGGCGGGGGAAGGACAAGTGTCTTCCTCACGTCAATAACTAAGCCGGTATCTGCTGCATGTGTTACATTTGTAAAATTAACAAGCTAGACATGAACTGGCATTGCTTGAATATGTTCATGAATACATACATTTCTGCTTGCAGCACTGCCTAAGGAACGAAAGCCACCAAAAGAAAGAACTGTGCCTGCACCCTCCAGCAACGAGACCAACAAATCTCCTCCTGGTCTGCGTCAATATCCAGCTGCAGTTAAAACTACCCTAGAGACCCCACAAAACCACGCCGTTCCTGAATCTACACGGCAAGGAACATCGTGTTATGGGCACGACACCATGGAAGTTGACGACGCCGTTGTTGAACTGTCAGCGAACACTAGTGATGCAGATTCAAGAGAAGTTAATGCAGCGGCTGGTGAGACATCAAATTCTACTGCAGAATCAGCAGAACTGAAGAAGAAGCTTGCTGACCTTACAAGAAAGTACTCTGAACTTCAGCAACATCATGACACAGCCAAGAACACCATTAGTGGTCTCAAGAAAAAAGTGCAAAAACTCGAGACTGAGGCAACAAATATTTCGCAAAATATGAAATTTCTCAACGACGATCAAGTACGCGCTCTCTCAAGGAGCAGCAGCTTGGGGAACTCTTGGACTCCGCACACTGTCAAGCAAGGCCTTCAAATTAAGTTTGCTTGTGGAACAACCGGATATGAAACTTTGAGAAAAATGGGATATCCTCTCCCATCCAAAAGAACGCTCGCACGGAGGATTCAAAATTTGAAGTTTCTCCCAGGCGTTCTTCACGAAGTGATAGACGTTATGAAATGCAAAGCCGAGACCATGGAGGATGTAGAAAAGGACTGCGTCCTTTTTTGGATGAAATGGAGATAGTGCCGGGGTTTGAGCTAGATCGGGCTGAAGACGCACTTCTCGGAGGAATAACTCTTCCTCCGAAGCCTGAAGAGCCTGCGGTTCATGCTCTGGTATTTATGTTGGGCGGACTTAACCAGCGATGGAAGCAGGTGATTGCATATGAATTTACCGGAAGAAACATCGATGGCGGCTTGCTGAAAAACTATGTGTTGGAACTAGTACAGCTGTGCAGTCAAATATATCTGAGAGTTCACGCAATCACATGTGACATGGGCTCGGCAAACCGCGCAATGTGGAGGGAATTCGCCTTTTCCAGTCACAGAGATTCTTCCACGGTGTGCTCCATATCTCATCCGTGCATGGACGGGAAGGAACTTTTTTTCATTGCTGATCCGGCTCACGTCTTGAAGAACCTCAGAGGCCAGCTCTTGAGCTCAGAAGTTTTCACGTTGAGTGAGGCCACAGTTGCCAAACATGGCCTGCCTTCTTCACAAGTCAACTTGGAATATATTCAGGCTGTGCTCGAAGAAGATTCTAAAAGAGAACTGAAGGTAGCCCCAAACTTATCCGAAATGCACACCAGCGCAGGCCACTTCACCAAAATGAAGGTTGGTGTCGCTGTACAACTTTTTCGGGAAGCTCCCCCAGCTATCAGATTCCTTATAAAGGAAGGAGTTCTTAAACAGGAAGCAGAAACAACAGCTTGGTTCATGGAGCTGATTTCAAAATGGTATGCACTGATGTCTTCGCGGCATCCAACACTGGCCCTGAGTCGGAGAAGTAGGGCTAAGTACTCCGAAGCCCTAGATACATTACACACAGCAATAGAAACCATCAGAACTATGAAAATGGGTGCCACATCCCATTGGAAACCGTCGCAAGCAGGTGTACTCATATCAACTACAGTTGTACTTCGCCTCCAAGACGTTCTTTTAGGAGACGAAGGCTATGAGTTTTTTCTTACGAGCAGGCTCCTGCAGGACTGCTTAGAGAACCTCTTTTCTGTGGTGCGGCTTATGAAGCCGGTTCCCAATGCCTACGATCTCAAGTGCGCTCTGAGACTGGTGAGCGTAAGCCAATTTTTGCATACACCGAGGACGACCAGCTACGAGCTTGATGACAGGGAGTACCTGGTGGACCTGCTATCCCAGGGGAAGGAAGCCTGCGTCGAGAAGGAAGCTCAAGAAATCGATGATTCAGAGATTTTGTTCATCGAAGGATTGTCGTCCACAGAATGCAGTATTCTCTTTTACCTAGGAGGATTTATTTTGAAGGGAATTTTGACATCTGTGAAGTGCGCAAAATGCAAAGATGCTCTCCTTGGAACTGCCAACGACGAGCATGCTTCGCTGACAGCACTGAAAGAGTACGTTTCAGATGGAGGCAACCTCATCTACCCCAGCAAGGGAGTTATGAAAGCCTTGATAGACTATGAGGAGCATTTTGCTGCCATAAACTCTTGGTGCACGGACAAAGTAGTCACGATGAAGTCGCCGCTTCGTTCACTCACCGCATACCTAAACAAGGTGCACCGCCGCAGCTTGTGTGTATGCGCGGAGCACGAGGACAGTATATACCGACTGCTCACAGAGAGGTACGCAAGAATAAGGCTGCGCATTCACCTTCGGCAGGTTCCAGTCGGGAGTTGCAATGGACATGCAAGCAAAACATGTGCCGGCGTCAACCTCTCATGAGAAATGGACACGCCAAGATAAGCTGTATGCTTAAAAGGTTTCGGCTCACGTGGGCACGCTTTTGACTCTTGCATTTTTTATTTTTAAACATTTCATTTCGTACTGCATTTGGTTTGTCTTGTATCTGACTTTGATTTTCACTAGTGGGACAACGCAGCATTAAGGCGCACAAATAAATGGCCTGTTCACTGAAATCGTGGGTGTCGTTTCATAAAGCTCCACTGGTAAAGCATGTTACTCTCGGGTATGCTGCCTGCACAGTGCATGAAATGGTGAGGCAGGGGAAGGTGGTACCGAATGTCAGATAATGTGTGTGTGTGTGTGCGTGTGTGTGTGTGTGTGTGTTATATATACACACACACGCAAGTATATAAAGTACAGCGATTCCTGCCTTTGCTATTCGGCTGATTCACAAAGACCCAAATATTGCATTCCTTTCAGCAAGCGTAGTAATAAAAGTTCATGCGCCCCTCCGTCTTAACGACGACAACGGTTTAACGCGAATCTTTCTGGTGTGGGAGTTCGTGGCTCATTTCATTCAGTCTATGTCAGCCCCTGGCGCATTGTACAAGCACAGGCCACCAGTTTGTATGACGTGCGTTGTTCCATTTAACAATTAGGCAACAACAGCACTAAGAGGTGTCCAAGTTGCACCAAAAAAAAAAAAGCTCGCCAACGAGTACTTCTTTCCTACCATACGCGAGCACCGCAAGCGGTAATGCGCTTCGCATGCTGCCCCACTACGGCAGGAGCCGTAATGGCGGCCGTCGTAGCAGACGACGCGGCTGTCCTCACCCTCAGCGGAGCGCGCGGGCATCAAGGCACCCTACTCATGAACCACTACCACCACCACCTCAGCCGCGTGGTAAACAACGTGGGCGAGAGATTGCGGGCGAGAGAAAATTGAGGAGGAAGGAAAATCCAGTTTCTGCGCGCTTGAGCCTGTTTGTTTGAGTGGCGGAGTGGTCCGCTCTCGCCGCTTGGCCAGTGACATGTTGGATTTCTCAACGAAGGCAGATATCATTCAACGGGTGGAGGCCGGCGAAAAGAAGTTGTCGGTTGCCAAGGAATTCGGAATTCCTCGGAGCACCTTAAGCACAATACTGCGCCACAAAGCTGATGTGAAGGCGAAGGCAACGCAGTGCGGCCGTTTTGGAGCGTGTCGCGTGCGTGCACCGGAATACAATAAGGTTGAGAAAGCCCTGTGCGCCTGGTTCTTGGAGACTCGGGCAAAAAACATTCCTGTTGGCGGCCCAATGCTCATGGAAAAGGCAAAGTGGTTTGCAGCCGCGCTAGGTGAAGACAACTTCACTAGTGGCACAGGATGGCAGTGAGACGTCCCCCGCTACGCCACCGATCGCCAAAGAGAGGGAAGAACGCTTAACCCTTTTTCTATCCGGTTCCCTCTTGGCTACGTGTCTCAATCACATTCGACATACAGGGATTTGTGCTGGGGCCGGGAAGTAAGAGACGCTACGACCTGTTTCTGCTTACTGATTCATTTAATTTAATACTAACTGCAAACATCGTAGAACCGCGTACATCAACCACTACACAAAATTAGAATACATGATTTAAACACTCGCGACATTCGACACAGGATACATAAGGGAAATAACTTTGACAAAAAAATGGTGCGACGATACAACGTAGACGCATCACGACACAAATGATAAAGTGATAAATTAATCAAACCGCGCAATGGCTCAATATGCCGCATTCCTTCCCGCAAAGCTCGTTCAAGTAAAGTAGGGGAAGTTCGTCTCACGAATGGTTCATGTGGTCAGTCTTCACCGTCTTCGTCGTCTTCGTTGTCTCTCACGGCGATTTCCATCGTAATCTTCTTTCATAACGTCCCACAATCACTCGTTTTCTCGTTTCCCATCTCTAACTTTCCTTCCTCGTCATATCATCTCTGCCTCAGTCATCATCCCATCGACTCTCATTGCTATCTCTTCACGCCGTTATCTTCCTTTTCCATTCCGTCTCCCTACCACCTCGAGCTCATCGCATCGTATCTCTCTGACTCCCCTCGCATCGTATCTCTGACCCCCTTTTTGTAGGACCCGACTCCGCCCTACCACGGCACCGAACCAATCGCCGCTATCCATGCGGCATATTTCTCTCTCAGTCGGTGTGTGTCATTTTCGACGGCCGCTCCCACGACCCGCACCAGTAGAAAACCCTCTCCCAAACAAAGCCGAGCAAGTAACAAGGTACAAACTCAAGCCTCAGGGAGAGTGATGGGCGAGCCGTCTGATGACACTTTAATTACGGGCGAACAATGGTCCCGATGATTCCGGTACTTGGTGAGCCGATGTCTAGGCCAAGTCTCAACGTTTTCTTGCAGCTCGGTGTCTCCCGCTAAATTCTCCGTAGCCGCCGCTTCTTGGTCGTTCACCGCCGCGGGCGGCCATCCGCGCAGAACGCAGTAATAAGCCCTGGAGGAACGGAGGTTGACGGAAAGGCATACTGGACCCGGCACAGGCGCTTGCCGCAAAGGTCGCATTCCCCGAACCAACAAAAGGTGTTCTACTGCTCCCCCATGCCACAGATCTGAAGGGAGCGCGCCGATTATCTCCACCGTACACTGTCACACGGTCTGTAGACGACAAGGCGCCGCCCGGTCCTCGTGTTTGCGCGGGGGAGGCCGTGAGAATAGTAGAAATAATCCTTCTGGTACTTCACTCCGGAATGCTCTTTATGCGTGGGTTTGAGAAACGAGCGTACACATCTTGAAAGGAGCGGGGTTCAGTCCGTGTTTGCGGGGACGTCACAATCCCTTCATCTTGCAGAAGAATTTTCCCAGCGGGGAAATTCAAACACGAGAAATGCGGGCGCATAACGCTTTCGGGTTGCGCAGCGAAATTGAGACATTGCGGCAGTCTTAGGAATACGATACGCGAACACAGTACACTTGTGATTCAGCCGTGGCGGTGGCGCGTCGCTGAAAGGAACCAATCCGTGATTGTCGCTGAATCATCACCCACCACGAAGTAGTTTGATTCCATATTTCTACCGCGCACAACACACTTGAAACCTTCAGAATCACTGCAGAAACTCGTGGATGACGCGTGGACAAAACGCACACTGGTCGCAGCTGCTCGTCGGATGGTTTGGCACGCAGTGTTCAGTCATGAGTGCGGAAGGTTCACTACCATGCGAGCACAACACACACTTCGCCTGCACTGCCCACTCTCGGCACAACCAAACAGAGTATACACACATTTCATTACGCTTTCATTCCACACATGTACAAAATTTTAAGATCTTATTGAACATTTCAAACCAAGCGAAAAGCGGGATGGCGGGAGAACATTGGTCATACAGGCAGCAACACTGAATTACCCTCGCGTACCATCTCCTGCCTGGCTTCATTTCAAAACACAATCAACAAAATAAAACAAATGTACAAGCCAAAGCAAAACAAAAAAGCTTAAACTTCCACAGAAGGTCTTTACTAAAGTACGACGAAGTGTCTCTTCATAGAACGCTTCTGCTTTCGGCTCCGAGCATTGTTATCAAGTTTTTCGCTTTTTACGGGAGACGCTGCTCCCTGCCCCAAGGTGACGGACGCGGAGTCATCCACTGGTCCGCCCAGCCAGAGGTCTGCTATGGCGAGCTCCTCGGTAAATCAGCGCGCCTGGCCCAGAACCAGTGAGGCCAACGGTGATAGTCACTGCATCATGGCTGTGGACGTGGAGCCTTCTGCGGCTCTGTCCGACCATAGACCACCTTTGGCAAGCTCGTCGCGGAAACGAAGCACCTGTTCGAGCACCAGCGAGGACACGGAACTGTACTCGGCCACTGGCGACGACTCGTCGGATGACGACTTCGAGACCGTGAGAAGCAGGAAGGCCAAAAGAAGAAGTATCAAGTCGTCTTCACCAGCAGGGACATTAACGTCTCAGTCAAAAGGAGAATGCTGGCCGCACACCATCCTCTTCATGCCCGAGGACTCCACCATCAGCCTTCGAGCAGTAAACAGGCAAGCTCTCTCTATGTACTTTGAGGGGGTAGCACCAAACGACATTAAAGATATCCGGGTGAACACACGGAAGAATATTCTAGCTGTGGACACAATGACTGCCAGCGCCATAGACAAGCTTCGCAGAGTATCAGATTTGGGAGGCATCAAAGTTCGACCGGTTATTCCAATGGACGGTGCCTGCACGGCGGGAGTAATCTACGACATTGATTTGGCCATAGCGAATTCGGACCTCCCAACTCTCATAAAACCAGCGAACGAAGGAGTTCTCATCGCGAATGTACTTCGCCTCGGAAACACCCGATGTGTAAAGATAATGTTCAAAGGAGATTCCATTCCGTCGCATGTCAAAGTGGGACACTTCCGACATCCTGTTCGACCATTTGTCCCTAAACCACTCCAGTGCCATAACTGCATGAAAATTGGTCACATCAAGAGTGTATGTACAAACACCACAGTATGCCCCCGATGCGCTGAGCCGCACACTGCAGACGCATGTCGGGCAACAAGTCTGAAGTGCAGAAACTGTGATGGTCCGCATGATGCTGCATCCAAGGAATGCCCTCGGATTAAGAAGGAAATCGCCATTATCAAACAAATGGTTAGGGACAATTCAACCCACAGAGAGGCTGCTGAAAGGGTACGGCGGCGACGTAGTCGCCGACGGAGGCGTGTAGGACAGAGTGTTGCGCATAACCCATTTCCTCCGAGCACGAGTGAAGTAGTAAGCACGAAGCGAAATGAAGTGGAGAAGCTCACAGCTGCGGATGAGTGGCCTACGCTTCCGCGTACGCAGCCGGCAAAGGAGCCTCCTGCGAGGCCTCGCCGCCCTACACCTTCCACCGAGTCTACTTCCGTTGAGGATGTGTCAAGGGTCGATCGACAGATCATCCCGATGTTACGATCCCTCGTCGCTGTCATGGCAGACATACTAAGAAGCCTGGGAACTCCAACCGCTCGAAGCGGGTTACAGGTGTTGGACGCGCTGAGCCCAGTCCTCGCCTCCCTCGCGTAGAGTCATGGCAGGAGATCAACAATCGTTCCGCAAAGACGTCAGAGAAGCATCAGTCATCCAGTGGAACGCAAGAGGACTTAGATCACGGATTTCCGATTTTCGTCAGTACGTGTTTTCTAACCGTTTCCCAATCATCGTAATATGTGAACCGAAATTATCAAACCCGATCAGGCTATCCGGCTACGAATCAATCCCGTCCAAAACCCGAAACGAAAGCAGCAAGGTCATTGTGTATATTCGTCGGGAGCTTACCTACATCATTCAACCTGTGTCGCCTCATGATGAGAACCAATATATTTGCCTGACTGTGAAGCAGAAAACCCTCACCTTCACATTAATAGGTGTCTACTTATCTCCCTCAGCCCGTTTTGATTGCCAAAGACTGGATGACATTCTTTCGAGCGTCCCGGATCCGTGGATAATTATAGGGGACTTCAACGCCCACCACCCAATCTGGGGAAGTTCAAAAGTCAATACCACGGGCCGGAGGCTGGCTTCATTTGTATCGACTCATGAACTGTCTCTACTTAATGATGGGAGCCCTACATTTCTGCGAGGATTAACGTACAGCAGCTGTTTGGACTTGACGTTCGTGTCACGTCGCTTCGCCACAAGCGTTAAGTGGTTTTTAGACATCGAGACACATGGTAGCGATCACATCCCCAGTTATCTCACCATCGAAGGCTTTGCTAGCGACCACCCGCCGAAAACCGTACGGAGGATCGATCTTTCAGCATTCACAACCAACATTGAACACGCTTGTGAAAAAGGCTTAACCTCTGGCATTGAGCAAGCGATCAAACAAGCAGCGCAGAGTGCGATGCGCACGCTGGCATATTCTTCAAGGCCCTCAGAAACGGACATGGAGTTAGAGCGACTCCGTGCGATTCGTCGGCGTGCGGAGCGTAGATATCGACGCACAAAATCCATTCAAGATCTACGGATGGCCAGGCGCATGCAAAAGAAGATCCAGCGTCGTATAGACAAACTGGAGTTTCAACGGTGGGCGAAATTTTGCGCGAGTCTAGACCCTCGCAAACCGCTTTCTCAAATATGGCGAACCGTGCGAGGCCTACGCATATTTCCCCAACAACGTTTTCCGTTTAAAGCCTTGGCCCTTTTCCAAAATAGAAGGGATATCGAGGTAGCAGAAGACTTTTGTAGGAAGATTGCGGGCCCGCCAAATTGCACAGAAGCCCTTACTGCTGATTACACGCCACATTCACTGGACCCGCACCTGGACCTGCCTTTTTCAATGGAAGAACTGAATGTGGCTCTTGCTTCATGCAATCGATCGTCATCGCCTGGGCCGGATGGCATATCATACCGCCTATTATGCAATCTCGGTGATCGAGCACGAAGTGCTTTGCTGGAAGTATTCAATGAGTCTTGGAGAGATGGAACGGTCCCCAGAGAGTGGAAAACAAGCCGGTTGGTTGCACTTCTCAAACCTGGAAAATCGCCTCTAGAGCTGACATCATACCGCCCAATAGCGCTGGCTAGTTGCGTAGGGAAGCTGATGGAGCGAATGATCCTTGCCAGACTCGAGTGGTTCCTAGAACGCCATAGAATATATCCAGACGCCATGGCCGGTTTTCGTCGTCTTCGGAGCTCCATTGACAATGTCATTGACCTGGTGACCTACGTACAACACCAGAAAATGAGCAGACGGTTATCTGTCGCACTATTTTTAGATGTCAAAGGAGCATATGACAATGTTTCTCACGAAGCCATACTTGACGCCCTCGAGTCAGTTGGTTTGGGTGGGCGAGTGTACCGCTGGATCCAATGCTACCTACATATGAGATCATTGTTCATGCAAACTGATGATGGGCCGACTTCTGAACATTATACACACCGTGGTGTTCCTCAAGGTGGTGTATTGAGCCCCACACTGTTCAACCTGGTTCTGATCGGTCTCGTTGAACGCATACCAGATTCCGTGCAGATATCTCTCTATGCAGATGATATTTGTGCCTGGACATCAGGTGTAACACGTCCTCAGGTATGTGCGAGACTCCAGAAAGCAGCGAATTCAATATCGGCGTACCTTAGAGAACAAGGCCTCGAGATTTCTCCTGAGAAATCTGCGCTGGTCGCGTTCACGCGGAAGGCAATGACGTCATATCCCATCGCCATCGATGGACACAGTGTCTGCTACGCCAGGACCCACAGGTTTATGGGGGTCACGATCGATCGAAATCTCTGCTGGAGTCCCCATGTGGCCACTCTAAAGAAGCGCCTAACGGCCATCGCACAACTTTTCAAGTTCCTCGGAGGCAAAACGTGGGGCACATCAGTGCACGCGATGTTGCATTTGTACAAAACGCTGTTTCTGGGGTACCTGCGGTATAGCTTGCCGGTTCTGACGAACGCTTGCAAAAGCAGTATACGCACAATAGAAAACGCCCAGGGCCAGGCACTCAGAGTTTGTCTTGGATTACCACGCTGTACATCAACAGCGGAAACCATCGCAATCGCCAAAGATCATCCGGCCACAGTGCACATTACTTTGGAGGTGCTTAGAGCTCATATTAGACACCTTGCTCGCGCCCCTGCCCACCACCTAGCTTCGCTTCCAGAAGATCGACCGAGTGCCTCCTTCTGTAAGAGAGTATTGACTTTCCGTGAGTGCCTTCCAACAGTCTACACGCCTCCGGAACGGATACTAACACCTCCTTGGTGCTTGGACCGACCAAAACTGCGCTTGACAGTGCCGGGGATTCGCAAGAAGGCGGAGCTCTCGGCGCCAGCTTTAAAGCAGATGATTCTACTCATGCTACACGAAGAATACAAAGATCATGTCAAACTTTACACGGATGGCTCGACAACTGTTGGAGGATCTGCAGGAGCTGTGATCTTCCCAGCAAGAGCCGAAACCATCCAGTTCAGAACGTCACACAAGACGACATCGACAGCCGTGGAGCTCGCGGCACTCCGCAGCGCACTCCGCAGGATTGACCAAGAGACACCACAAAAATGGAGCATTTTTACTGATTCGAAACCAGCTCTCCAATGTCTACACAATGCTCTACGTCGTGGACCTCAAGACCAATTGGCGCTCGAAATACGACAACTGTACCATCACCTAATAGACGAAGGACATGACATATCTTTTCAGTGGTTACCAGGCCATTGCGGCATCATCGGTAACGAACATGCCGACAATGCAGCTAAGAATGCTCACGAAAATGGAGTGATGGAACCTATTCCACTATCAAGAAGCGACGCAGCAGCAAAGATTAATACGCTTGTGCAGGATGTCGCAAGGTCTATGCGGAATACGCCCGGTTTTCTCCACACCCGTCTTCACCGCCTGGACCCATGCCTACGACTTACTATTCCATCTGGCCTACCCCGATCCGAGACGACCCTTCTCTGCCGTATGTGGCTTGGGGTGTCTTTCACGAACGCTTTTGCCTGCCGCATCGGAATGAGAGACAGCGCTACATGCGACCATTGCGACAATGACGAAACAATTGAACATATTTTATGTCAGTGCCCCCAGTACAGCTCTCAGCGACAGTCCCTCTCAGCAGTGTTTGCTCGCCTCGACGACCAGCCATTTTCTGAGCAGTCAATCTTGGAATGTCGGAAAGATCGAGCTTCACGCCAGAAAGCAACGAAGGCGCTGATGAAGTTTCTGCGAGCGACCCGCCTCGTTGAACGATTGTGACACTACTGTGTGCGAGTGTGTGTGTGTGTGTTTGTGCTTCTCTTCCTCCCTTTCCCCTTTTTTTTGTCTCCCCTTACCCCTTCCCCAGTGCAGGGTAGCAAACCGGATATGTTTTCTGGTTAACCTCCCTGCCTTTCCGCATTAAATTTTCTCTCTCTCTCTACTAAAGTAACATGCACAATGACCGAGTAGAAATTATAGAACATAAAATGGCATACAACATTGCAGACTCTTATGACCCTAGCCGATCCCCGAGCGCTCAGCGTCTACCCGTATGCAGACCTCTTCCCCGACTCGAGTCCCGGACCCTCATTAGATGGTCCGAACTTCAACCTACTCAACTCAGTCACGGACTGGGGCATATGCGAAGCTATCTTATAAGGCCACCGCTGCGCATGCCCGGGTTTGGTGCGGTGTACATCGAGTGTGCTGCAGTTCAACTTTGGCCCCACAAAAACCACCCCGTTGCGATCTAGGCATTCCTCAATCTCATCTTCTCCCTCTAACGTTCGGTCTACCACTGTGTCGACCAAGACTCCGACAGCTGTATCCTCAGAAAACCCATTCTCATCCAATTCCATATCTGCTACTCCTACTGGTAATGCCTCATCGTCTTGTGGGACCTTCGTGGTAGAAACCGCAGCTAAACCATCTGTATCCGCTCCAGCAACCTCCACAGCTTTTGTTTCACCCAGTGGCACCGGCGTGCCAGCTTTCCTCTCAAACACACACTCGCTCAATGGCGGAACATCCTCCTCGATCACGGAAATTACATTAACCACTTCCGCACATTGTGAACCACGACTCATTTTTATGGAGTTTGTTTCCTCGCGAATATTTACGACCGCGATTGACCTCTGTGCGTCAACGTCATGAGGAGGAGTTGCGTCTAGGTTTTCTGATTCGAATTTTGTCACCACCTCCTTATCTTTGTGAATGCGGCTGTCACCCATCGGATTCCAATTTCGTCGCCGGTATCGGTGGCATTCTCGCCGAATGTGACCAAACCTGCCACAGTTATAGCACCCGCTGGGATAAGGGAGTTGATTCGGGAATTCCTGCCAATTTTGTTCTACCTTACACTTCGCCTGCACTTGGCGTACTGCCAAGCTCTCCACAAGTTTTTCGAGGCGGTCAAGGCGGTTATGCATCTCATGAACACCCGTGTCCTCTTCTACGTATCGAATGGGTAACGAATGGCTGCTCGACACTTTCTCATTCTGTTCCTCCTTGATCGCTATGGCAATGGCCTCGTCAAACGTTTTTGGGTCTCGAGAGAGAACAAATCTGCGGACCGGATCCCTCAGGCCTAATAAAAATTGCTGGTGCAATTGTCCAGCTAGAATTTCGCGGCGCAGTGAAGCTTTCACCGGATCTTGACCATCGGAGCTCGCCAGGAAGGCTGTCCCGAGGATGCGCAAGCGACTTACAAATGACCTCACCTCCTCATCTGCCTTCTGCCTCGCGTTTAAAAACCGTTCCGTTTTAAAGATAAGTGGCTCTGTATTGAACCTCTTGAGGGCCAAATATTTGAACTCGGAAAAAGTCGCAGCCGCAGCGACGTTATCATCCCACCACGCAAAATCGGGCGCCGCGCCTACCATCTTGCATCGTGCTATGCAGACCAGCTCATTATCTCGCCAACCACCCAAGCGACCAACCTGCTCCAAAACTTTCAAGAAAACCCCAATATCCGGACCCGTATCACCTCCCGTAAACGATGGAACCATGTCCGCTAACATTTTACGGGCTCATTTCTAGTGGGTCGTCTCTGTCGGTCATCTTGGTAGCCTGCTCGTTCATTTTGCCGCCTCTCCTTCCCTAGTACGAGGGTGAAATCTCGCACCGTTGCCCCAGCAGTAATCCTACCGCTGCCACCACTTGAGACGTCCCCGCTACGCCACCGATCGCCAAAGAGAGGGAAGAACACTCAACCCTTTTTCTATCCAGTTCCCTCTTGGCTACGTGTCTCAATCAATTTCCACATACAGGGATTCGTGTTGGGGCCGGGGAGTAAGAGACGCTACGACCTGTTTCTGCTTACTGATTCATTTAATTTCATACTAACTGCAAACATCGTAGACCCACGTACATCAACCACTACACAAAATATAATACATGATTTAAACACTCGCGACATTCGACACAGGATACATAAGGGAAATAACTTTGACAATAAAATGGTGCGACGATACAAAGTAGATGCATCACGACACATATGATAAAGTGATAAATTAATCAAACCGCGCAATGTCTCAATATGCCGCATTCCTTCCCGCAAAGCTCGTTCAAGTAAAGTAGGTGAAGTTCGTCTCACGAATGGTCCATGTGGTCAGTCTTCACCGTCTTCGTCGTCTTCGTTGTCTCTCTCGGCGATTTCCATCTTAATCTTCTTTCATAACGTCCCGCAATCACTCGTTTCCTCGTTTCCCATCTCTAACTTTCATTTCTCGTCATATCATCTCTGCCTCAGTCATCATCCCATCGACTCTCATTGCTATCTCTTCACGCCATTATCTTCCTTTTTTATTCCGTCTCCCTACCACCTCAAGCTCATCGCATCGTATCTCTCTGACTCCCCTCGCATCGTATCTCTGACCCCCTTTTTGTAGGACCCGACTGCGCCCTACCGGGCCACCAAACCAATCGCCACTATCCATGTGGCATATTTCTCTCTCAGTCGGTGTGTGTCATTTTCGACGGCCGCTCCCGCGGCCCGCACCAGTAGAAAACCCTCTCCCAAACAAAGCTGAGCGAGTAACAAGGTACAAACTCAAGCCTCAGGGAGAGTGATGGGCGAGCCGTCTGATGACACTTTAATTACGGGCGAACAATGGTCCCGATGCTTCCGGTACTTGGTGAGCCGATGTCTAGGCCAAATCTCAACGTTTTCATGCAGCTCGGTGTCTCCCGCTAAATTCTCCGTAGCCGCCGCTTCTTGGTCGTTCACCGCCGCTGGCGGCCATCCGCGCAGAACGCAGTAATAAGCCCTGGAGGCACGGAGGTTGACGGAAAGGCATACTGGACCCGACACAGGCGCTTGCCGCAAAGGTCGCATTCCCCGAACCAACAAAAGGTGTTCTACTGCTCCCCCATGCCACTGATCTGAAGGGAGCGCGCCAATTATCTCCACCGTACACTGTCACATGGTCTGTAGACGACAAGGCGCCGTCCGGTCCTCGTGTTTGCGCGGGGGGGAGGCCGTGAGAATAGTAGAAATAATCCTTCTGGTACTTCACTCCGGAATCCCCTTTATGCGTGGGTTTGAGAAACGAGCGTACACATCTTGAAAGGAGCGGGGTTCAGTCCGTGTTTGCGGGGACGTCACAGCAGCAACGCTTTAAAAATCGCTACGGCATCGTCGGGAAGACCCTCTCGGGTGAAAGTGGGGCAACCAGAAGCAACAACAGCATTGAGAAGTGGCTGTCCGACGAATGGCCAGACATTTGCAACAGCTTTTCGCCGTCGCAAAGATTTAATGCCGACGAATGGAAGTCGCCGTTTGCATCCACTGCATTCAACTTGTTCGCTTCGCCGCATACAGATTCCGCCACACAGGACCGGTCGATTTCGCTTTGCGAGCAATTCTTGCGTAAGAAATTATGTGTGTGTGAAAACGGGCTACCTATATGCAAACATCGTGATGCCAACCTGTATCACGTTGTCGCACATAATGTTGGTTAAGCCTGCTGGAAAATGATCGACAAGGAAAACGAGCGAAAAGCTGTCTGTATTTTGTCTTTATAGTCCCACACGCGTAATGTCTGGTGTTCGCTCTTCGTGTGCAAGGGCATCGGTCGCTGGTGTTCGCTCGCCACTCATGCAAACGTTTCGCCAGATATAAGGCGATACCTATAGCAATGGTCAATCGTGGACGGCACATTTTCTGTGCACGTAAGAATTTTGTAAACATCACCACGCTGCTAAACAGGGCGAGCCATCGCAACAAGTCTCAATTACAAAGGATTCCCAAGCTGCAGCACCGTCGTAAATGAACATAGTGAAAAGTCGACAACAGTCAACCAAGCTTTGCTGCTAAGGAAATTTAAGCTTCCAAACCAGCCTATCCCATAACATACTCAACTCACGACATTGTGCCAGTTTTCATGAGGAGCAAAAAAAAATCTAGGGTTTAATGTGTCATAAATGATATAATTCGGATGCCCACCAAGAGTACGATGCGCTGCGTGCTGTGTGTGTGTGTGTATGTGGGTGTGTATGTGCGTGTGTATGTGTGCACGTGTCTGTGTGTGAACGGGTGTGTGTGCTTGTGTGTATGTGCGTGCATGTGTGTGTATGTGCGTGTGTGTGTGTGTGCGTGTCTGTGTGGGAACGGGAGTGTATGCTTGTGTGTGTGTGTTTGTGTAGGTGTGCATGTCTGTGTGCCTGTGAGTGTTTTTGCACGCATGTGTGTATGTGCGTGCGTGTGTACTCATTTATAGGAATATGTCAGACAACACCGAGAAAAATGGCTCCTGCTGCCAAGAGAAGCACGACAGGCGATGTCCTTTTGTCCGCAAAGGTTTTGTCCACTACACAGGCTTTTTCTATATTTCGGTCGAACAAAAAACATTTCGTGGTATAGATGCTTGTCCTTTAAATCTCAGCATACTTTAACGACGAATATTGTGCAATCGCACTGCCGCACGCGCCGGTGCCCACCGTGGTGAACATCTCGTGTGTTTTACGCCGTCAAGAGCCGGGAATTCTACCCGGATGGCGGGCTCCAGTGGGGCTAGACTTACCTGCGTGTCATGTTGATAGCAGAGTTTGTTTACCGCTTGTATATCGGCCTGAGCGGGATCGAGTTATCGCTGAATAACTGCACACGCTGTTATCGCCTTGACCATGGTACCCTTTCTTCCTTATCTGTTTAATAAGTATAAAAATTGGGGCTTGGCCACAAGTGGAGCCGGCTTTGCCAAAAATGGAAGGTATGTAAAACAATCGCAACAAAAACAATAACAAGAATCATGAAAATATAACGTATAAATGGCCGAAGTATGCAGAGGTAATGGTACATACAGGAATTAAAAAAAACACTTACGTTAACGACTCTTCAAAAGGAATTGATCAGTCTGCCGTCTTCGAGGAAACTCCCAGCGCTTCTCGAGAGTCAACTTCTGTTTGTTGAAGTAGGACCAGGAGGGAAGCACTTTGTGCACAGATAAAGGGCGCCTATCGAAAGCACAGCGTTGCTTGTCCCGTGAAGCAGACACTGCTTTATAGAAGCTTGTTTTCTGCTGTGGCCTTCGGGCATTCAAATGATGTCACTATCTTACGCGACGCAATAAGACGCATGCAGGATTCTTCGAGGCGTATGTAAAAGTGCGTAAATGAGTGACCGATATTGAGGTTTACGGAGATTCGTGGCTGAGCTGTGGATCTCTGTATGACAAACACATTACATACGTGGTCACCAAACCACGTAGTTCGGCGGGGCAGGGGCCGGTTACCCAACGCGAAACTGGGTCACCCGACGCCACCATATGTGGCTTCTTAAATGTATTGTAATGATTCTCACCTGAGTTTAAAGAGTTTAACGGGGACAAAAAATCGCCTTTTTTGCGGATGGGATCCGAATCCACAACTTCGAGTTACGTATTTCCAAGGTTGTGTGTACGGATCGAAGATAAGGGAACGATGATTTTTCGTCCAGTTCACTTTCGTTCAATTTAGGTTC
Source organism: Rhipicephalus microplus (assembly GCF_043290135.1). Taxonomy (NCBI): domain Eukaryota; kingdom Metazoa; phylum Arthropoda; class Arachnida; order Ixodida; family Ixodidae; genus Rhipicephalus; species Rhipicephalus microplus. Next base: position 143,718,922 of record NC_134710.1, on the reverse strand, counting down.
GAATTGTTATTTAGAGGTAAGAACCACGGCTAATGCCCCTGTGCTTTCCTTGGCTTCCCTGTCGGTTTCATTAGCTGCGCACAAACGATACGATGTGTGATTAATCGGTATAACACGGAGGAAGCGTTTCTACGTGAGGTTCAGCAAAAATGAAATCTTCCATACTAAACGAGTACAATCTACATTTATTAGCACAGTGCTTTGTTACATGGAGTTCCCGATTGAATTCAATTCTTTTAGTAGTTTGTATGTGTCTAACAAAATAAACGAGCCTTTAAATTTACACTCTTTTTCTTCATTCATCGCGAGTCTTGTTCTAGCTGACTAGATGCCTTCAGGTATTATGAGAGGTAATTCAAATGCGGAGCATTTCTTGGTCGCGCGAGGTCGCAGATCCGGCATCGGCGGCGCCGTCCACATCGCTACTGCACATGCTCGCGTCTCGTGCCGTCACTCCCCTCCTCCTCTCCCCCCGCAAGGCCCACGCCGGCAGCGTCTGCTAGTAAAGAACCGACTACTCGCGCTTGAAAACCATTCACTGGCCACCCCTATAGGCAGGCACTGCCTCGCGCGTTCGGAATTCAGTCACGGGCGTCTTGGCTTGGCTTTCGCCTGTCCTGACGCTTTGCTTGACTCGAGTACACGCGATAGGAGCGGAGCAACAGTACCTTCAACCAGTCGTGGGGCACAACCACAGCGTCCCGCCACTCGTTGAAGACAACCCTTCTCCTTCGTTCAATGAATCATAAGAGAAAGTACGAAATAACAATTAAGCATTCCAGAACTATACTCAATTACGCAACATTCACGCGATACCCCCCGCTCACTGCGACGCATTTACTAGAGTTCCCCATGTGGAAGGATGCGGCCGGCTTTTTTTCGTCAGCTGCCAGCTCGTAATAACATCACGTGCTATGCGTGACGCCAAAGGGCAAAAACAGTGTTCCCACTCGCCGCAATGGCAACACGCAGCGCTGACTGACGCTCCCACTTTTAAATACACATGTATACCCAATAAAGTGAACGGAGGGATGACCGCCATCGTAACTCAGTCGTATAGCATCAGACGTGTAATTCGAAGGTCGCACTTTCGCTCTAATATCGAGCTAACTTTCATTGTCTTTATGACGAAAATTTTGGAAAGAGAATCTCCAATGAAAGGCGGTAAGGGTCACACATAACGCAATGAAAAATGCAAGATCATTCTGTTTCATGCATATTTTTTCCGGTACACTTAACCAACGAGCAGGCCTGCTCTAATTTCCGGAACAGCTGTTGGATCGACCGCACACGCGTCGCACGAAGCATGTGAACTTGCCCTCAATTCATTGGCCGCAAGCTGTATACAATAGCGTGCAGCGGTGCGCCACAAAGGAACATGACGACACGCGCTTCGTCTACACAGAACACTGCAGCCGTCACAATGGAGTGCCGCCAGCAGTAAACGTATGCTTACCTCGAGCGTTGCTCAACGCTGCGGTTGGGAATGTGAATCTAAAATCATGCCTGGGGCGCTGTGGAGGATCGGCCAAGTTTCGCCCGAGTTGGGCGAAACTCGGTACCTTCCCGAGCTCTGGCGACACCCCCTTATGAACGAGCCAACAGTACTAAAAAGTCAAATACACCGCTGAGCGCGCTGAGGCGTTTCATTGGTTACGATAGAATTAGTCATCGCGTCAAGGACGATCGACTAAGTTGGGCGGTGTTTTCAAACCAGAGGCATCTTTTTTCATTCGTTTGTCGTTCCACTGAGTGCTGAAGTGATTGATTCATATATGGGGTTTAACGTCCCGAAACCACCATATCATTATGGGATACGCCATAGTGGAGGGCTCCGGAAGTTTCGACCACCTTGGGTTCTTTAACGTGCACCCAAATCTAAGCACAAGGGCCAGCAGCATTTTCGCCTCCATCGAATATGCAGCCGCCGCAGCCGGGATTCGATACTGTGACCTGCGGGTCAGCAGCCGAGTATATACCACCGCGGCGGGGTGAGTGCTGAAGTGCACCCATGCAATAAAGTGTCAGAAACTTTCCTGATAATATTTTTAGAGACACCTGGTGCTTAAATTTATTTTGAAGCTTTTGATGCCCGCAATAAGTATGTTTTAGAATAATCAAACTGTGGGCTCGGAGATCAGTACCAGCAGATTGCCTCACAAGATCGCGAAAGCAGCTAAATCCGAGGCCAAGTGTTAATCATCATAAGCCTGTACATTATGGCGCGCTGCTCGGCCGGTGCACACCGTCTTTGTTGTCTTCACCCGCTAGCACTCGAGCACATGCGGCCGGCTAATTAGCTATCAGGGGCGAAGTTCCTAAGCAGCGGGTCTGTTCCTCTTGGCTCGCGGTACGTGATCGCCTATAGTTCCGTGACTCACTCAGTATGTGCGGACGGACGGACGAAGAGGTGAATGGACTGATGAACGGACGAACGTACATACATACATACAGACAGACAGACATACAGACAGACAATTCACGGTTTACCAATAAAACCCTCCGAAGCTTCGTCCCACTCATCATCATTCACTCCGTGGAAAGTTTGTGATTTTTCGGCTGGACTATATACTTGGTTAGTTAGGCCAGGACATGCTTTGACCAAGCTAATTATGCCAAGTCATTGTAAGGCCGAGGTAATTACGCCACATCTTATAAACCGAGCTGATGAAGGCATTTCAAGCTATAGAACTATGCTTCCTAAAGCATGCTAGGTGATGAGCACACAAAACTATGCTTATTAACTCGAAGATATTCATGAGCACGTTAAGTAAAACCATGGTAATTATCCCTTACTGATACGATAACAGGTAGGATCTTGCTAATCAGGATTACGTTTAATAGCACCATACTAATCATGGCCTCGATAATTGCGCCTGAGATGATGGCCTTATAATTAAAGACTTATCAATAAGGACAAGGCAGCTCAGTGTAATTGTAGTTAATCATCAGTCATTTAGTACAACTAAATTGAGACAGAGCTGATGCGGTCTTCACTTCGAAGCCGATGATGCACATGAGTAGACGACCAACATTAAAACAATGCAAGAAGCTATAGGTTATCAGAAGCTCCTCTCTTGTATACTGCAAGCTCACCAAATTATTTTCTATGCAAAGAAGCTGCCGCTTAGCGTTCACCGCATCAAACGCTTTACAGTCACAGCGGCACCATCACAGTTACGAGTTGAACTGAGGCGTTCTAAGAATCAACAAGTTTGTATTAAGGTTCACACGTATATTACCTTGATTGACAGACGCCCGCGGGGCAGATCGGGTACGCCCACCACGCTCACTCTTGCCAAGGAGCAGTACTCAAGTCGTGCAGCACGATTAATCTATCAGCTTTATCGCACAGACTATGCACACATGCACGCTCAAGTAAAATTGATATCGCCACGTGGCTACAATGTCTCGCATTATATTTCACTGCGCTCACGACGTATCCAACCACAGCTGCGTTGCCGCCATGATGCGAGTGCCCCTAGTGGCCACCTGTCCTTATATTAATCTGCAATATTTGATAGAAGCGAAGCGAGCAGCACGAGAGTTCTGCATGAGCACCCTTGCTGCCTTCGAGAATGGAATTGTCCATGCTCTAGGTGGAACGGATTCCTGTCTGAAAGAGGACATACGCCCACAAACATGCCTGGGGGACGCGCTTGGCTAAAGAACAGCGCGACAATCAAACTTGACCCGCTGGTCGCGGGATCGAGTCCCAGTTGCGACGGCTGCATTTCTGATGGAGGCGGAAATGCTGTAGACACATGTGCTCAGATTCGGCTGCACGTTAAAGAGCCCCAGGTGGTCGAAATTTCCGGAGCCCTCCACTACGGCATCTTTCGCAATCATATGGTGGTTTTTGGGACGTTAAACCCTACATATCAATCGGCATGTTGACTGAGTGGCGGCGCTAAAGTGTTCGCACGCGGCGTATCTTTGATAGGCGCCGCTAATGTCCTAGAGTCGTTCCGAACGCCACGAGCGTTCCTGTAGCCATTTTCATCAACGCTGCAATCACGCGCTTCGCGCTGTCTTCATGCCATGGCCACCGCAGAGCGAGTTCGGAGCAAACTCGTCTGCCCGAGAAGCTCGGGCCATTCTGCATAGCACCCCTGTCACGATTCAACTAGTCGTTTCATCTTATAAATGTACACAGTTCAAGGTTTTGAGGGTAAAGCTGAACAACCAAAGAGTCGCATTTTGCAATGGGAATATTTGTAAACTGAGATTGAAAGCGATCTGTTATGCAAGGTTGTGGGCTGCTTGCTGCATAAGATAAGGTAATAATACATGTCTCGCATTGCACGTGGCGGCGCTGTCTGGCGGCGGCACTCTCTCGAATTGTGTTTGAACATGCATGCTCAATAACACTCGCAGGGCCCTTTGATGTTCCAAGAAAATATCTAAAAACATGACTTGACCAGAACATTAATGAAACAGACGTCAACATTATTAGTTTTTTTTGTTTTCCGAATCTTAAATTAAGTCGGTTTTTTAACCACAACTCCCAAATCCGGCAATGTTTAATAAATAGTATTGTCCAGGTTGAACTTCCTCTGGCTTCATTTAACGGGTAATTCATCGCGCAAAATATACCTCCATTTTCTTTTTTTTATGACTACCTTATCACTTATGCCGTAGACGCAATCTTTGACTTCATTTCTTGCTCTCAACAACCGTGCTTGTAAACAATATACAAGATAACAGTTTTAGAAGAAAAAAAGCTTCTCAAGGGTGGAGGTCATGCGTGGCACTGCGAAAGAAATACAAATACGTTCATTTAGAGCTAGAGCTGAAAAATAATTCCGTTTTATTTTGTGCTAATAAATGTATACATACAGTATAACATAATGTTACAACAAAGAACATTGACATAGAAAAGAAATAAACTCCGCGAACACAAGTTATCGTTAGCGTCAGTATATGGCGGCAGCGTGAAGTCTGCAGGGATCATCGCAATGCTAGGGAAATCTGACTTTAAAGGGCCCCTGGCACACTTCTTGAGCTTGGTGAGAAAGCACTGCCGATCGATAGTAAAGGCTCCCGACAACACGCGAGCCAAATATTATAGCGCAGCACGCGGCCTGGAGTTCACAATAAATTATCAAATCAGCTAAACATTGCTTTCTCTTCTCCCAACTAATCACTGAATAAGCCCAAAAATCACTCTTAATAAGCTCATCTATCAGCCATTGACCGATTTGAACATGACGCGCGGCGCTCGCTCGTTATAGAGATTGCCGCGGGATGCCGCGACTTGTCCACGCGTGCGCGCACGATCCCACGGAGAAAGCCGCGCAATCGAAGAAAAAAAAAGAAAAGGTGCCAAATGTCACAAGGCGCACGTGATCTTATTCTTTGCGCCTGCCATTCCTCTCTGCTTAGCTTCCAGCACTTTTGTCGGAACGAGAGAGAATTCAATCGCAGAATGCGACGGCTCTTTGTAAGTCCACTCGCAGTGGACGGAGTTTTACAATTTTCGCGCCGTTTAGTTCGTAAGGAAATAAGCTATTCTAGAGAGTTCATTTCATGGTTACTTGACAAAGTGTTTCAGGGCCCCTTTAAAGAAAAGAAAAGGTTATTAGGGTGACATATGCTAACAAGTGACGTTCACCTCGTCGAGATCCTAATGTCAGAGCGCATACAGACTCTCACTAGCATGCCGTTCGCTGCCGTATATATAGGTTACAGGTAAACTAGATTTCATTGGTGTTCAGATAAAACCGAAAAGCTGGGCGGAAGGAAACACGACGTACCTATTTCCGGCTCAAATCGGAAACGCTAAAGTCTATAGTATTAAGCCATAAATATTGTATATAATGAGGCACTGGCCACTCATAACGAGAGAGAGAAAGAGAAAGTACGGAGAAAGACGGGGAGGTAAACAAGGGCCGAGCCACGGTACGCTATTCTGCACTGGGGAAGGAGAGAGGGGGAAGGAAAGTTATAGAGGAGCAGAAAACAGTCAGTGACTGCGCCGACGCGTAACAATTTCGAAGAAAGACAGGCACTCGATGACCTTATGGAATTCACAAGAGTGCAAGTTCATAAACCCGGAATAATAACCCCTGTAAATGCCACTCATAATATTGTACCCAGCACCGTAATGTTGCGTTGTACTATAGTATAGTAATTTATTTGAAACTTAAATATATATTTTTACTTTTGTGTACTGCAACCGAAGGACTATAGTACTAAGATCAGTGTTATGGGAAGCGGAGGTTATAGTCGTTACTCGCTCACTGGATTCCGTGCCGACCGGTCGTGCCCTCGCGATCTCCAACGTCAGCATAGCCTTGGCCGACTGGGTTGGCCCTCCGTCATCTCCTGACACCGATCTCCGACAACAGCGTAGCTCTGACCTACTGCACTCGCCTTACGCGATCTCCTGACGCCGACAACAGCTCTCGCAAGTGGTGCCCCGTCCTCGGACTCCTGTGACCGTGTTTCTTCTTTCCTATCTCTCCCATCCCCTCATATATGTCCTCGCTTGCTGTCCCAGCGCATATCTCTCTCTAAATATACTTATAATCCTATCCTTTTAATCCCTCCTGACCCCATCCCTTGTGAGGTACTGTTGAGGTATCGCACCCTGATGCAGGCAGTTACGGGGCTCACTTTTCTATTACCTCTTATAACCAATTCTCTTTCTCTGTACATATGTTGAAGGGTTGTGGACTGAGGCGAACATACTTTTATCTTTTTTTCTGTACTCTTTGCTTTTTTTGCCCTTAGAAGGAGGGAATAACGTTTACATTCTTGGTAGCAGAGAATTAGCCGCCGCCTATGGGAGGCACTAACTTTTCCAAAAACACTTTACAAGCTTGCGTGCGCATGAAAAATCTACGCAAAACTTTATACACGCAAAGCTACTGTTGCTGACCCTCTTTGACCGATAGGCCGTAATGAGATACGAGGGTATACGGACATGAACAAAATTATTGTTACGAGAAAGCAGACAGAGAATTTACAAGATAATAACACCATTCCCAAGCGCGGACAACAAGGGTACAAAAGCAAGCGCCAGTCTCAAATCACGTCGCCGTGTTCCTCGACGATGCTCTTTGCCCTTTAGTATCAGATATATTAGGGCAGCAAAGCAGTAAAGATTGACTCGCACTTTTCAACAAGTGAGAAGTGGAACACAATCTCCTAAAAAACATGAAAATGATGTCATTTGTAAACTTTGGGATATTGCAGTGGTTTCTTTTAGTGATTTAGTATTTTACTCAAGATCGCTCGTGGGCGGCCTGGTAGGATGCGTTACACTTCGATGTGGTCAGGCAGTGTTGTGTTAGTATTGAACACCGCACTTGGAGATATCGTGCTCGACTGCTGACCCGAAAGTTGCGGGATCGAGTCCCGGCAGCAGTGGCCGCATTTTCGATGGAGGCGAAAATGATTGAGGTTGGTATAGATTAGGCACTCATTTAAAAACACCAGATACTCGAAATTTCTACAGCCCTCTATTCCGGCATCTCCCGTTATCGTGTCGTATTATAGGTACTTTAAACTCTAGCAATTAAAAAACACTATAGACAGGGGTATAGCCAGAATTGCAGGGGAAAGGGGATTCAAGTATACTTTATGTATGTTCATGCGTTCGTTTATATGTGTGCGTGCATATATACGCAAGCGAAATTGGGAAATTATTTAGGGGGTGGGGGTGGGTTTGAACCCCCTCATTCCCCGCCAACACACACGCACACACCTACGCTCATGACACTTGGGGATAAAAATGTAACATATCGCGAACTCGTGCATTTGGTTTCCCTTTGCAGCAGGATCATGCAAGTATAGGATGCCTGAGACAATAAAATATCGCCAGACTATTAGCTTGCGATGACTTCCAAGTGGCCCGTTGTAAATGCGCGTACTTATACGCGATAAGAATAAGCACCCACGCGTATAGCATTATGTAGTCCACAGTGTACACATGCGAGACTTCTATCGAAAGCGCTGATATACAAATAGCGTTGCCGATAAAAGCCTGTGCATGAGGACACAGCAAGTAAAGTAGGTTTAGTCTGATTACGACCAGCTATAAGGCAGCTCCACATGCGGTTGTTATTGTCTCAAGATGTCCGTCACGATTTCGTTGAATCACTCACAAGCTGAACTTATTTTAAATATTAGGAGTCAATAAACTGTGTTTTGAATTATTTCCGATGCCCTTTCATGCACTTGTGAATACAGAAACTCAAATGGATGTGTCGATATAGTAAATTGAAAATAAATTTAAAGGACATTGAGAAGGGTTGCTGGTCAATGACATAAACTCCCGCTGGCACAGTGTTTGCGATAACAAATAGAAGACTAAGGTACAAGATTTCTAATATTGCAGCATAAGGACTGTACTTATTTGTATTACAATTTTTTTCCCTTTTTTTTCACTATAGATTGGTATTGACAATGCCAGCTGGACAACAAGGCCAAGCTGTCAAGACCCCTACAGGCCGCAAGTGCCCTTTGAAGCACCGAAAGCGACAGTCTTCATCGGTGATTCGGAAGTGGTTTCAGAATGCGACAATAAGGTCGAGAAGACGCAGCAGAACAGGCTGTGTAACTTGACAAAGCTGAAACCAAGCTTTCAGCCAAAGCAAAGCCACGTCCACCACCACCACAGTCAAGTCAGCGCTTGCTCCAGAGCCCAACCGCCAAATGAACCTGGCAGCAGCCGCGATCAAAAGGGTGACCATTTACCGAGCCCTCAAGTGCGCATGAATACGTCGGCAGCCGCGTTCCCGGCTGTGGTAGAATGGCTAAATTCATGCGTGTCCCCTGTGGTGCAGAAAGCAAAAAACGAAATAACCACGAGAAAAACGGTGTCATTCAAAGAAGTTCGCCAAACTATACGCACCGATGTGATGAGCTACAAGACAGAAACAATGACCCCCGCGGGAACTGCGAGGTCACAGCAAACTCTGCAGGGACAACAAGCAGGCTGGGCAGCACTTAACGCGCACAATACTCGTTGTGTATCTGAAGGCAAAACTTCCGAAGACGCTAGAAGTAAGCCTACGAACCTTGTGACAGTCGCGCATCTACGGGAGAAGACGCCCTCGCAACTGGGCGCAAGTGCTCCTGCACAGACGGTTCATTATGCCTCAAGTGGTGAGGCCGCGAGAAACGCAGTACCTGGTCACACAAAAGTGGTACTGCAAGCGCAGAAAGCGTCCGCGCAGTTTGCAGATAAGCCGAGCAGCTTTAGCGCTCCCGCGCAGAATATCAGTGATGCTTCGCGCTGCGGAAATCATGGAAACGCAAAAGATGGAATCCTCGCCCAGGCTAAGACTGCCATGCGACAGGGCGACCCATCCACGCAACTTGGTAAATTGATGGGCGTGTCGAGTACTCCAGCACAGGACATGCGTGACTTCGAACAGCGCAACCCTTCTCCGTCTTCGGGTGGTAGACAACTAAAAAAAGCTAAAACTGATCAATCAGCAGAGAACACTTCTTCCATGCTGCTCGAAGGAGAGTGGAACGAAGAGATTTATATATTACCGCACACTCCACCAGACGAGAATGCAACGAAACTCTCAAAAAATGTGCTCGAAGGAGAGTGGAACGAAGAGAGTTATATATTACCGCACACGCCACCAGGCGACAATGCAAGGAAACTCTCGAAAAATGTGCTCGAAGGAGAGTGGAACGAAGAGAGTTATATATTACCGCACACGCCACCAGGCAACAATGCAAGGAAACGCTCGAAAAATGTGCTCGAAGGAGAGTGGAACGAAGAGAGTTATATATTACCGCACACGCCACCAGGCAACAATGCAAGGAAACTCTCGAAAAATGTGCTCGAAGGAGAGTGGAACGAAGAGAGTTATATATTACCGCACACGCCACCAGGCAACAATGCAAGGAAACTCTCGAAACATGTTCTCGAAGGAGAGTGGAACGAAGAGAGTTATATATTACCGCACACGCCACCGGGCGACAATGCAAGGAAACTCTCGAAAAATGTGCTCGAAGGAGAGTGGAACGAAGAGAGTTATATATTACCGCACACGCCACCGCGCGACAATACAAGAAAACTCTCGAAACATGTGCTCGAAGGAGAGTGGAACGAAGAGAGTTATATATTACCGCACACGCCACCAGGCAACAATGCAAGGAAACTCTCGAAACATGTTCTCGAAGGAGAGTGGAACGAAGAGAGTTATATATTACCGCACACGCCACCAGGCAACAATGCAAGGAAACTCTCGAAACATGTTCTCGAAGGAGAGTGGAACGAAGAGAGTTATATATTACCGCACACGCCACCGCGCGACAATACAAGAAAACTCTCGAAACATGTGCTCGAAGGAGAGTGGAACGAAGAGAGTTATATATTACCGCACACGCCACCAGGCAACAATGCAAGGAAACTCTCGAAACATGTTCTCGAAGGAGAGTGGAACGAAGAGAGTTATATATTACCGCACACGCCACCAGGCAACAATGCAAGGAAACTCTCGAAACATGTTCTCGAAGGAGAGTGGAACGAAGAGAGTTATATATTACCGCACACGCCACCTGGAGACAATACAAGGAAACCCTCAAAAAATGCGCAGGCAGCGAGAAAACCTCAGTTCGAAGAGCACCGCCAAGCAGTTAAGCCATATCTGCGTCATGCAGTCAAGCAGGTCAGAGAGACCCTGCTGCCCAACAAGGCAAATAACCAGCAAATAATCACTTTCAACGACCCCTCAGCAGCACATCCACGTCCGACTCCTCCAATTAAGCATAAAGCTTACCAAAGTGAGAAAAATTACCAAAAGGAAGAGGCCAGCTATTCGTGTGTTACCAACATTCTCGTAGACGAGAATGCAACAGACCGAGAGATTGCCTGGCAACCCTTGCAGTCAACGCCGAGGGAAGCAGATGACCTCTCGCCATTTATGCAGCACACAACTGGAGGTAAATATAATATCTTTGTGCTTGCACTCAACAAACTGGACATACTTGTACAGGGGCAGTTTAACATGCATCGACTTTTTATTCACATCGATTCAATTAGAGCAGTTAGCCGTATACCTCCTTCACTAAGTTATCCACTGAGGTGAGAAATTCCGCCACCCGAATAGCAGCATTCGGCAGAATGAAACGAAATTGGCTTGACGTGAACGCAGGTGCCATGGCTGAACTATTGACTATTATAAGCGGTATTTCTTGCTTCCTGTTTCATCAAGAAACAAAGTCACGGAGAATGAATGATATTGCTTCAGTGCCGGAAAAAAAAGAGCATTCACGCTTTACCAGAACTTGCCTCCTTGTATAACGGTGATTATTTTTCTTACTAACTTATTTTCTACTATCTATTGCCTGGCCCAATTATGCAACTCCTGTGGATACCTTTTTCAATTGTAGTGTGACCTAAATAACCTCAGAAGTACCACCGTACTTGCAAGCAGTCACGTCCAACTCCAATTTGTCAATAATTGCTCTCATAATAACTGGCATGATATGTAGCACAACACGGTCGCGCCTTACAGAAATTTAAGTACAGCTCGTCTGACCCTCATTTTATCGATCACTATGCATATCAAAAGCCAATAACGCATAGTTTTTTTCATATAGTAACATTTTCAGCTACTTCACAGAGTGTCCATTAGCGATTGTCGGAATGGTCAGTATACGCATTTGCATTATGACTAAAGGCTTGCACGCGTATCATAAGTTTATCACCAAAAAGGGGCAGACTTTCGTACAATATTCAACCATATTATGTCGTAAAGGCGTCGTAAAGACGAGTGTTTAGTTAATCTTTGTAAGCTCTCTCGTGTATTCTTAAAACAGTTTCTCTATTCAGCGAAGAATATTCCAAAGATTTTTTTCAACAGCAGAACTGTTTAAGCTTGCAATCTTTTATTGGGCCGAACGTTAACTCTCATAATCGTGCCTCCACCTTTAAAATTCAAAGTGTCTAACGCGGTGATGTGGAAAGGAGAAAAGAGTAGGAAAGGAGAAAGAAAGAGAGAACTTAAACAAAATAAACTTTCATGGCTAGGCGAGATTCAAATTCGTGTACCCATGATACGAAAGAGAACATCATTACGAGTACAACGCGCCCACTCGCATGCACTTGTGGAAAGCATGCACTTATGGGAAGCATATGATCGCGTTGTTGTAGGGATTTTGGGGGGAACTTACTATCAGCTAGAGAAAGCGAAAGCGAGCGAAAGAGAGAACCACAAACAGTGAATAAAAAAGGAGGGGGAAGAAAGAGGGAATCATTGAAGGAGAGACAGAAGTAGAGCGCAAAAAAGGGAGAGATAAAAAGAGAAAGAGATACCGTAATATGAGAAAAAAAAAGAAAGTGGTGCGGCGGAGGCAATCCAACTCTAATAGGCACGGTCTCAAGGCGAACACAAAGAAATGGCCCACACTGAGTTAGGTGCTAAAAGTTGGGCGTGGCTTTGCTAAAGAATCGCTACTCCTTTGCTTAGCTAATCCACCGCAAATCTGCTGGTCATTGGTAATTTGCCCTAATGTTTCATCCGACGTATTCAATAAGACATGCAATGAGGTGTTTTAACGATAGGAAGTTGAAGAAGCCGTCAAGTGTCTATAAAAAGGGACGCCACAGAACAAATGAAAGAAGGTTGCAGCAACCTTACGATGGGGTGTGCCTTCTTGGGCGAATTGGAAATGCCTTCTTGGGGGCTTGCGCCTTACAGTGGTAAAATAATGTACGCAGAAAAGGACAAACGAGAGGACTCCATAGGTGAATTTTATTGAAAAGTATTTCACGTGCATGAGTCTTTTTCTGCGAGCCTTACCTCGCCGCTGTCTCAGAAAAGCGTAACTTTACCAGCTTGCAGTATGCTGGCTCTACTTGCCCATAACGCGTAATTTCAAATGTTACACGAACTTACTGGACAGCCTTACAATGTCAGTATCATTTTTAACTTGCACTCAAACTAATATGTTTTATTAGGTGATACACAAGTCACCTCGAAACAAAGCAAGCACCCGGAAGTATTGGACCATTGCAGAACTGGACAGCCTGCTCAAACAGAAGAAGGTAAGCACGACAATTTACAGACCTTTGCTCACTCAATCTAGCAGAAGATGGTTGGTAAATGCAGTCTTCTCCAAACCAAACGAATGCGTTCATAAGCAGCCAAGAAAGTAATTCACGGTCACCGATCACGAACTCTCGTCGAAGAGCCCTCGGTAAAATACTTGGTATTTTACATAACTTTTACATTTAGAAAAATAGATAAAATGTTGCATATTTCAATAGGACATCCTTGGGTATCGTGGTGACTTTTCAGGTTATGTCACAAGTGAGATCAAGTTGAGCACGTGCAGTTCAATTATTGCTGGTTCTGTTTTCTATTTAGGAGATTTATACAGCTGAAATACTCTTGGTGCGTTTGGTTATTGCGTAGTATCGAGACGTACCGAACGACGCCTAATCACTATGTTCTCAAGAGCATATCACAATGATGATTAATATCATAAAATAAGATACACAATGAATAGAATCGTAATCTGTAGAATACACGCTCTAAGACTACTGGGTTTACATAGAGAAATGCAGATGGCGCTTTTCTACCAGCAAAACACGTCATGAAAGGCTGCTCATGCGCCAATTGCTCACATGCAAAAGCTGAAGCCTGTACACTTATGGGCATATACATTATTTTGTAGAAATTTATACATCTATTTATTTATTTCTTGATATCACAAGAAATTTAGAGAAAGAGACTACGCAAAGGGAAAAACGAAAAAAAAAAGCAATGAAGTCTACCTAGCTCAGCTCCTTCTTCAGAAGTGTGGCAGTTTGGGTCAGTTGGTATGACAAGACGCTAGTTATAGTGCGAGGACAGAACGACGACAAAGAGACAAAAAGGACACGAGCGCTGACTTCCAACTGTGTTTTTTGCGCAGATCGTGAAAACATGTAGAGGAGACAGTAAACCATGTCACAAAAACCATGTGGCACAAAGAGGAATGCATGAGTAAGGAAAAAAACAAAAGTAGAGAAAAAGGCAAAGAAAAGTCTATAAGGAAATGAAACAGAGAAGTAAAAGTAAAAGTGATATAACTGCTTGGGCGCACCGAAGCCTTCGAGGAACCTTAGTTCCTTGTCGGACAGAGACACGGAGGGCTTGTACAGAGACACGGAGGGTTTGCTAACGCATGACACCTGTTCGCGTGCCATCTGCGCAGCCTCGACGATAACTCAGGTGCGCTCATTTCTGTGCTTAGACAGCGTCACTGTGTCTATGAAAAGGGGCACACAGTTGCACTCAGTACAGTGTTGAGCAAGAAAACGATCTTTCCCGTTTCTAACATTGTTAGCGTGTTCTCTCAGCCGATCATTCAGACACCTTCCAGTCGTTCTGGCATAATAAGCACCGCAAGAAAAGGGGGTCGTATAGACAACTTTCCGGGAGCAGGTCACATACCTGTTCCTATGCTTAACTCTACATTCCGTTGATGACTGCGTTTTCAGGGGGTTTGTAAATTTGGTGAGACTGAATAATTTGAACGGTGCAGAGAACAGCACACGAACTCCCGCACATTTTTTTTGATTTTCTTGAGCCTGTGTGATATCTGGTGTTCGTACGAAAGAACGGCTATCCTTTAACGCTATGTATCTGTGTTGCTCGGATCCTGTCCCTGCCTCTGCTCTGCCCTATTGGTCCGCAGGATAGTCTCAACAACGGAAGTGATAAACGCCTCAGGAAGACTATCATGTGGAGCAATAGGGCAGAGCAGAGGCAGCAAAAGAATCCGAGCAACAGGGATACCTCTATGCTTAATGTAAACCTGTATGCTTAAGGAAATTGCAGTTGCTCGCGGCAGATATGCTGTCACGCACGTCATAGAAAGTGTTCAAAATGAAGGCCACTGACTTGGCCTGAGGGAGGAAATTGTTATTTCGAGTGTTCGGGTTCGTTGCTGCAAATTTAGCCAGTGCAAGAGCACACGCAGAGCATTGAGAGCGAGAAACTAATTACGATCTTGCTCTTTGAATGAGTGATTCCCGTGCAGCACTTCAAGTTGTACACGTGCACTGGTTTGATTCCACAGAAGTGTGCTGGGGTCAATACAAATTGAACTAAATACATTTGCTCGATAATGTACAGACGCGTTCACTGTTAAAGGGAACACCTGTGTGCACAGCATGCTTAGATTTCGCAATCTTACGGAGCCATAGTAGCTTAAATATGATAAACGCTACTGGTGGTTGAAAGTTCTCACTACTCTTGACGCACTGATGATGTGCATGCAGATTGTTCTCATAACCACTTGCTGTTAGAGGGCCAGCAACATTGATGGTGTGTATTCGAGGGTGATCTTCAACAGTGGACGCTACTGTACATGGTTTCTCTGGACTTTATGAAGGGTCCTAAATATTATTGAACAATCCGTGTTTGAGCGAAATCTCAGAAAAAAAACACAAAACAAAGAAAGCTGCTTTCCAGAGACTCCATAATGTGTGCCCAAATAGCACTGACCTTTTTGCATGATTCGCCTTTCAAAACTAATAAAGTCTTCAGAGATAAAAAAGCGTAATTTTAAAAGCCATACGAGATATAATGCCCAATGTGCAATGTTCGTTATTTTTTTAAAGGCTCAATAAATATGTATTTTGTTCTATTTAGGGAAAAAAAGGCCTATCAACAGTGTAGTGCGTATATCGGTGGAGATAAAACTAAGATCTACGGGTATATATTCAATATTTATTTGGAACCACGCTTTTCTTAAATTATGTAAGAACTATAGCAATAACCCAGATAACATCCCATCAGTAATGACAGAAGAAATAAAGAAAGCCTTGGAGGAAACGCAAAGAGGCGAAGCTGCTGGTTAGGATCGGGTAACATAATATCTGACGAAGAACAGATTGTGTTAGAAAATCTAGCCACCCTGTTTACGAAGTGTCTCCTGAGAGAAAAGGCACCAAAATTTTGAAAGAATGCTAGCATCGTCTTAATGCATAAGGAAGAAGATAACAAGGACATGAATAATTACAGGCCGTTCAGCTTGCTCTCCATCGCATACAAGCTGTTTACAAAGGTAATTGCTAATAGAATCAAGACAACATTGAAATTAAATCAACTAAAGGAACAATCAGAATTTCGAACAGGCTACTCAACAATCGACTACATTCATATTGATACGTGTATGGAACTGTCGCCCCGACACAGCTGAATTGGCACCCAAATGAAGACGACGACAACGTGGTTGTAGTGGGTTGGACTCTCAAGCTTCTCTCATTGGCCTGCTTGACTGTGCGCTCTCTAAGCCGTTAGCAAGACCAGCTCTCGGTGAATAAATCTTTCCCGTAACATCTTTTGGTGGAAGGTGCTGGGTCTTCACACAACCCGGCTCTGGAACTCCGCAGTGGACGCCAGCTTTGTCCAGCAGCGATGCCTGAAAATGGCACTCAGGCCTCGCCATCCGCGCCGGCTCCATCACCTGTGATTCCCCCCCATCTTCTCGACCCTGGCACGTTTTCCGGGACGGACAGCAAGGACGTCGAAGAATGGCTCGCATTATTCGAGCGCGTCAGCAAGCACTACAGGTGGGACGAAACGCTTATGCTGGCAAATATTCTATTCTACCTACGTGGCACGGCACGCGCCTGGTATGAGACGCATGAAGAAGAATTAACCAGCTGGGACACATGCAAGCAAAAGCTTCGCGATTTGTTCGGTCGGTCAGTTGCTCGTCAGATGGCAGCCAGGCAGGAACTCGCGTCGCGTGTTCAATCATCGACGGAGTCGTACGTCACGTACATCCAAGACGTACTGGCACTGTGCCGGAAGACTGACAAAAACATGTCCGAGGCGGACAAGATCAGCAACGTGTTAAAAGGCATTGCTGATGATGCTTTCAACATACTAATGTGCAAGAACTTCACCACTGTCGACTCCATCATATCTGAATGCCGGCGATTTGAGCAAGCTAAAAGCAGGCGAATCACCCACCACATCGCGAGACTACCAAACACTGCTGCGACTTCGTCTTGCGAGGATTCTGCAGCGCCCCATTCACTTGCGCCTCCTGCCAATATCACAAGGATTGTTCGCCAGGAGCTGTAAGCCATGGCACCCGATTCCTATCAGCCCCCTGCGCAAGACAACTGGGCAACAGTCTCGCTTATTCAAGCCGTCGTACGTCAGGAGTTTGCTAACCTGGGCGTCCAGGTTCCCCAGCCCGCCAGACTTATGCCGCAGCCCATGAGCACTCCCGTCCACAACGCTGACCACCACTCTGCTCCACTTGTCGCTGCGGCAGCTTCGACTCCTCGGTTTCCATTACGCTACCGAAATCCATCTGAGTGGCGCACGCATGATGATCGACCAATCTGCTTTTCTTGCTCTCGAGTTGGGCGCATCTCCCGCCATTGCCGCAACAGGTCGTATTTCCGGTCAAGCTTTCGTAATGTAGATCGCCGTCAGGACCGCGGACACTATTCGCAACCCGGTTTTCCGGATGACCATATTTTGGATCCTTCAGCTCGCCGTTCATTTCCACGCTCCGAACCGTCCTACGCTGACGTCGTCGCCCAGAGAAACTGGTCTAACCGCTCACCGTCCCCTCAGGGTCGGCCGTCACGCTCCCCTCAACGCCGCCGCTCTCCGTCACCGGCTTATTCTGCCTATTCCCCGGGAAACTGACGAGTGCAGTTCCTGGAGGTGGCGCTGCGTTGACGACTCGGAACGAAAACCCTCAACCGGCTACAAATTCAAGACGCAATTTACTTCGGGTGTTCGTTGATAGCCACGCCGTTACTGCTATAATTGACACTGGTGCCCAAGTATCCGTTATGAGTTCTACACTTCGATCTCGCCTGGAAAAGGTTCTCACACCTGCTATGTTCTCTACTGTTCGAGTTGCCAATGGAATTCGAACATCGGTGCTTGGTATGTGCACTGCCCGCGTTACTGTTGCTGGCCACCACACTTCCGTTCTCTTCGCAGTCCTCGATGCTTGCCCACACGACGTCATCCTTGGAATTGACTTCTTAACCACCCACTCCGCCCTCATCGATTGTTCTACCGGTATCTTACGGCTCGAATTGCCTTTGTGCTCCGATTTCACTCCTCCAAGTCGCGCTCGGCTACGATCAGTGGAGTCTCTACGGCTACCGCCCCAGGCTGCTATGTACATTCCTCTGTCGCCCTTCCCGTCCGTTCCTGATGGAGACTATCTCGTAGCTCCGCTCATTGATTTGACCCTTACGCACCACATCGCACTACCACATACTATAGTGGTTGTTGCTAACAACACGGTGCTACTTCCAGTTCTGAACTTCTCTACGTCGACCCAAGTGCTTCCCCAAGGCATCACTTTAGCTGATCTTTCCACCCTTGATGAATGTTCGATTTGTTCTTTTACACCTGACACTAAGACCATGACGAAACCTGTCATCACGTCGCAAACTAAGGCGTTCCTCGACAAAATGATATCCAGCGACCTCTTACCTTCCCAAGTTGCGGCGCTCCGGGGTGTTTTATTTTATTACCTGGATATCTTTGACGTTGACGACCGTCCCCTGGGCCGCACAAGTGCCGTACCCCACCGCATCGACACCGGCGACGCCAGTCCACTTCACAAACGCCCTTATCGCGTGTCACGTGCTGAGCGCCAAGTAATACAGAAGGAGGTCGACAAAATGCTGAGTAAAGACGTCATTGAGCCGTCATCGAGTCCTTGGGCCTCCCCTGTGGTCTTAGTTAAAAAGAAGGACAACACCTGGCGTTTTTGCGTCGACTATCGCCACCTGAATCGGATCACCAAAAAGGACGTTTATCCTTTACCTCGAATCGATGATGCGCTTGACTGCCTCCACCGCGCCAACTATTTCTCGTCCCTTGACCTTCGATCCGGATACTGGCAAATTTCGGTCGACGACCACGACCGCGAGAAGACGGCATTCATCACACCCGACGGCCTTTACCAATTCAAGGTCATGCCTTTTGGGTTGTGCAATGCCCCGGCTACTTTTGAACGTATGATGGACTCTCTCCTTCGTGGTTTCAAATGGTGGACCTGCCTCTGCTATCTGGATGATGTAATAGTTTTCTCGCCCTCCTTCGAAAGCCACCTGTCTCGTCTCTCGGCAATTCTTGACGTTTTTCGTTGCGCTGGTCTCCAACTGAATTCGTCGAAATGCTCCTTTGGACTTCGGCAGATTAAACTACTCGGCCACCTTGTTGACGCCACTGGTGTTCAACCCGACCCTGACAAAGTCCGTGCAGTCCGAGAATTCCCGGTTCCGCGTTCCACACAAGAAGTTCGCAGTTTTATTGGGCTCTGCTCATACTTCCGCCGCTTTGTCTTCAATTTCGCGGATATTGCTAGGCCCCTCACGGATCTCCTCAAAAAGAATGTGGCATTTTCTTGGGGAAGAGACCAAGAACATTCCTTCGCGTCGCTAATTACCGCCCTCACATCACCACCTGTGTTGGCTCATTTTGATCCAGCGGCTCGAACAGAGCTTCGCACCGATGCAAGCGGCCATGGCATTGGTGCTATGCTCGCTCAGATACAGAATGGCACCAACCGTGTGATAGCCTACGCTAGCCGCCTTTTGTCGCAAGCGGAACAAAATTATTCCATCACTGAGCGGAAATGCTTAGCCCTCGTTTGGGCGATTGCGAAATTCCGCCCGTACTTATACGGACGTCCGTTCGCAGTCATCACGGACCATCATGCGCTTTGCTGGCTGTCGACGCTTAAGGACCCTACAGGAAGACTCGGCCGATGGGCACTTCGATTACAGGAGTACACGTTCTCGGTTGTTTACAAATCTGGAAAGCTGCACAGCGATGCTGACTGCTTATCCCGGTACCCTGTTGATCCACCTAGCTCCACTGATTTGGAATCCGATGCCTGCGTTTTAGCCATCACTGACTTTCTGAACGTGGCTGACGAACAGCGCCAAGATCCATCGCAGCTCACCATCATTGACCGCCTTCAATCGCGTTATGCTGACCCTTCTCTTAGCAGATACCTGCTTCAAGACAACGTTTTGTACCGCCGCAACTTACACTCCGACGGCGCGGAACTTTTACTCGTCGTACCGCATCACCTGCGAAAGGATGTTCTGCGACAATTCCACGACGCTCAAACTTCTGGACATCTAGGAGTCTCCAGAACTTACGACCGCATTCGACGACGAGTTTTCTGGAAGGGTCTGTACCGCTCTGTTCGCCGTTACGTCACATCTTGTGACCTCTGCCAGCGCCGAAAGAAGCCTACGACTCCCTCTGCCGGTCTACTTCAACCTATTGAAGTTCCAGCCGAGCCATTTTATCGAGTGGGGTTGGACTTGCTAGGCCCTTTTCCTACTTCTACAACTGGAAATAAATGGATTGCAGTGGCCACAGACTATGCCACTCGGTATGCAATCACTCGAGCGCTGCCAACCAGCTGCGCAACCGACGTTGCCTACTTCTTGCTGTACGATATTATTCTCCAGCGTGGCGCTCCGACTCACCTGCTCACAGACCGTGGTCGCTACTTTCTATCTCGTGTGGTTGATGATCTACTCCGATCTTGTGCTACCCGCCACAACTTCACCACATCTTACCACCCTCAGACTAACGGCCTTACGGAGCGACTAAACCGCACATTGACGGACATGCTTTCCATGTACGTATCTACCGACCACACTGATTGGGACATAGCTCTTCCGTTCGTAACCTTCGCCTATAACTCGTCGCGTCATGAAACAGCGGGCTACTCCCCTTTTTTATCTACTCTACGGACGTCATCCCTTACTGCCCTTCGACACACTGCTTTCATCAGACCACCCATCCTCCACCTCGTACGCTCAGGATGCAATCACCCGTGCCCTCACGGCACGTGCGGTAGCGCGTGCTCGGTTATCGTCGTCGCAGACAGCACAGAAGTCTCTTTATGACCGTCGACATAGAGATGCCGTTTTTTCTGCGGGATCTCTTGTTCTCCTGTGGCTCCCATCTCGACGTGTTGGCCTCTGCGAGAAACTACTATCGCGATACGCTGGGCCCTACCGAGTCATTCGTCAGGTCACACCTGTGACCTACGAGATTGCCGCAACCACAAACTCATCAGCTGCTGCACCCAGAACGGAAGTGGTCCACGTTTCTCGTCTCAAGCCCTACAACGCTGACTCGCTCATTTAACAGGCACCGAGACGGTGCCTTACGGGCCGGGGTGATGATACGTGAATGGAACTGTCGCCCCGACACAGCTGAATTGGCACCCAAATGAAGACGACGACAACGTGGATGTAGTGGGTTGCACTCTCAAGCTTCTCCCGTTGGCCTGTTTGACTGTGCGCTCTCTAAGCCGTTAGCAAGACCAGCTCTCGGTGAATAAGTCTTTCCCGTAACAATATTATCAATCAGGTACTAGAGAAATACTCAGAAGAAAACCAACCACTATACATAGCCTTCATAAAGATTACAATTTAGTAGAAAGATCAGCAGTCATGTAGACACAGCGGAATCAGAGCATATACAAAGAGTATATAAAAAATACTGGAAAAAATCTACAGAGGATCAACTGCCACCATAGTGCTCCATAAAGGAAGCGACAGAACGACACTCAAGAAGGGTGTAACACAGGGGGACATAATCTCCCCAGTGCAACTTACCTCGTGCTTACAGGAGGTTTTCGGAGACCTACAGTTGGAATAATTCGGAATAAGAGTTAATCAATAGTATACTTAGTAACCTGCGATATGCCGATGACATTACATAGCTGAGTAACTCAGGGGACGAGTTGTAGTTCATCACTACTGAAGTAGACAAGGAGAACAGAAAGGTAAGTCTTGAAATTATACTGTACAAAACAAAAGTAATGTACAACAACCTCGGAAGCGAACAACGCTTCGAGATAGGTAGCAGTGCACTTGGTAGTAGGGCACTTGAAGTTGTAAAAGAGTATGTCTAGTGAGGAGAGGTAGTAATCGCGGAGCAGAACCACGAGATTGAAGTAACTAGAAGTATAAGAATGGGGTCGACCACATTCAGCAAGCATTCTCAAATCATGAATGGTATATTGCCACTATCCCTCAAGAGGAAGGTATATAACAGCTGCATCTTACCGGTACATACCTACGAAGCAGAAACCTGGAGGATTACAAAGAGGGTTCCACTTAAGTTGAGGACGACTCTATAGCAAGCAATGGAAAAGGAAATGATAGGTGTAACCCTAAGGGACAGGCAGAGAGCAGAGTGTATCAAGGAACAAACTGATGTTAAGGACATCATAGTCTAAATCACAAATAAGAGCTAAATGGTCACGGGCAGGGCAGGTCGCCCTAATGTAAGATAACGACTGGTCATTAAGGATCACAGACTCGATTCCAAGAAGAGGCACGCGGGTGAGGGGGAGACTGAAACTTAGTTGGGCAGATAGATTAGAAAGTTTGCGCGTATAAAGTGACCGCAGCAAGTACAGCGCAGAGTTGAATGGCGGATCATGCTAGAGGCCTTGGTCTTGCAGTGGGCGTAGTCAGGCTGCTGATGATAATGATGGCGACGCCATTTCTCTTGAGGGATACAGTGCTTGCAAGCTACCCTGCAAGGTGGCCGTGTCAAATAGCTTCGTTTGCCTAATTATTCTGGCGATATTTTTATCAGTAGCGCCAAGTATTTGCCCTGTATTTGAGTCGTCTCTTGTAATGGCTACCTCGCGCTCCTTCTTATAAGTATCGTGCTAATAACTGATCAATCACTTTGTGCAAGCTTATCTAGAATAAGTGGAGACGCTTCATTGCCATCTATGAACTAGCGTATTGCAATTCTCATAACATTCTTCACAATTTAGGCTATGTTTTATAAAGCGAAGAACAGACCAACTAGCCCGAAATTATACTTTGTCAAAGTTTTTATTGTACCACTGGACGTTGTTTGATCTCCGCATAACATACATTCACTTTCGCTTCTGAATTTCCTCGTGCAATTTTTTACTTCGAACAGGAGCTGAAGTCTCATACGAAAGCTGGAAGCCCTGCTTAACGAAATGTTCTTGCCGACCCTCTCAATTACACATTCTTACTTTTGCACGCCTGGCCTCTATGGCTGCGTCCCCTCCTCCATATTTACCACAGCATTCAGAACAAGGGTCAAAATCTCTGGACATTCATTCGTAAGACTTTGATTAAACTGCAGAGAAAAATACGTTTGAAAGATTTCTTTCTAAAATTTGGCCTTGACTCCTTTTTCGGTAGTGCTTCATCTAATGCTGCCGCTTTGGATTTTAGCCAAGTGCACTTGTAGCCACATTCGGTTTTCTGAGAACCGCAACAGTGACCAGCTATACTTTCTTCCTACTCCAGTTCCCAATCTTACAAAATCGTTTCCTTGCTTATTTTTATGTCATTTCATTATTTCACAATTCAATTCTCAATTACTCTAGTTTTTCATTTATCACAGCCCCCTACCACAACCAGTTCTTTTACCTATCCCCCAGAGGTGATTACGCTGCCAACTACTAAGCGACAACTAATTGTGCTCCAACATCTCCTTATATATCATATCAATAAAAAAAGAGACAACTAACCTACAACGAAACGCCGTCTACCGATAACGCATCTATTATGGCTACCGAATGACGAGCCTGTCGCACAAATCATTTTGATTTTTGCGTCCACTGCAGGTAGCCCAACATCGGGCAACACATGTGCAGCAGCTGCACATGTGAAGTTACCCCTGCTCATCGAAAACTAATATTACAGGTGCTGATGGCAGCTTCACTATGACATGAACGCTCACCAACTAATCTTTCCTCGACATAGACTTCCATAAATTAAGACTCACCCAATTTTTTTCCCTCTCGAAGTGAAATAAATTCAGAAGTTATAGGCTTGAATATTTAGCTGCAGCACATATAGATTGATATGTGGGGTTTAACGGCCCCAAACCACCATATGTATACGCAAGACGCCGTAGTGTAGGGCTCTGGGAATTTAGACCACCTGGGGTTCTTCAACGTGCACCCAAATCTGAGCACACTGGCCTACAGCATTTTCGCCTCCAAAGAAAATGCAGCCGCCGCAGCCGGGATTCGATCCAGCCACCTACGGGTCAGCCAAGTGCCTTAGCCACTAGACCTCCGCGGCAGGGCAGCTGCAGCACCTATCGCATCTATAAGTGCAGTCGACGTTATTCATGCACAGGAGCTTCGATTTGCGCTCACCTATTCTCCAATGTAAAAACACGTGTAAAGCCGGCCTGAATAGAGTTAGTGTATGGGAGCATATACAGTAACATACACAGGTAGCGTATACAGTATCTCTAGGCCTGAAAAGTTCAAAGGCCACTAGGTCTGAGAAAACTTTGAATTTCCAGGGATTCGTGCTTCTATATATTTGGTCGATCTGGACAGCATGTGAGCGCGTTTTAGAAGACGCCGGATGTCTAAATTCAAGGCTGCCTGCTGAATCAGCTGGAGTATTTAGCTTTTTCTTGCGTCTCGTGGTCTCTAAATATTTAACACTGACTGCACCTCAGAACTTCCACTCGCCCTCTCATCAACCACTCCGCAGTGCTGCGTAGGGGCTCTGAGCTAATATCAAGACACAACATAAGATACTGACACAAGTATTTGACACATATGCAAAAATACTATAGCAGAATAAATGCATCCCATACGACTCATTTTTCTATCTTCAATTTCTGTTGCAAATTCGTGGTTCACTTACAAACTTCCTCTTTGGTTTACAGCGAAAGCTGTTATGGAATCTCAACTCTGGTCACGCGTAGTGTTCTGCCGCCGCCGGTGTCTGAAACCATATCGCGCGAAATCAGATAGCACCAATGAGACAGTGGGGCTCGAACCCGGGTCCGCTTGGTGCCAGCCCGGGATTCTACCACTGAGCCACACCGGCGCTTGGAACTCGTTGGCAAACCTGCGTTAGGCAGGCTTGATGTCGGGAAACCAATCGCGTTAATACACCTTATAAAGCGTTTTAAAACAGCGATAGAACATCCAGTCGTTGCACAATAAGAATGGCGTAACGATCGGGTCGTCCGATGCTCCAACACATTACAAAAGCTTGTTGTTTTTCCCCTACCAATTGTAGCGCATACACACTTCAGCCATAATTCCTCATCGTCGTCAGCCACTGCATGAAAAATGGCACCAAATTCCTTGCAAGCGTTTAGCGGATACCATGATTATCAGAAGAATGACGAAAAATAGCATAGCGAATGTAAGCCTACTACCCAGAAGTTATTACTACAAATGCCGTAGTGGGGAATCAAGCAAGTGTGCTTGCACCAGTTACTCGATGATTGTTTTGAAAAGACCGCTCTTCTAGCTTTCGTTGCGACCAAGCTGCGCCTTCAGCGCAGGCCTGGCGTTTTTTATTTAGTTCTAGAGGAACCCACCAACTTTTCTCTTGCGGCCCACGGCCCACACATGACAGTCTTATATATATATATATATATATATATATATATATATATATATATATATATATATATATATATATATATATATATATATATATATATATATATATATATATATATATATATATATATATATATATATATATATATATATATATATATATATATATATCAAAGTAGATGCGCTTTCACATAACAACTGTTTATTGTGCCGACGTTTCGACGGGAACCCCGTCTTTTTCAAGGCATAATACTATTTACACATGTTCCCTGTCTTCTTATAGCCTGTCGATACAGGAAGGAAGGGGTCAAAAGAAAAGTAAAAAAAGGAAAAAAAAAGAAAGAAAAGAGAGAGAGAAAAAAAGAAGAAGAAACAGCGAAATGGGAGGACAAACATTAAATAAAATATAGAAAATCTAGGAGAAGAAGCAAGACCGACACGGCGTAATTAGAAAGGGGCAGCATTTCAACGGAGTAGGGCAGAGGTAGATGAGCAATGTCATCATTGTCAACAATACCTCCCCTGCACCCACTCTTCCCCGAACGGGCAGTGAGCCGCCGTTCTTGTATTTTACCTTTCCGTGTAGTCCGCTGGCGGCTCGTTCCTCTTTGAAGTTTAGGACATGTTAATGGGGAGGGCTTAAGCGCTTCGAGTGCGTGCTGGTGGCGTCGGGAGGAACGAAAAAGCCGGTGATAGAGGCACCGCCATCAATATTCATTATATGCAATGGCTCCTTGTCAGTGAAAGAACAGAATGTGCGTGAAAATTAAAGAAGGAAAAAAAAGAAAACAGGGGGGGGGGGGTAGACTGTACGACATCCGGGACAGTCACCACAAAGCTGCGGCTCACTGGGAAGACATGCGCGCATGTATGAAAAAGTTAACGAAACCACCTAGCTGTCAGCTCCTTGTCAGTGAAGGAACAGAATGTGCGTTGAAACTTAAAGAAGAAAAAAAAGAAAAGAAAAGGGGGGAGGACCGTACGACATCCGGGACCACTTATCTGTGCGTTCCGGCTGTGCTTGATGAGGCAAATCATTTCTATGTTGTCAGATGCATAGGCCAAAAGCTTTGTTAGCGGGTAATATTATTGTCGTAATGAAACCGGACTGATTAGAGAGAAGCGTTTGCGTCTTTTAGCGGTCGTAACGCTGACAGAGTGCCTGGGTGTTCATTTATTCCGTATTTTATCGTGGTAAATTTGTAGATAAAATAAGATTCCCGTTGTTCCCGTTCTCTGATTGTTCGAAAGTTGTTTTCTAGTAGTGTAACCCTGATGTCATCAAAGCTGTGGTCTTTTAATGTGCAGTGTTTTGAAAGTGGAAGGCCTGGCAGAGATCGTACATGTGCCCGATGGTTGTTGAATCTAATTCTAAACGGAGTGTCTGTCTGGCCCACGTATTGCTTGTTACATACCCCACATTCCAGGAGGTATATGACGTTGTCTGAGTCACAGTCTAGTGCACCTCTAATCCTGTGCTTAAAATCCGAGTGGGTGCTTTTCGCCACTGTCGTTGTCTGCATGTGTTTGCATACCTTGCATCTGCTTTTTCCGCAAGGGTGACACCCAATTTGAAGTTTCACACCTATCTTTGAATTTATTAAATGATCCTTTATATTTTTCGGCCTCCTGTATACAACACAAGGAGGAGGAGTGAAAATTTTGGATAGTCGCACGCTCTGTTCCAATATGTTAAAGTGTTTCTTAGGACCTTGTTTATGTTTGGTGGGTTGCTCGTGAAAGTTAATAGGAAGTTTTTGTTGCGGTGTTGGTCGGCGTTTTTCAGGTGGTTGAGAAGAATCTGGCGGTCCAGATTTTCAGCTTTTTTGATGGTGTCATCGATGATAGCTGGCGGGTATTCTTGATTAAGGAGTACTTCGCGCATATGTGTGCTGTTTTTGTGGAAGTCCTCGGTGCGGGAGCAGATTCGTCGGAATCTGTGTGCTTGGGATTAGGGAATGCTGGTCTTGCAATGTCGCGGGTGGCAGCTTTTGAAGTGCAGATATTGTTGCCTGTCCGTAGGTTTTCTGTATACGTTAGTTACTAACGCACCATCGTCAACTCGAATGAGTACATCAAGAAAGTTTATTTCAGTGTTAGAGTAGGAGTGTGTAAAATAAATGCTGGGGTGTACCTGGTTGAATGCCTGTATGAATTTGAGGAGCTCGTTTTCCGAATGTGTCCAAATTATGAATATATTATCTAGGTACCGTTTATAGAGTAATGGTTTGATATTACAAGATGAAAGAAAATTGGACTCTATGTGGTGCATGAATATGTTAGCGTAGTTTGGGGCCATTCTCATACCCATTGCCATACCGCTGATTTGAATATAGTACTGGTTGTTAAATTCAAAGCTGTTCAAATCAAGTACAAGTCTTGTGAAAATTTCAATTACTTTTTTGCTTGGATAAGCGACAGGGTTGTGTGTGCCATACGATTCAACAAGCGCCCTTACACCATCGTCATGGGGGATATTTGTGTAGAGTGAGCTAACAACCAATGTTACGAGAAATGCACCGTCTGGAATTTTCACGTCTGCTATTTCCCGAAGGAAGTGGTTTGTGTCACGCAAGAAGGACTCATGTGTGGGTGGTATGTCTTTGATTAAAGAATCAATATAACTGGAAATGGGTTCCGTTAACGTTCCCGTGCCTGATATAATGGGTCTGCCAGGGTTATTCTCTTTATGAATCTTCGGCAGCATGTAAAAACGACCAGGCGCCGAATGTACCGTAATAAGTGCCTTTTTAAGCTTCGAATCAATGGCGCCTTCACGTTTGAGATCCTCTAGGGTTGTTACAATGATCTTTTTGTGCTCCGTGGTAGGGTCAAAGTCAAGGTGTTTGTAGAATTGTTTGTTATTTAGTTGTCGCTTGCCTTCCTCAATGTAGTCCGATCTATTCAGAACAACAATCGCGCCTCCTTTGTCTGCTGGTTTAATGACGAGATCTTCGCAGTTGCTCAACGTGAGTAGTGCCTCTTTTTCTCTTTTTGATATGTTATTCATGCTTGGTTTGTGCACCTTGTACGCATGTATAACATCTTTTTGAACCGCGTCTATATAGAGATCCAGATGTCGGTCTCTGTTGGCGTCTGGGGTCCATTGCCGTCCGATTACCCCACGGAAAAGTGCGTTATCTTTTTGTGGTTTATCGAAGAAATATTCCTCCAATTGTAAATTTCGTGCGAAGTTGTCTAGGTCTTTTAGGAGCGTGAATTCATCATACCTTCCGTTGCCAGGGCCGAATGTAAGTCCGCGTGATAGTATACTCAATTCTTCTTTGCTAAGTTCTTTGTCGGAAAGGTTAATAACGTTTGGCTCTTTGGGGTGTGGCGGCAAATTTTTTTGAACGTGAGATGGTTTGGTATTTTTTCTGTAAGCAGCAGTGGGTATAGCTTGTGACACATTGTCCCGCACAAATTTCTTCCTCTCAAGTTTTTCGATTTCCTCCGTTTTTTTGTGCTCAAGTACGTCAAGTTCTTTAGCTTCCCACTCCGAAAGAGAAAAGTTATTTCTTAAATACCGCTCCTCGTCTGTCAGTGCGTTTAGAGTCTTTCTACAGTGTTCGATGGTGACCTTCGTTAGCTCCTGTGTGGCGTGATCGAGAATTTTGTTCCACCGTTTCATTTCCCCTTCGGCAAAGTTACGCATCGATGGTGTTAGTGACAAGCGCAGCCCCTTCGGAGCCGTACCCGCCAGTACATATTGTTCGAGGCTTTGCACTTGAAGTTCATGCCGTATTCTTTTGTCAACAACCTTTCTAAGTTTAAGAAAATTTGGACCCGTTCTATGGCCTAGTTCATCTGAAACGGACGGTGTTTGCCCACTCGCACAGCCAGTATGTCACTTTGCACAGACGCGGCGAATAGAGCCGCAAGGTACCCGGAGGTCGTACCTGGTTTGGGTTGGAGCTCCATCCCGTTGTGCCTCCCGTAACGAGCTGGCCTGTAGACGCCTGCTGTTGGCTGCTGGTGGTTGCTGCTTGCTCTTTGATGATGTTGGCTGCTGATTTTTCATTGCGGGTGGTTGATTCTGGCCACTCGTTGCTGTTGATTGTGGTACAGCTGGCTGTCGTTGTTGGCCCGGATTACCCTTCGTCGCCGTTTCCGGGGTGTGTGTTGTAGGCGTCGACGACAGCCGTGGCAAGCGTGATGGCGGTTGTGCACTCGGTGAGGGGGGTCCCGACGGGGTATGCTGGCCTGTAGAAGGGGCAGCGGCTGTTTCTGGGGCTGCCTGGTTCATTTTCTTCTCTTTGCCGCCTTGACAGGTGGCATCGGAAGAGTCACGCCGCAGTGCTTGGGAGTAGGATGGCGTCTCCCGAAGCTCGTACGCCCCCGCCTCCGATTGTGGCGCGTGCTCCAGCCAGTTGTTGATGTATGGCCGCCGTAAGTCGAGGAGCAGGTTGTAGATGTTCCAGGCCAGGAGAGACACTCCAGCGAAGCTCGGGTGCAGACCATCGGCCGCGAGTACGGTCCACGGCGGGAGCGCGTCAATGCGATGGTTCACATAGAAGGCGCCCTCTCTCTCATGGCACAAACTCAGCAGTCGCAAGTTAAACTCCCGAGCCTCGAAGTTGAACCGCCTCACCGCACGCCAGTTGTGTCGGCGGAGTCGTTGGTTGGCGGCTCGTGGGAGCACACACACACACACACACACACACACACACACACACACACACACACACACACACACACACACACACACACATATATATATATATATATATATATATATATATATATATATATATATATATATATATATATATATATATATATATATATAGCATCGAACGCGTAATTCGAAGGTCGTAGGTTAGATTCCTGCTTACAGTTGGTAATTTTTTCATCCACTTTTCTTTCTTCTTATTTACATTCCATTAATGTTAATAACTTCCCCCGTACATTCCTTGGCATTACTGTCTGTTATATCTCATTATATATATATATATATATATATATATATATATATATATATATATATATATATATATATTATGACGTCTGGGTTGAGATAACGTTTATTCAGCCCAAGGGCTCAGCATTCAATGGGCAGTCTGAGGCCGAGTGTGCACACTTCCGCTGATGATTGTGGGGTAACTCCCAATGAAGATGAGGACAGGAATCCAGACGAATGATGATGATTATGATAATGCATATATGAAAAACGCATACTGAATGCCCACACTGATTCCCCCCACATCGAAGCAGCCAACCTGGCCGTAGCAAATCAATGTGGCAAAGATTGTCGTTGAAAGGCTTCAAGCGAGACACGTGCACGATCTCTGTGTAGCGGTGACGGCGGTCTGTTGGGATGAAAAGTGGGGTCACACGATAATTAACGGGCGAAGTCTGTTCGATAACTATATAAGGCCCAATGAAGTGTGGCTGGAACTTGTCACACAGACCAGGTGTACGAATAGGCGTGAACAGGAGCACCTCGTCACCAGGTCAGAAGAGTACAAGGTGGTGGGATGTGGCATAAATGACTTTTAGATCTTGCTGTCGTGCTTCCGTGTTGATGCGAGCACGATCGCGACGCCGAGCTAGTCTTGAAATGTATTCTTTGCTGGAAGACGGAGACGAGTTGACGTCACTGTTGAAAAAGGAAACGTCGAGGAAGAAAGTAGGGGAACGTCCATAAACGAGGTAGAACGGCGAATAACCAGTAGTGCGCTGAACGGCCGTGTTGTAGCCAAAGGTGAGGAATGGTAGAAGAGTATCCCAGTTTTTGTAATCTGAACTGATGTAGACGGCTATTCATATCAGCAAGAGTACAGTGAAACCTCTCAGTGAGACCGTTGGTCTGAGGGTGGTAGCTTGAAGCTGTCTTGTGTGTTATTCCAGAGGCGCGCAATACTTCATTTAGCACTTCTGACAGGAACACCCTTCCACGGTCACTAAACAATACACGAGGGGCACCGTGGCGCAGAATGATGGCGTGCAGAACAAAGTCAGCAACTTCTGAAGCAGACAGAGGCAGTTGACACAGATGTTGTCGCCGCGTAACATGTCAAGTGGTCTACGGCGGTCACTATCCATCGTTTGCCAGTGGATGTGACAGGAAGAGGGCCGTAAAGGTCAATACCTACAACCTCAAATGGCGTTGTGGGGCACTGAATTAGCTGTAGAGGCCCGGCCGGTGCAGTTGTCTGGATTTTATGACGCTGGCACGGGACACAGGAGCCGACGTAGCGCGTGATGCCAGTAGAAATACCGGGCCAGTAGAAGTGACTTCGAATGCGATCGTGAGTTTTTTTTAATACTAAGATGTCCGGCAGTCAAGTCATCGTGGAAGGCTTTAAGCACGTCAAGTCGAAGAGAGTGTGGTAACACGGGGACCCAGCGTTGGCCATCAGGGTGGTAGATGTGACGGTACAGGACTCCATTCTCCAGCTTAAATCGCAAGAGTTGACGACGATGCCGTGCGTTAGGTGGATGGGAAGCTCCTGAGAGCTGGTCCATAATACGCCTACAGTACGGATCAGACAACTGGCAGGAGTGAAGTGTGCGCTTGTCGTCCGATAATAGCTGATCTATTGAGGCGAGCGCGGGCGCTACAGTAGAAGTGATGGCCGAACTTTGACAGATGCTGAGCTTGGTATTTAGTAGTGGGCAGCGCGAAAGGGCGTCGGCGTCTTGGTGTTTTCTACCTGACTTGTAAACGATATCGAAGTCATACTCTTGTAACCGTAGAATCCACCGACCCAATTGTCCAGACAAGTTCTTCAACGTGGAAAGCCAGCGGTGGTCCATAACGATCGTGAAATGACGGCCGTGGAGATAGGGACGGAACTTTTGCACTGCCCAGATTACAGCCAAGCACTCCTGCTCAGTTATGGTATAGTTCTTCTCGGTCGCGGTAAGTACTCTACTGGCATATGCGACTACTCTCGCTTGTGAAAAGGTGTCGCGTTGGAGCAGAACGGCAACTATACCACGGCCGCTAGCGTCCGTATGTAGGATGGTCGGTGCGGCCTCATCAAAGTGGCGGAGTACAGGTTTGGACGTGAGGGCACACTTTAACAGGTCGAATGCAGTTTGACATTCTTCCGACCACAGAAAGGGCATGTCGGAAGCTAGAAGCTGGTGCAGTGGAGCCGCTATTGATGCGAAGTTTCGTATGAAACGGTGAAAATAGGAGGCGAGACCAAGAAAACTTCGCAAATGACCTTTCGGGACGCGGAAAGTGAAGCACTGCAGCAATTTTGTCCGGATCTGGCAGAATTCCGTCTTTGGTCGGGACGTGGCCCAAAACCTTGATAGCTTTTATGGCAAAACGACATTTTTTGTGTTGAGTTGGAGACCAGTGGCGGCAAGGAACGCAGAACGTCATTCAAACGTTGCAGGTGCTGAGGGAACGTCGACATAAAAATGACGATGTCGTCCAAGTAGCAGAGACAGGTCTTCTATTTGAGATCGCGTAGCACGGTATCGATCATGCGCTCAAATGTAGCAGGCGCGTTGCACAGCCCTAAAGGCATAACGTTGAATTCGTATAGCCCGTCAAGGGTTGCGAATGCCGTTTTCTCTTTATCGTCTTCGTGCATAGGAATTCGCCAGTATCCGGAACGCAGGTCGCGGCTGGAAAAGTTATTCGCGCCTTGTAGAGAATCAAGGGCGTCGTCAATGCGAGGCATTGGGTACAGATCCTTGCGAGTGATCTTGTTGAGCGCCCTATAATCGACGCAAAAGCGCACGGAGCCATCCTTCTTGCAAACCAGAACCACAGGCGACGACCAAGGGCTAGATGAAGGGTGAGTTACCTCTCGTTTGAGAATGTCAGCTACGTTTTCTTCGATGATTTTTTCTCTCAGCAGGAGACAAGTGGTAGGGCCGGTGGCGTACACAGATGTTCCGACTGTGTGGATTCGATGCGTTAAAGTAGTAGTGCAGCCCAACGTTGAGGAGTAAACATCGAAGGAACTTGCGTGTTTCTTTAACAAAGCAAGTAGCTGTTGTGTCTGCGAAGGTGTCAAGTCGTCGCTAATGGCTGCAGTAAAGGCGGAAGAAGATGCAGGCTCACCCCTAGGGCTGTCGTTGGAGGAGACGGCATGATGTGGCACGACGCACGCAGGCTCGGGATCCGTCACGCAGGCCACCGTGGTGTTTCTGGGGAGTAGCATTTTTTCGGATGTCGTATTCACAACGGTGATAAGTGCGGAACCATTGAGAAACCGAACTACACCGGAAGCGAGAATGATGCTTTTACCGACGCATCTAAATGATGGTGAGACCAAGACGTCACCATTGTCGATGTCCTTGGAGGTAATAGTTACAATTCGCTCTTGACTTGGTGGTAATTCGGTATCTTCCGCAGCTGTCAAACAATGTGGCCTCTGGGGGTCGTCGCTGAGCGTGCAGTCCGTGTCGGTGAGGTGGACGACGGGTTGGTCACAGCAAATAGCCGCGGAGGCAGAAGAAAGAAAATCGCATCCTAAAATTAGTCGGTGAGAGCAGCGGGATAGGACAGCAAACTGGATATGATGGCAGATGCTGGCGAGGAAAACACGCACAGTACAAAACGCCGAAGGGCGAATGACGTTCTCCTGAGCAGCAACTAACGAGGGACCATCGTAAGGCGTCAATACTTTCTTTAAATGTTCACACAAATCAGCACGTATAACAGACAATGTCGCACCTGTGTCCACCAAAGCATCGACTCGCACTCCTTCTACTTCCACAGAAACCAAGTTACACGGGCCTGATGGAGGAATTTCAGTCTTTATTTTGAATGCAGTTTTTCCTCCACAAAGTGCATCATTTAGTTTTCCGAATGAATATCAGAGGAAAATGAGGCGGGCCGAAGTGGAGAAGTGGAACGGCAGAAGGGCGAAGGCGAGCGGCGTCTCGTGTTATGGCTGTTCCGTGGTGCAGTCGATGCCGGAGGAGATGGAGACCGGAGCGGGGGCGACGAATAACGCCGACCTTGATAAGAGGCCCCACTGTACAAATCCCGTTCACGCATGTCGTTCCGGCGCTCATCTTGCTGGTGCTTTCGGCAGAAACGAGATATGTGGCCGCGATAGCCACAGCAGTAGCAGACAGGGCGGGACGAGCGCCAGGGTGGAGAGCAGAAGGCGTTCGGGGCCCCTGGATATGGCGCGGTCAGGTGTGCCGAAGAAGGGTCAGCGGGGCATTGAATGGTAGATCACCGGGGGAGTGGCAGCGACCGACGCGTACGATGCTACTGGCAACGCTGTGTTTACCTCGCTGGGAGGCATAGCAGCGACCTGCGCGTAGGTTCGTATGGGCCAGGACGAAGGTGACTGGACGTGAGCCGGAGAGTTCAAAGACGTCAGTTCCTCCCTGATAATTTCGCGTAATGTCGCTCCCGTAGACAGTGGAGAACACGGTGGAGAAGGCGGGAAACCCATGTTCTGAACTTCTTCCCGTATTATGTCTCTTATGAGGTCACGGAGAGGTCTGTTATATTGTTCGCCTATGTCTGGTTGTAGACGAAGAGAGTCCAGAGTATCGAGGCGCTGACACGTCGTGACGACGTCGGCTATGGTAGCCGGGTTCCGAGCAACCAGGGCATTGAAGGCAACAGGACCTATACCCTTCATAATGTGGCGTACTTTGTCGGACTCCGGCATAGATGAATTGGCCCGCCGGAAGAGCGCAAGAACGTCCTCGATGTACGACGTGTACGACTCACCGGAATGTTGTTGCCGAGTGTCGAGGGTTCTCTTCACGCCTGCGGACCGAATGGCCGGTGCGCCAAAAACGTGACGTAGCTGCTGCTCGAAGGTAGCCCAGTCGGGTATGTCGATTATGAGGTTAAAGTACCACGTCTTCGCCACACCGGTCAAGTAGAAAGATACTTAACGGAGCTCGGCACTATCGTCCCAGCGATTAGCAACACTCACGCGGCTGTACTCATCGAGCCAGTCTTCCACGTCTTCCCCGCGACGTCCGACAAAGAGGGGGGGGGATCACGCTGGTGGCTGTGTACGTACACAGGAGGCGCGGCTGAAGACAGCGGGGGAGAGATGGCAGCAATGATGGTAGCAGCACCGGCAGGCTCGTTCTGTGACATGCTGCCAGACAGTGGGGGCAGTCGGCGGCCTGAACGCAGCTCCAGGGAGTCAAGCGAAGTGGGAGAGGACCGAAAATCCACCTCAGACACGTATGACGTCTGGGTTGAGACAGCGTTTATTCAGCCCAAGGGCTCAGCAACGAACGGGCAGTCTGAGACCGAGCGTGCACACACCCGATAATGATTGTGGTGACCCCCAGTGAAGATCAGGACAGGGACCCAGACGGATGATGATGATTATGATAATGCATATATGAGAAGCGCATAATGAATGCCCACAATACACACACACACACACACATATATATATATATATATATATATATATATATATATATATATATATATATATATCAAGCATTTTTTTTCGTGAGATACCCTATGTTGCTTACATTACCTTGTGTTGAAAAATGATTGTGGAATAAATATTTTATAAACCAGTTCCGGCTTCCAGCTTTTAGCCATTGCGTAGATCGGTATCGATATTCTTCTCGAAACCTGATGCCGAACCTTCTTTAGACACGAGCCATACATGAGATATGAGAAAATAGACACGTTAGATAAAATTTTGTTCAGACCCACCGCCCCCTCCACTTCTCACGGACTCACTGTCCCGGCCGTTTACGGGACTAAATTTGGTGACTGCGGCCCGGTCGCAAGTTTGACACCACTGGCCTATATCTTCGTATCTGCTTATTTCACACTGAATAAACTGCACGCCTTGTATAACATCAAAAGAAAGAAATGTTCATTAACAACTTGTACGGCCCGACGTTTTATGCCTAGGCATAGCAAACGGCACTATACGTTGCTCATTGTAAAGTATAGTACAAGTACAAAATTGCGCGGAATACATGTCCCAAAGATGATGTTCACATCATAATCGCCATCATGAAATTGTTGTAATACGTTTACTAAAATGGTCCCGAGTGTATACAATATAAATAAGAAGTTGTAGGTTTACTAAAACGCAAACTTCGGCTTGTTTGTCTTGCCTAAAATGTGAACCAAAAAAATATGATATTATTTGTAGAGTTTAAAACAATTAAAATGCGTGGAAAACTTTTCGCCTGTCTGCAAAAAGCACATTAGCTACTTACCCGTAGGTCACGGGATCGAATCTCGACGGCAACGGCTGATTTTTCGATGAAGGCGAAAATGTTGTAGGCCCGTGTGCTCATATTTAGTTGCACGTTAAAGAACCGCAGGTGGTCGAAATTTCCGGAGCCCCCCACTATGGCGTTTCTTATAATCATATGGTGGTTTCGGAACGTTAAACCGCACATATCAATCAATGCAAGAAGCACAGCAGCGGCCAGCCCAGTGTGTTGTGCTTCCAAGCCAAAGAAAGGGTTCCAATTCCAGTTTTCCAGTGCAGAGTTGCACAGAAATAGATAAGCACGAAAAAGTACGCGAAAAATTACGGGGATACACGGAACACCAGTGATATGACTTTTAGCTTTTCACGAAAGCACACGGCCGCGACGGGCCGTCATTCAAACTTCTTCACTCCCATGTGACGGGGTAATTCATGTCTGACGTGCTAGAACAACCGCACTTTGTGCGAGCTTGCCTCGACCAATTTCGCCCGTCTTGTTCGGCGATAAATATCCGGAACTAAGTGCTAGTTTCACGAGTTTCATGACGACAAATTTGCTTTGATGCGATTCACTGTAACACAGGCCTGTGGTGCGGTGTAACTATTTAGGGATGTCTGCGTGTGTCAGTGTCCATAATAATGGTTTATATGTGTATACCAACAGAAATAACTGTATTACCATAAGTAGGAAAATTTTTTTACGTGATCTGTACTACGAAAGCCGTCACATAAGCATATGTGATGAAGCATGCACGTGCTGGAGATAGTGTCTATGCAAAATCAATAAACTCATCAAAAGAAATGCAGTTCCTGCGAAAACAGGTAGTAGAACCAAGCAGTGTCGATATGCTAGCACAGTGCAATTTCTTCTTTTTACTTGGTTTTGTAACTGCCTCATATGTGTCTTACGGGACCCGTTCATAAAAGACATTTACCAGCGTCAGATGACGGGAAGAAATCAGGTTCATTTAAAACAAGTATACAAGGTTACACTCACCCAATTGAAGTTACGCTGTACATCACGCGCGCAGGAAAATGTCCCGTTTGTTGCTAAGGGCACCATTTTAACACACAAACCAAACCGTATCCCCAGTAGCGTAGCCAGAATTTCGATGGGAGGGTTCGACCACTCTTTCCACGTGTTTGTGCGTGTGTGTACATACGTATGCAAAATTGAAATTCTTCGGGGTGGGGGGACCATGAACCCCGCCATCTACTTCCCCCCTGGCTACGCCGGTGCGCATTCCTCCTCAGTACTTGACTATCGCCCTAGACGAACACGCCACACTGGAAGTCATTTGCTTGAACTAAAAAGCGCCACAGATCTTCACACACCGACACGGTAGCAAAACATCGCAGACGCTGCACGGCGCGAAGTCATATACGTTGTTCAAATGGGAAGCTGCAATTACCATCTCCGGACTCTATAAAGGGGCCTTCAGACAAGCCTCGCAAATGTCCCCCACTCACATGGACGAGGCGAACAGAGGGGAACCAGTGTCACTAGACCATTCTGGTGGCTTGTACCGCCCGTTTCACTAGCTGTCTAGTACGGAACCACCAGCGCATTGCCGCTCTATCCCGGACAACGTTTATCGAAATAGCTTGGCCTAGAAACTCTGATCTAGGAGCACGTGCGACAGTAATGCCCAACAGCCGCGCGAAATTCCGCCATATCCCTTACCGCGGGGTGGGTAGTTTCATTTTTAGGAGAAAAGGTCCCAGTGGTCGCCGAGCCAGCGCGGAGAAGACGCGCCCAGTCGCTAATCTGTGACGTCATTCTCACGTAATCCGCTATTCCCGCGTCTTCCCCGAGGTATAGTGCCTAGAATATACTGGCAGTATTCTACGCACTATACTCGAGGCTTTCCCTTCGGTATGAATACCCCTTAACAACAGTCATGAGTAGTCCAACGGGCCTCGACGCAGCAAAAAGCCTTGGTTTCTTCTATTCCGACGTGGGAGCGGCCCGCCCCGTGCTAAAGCGCGTTCCGAAGAATCCAACAAGGTTTATCCATTCATCCAGTCATCCGTACAAAGTACGAAATGACCCTCGAACACATCTGCCTCGCCAGCCCCCACTCTAAATGAAGGATACTTCCTTCGCCACTTTTGCAAAAAAGACAATTCCGCTCTATGCCCCTGTACACACATATATATTTGAAACTCTTTGACTCTTCCAACATGAAAATTTACTCCATATTGTCAAAACTTTATATTTAGGCAGAAATGACAGCTATTTTTCGCACCAAAACCAACAAACAAAATATAAGTACTGACAGTCAAAACACTAACGTTTTAATCTGATGCACTAATGCGTAATGGCTAGTAAACATGAATTTGTTTGCTGCAAAACCA
Organism: Rhipicephalus microplus; assembly: GCF_043290135.1. Taxonomy (NCBI): domain Eukaryota; kingdom Metazoa; phylum Arthropoda; class Arachnida; order Ixodida; family Ixodidae; genus Rhipicephalus; species Rhipicephalus microplus. The sequence continues at coordinate 143,680,049 of NC_134710.1, read as the reverse complement.
TGTGGTCACTGCAGCGAGTCGCCAATGGCTTCAGTGTTACAAGGACTCTGGCGTTACCGTTGGTGTAGCTGTGCTATGCATGAAAAGTTGGTAGGAACACCGCACAAAAGATCACTCCGACAATGCAAGGCAACACACACACAGTGCTTCCTTGCCCTAAACTTCTTTTACGCTATGTTCCCTCAAAAGTTCAACTAACACGGCCAAGCTTCGATGCTAAGGTGAAAAGTTAGTTTGGCGAAGCAAGCCGAGGGCATTACAATGTTTTTAGGAAAAGTACCTTTTGTATAGAACTATTAGTAGTGGGGCAGTGAAAGTCATCCTTCGCTTTCAAGAAACTTACAAAAATGAGCAGCAGTGCACTCGCATGCAGCAAAACTATGAGAAAAACACTGAGTGCATGGGATATGCCATTACACCACATTCATGGGGTTCTGCCTATGGACGACGCCACAATGTCCCAAGGCGCTTATTTCAAATCATAACACGTGTGCATGTTTGAATCCTTGGGTTACAACCTGTACTTTAGACATTTTGTCATTTTCCCAACCCGGCTCTTCTCCCTTGCAAACTTATTTTGTTATGTAGCACAAACTTGGAGTGAGGGCAGAAACAGCAACTCTATGAAACTCGAGCACATTATGCCGTCTAGTGCAGTCAACTTATAAAAAGACTTCACTTTTTGATCGCATGGAAACAGCGATTAAATGATAGAATATTCTGCAACTACCAAGGTCCTTATCTAACTAGCTCCTAAATGTACTCCAAGAAAACTATCAACAGTCAGCCAGGTGACACCTCCTTAGTAGTGAACAAATTAACAATGCTAATTAAATGATTTTGGTTCCAGTTTCAAATGCTGAACAAGATGAACTCTGCTGTGCTGTTTGCCTGGCTGGGCCACGAAAATGTTCCTTGTAACATCAAGACCAAGAAAAGCGACATCCTGTCTAAGACAGCTCAGTACGCTGCTGAGGTTAGACAAAGTAGCTCAGCATGTTTCCCAGGGGTGACAGCAGCAAGATTACTGCAAGAATCTCCTAGCAGCAAGACGACTCCAGAAATATTCTTCGTTTATTTTCTTATTCTGTTCTTTTATTTGACAAAATAAAGCACAATGCCGTTGCATGTACCACTTTCTTGTACATTCATTGTAGTGTCACAAATTGCTTCCTGTGGCACTTCTGACCTTTATAACCTATATTTACACCATTCACAACAGACACACTCCACACAGCATCTTGACCAACATAGGTGTTGCTGTTTGGCCAGGTAGAATGCCTCTGCCTATGAAGGTTATGTACACTATATACTCTGCCTCATACTGGGACTGACCCAAACTAAACTTTGAGACAGGTAACCTTGTGACCACTCCTCCTTTAAAGTCCACTGATTGCAGGGTCTTGTGCTACATCAAGACTGTGCTGCTCCTTTATATACAGGCACGTGTCACCATGAGTCACCAACAGCCATTTTGCTATTTGCAAAAGGAACTGGGTACCACAGCCATATAATTTACCATAGCCTAACGTAGGTTAAGCATGAAGAAAATAAAACATAAACATAAATGCCTATTGCAATCGGTGCTGTGCCCTCTCGAATGGAATTCAAACACTTGGTGAACGACAGAGCAGCAAATTGAAAGATGGGAGTTGGTTCCAACTATTGTTTTCTCAATGCAATGCAACTTTTTTGAGTGTAAATATTTGGCATCTCGGACAAGTCTATCTTAAAAGCTACATTTTGCCTCTGGCGACAATGACCTCAAGAGAGAACAAATGCTATAGACTAACAAAACAAAACCCTGAATCTTCACATCTTGCACAGCTGTTATAAAAAGAATAAAGACAAAGAGGACCAAAACAGGCCTAAAAATAATATAGCCTACTGCGAAAATGCACCAACGTAACACACTTATTTTTACTTTCACTTCTGGGCTTTTTTTTTTCAAAACGTTATCTGTAGAATATTAGGTTACTATGCAAGCCACCTGCCAGATGATTGACTGAGCACACCGCATGGATTCTAGTTGCTGCCAATAAAACAAGCTGCGCAAACACAGATTGAATATAAAGAAGCTGCAAGCTATGTAGCAGACTTTCCCAAAGTAGGAAATCAAAAGGCATAGCAGCCCAGTACAACCTTGCAAAGATTTTTAATGTGATATGACCGACTACCTCTAAGCAAAAAGAGTGTAGGACTCTAAAAATAGGTTTTAATGAAAATATAACCCATCAAAGTGATTTGTATACAATCACTTGCACTGCAAGATGTCGATGTTACGTTATCAGCCCAAAAATAAAATGCAATCGCTCTTGTGGACAGCAACTGGCAGAATATATATGATGTGACTAAAGATGGTCCAAGTTTTTCGGAAAGAAGGGAAGATGTATGCCATAAAATGGATTTCGCAATTGAAAAACTATTTTTATGATTTATATTACATAATTATGCTCCAGGATTGTATTTTAATGTGTAATTTATTCTAAGAACCTAATAAAGAAATTACTATAATCATTAAAATAATCAAGTGTATGTGCTACAGACACATCATTTTGCAGCTCAAGCTCTAATGAAGCAGCTCACAAACACAACCTAATGCCCAGATGGTGAGCTTTGCTGGAGTAACAACTGAACACTTACTCAGGTTGAGTCAACACCACATCATTTTCTATATTTTCATCAGCCCTGAGATGCTACAAATGAAAGGCTAACAGATTACGACCTGGTGTTTAGGTGCATGCAGTTTAGGAAAAAGCCTTCCCTTTTTACAGGGTGCACAGAAAAACAATGCAAAAAGCATTTGAAAACCAATATACTCAATAATAGAATAATTTTTATATTGTGCCCATACATCACCAAGTTAGCTACATTTTTAATTGAAATAAATATGCGGCATCTTCCTTTAAGTCACTTCCGGTGGCCACTCCACCGCAGTTCATGTTGCATACTGAATTATATCACTCCCTACGCTATCATTATCAAAGCCCAGTACACAATGTGAGTCATCCACAGTTTTCCCTGCATTTCTTTTTGGGCAGATTGCACCACGTTTGCACACGTTCCCCATTTTTCATGCACACAAAATTTAGGGTAACATGACCTTCTACGTGACAGAAAGAATAGCAGAAACTATGTTTGAAAAACTTTCAGTGCAAATACCAGTGTTTCACTCAGTTTATTTTGGTATGAATTGCAGGGTGAAATTCATGTTTTGTTTCAGTTAAATGTGTAAAAATGATATACATGACTTAAAGAGGACATGACTTTTGGCAATGGCTTTTTTCATAATCATCTCAATACTATTAACATGTCCGGCTTATACAAAAGTCCAAGCTCCCTTTTCCCATCAATGAAACATGCTTTTTCCTATAAGTACATTTATAGCATCCGATCAGCATGGAAAACGCATTACAAAAATCCAGGAGCATTAAAGCTATTCACAACAAAGTGCTGTTGCATTTCAATTTGCACTTAGTTGCCTAAAAATAAATTGAACTCTCTTAAAGACCAACTGTGTTAAGACAAATTCTTGTTTCAGATGAACAGCACAAAACTGCTTGTTAGGTTTCCCATAAACTAAATGCAAAAAAATCTGCTTAAGATGAACTGCATAACCGGCCTCTTCTATTAAGATTAGATATTGCGGCAACCGACAACAACGGGCGAACAAGTGAAAGCAAAATGGAAAACAATTTCCTGGTGCAAAGACTGTAAGCCTATCGAAAGCAAATTGCAATGTGGACGGAGAAAGCGAGATATGTGGAAAAGAAAGGTCGGCGCATAAAGCTGGTACCTCCCACACTTCCAGCCTGTAGGTGCTGAAAGGGCCGGCTATATCCGTAAAGGAAGCAACAGAAAGGGTTTGTCCTTCCGTATTTTTTTCTCGCACTCTTCAGTTCCCCAAAGGGAGTACAGTAGAAAACAGAAGAACACAAGAGCTAAGCTAAAGGGTAAAATGCAAGTTAAGGGGGGGGGGGGGCGAAGAAAAGCCAAATGAAAGTGAAAATTGGAACAAAGATTGTCTATGCATTTATAATTTCATGAAAGGAAAACCACATATGTGGCACTAGCACTCCGGTCAGAGGAGCCAGATGCATTGTTATTACCATCACATAATGGCGCCTGAGCACATGTGTTCAGTTTACGTTGTTTTGCATAAGGCCTGTGTGCATCATATCTGTTCCCACCTGAATTTAGCAACTTGTAAAGCGCCATTTTTATTATGAAAGTACACAACAAAGGAAGGTCAATTTGCACACTAAATACAGCTGTGTTGTGTCTTTTTTGAGAGTAGTGTAAACAAAGACCTTCGGCTGGATGTCGTTCAGGAAAAGTTACTGCGGGCAGAAAATAAAAAAAATATCCAAACATCAAAGAAAATTTTGCAGACTTTCATAAGCAACTTTGCGTATGTTGGCTTTGTCAACTAGGAGTATGCAATTGAAGTGTATTCAAAACTGATAGCAAAGCCGGTAAAACAGCCTCTCAAAAAGTGAACCGTCAGAAGGATAAATTTTCTATTCTTTGAAGGAAAATGGTGCTTGTCTCTCCCTTTTTATCTTTTTCTAATCGCCCAAATAGAGTCGTGCTGTAGTTTTATAGTTGAAATGTGGTAGATATTTATTCATGAGCATATTTTATATGAACTTGTGGAATCCGGTACCAGTAAGACAGTACTTAAATACTCTACTTCAAAGCTTAGTTTTATCAAGCTCAGTCAAGTATATGCTCGTTCTTGTTTTTTTATTCCCCATTGCAAGTCTACTTCACTCAGTGTTTTCAAGTAACACATTTGGGCGTACTACTTGGCATGTTAGCATTTCGTTTTCGGGGGCACTTATGATCAGACGAACTTCTGATAACATGAACAAATGATCGTGGTCTCTTCAAGTTCGTCTTGAAGGGAATCTACTGTGAAAATATTTAAAATATGTGAGATACACTTCCAGCTTTCAGTAAAAAAAAAAGCATGCTGCTTCGATTGCCACTTCCATCACTGCTGTATATGCCTAAATTCTGGATGTGTGCTTTTGTTTCGGTGTTGTACCACTGTCTGAACATGCCTGTATGTGTGTTTCTGTAAAAAAACACAGATACAGTTTAATCACTGTGGAATAGGACCAATTTAGAAACTAAAGACATGGAATTTACAGAGTAAATAACTTAACTTCAAAAGCCATGTCCTGCTCTTTTTGGAAAAGAGAGAGAGAAAGAGAAAGGTTCACGAAACCAGTACCACCAACAGAATAAATTTTACATTATAGGAAGCACAATACAACGCAAAAATTATGATAGTACTTTTGTTCTTATGCACCTACGCCCAGCCTCTGTTTTCAATAAAAAGTTTTTGAGCCTTCTTTGGGCAGTTAAAATTTCGTCACAAAATCGTTCATCAAAAATGCTACAAGTAATGGAGATCATGCAGACACAAGTGCTATCAGTAATCTTCATCAATGACAAATGAAAATATAATAAAAAGAGCTAAAGCTTAAAAGAAAACTTGACACGAAGGTTAAAATTACGAATAAAGGGCAAATGAGCACAAATAAAGCAGTTAATGGCCGTTTCTTTGTGCTCATGACAGCAGAGCCACGAGTGTGAAGCCATGAAAGCTAATGCTAAAAGAAAACTTGACATGATGGTGAAAATTAAGAAGAAAGGGCGAATGAGCAGCAACAAAGAAGTTATGGCCAATTCTCTGTGCTCATGACAGCAGAGCCACGACTGTGGAGCCATGACAGCTAATGCTCAAAAGTAAATGTGACATGATGGTGAAAATTAGGAATAAAGGGAAATGAGCAGAAATAAAGCAGTTAACCAGGTTAGAGAACAGCGGTCCGTTTCAACCACAAACGTCGAACTGGAGACATAACAGGCTAGCTTTTGAACGGCCCACACGAAGCAAGCGCTATTCTTTTCAAATGTACTGTATGCCTCGTCCCTGCAGCTCAGTTTTCGACTTAAATACAAAGCTTGCCTTTTGTTACCAAAACTGTCTTCCTGGAATAATATAGCTCCCATGTCGCGATCACTCTCGTCGCATTGAATGACAAATCCTTCAGAGAAATCTGGTGCCATGAGAATGGGCTTTTCGCTTAGGGCCTGTTTCAGCTTGCAAAACGCATTCTCTTTTTCTGTATCTCATACCACTTTAACTGGCTCGGGCTTTCAAAGTGCGTCAGTTAGACGGCTGGCAATGCTAGAGTAGGTTTGCACGTAGTGCTGATAGTATCCACCAAGGCCCAACAATGCCCTTATCTCAGATTTTGTGGTTGGTCGTAGATAGTTCACAACAGCGGCTACCTTAATTTCTGAAGGCCTACGCGAGCCAGGCCCCAACACATGTCCCAGGTAAGGCACACCTCGCCACACATTAGGTGACATTTAGCAGGTTTCAGGGTAAGACCAGCTTCCTTCAACCTGTTCAGCACGACTCAAAAATGCTCGCCGTGTTCTTTCTAGCTATTTGCGAAGATCGTGACATCGTCAAGATACGGCAAAGCAAACACAGAGAGGCAATTAGGAGCGCGGTCCATTAAGCCTGAAAAACAACAGGGTGCATTTTTCAATCCAAATCTCAGCTTAAGTGGACGATACATTCCGAATGGAGAAACAAACACGGCGTAGAGTCTAGCGCGCTACGTAAGAGGGACTTGCCGATACCCTTGCACAAAATATTACGTGGAAATTTAACTAGACTGCGAACGTTTCTAGCCTCTCCTCTAGATTTGGCATCGGGTATGTTTTGTCTCGAGTTATGGAGTTAAGACGCTGACAATAGATACATGGCCTAGGATCTTTTCCCGGCACTTGAACCAATATTAGAGAGCATGTATAGCCACTCTTGCCCTGCAATATGATTCCTAACTCCAGCATTTTATCGATCTCCTCTTTCATGATCTGCTTTTGCACAGGGGAACATCGATACGGCTTGCCACAGATTGGCTTCTCACAAGATAGCTCGATATCGTGTTCAATCACTGTCATGTTTCCGAGTGATCCGAAAACACATCTTTAAACTCGGAAACAATGCTCAAGTCCTCCTTCTGGACTCCACTTAACCTAGGCTCCAGGTTCAACTGCTCCAAGATTAAATTGGATCCCCTTTTGATTACATCTTTAGAGGTCAAAATTTCTGCTCCTATTCCATCTGAAGCATTCAAAAGCAGATTTACGACCACTTGACGTTGAACATATGGTTTCATCAAGATACTGTGGTAAATTTTGTTCGACTGCCTTCCTAATTTCACTTCAAATTTGGTATCGGAAAGCTTCGATACTAATTTGTCGGGCCCTTTCCACTGAACCTCAAGCATGTTCTTTTTTGACGGCCGCAGCAGCATTAACTGACTACCTATTTCAAAGTTGCGTTTCTTCGCCGATTTGTTGTAGTACTCCTTCGACAACACTTGAGCAGCCTTCATGTGGCTTTCCAGAAGATCTTTCGTTTTTCCAAGCCTCTGAAGGAGGTTTAGAACATAAGCAACTACATTAGCGTCCTGATCGAATCCCTCCCAGGACTCGCGTAGCATTCACAATGGTGTTCTCAAACTCCTGCCATACACAAGCTCTGGAGAGCTAAAAGCATTGCTCTCATGAGGAGCTGATCTCAAAGCGAACATAGCGGGAGGAATTCACGCTTCCCAGTCGCATTTGCGCTCATAGCAAAGAGCTCTCAGTATCCATTTCAGATTAGAATGGATACACTCTACCGGATTAGATTGCGGGTGATAGATCGAGCTGCGCACTTGTTTTATTCTGCATTTATCTTAAAAGGCTGAAGTAAGTCAGCTGGTGAAGACACAATTGTTGTCGCATTCGTATTCATAAGGAAATCCGAAGCGTGCAAATATAGATAGCAGTGCATCCATGACATTAGGAGCATTAGGAGAGTTGAGCTCTTTAAGTGGTATCGCTTCTAGAAATTTTGTGGCTACACAGAGGGCCATCAGGAGGTACGAAAAAGCTTGCCTTGAATCTGAATATGGCCCAACGATATCAATTACTACGCGCCGAAAAGGTTCTGTAATAATCGGCACAAGCTTCATGGGTTCTTTCCACTTGTCCATGCATTTCCCCGCTCTCTGACAAGTGTCGAGGGAGCGTAAAAAGTGTTAAATATCCTTTCCAGCATTTCGGCCAATAAAACTGAAGGCAAACTCTAGCCTTGGTCTTCTTTATGCCGAGATGGCCTGCCGACCCTTATTATGCGCCAGTTCCAACAGTTGGCGACGATACTTTTGCGGCACCAAGAGCTGCTCGTACTTGCGACCTTGCACATTTGCGTAGCTCCGATACAGGAGCCCTGCCTTCTCAACAAAAAGAAACATTCTTTTTCTTTGTTCACAACCTTACACTTTTCAAGACCGCTTTAATCTAGAAGTCCTCACGCTCCTCTCGAAGGAGTAGCGCTTCTCGATCTACCCTCGACAGCTCACTCCAACTTCCCGCTACAGGCGAGAGCGTCGCACCCCTCTCACAGGTTTTTAGTTTGACGTTTTTGTGGTCCGCTCGGCTCCGGGAGCACCCGCGAAGCCGCAGCGGAGTGGCGGCTGATTTTTCTCTTTTAGTTATTCGTTGCTGGCAGCGAACTCTGGTCGTTTTCATCGTCGATAAACAAAATAAAAAACATTTTTTTTCACGTAACAAAGCAAAACAGTAACGTATAAATGATTTTTTCATGAAGTATTTGGATATCCACTTTCAAAGTATTAACCGTCTATTTTTTTTGACAAAGAAGCAAGCTCTGACTTGATAGTAGCCACTCAAAAGCCAGCAAGGCTCCATTCCAGATCCATATCAAGCATTCACTGTGGGTTGTTTGCGCTTTTGACGCGTGTGTGGTGGCGGCGTTTTATTTTTCACCGTTGAAACTGTTTTCGCGGCTTGCGCTGGGCAGGTTACGGCGAAGCTGCAGCACTCGCGGAAAGCATGCCGTCTCCGGAGGCAGCCATTTTGAAATGAGCAAAGTTGCGGCACGCACGAGGGAGGGCGCTCGGGTTGTCCCCCTTCCACTTGCAAAAACGGCAGCGACGCACCGCGCTCCGCTTAGGCTGCTCGTAAGCGGACCGTATTCTCCGCTCCGGTAACCCGCTTAAGGCTTTAGCGGAGGGCGCATGCGCACTCGCGTTCCCGCTCCGTTTACCTGCTAAGCGGAGCGTAAAGACGTCAAACTGAAAACGTGTAATGGCGTCATGTCACCTCCTCCGCCGACAGAGACGGCTTCCGCGCCACGCGGCTCGAGTGACTCATCTGGAGAATAACTTCTCCGAAGCACCATCACCTCGCCGCCAAGGTCACGCAGATTAGCTTCTTTAGCAGGTGGTATTTCAGTAGACTGAACGAGATCAAGTTCCAGGGTAAGCTTCCGCCCTTGTGATCGTGTGAGGGCCATATACGCTAAGTTAAGTTGGAGAAAAACGATTTATACCCATGTCACACGGCCACCACTAAACTTCGTTGAACACCGTCAACGTAATCTCCCCTAGGTGGTTCGACGGAGGAGTTGTGGCAGTGTCACACGGCAATGAAAAGGTTGTAACAGTTGGCGCTGTTTGATTTTCGGAAAAGTATTCTAATTTCATCTGTATTGATTTTTTTGTGAATCCTCGTTATGGGGCAAAAAACACTATTAAGGAGGTAAGAGGCTAACAAACCAAAAAAATATTCTCAATTAAAAACGAATTTGCTATTGTAGCGATGCTGCTAGTGACGCTGGCCACATTGTACTTTTAGTTGTTTTGTTGCCTGTGTTCATGCCCGTGTGCGAAAGTTCTTGTGCTTCCTTGCCTCGTGAGCGCAGATTTCGTGTTGTTCAGCCATGAGTGACACAGCGACGACCACAACCACACGCATCCTCCGTGACACGCATGGACGAAATATTTTTCAATGGCGCCGGCCGTCCCGACTCGTGAGGCACCACGTGCGAGGCACGGAGTGTAGAGCATCGGTGTTGAGAGTAAGTGAACTCTGGTGGGCGTAAATATATGTTGATTGATATGTGGGGTTTAACGTCCCAAAACCACTATATGATTATGAGAGACGCCGTAGTGGAGGGCTCCGGAAATTTAGACCACCTGGGGTTCTTTAACGTGCACCCAAATCGCGTAAATATATGTAAACAAACACGCGTTGTCAATGAGTACTACAATAAAAGAACGTTTAAGATTGCCAAAATGTATTATTCTTTCACTGCGGCCACTTAGTGCTCGAGATTTTTTTCTGACCTCTAGACTGCTGGGGACGAGAGTACCTCGTTTCGCAGCGAAGGGAGATCGTTGAACGTCCTTTGCGAAACGCTCCGTTTACCTTCGTTTGCGTAAGGGTGGCCGTGTGACACGGACCGCATCTTCGGTGTCGTAAGGACGAGGGAGTTAAACGGTCTTCGCAGGTGCCCGTGTGACAGGGGTATTACCCTGCTCTTCGAGAAGCTGCTCAGAGTTATAGAAAAAAGATCAGGAAAACGATCGGGAAGCACGGCAGACACAGCCGCTTCATTGCGAAGCTTACCGAACAGGCCTTCAATGACAACTGTAGCGATTGATAAGCAAGCACTCTGCTCCTCGGTGACTTGCCTGATCCACGCGCATTTTCCTTTAAAGTCGTCCGGAGACACAAACGAAGGATGGATGATGTCCACCGTCGCCGCTGAATCTCGAAGTGTTTGACACGTTTTTCCATTTACACTAATTTCCTGGAGATACTGCTTTAACAACCGCATTTCTTTTCCGATTCTCAGGTCGTTGCGAAAGCGAACTTTTGTTTACATTTCATCGCAATGTGCCCTTCCTTTTTGCAGTTGTAGCAGATTAGCGGCTTCGGTGATTCAAACACCCGTGTGGTAGCAGTGCGTTATTTAGGAACCTCACTTGATTTCTCCGCTTCTGTTTGCTCTTCCCCTACAGTGTCCTTCGTAAGACACGGTTCTTTCCTGAAGTTACGGTGCCGAGTTGGTTTCCATTGATCAGGTTTCTTTGAAAAGCTCTCTTTCCTTTCATCTTTTTCAACGCGCATTGTCCCGCTATGCAACTTGCGGCAAATATAAAACTCCACAGCTAACCCTGCTGTCTTGTTAAGCTGCACTTCGCCAAGTTTGTCTTGCAGCCAAAGCTTGACATCATCCTCAATGCAGAGGTAGAATTGCTCCAATGCAATGCATTCTACCAATTTATCGCGATCATCATAAACACCTTTGCCCTTGAGCCATTATATTAAATCGGCTTTAAGACGAAACGCGAAGTCAATGTGTGACTCATTGCCCTTTTTTGCGTACCGAGCCTTTGCCGGAAAGCCTCGGGTGACAACTTATAATGTCTCAAGAGCACTTCCTTAACCTTGTCATAGATCACAAGCGCTTCCGTTGACAAGCACGTTTTCACGTCGGACAGTTCACCGGGAAGAAGAGTTAACAGGTTCTGCACCCAAAGCGACTGCTCCAAAGCAATTCACTCACAGACGTGTTCAAACTTGACAAAGTATCTCGTGACGAGGTACTTCGTCATGTCCTCGCCTACTACGAACTGTGGAAGTTCGTCCCGAATTCAATGACCGCTGACCTGAACTGTCGCAGAAGCTACCCTACGCGCCTGCAAATGCTGTAGGATTGCCAATTCTATTCGTTTCAGCTCGAGGCGCTCCTGTCTTTCGGCCTCCTCACGGCTTTCTCGCCTTCCAGATTCTTCACGTTTGCGAACTTCTACTTCTCGCCTTTCAGCCTCCTCGTAACATGCTTTGATATCCGCCCAGGCCTCATCGACTTCCTCAGCTAACAATCCTTTATCCTTCATGATCTCAAGTATTGCTTGCTTTCGTTTCGCACAGCCAGAAGTAAAGCAAAGTTACTCACAAATTTCGACGAGGTCCTTTACTGTAAGGTTCTCCATCGTTCACACCAGCTTCTTGCTGTTTGCCCTTTTTAAGGATCTACTTGCCGTACCCACAATGAGTGTACTAGCAAAACGAGCAAGCAATTTTTAACACTATCGTCTTTACACCCTCCGATTACCTTGGTTTCAAAGCGCTCCGACTTGGCTTGAAACGATCAAAGCTCACTCACTAATGCTTCACACAGCCCTTCTCTAAACTGCTACAACCTGTGCTAGAGTAGTCTGGTGAACTAAGGGGAAAGCATCAGGCACTCACCACATCGATGTCGCTGACGCCGGCCGATCCCGCAGCTGCCATCCACTGTTACGAGGCACGACGCCAACACAGTCTTGAAGGCGCCATTGCTTCGATACTCACCACTGCCAAAGTCGCTGGCTATTTGGTAGCGTATGTTTCTCACCTCCCGACTGCTTTTGCGCAGAGCTCAGAGACAAGCGGACAAGACGATGGTGAGTTAATGGCAAGGTTCACGTAGAGCATAGAAATAGAGGCGTTACATATTCGGCACTGGGGCTGACAGCTCAGGGACTCGAAGAGCAGGGACGAGTGATGTTGTTACGCATTGCGTAAGACTCGCCAGACTGGAAGGCGCCGCTTGCATGCGTCATGGCGTCGTTGAGATGATGACATCAGGCGGGCTCACTCGCTGGCTGTCGGGCACGCTCATCCGCCAGGTCTCTCCAAGATCGCCTCCAGGGCCAGGGGAGGATGTGGCTCCACGCTATGTTCTGTGAACACATCCCAACGCGCCGCTTGGCTTTTTAGGGGCACCGTTGGACCTTTGCGCCACCAACGTTCAATCAGAAGCGCCGCTGGCCGTGATGTCAGATTCCTTCATTCAGGAACCGCCACAGGGTTGCGTCATGATCTTCAAATAAGGAGGCACTGCGCAGATTGATTTGGCAGTAGCAATGACGTTTGTTGTGGACTCCCAAGCGTAACAGCGCGCAGCAGGAGCCATTAGACAGTGTTCAAAAAGCAGCACACCAGTTTTCTCGGCCAGGCTCCTCACGCGAAGTGAGTAGGGATGCCTCACCGAGAGGCGGTTTCCAAAATGTGCAGAGCTAGAGAAATCATTAATTATGGAATGTGTAGGATGTTTCTATCGCTGTTCACTTTCAGATAATAAATAAAAGAGATGTAGGACCTCTGCAGGCAGAGTAACCCCTCATTAAACTAAGCGTGAAAGCTCTATTGAGCTTGTTGGAAAGGCACCTGTATAGAGACGATTGCCCAGATGATAAAAAGGATACAGAATATTCAATGCGCTCGGTGTCACAGACATTTAAGAGACATTTTCTGTCACTGCCCCATGTTGTACGTGGCAAGACTTTCAGGATAGTTTTCATACACTGGTTGATTGATTGTTATGTAGGGTTTAACGTCCCAAAACAACCATATGATTATGAGAGATGCCGTAGTGGAGGCCTCCGGAAATTTCGACCACCTGGGGTTCTTTAACGTGCACCCAAATCTGAGCACACGGGCCTACAACATTTCATCCTCCAACGAAAATGTAGCCGCCGCAGCTGGGTTGCGAACCCGCGACCTGCGGGTCAGCAACCGAGGACCTTAGCCACTAGACCACCATGGCGGGGCTTTCATACACTGGTTTTTTAAGATGTTTATTGTGTGAAACAGAAGTTAGCTTTGTGTCTAAGATTAGGCCTAAAAATGTTTTGTGTTCTCAGAGAGACGTTGATGATGTATGTCTACATCAGGATCGGGGCATATGCCTCTCCTTTTCGAGAAAAGGACCCATGTACTTTTTGGAGTATTGAGGTAGAACCCATTTTCATCAGCCCGTTTGGCTGCCATGTTTAGACCAAGCTGAACCTGTCGCTCACACGTTGCCAAGTAGCACGATTAAAATCCTACCTATTCATCATCCACATACGTGCAATATTATACATTGCGTGGAATGTACAGATGCAGTGAATTCATTTTAACAATAAAAAGTATGCAGCTGAGGACCCCACCTTGTGGTACTCCCGTTTCTTGAACAAATGTTCATGATAGCACGTTTCCCACTCGCACACGAAACGTGCGATCCGACAAGTATGTTCGATTATGTTGGACATTCTACCTCGTACACCTAGGTTGAACGAATCTCGCAATACTCCGAATCACCCTGCTGTGTCGTATGCTTTTTCTATGTTGAGGAACACAGAGAAAATATATTGCTTGTGTACGAGGGCCTCACAGATATGCCCCACAATGCACACGAGATGGTCAGTGGCGGATCGACCTTCTCGTAAACCACAGTGGTGTTGGTAAAGCAATTCCATCGAATCTAGAAAATGTATTACTCGGTGGTTTATTATATTTTTTAAGTTTACACAGCGAGCTTGTAAACGCGATCGGCCCGTAACTTGTTACAGAAGATGGATCCTTGTTCTATTTCAGAATAAGGATCACAATAGCCTCTTTTCAGGAAGTAGGAATCTCACCAGAAAACTATATGACATTGTATAAGGAGGGTAGTGTTTCTTGAATTTCCTGGGGTAAGTGTCTCAGTATATTATAAACAATTGTGTTAAAGCCTGAAGCAGAACTGTTACAACAGTATAGCGCTGTTCGCAGTTCAGCTGAGCGGAACGGTTCATTATACGCATCATTACTTGTGAATATTCTATTGAACTTTTCTTGTTCACACCTCGTTTTGTACCTTTAAAAAGTGTCTGAGTAGTCTGTTGAGCGAGATATAGAATAAAAATATCCTCCAAGATAAACAGCTTGATCTTCCAGGCTTTCCCCTTGGGTGCCTACCAATGGTACCAAAAATGTTGGTTGGCCTCTTATTTTTTTGATGCTCTTCCAGGCCTTAGCTCCATCTCTATAAGAGTTCACTTTCGATATGAACCTCTGCCAGCTGTCTTTCCTAGCTTGCCGGCGCATCCTCTGCCCTTGGGATTTGATTTCTTTAAAATTGATGAGGTTTTCTGCAGCAGGCGAATCGCATAGAAGCCTACACGCTTTATTTTGTTTTTTCCGAGTCTTGCGGCAGTTGGCCTTCCGCCAGAAAACACGACTAAATTGAAGAATCCAAACCGAATTCAAGAATCAAAGTAAAACCTTCAAGCGAGAGTTTCACGTATTTCTAGCAGACAAAACAAATACTTCATTAAACCTTCGCTTTTCATTTTTCTTGGCTGAACTAACATCACATGGGACATTTCAGGAGATAATTTCATATAAAAACCACATCCTTTTCAAGAGCACCTTTTGGTGAAAAAAAAGAGAAAGAAAGAAAATAAAGAGTAAAATAACACCTACAGTAATGTAGCTCCTGCATTCAGATCAAACTCGGAAAATCTTAAATTTGAAAAAATTATTATCACTAGAACAATATGAATTGAACACCACAGCAGAGCTGTATACAGAAATCTTGGCATAACACATAAAAAAGAGCAAGAAACCTAAATACTACAGACAAGATGAATAGGAGCACTGCGTGGTTAAAAAATATACAATTAGCAGAAACTATATCTACAACAAAGCATATCAAAATGGCACAAACCATGCATGCCATACAAACTGATATAACTGTCTTTAGAAAAACTACAGTGACTCTCGCGTGATAAAATAAGTCAAGAAGCTGACCTTTTTTAAAGGGGCCCTGCAACGCTTTTTGATCATAGTCAGAAAATGCTGCCGATCAGTAGTAGGGGCTCCCGACAACGTGCGAGCTAAATAATATAGCGTAGCAAGCAGCCTGGAATTTACAATAGATTATCAAAGTCAGTTAAAAATTGCTTTCTCTTCTCTCGACATTCATGCAATAAGCCCAAAAATCACTCGTAGTAAGCCCATGTATCAGCCTTTGGCTATTTGAACATGGCACACTTGGTCGTTACAGAGATCGCCGCGGGAGGCAGTCACTTGTCCACAAATGCACGTGCGATCGGACTGAAAAAGCCACGCATTCAACAACAAAAAAAGGAAAAAAGTGTTCAATATCACAAAACGAGCGTGACGTTTTTAGTTTGCCTCTTCCATCCTTCCCTGTTTGGCTTCCACCGGTTTTATCGGGACGAGAAAAGAGAGAATGCGATTGCAGCGTGTGAAATTTTTGTAACTTGGCTCCTACTGGACTGATTCGTAAAGTTATTGCGGCGTTTAATTTGTGAGGCAATGCACTTTCCCAGTGAAATAATTACATGGTTGCTCATAACAGTGTTTCAGGGCCCCTTTGACATTGGTTCTACACAATAAGATACCATATTTACTCACATAATAGGCATACTGTTTTTCCATAAAATCCAGCTGCAGCTTTGGGGTACACCTAATTTACAAAGGTAATTGCTAACAGAGTAAAGAAAACATTAGAATTCAATCAACCAAAGGAACAAGCAGGATTTCGAACAGCCTGCTCAACAATTGACCACATTCATACTATCAATCAGGTAATAGAGAAATGCTCAGAGTATAACCAACCACTATACATAGCCTTCATAAATTACGAGAAGGCGTTTGATTCAGTAGAAATATCAGCCGTCATGCAGACACTGCGGAATCAGGGCGTAGATGAAATATATATAAACATTCTGGAAGAAATCTACAGGGGATCAACTGCTACCATAGTGCTTCATAAAGAAAGCAACAGAATACCAATCAAGAAGGGTGTAAGGCAGGGGGACACAATCTCCCCAATGCTATTTACCGCGTGCTTACAGGAGGTTTTCAGAAGCCTAGAATGGGAACAGTTAGGGATAAGAGTTAATGGAGAATACCTTAGTAACTTGTGCTTCGCCGATGACATTGCATTGCTGAGTAACTCAGGGGACGAATTGCAACTCATGATTACGGAGTTAGACAAGGAGAGCAGAAAGGTGGGTCTTAAAATTAATCTGCAGAAAACGAAAGTAATGTACAACAACCTCGGAAAGGAGCAGCGCTTCGAGATAGGTAATAGTGCATTTGAAGTTGTAAAAGACTATTTTTACTTAGGGCAGGTAATAACCGCAGAGCCTAACCACGAGATTGAAGTAACTAGAAGAATAAGAATGGGGTGGAGCACATTCGGCAAGCACTCTTAAATTATGACAGGTAGATTGCCACTATCCCTCAAGAGGAAGGTATATAACAGCTGTATCTTGCCGGTACTTAGCTACGGAGCAGAAACCTGGAGACTTACAAAGAGGGTTCAGCTTAAATTGAGGACGACGCAGCGAGCAATGGAAAGAAAAATGGTAGGTGCGACCTTAAGAGACAAGAAGAGAGCAGAGTGAATTAGAGGACAAACGGGGGTTAAGGATATCATAGTTGAAATCAAGAAGAAGAAATGGACATGGGCCGGGCATGTAGCGCGTAGACAGGATAACCGCTGGTCATTAAGGGTAAGTAACTGGATTCCCAGAGAAGGGAAGCGGGTTAGGGGGAGACAGAAGGTTAGGTGGGCAGATGAGATTAAGAAGTTTGTGGGTATAAATTGGCAGCAGCAAGCACAGGACCGGGTTAACTGGCGGAACATGGGAGAGGCCTTTGTCCTGCAGTGGACGTGGTCAGGCTGATGATGATGATAATACACGAGGTAAAATTTCAGAAAAATTTCTTTCCGGCTACACCAGGGACCATCAACAACGTACATACATGGCAAAAGTCACAAATATCCGCACTGCAGCCGAAACAATTATCTTCATAGACTACAATAGCGCAAAACTTGTTGACCACACAGTCTCCTGTATTCGACATAGAGACATGCAATGCGGTGTGTATTCAAATTTCCAAAAATAAACATCGAAAGACCTGCGTTACGAACAAAATGAAAGCAAAAAAAAAACTGAGAAAAGAAAGCGCGATCACGTAAGTTCACCTATTATGTTTCAGGCCACCTAGATCATCCGCATTATCACCGAAATCTCGTGCATTGAACGGCACTGACCATTCGGTTTCACGAACGAACACAGCTGCTCACTTTGTCAATGCTTTTGCTGCTGACGATGATTAAATATGTCTGTGTTCTTTGTAATGGGTGGGTCTTTACAACACCTGTTGAATGCCAATTCACATGTTTTGACGCCTGGCCCAATTAATTCTAAGCTTCTGCGGCGAAGTGTTACTTGCGTTAGGGAGACTCCTCTTCCTACATAACATTCAGTGTTTTTTCTTCGAGCAGTTTAAAGCGGTGTGGCTTGGTGGTAGAACACCTGCTTGCCATGCAGAAAACCTGGGTTCGATTCAAACTTGAACCGGGCATATTTTTTATGTTTTTATTAACAGCTTTTGAATTTTTGCTTACACCTATGACGCCCACAATGAAACTTTTGTGAAACAACCTTTCTAGCAATTGTGTCAATAATCGTATAAAACACAGCGAAATTCCACTTTCGCACTAAGTAGTTTTTAACATAACTTGCATGAAGAAGCTGTTAGCAGTCCAAGAAAATAGGCTTCTACTTAGCAAATAACTATTTTTGATCATACTCGGAATGTGCGAGCAAATGAATAAGTACGAAACCTTTTAACATGACCATTAAAGGGACACATAAGGCAAATATTAGGTCAACGTTTACTGCTGAAATAGCGGTCCAGAAACCTCGTAGTAATACTTCTGTGCCAAGGACGGGCTTATTTTGAAATAAAATCACGTTTTAGAGGCGCGCATCGGGTTAGCGCCCTTCACATTACTCGCCTCACGAAGCAGACCGATTCGCGTCACTGTTGCCGTGCACAACGTTGCCCGGCTTTACTGCACCGTCACCGACAAAAGTAGACAGAACGAAAGCAGCGGCAGCCACAGCAGCAACAACAGCCATTCATCGATTTCCTGCCATTGGCTCCGAGATGGCAGATGTGTTTGGTTCAAGTGCACCCTGCTAGATGGCGCGCGAAAATTGAATTTTTTTGAACCACTCATGCTATTCCCCATAGTAACATCCGAACTTCTTTTTTGCAAGAATGAAACAGAAACAAACAAGCAGCATGTTATTGCGTCTTTTCATGCATGGAAGATTCTTTGTTTAGTTCAGCATGATCGATTACTAGTCATTAAATGTAGGCAGTTCGTCTGACGTCATCGGTATCATTTTGACTATGTCCTACTGCGGCGCATGTGTTCTGTGCATTCACCTTAATTTCTCGGAAAGTAGGGCACTGCTGGTAATAATATTGTTGTTTTAGACGCTGTCATACATTGAGCTTTCACTCTGACGTAAATTGTTATTCGACTTTAGTGTCTCTTAACATAGATGCTTATGCCGCTATGGGAGAAAGTAACAAGATATCCAAGTATGCAATTGGAGTCTATATCGTAGAGAGGCGTATGTGGGGATACCCGTATGTGGAGGAGAGAGCAGAGGCTCTTGTAAAAAGCTCCGTCCAATTCATGCGGCAGTGCTTGTAAGGACAAGGTGGTGTTCACCGTGAAACGTTTGACGATCAAGGTGCCATGATGCGTTACGAGATTTCTGACAGTGAAAGGAAGGTCACCATTCATTTGCTGCAATTTCCACGTGCCTGAAATAAAACATCTGAAAAGGAAGCGCGTCAACTCAGGCGACAAACTCCAGAATGGTGTGAAAGACTGTCTCGTCACGGCCCCAGAAAATACAGGAACAAAGAGTCCTTCGGTTCGTTCATCACTGGGGTCGTCGTCATGTATATAGCGTCCACTTCGAATAATGTCTTCAATTATACTAACAGTGTCATTTCCTTTTTTTTTTTCATTTTACAGCTCCAGCATATAACTTGTTAAGCACTATTTTCATACGAAACTTTACCATACAGTTGCCTTAGCAATTAGTATAACTGGCAATACATGATTGATTGTTGAATATTGGGGGAATGGGGGGTACAGACACTCACCTGTAAAGTTGTTTGCGCCACGTGGCGAACATGTCTCACGAAGAAGCCAAATGTTGGAGTTCACGGCTATTGAGTGATAGGTGGCGTTGCGTACACGAGCGGTGATCACTGCTCTCATCACCATCATGGTTGTTACAGTGGTAGCGCCGGCAGTGACCCCTGGCAGCAGGCAAGCCTTGGTGGCTGGTCACAAGAAATAGGCCGGTCTCTTCTGCGCGTGGCGGTTGTTGGCAACGCTTGTCTGTAGCGTTGGTTCCCGGTCCGTGGCACCACGGGTTGTGCGTCGGGGGCCCTCGTGGTAAGTCAAGCGTTGGCAACGCCGCCTTGGGTGTGTTATTGTGATTCAGTGTTTAATAATGTGTAAGGACGTCTTAACGTGTTGATCACGATTTATGCTATAATAATTTGGCAGACGATATCGTCATTCTGAATTAGCTGAACGTGTATCGTTTGGTTTGATCCGACCGTGTCTACTGTGTCCGTTCACTCCAAGAGCCTGGTGGTGGCGCTCGCATTTTCGATACCCTACAATATTTGTAGCAAAAACCATGCTGAGCATTTATGCTTGTGAGGTGTTTCCTTGAACATTTTTGACTACAGTATGCTAATGAAATTGGGCAACAACTTTTTGAACAACTCAGGTCTTCAGGATGACATCATTGAAGAAAAAAAGCTTCAGCAGATATACAACCATCAGCTGAAAATATGTATCAATATTTTGCAAAGCAATCTCTATATTATTAAAAGAGGGGCTTTAGGTAGTGGGAACCGCACACATGGACTATATAGAAATAGCGTCACGTGTTGCACAGTAGTGGTGCACGTGAGCCGTTTGCGCCCTCCAAAAGAACCAGCCTGGGTGCTGCCTCGGGGAGAGACGCTTTGGCTCCCACGAAGGACGGAGACTGTCACCCGTGCTGGCCAATTACTGCTGCCCGGAATGATGGTCGCTGCATAGCAGTCTCGCCCTGGGCCAACCCTGCTGTATACTATGTTTAGTTAATATATTGCTCTTTGTTTTGACATGAAGCCTCCGTCGTTTACCTACGGACGGGACGCTGCAAGCCCGATACCCACAAGGTATAACTTCAGGTATAAACCATTCCAAGTTGCAAACCACTTAGATTGGGGTCCTTTATTATACTGTAAAATGCCGAGCAACCACCCCCTCGTAAAGGAAACACCACCATCCTTTTTTTCGAGAGATATGGAAAAAACACCAAATTAGTAGGAATGACTAGTCAGTGACCAAGCAAGCATCCCGTTCCCGAATCTGGTCGGGTTATCCTTCACCGAAAAGGGGGCGCTTGCTCGGCATTTTACGGTAAACTCAATGTGACCATGAATATAACTGGTCTTACCGGTCTCCCAAAAAACAGTTAAAACATGCCAGGTGCATACACATATATATTTGTTAAAGGAGTACCAACACAAAATTTCATGGCCGCGATGTCCTGCGGATTCGTTTCCAGTGAGCATGCGCATATCATCTGCGAACGATTAACAGCGAATAAAGCTTGGAAGATGTTTTACAGATATATTGAAGTTTGAATTTTGAGATTATGAACACCATTAGGAAGGACCCCATTGGGACCCCCTTACTTCCCTCACGTCACCACGCTGCAGTCAGTAAAATAAGTTATGATGACGACATAGCCGCGGTTTTTGTCGTGTTAGTTCGAGCAGTCCATACTTCTCGGCCATGCATCGAAAGTTTCGTCTTTGGCGACACTCTAGTCCCATTTTCTATTCAAAAAGACTTCATGATCACGACCGTTCGAAAGTGAGTCACAGTTATGTGTGCTGATATGGTTGAGAGCTGCACACACTTGGTGGCGATAGTTGCTCCTGGCGGCTATTCGTTTTTAGAGCTTTCTCAAACCGAAACTGGTCAATAATGAGGGGCATATAATTAATTATTTGTCATGCGCTACAGCAAACGATGTGCCGTGTTAGGACTACTAGGCACCCAGAAACTATTTGCAGCAAAAATAAAAAAACGTGACGCCAATAGATTTGTATCCGCACCCGTTTATTGGGACTAGAAAAAGAGGGAAGTTTACAATGTAATTATGATTCCAAAAAAAGCACTCATCCGATTCAGCATGATAAAGAAAAGTGGTTTCAAGCAATATTTCTCTGACCTATACAATGTGCAATGGCTGTTTTCTGCTGCAGACAAGACGGCGTGCCATAACACATGAATACATCATCTTAATTTGTGACAACAGAGTGACACTGCTGGGGTGATTTTCATGCAAAAGCTCTCTGAGATTTGTTGTAGTCCTAGCACACTGGATCAGGATGTTATTTTCCTCTAGGAAAAGAACTAGCTGGATGTCATCCTGCTTCCAGAACTCCAAAAATTGTGGAGGCCCAGCAATTGTAGTCACTATGGAAGTCGTCTTGGTATTGAATAAACGGGATATCATAGAGAGCATGCAGAGAGTAGACAAGAGAGTTTTTCAGTTATTAAGAACCCAAAAAACTTTTTAGGAACATCAGCATCATTAGTAGATTATGTGAGAAGTTTTACCAACACCTTCAGCTTCTTTTCTTTTCTTTGAACACGAGTCAGGACACGCTCAAATGGTCACGGTTGAAGAAACTGAAATTTGTAGGTTATCAGCGAAATCTGAAGCATATGTTGTTATTACACCCAAGCATTTTGTGGTTTTTAACAGAATTCCTAAATGCAGAACCCTAACCATCAAAGAGTATGTAATGGACTTTTAACATCAAATTTTATTTACCCTCAAAGAAATTTGGGATCGGGCAAAAGAAGATTACACATGGTAGTACCAAGTCGGGGGTCTCAGCTAGCAGGGGGCAGTAAAGACGTTTAGACCCACAAGGGGCGAGAAATGTATAAAGTCGAAGCGGGGAGTTGGAGGGAATCGAAGCTAGGTGAAATTTGAACAAAATTCAAATTATAGTTGTCATTTGAAAGCAAGCATTTCTCATATGTAATAAATAAGTAAATTTTGAAGGGGATATCATGAAAGGTTTCAATAAACATATCACTATGACCTCCAGAATGAGCGCAACCTGGGAATCAATTCTGAAATATAGTTTTTGTAACATAGTCATGCTTCACAGCATGGTGACAACATGAGGTGCCTTAAGGAAAGAAGGATTGAGTCCAATGTGTACGTCTCTGTGGCTCATGAAGAAACATCACCTGCGTGGCGGGCAATTAACAAAGTGTCCGTAAGCCATGTGTTTGAGATCCCTGTCTTAAGTAAAAGTGGACTTCGAATATACTTCACATATGGCAATTTTTTCTTTCCTGAATCAGGATACTTTGCAATGGAAGTGGATTTAAATATTTACTCTGAATAAATAAATCTACTTCATAAATGCTACTCATCATGAATCTAACATGCCCAAATAAATAAAAAAGGGGGTGACCAATCTTGGCCAATAATTCATATCAAGTTTTAAAGCAACCCTGCAGGGCATTCCCTAGTCACGTAACCTCCACGATTCATGCAGACCTAGCAAGACATTCATTTTAACTAGTCAAGTATTGAACAGATGCGCTCTTCACTGATAGGTGACTTTATTAAAAATAAACCACCGGTTGAAAACAGCTGAGAAAAATCTTAAAGAGTTAGTTGGTTATTTAATGGTTTTAAATACTTGTGCAGGCAGTAAAAAGGACAACTCAGAGGACAGAACAAAAAAGATTGAAATTCATCTTGCTCTGTTGTAATTTTCGCTAAGCACTAAATGTGTATATATTCATTCAAACTACTATTTTGTCACTGTACTACAAAACTGTCCATTCCTGTAATTAAAGCCACTGATATCAATAAGCCACTGATACCAATACTTTAACACATGAATTCAGAAAAATTTGGTGTTCCTTACTTGTCTAAACTGATTTAGTATCGTGCTTTAGAGTCCTTTGAAAGCAAATTGTTACAAAAGCATAGAAGAAATAACTAACTTACAGGAGAACAACTTTTGCTTAGCGTCTTCAAGGTGCTCAGAGGAAGTGGTCCACTATCGAATGGGCACCATCCGATAGTTTGGCTTTGCGTTAAAAAAATTTCAATGATTAAAAAAACAGCATGGAACATGCTGTCAAATAAAATACAAATCTTACAGTTTGATATTTAACAATTACATACTAGACATTCATAGTAAAGCCTTGCGATGGACACGAGAAGACTGGCCATGTCAGCACATTGTTCGATGTGACTGTGCTGGGCAGGCATGCCTCCACACCTAATTGTTAATCCCCCATTTAAACCTTTCAAAAACATACAAACAAGAAGACAATTCGCCAGTAGCACACATACTTTGAAAGGTGTTTCAAAAACAGTGATTTCTTCTACAACATATATTGCATCAAACCTAAAGTAGCTCTACCTACAAGCAGCTCATCATAGAACATAACATGCTAAGCCTGGTGTAAAATTACAAGGGACAGCATGCAGCAGCATTTCATAATTTCCCCAATATGACAAGAACCTGACACTTTGACTGGTAAGTGACATAAAGAGCAATAAGCAATACATGAATGTCAATTCCAAAATTTATTTATCACAATAATATACAAAAGCATCCAAACATATAGGTATAAAAAAGAATAATGCGTGTGCGTTTCTCCAACACACCCCAAGCAGCAATAGACATCTGAAATTTTATTGTTTGGACTGAAGAAAAAACTTCTGGTGGTCAAACACACATATATTCAAATTGGTTCAAATATTAGAAAAAAAAGCGAAAAAGTATCAAAATAAATTATTTCTCATTTATGAAGCAACACAAAATACAGAGTCAGCAAAGTTCATCCATTGAATAAAAAAACATTCATGCTTGTATGCAATGCAGTGATGGAAGTGACATTTCGATTTTTGGAGCAGATTTTGGGGTTGAAAAATCGTGCTTCACAGCAGCCATTCTTTCAATTCAGTGGGCTTGCTTTATTTCACTAATTGCTTAAAAATAATTTGAAGTTAGCTTTAGCACATGGCAATACAGTGAAAGATGGCAAAAAACTAAAGCTTAGATACAAATGGGACACAAACAAGTGTAGCCATCTGATGCCAAAACACAACTCAAGGTGGGTCTAGTCTCCACTGGTTCCATGTGTAACTAATTTTGATTAATGATGAGTACAGGCATGAACGGTCATTTTCGTACGAAGTCTCCTGACTGTATGGTCGTTAATGGAAGCAAAAAGGTCAAGAGATGAACTGGCTTCAATCATATGATATACAACCTATATACGATCTTAAGTAATGAAACAAAACAATAGCACGCTGTCAGATGCACATATACTGTTGTGTACAGTGAAAAAAACGGAAAAATGTGATAGTACGGCCACTTACAGTGCTTTGAAACACACGTACATTTCGTGGGCCTGGCGAAATAATTTGTTAGAGCAAATACATTTGTAAGCTGCTTAAGAGCGAGCCATCCTTACAGAAGAACTATAAATTTCTGAAACAAATATACCTAGCTTATGTATCAATTCAAGAACAGATTCCTCTCTTCATCATCCACAGCTGCCCAATAGAGCAATTCTACACATTACCCCCCTGTCTCCCTCAAGACTAACAGTTTATATTTTTGAAAGAAGTGTATTTAACACCATCGAATAGTGCATTATATGAAACAACATGGTCATTTCTGTTCATATCCAAATAGCAATACACAGCTGAAAAATAACAAAAAGAAAAAGAGAGCCTTCCGGAAAAAACATTGTGGCACCACAAATAGAAAGAACTATCTTTTGCTTATGTATGCATGGGTCATTACGGCTCAGAAGTGGTCAGAACACGCTACACTATCAAGCTCTTTCACAATATATTCCTGTATGCTTTCGAAAATGGACATACTATACGGCCTAGCACGCGCAATGAAAATTCATCACACAGCACTCCCGTGTCTGAACTTCTGTCACAAACAGAGCGCTCAAAAAACGTGCGCGCCACCAAATTCTCGCGACGAAGCGCCGAGAGGTCAACGATACAAAAAGAAAACAAGCATTCAAAATCTCCTCGGGCGCGCGTCCTTCTTCCCTCGGAAGCGTAGGTTCGCCGACGAACCTCCTCACCCCTCATCGGCGGCCGAGCAAACCCTCAAAATTTCTCGATGGAAAGGGGCGTGGTGGTGCCGGGTTGAGTCGTCCGTCGCGGACGGTCCCCGTATCGTCTCACCCTTTCCCCGAGCCTTCGCTGCGCATCGCGCCGACAAAATGATGAGAACTTTCTGGAATCTCGCGCGGAAGGTATTTAATCGAGCAGCCGAGATGAGAGATCAGGAGAAGACGGAAGTTAGCGCTAGAGCGCGTAGGATATTCCACCATGTAGTCGGCGAAGGTTTTGTCCGTAGTGACAAAGCAGGAGAAGAAGAGGATTTCCACCTAAGGGGTGAAGGCTCGAGCTACAGGCAAGAGCGTGTGTCTACCGCTATAGAGCGAAGACGCGTGGCAACAGCTGCGTGTGTGAAGCCGACGTGTTTCCGGCGAAGAAGGTTGAAGCTTGGAGAGTGGCCAAGTGAAGACGCGGGGTTTCCTAGAAGAGAAACTTCGGGGGCAGTCGAGGTTTCCTGGAAGAGAAACTTCGGGGGCAGCGGAACGACAACGCTGGACTTTGAGTGAGTGATTCTCGGAAGAGTATCATCCAGACTTTTGTTCCACGAACTTTGGACTGAATAGGTTTTCTATCTCTTTAGTCTTTAAGTGTCTTGGTTGTTCAATGCATGCGACTGCATTGTAGTGCGTATTGTTGTCTGTGTCTATTGTTTCGAGTCTGGCTGATTGTATGTGTAGTACGTTGTTTGATTGGTGTTATATTTTACTAAACTATTGTGGAGTGTGCATACTTGTGTATTGTTTTGATCTGCCATTATTGAGAATATACTTTTGTTTTGTTTATCAACTCTCGGCTCTGACTTGTTCTTTAGGCCACAGCCGGCGTCCACTGGCGCGCCAAATAGGACCACTTCTAAATTGTCCACGCTTTCGTGGTGCGGTTCGGGGGGCCGATACTTCGGCCCTTGGAATTAGCCCGGCGATCGCCTCCCTAATTAACGGGACCTGTGACAACTTCATGGCAGTGCTACTATCCACCTTTTCTTTTCGTTTATTCTGACTCTTTGAATCTCCTTTCTGGGTAAGAGGGCCCCTTTTTGTATTGCAGAAGAGTCACTTATTGAACAGGCTCAATGACTTTCCTCTTATAATATCTGCAATGTGTGTACATGAATATTTCTCACACCCACCCACCCACCCACCTACTTTAACGCAATTTGTTAAATGAAAGAAATGAGCCTCAATGGCCAAAAATAAACAAGGTATCCAAGTCACACTTAGTATTGGCGGCTACACGAGTTGGTCTCTTCTGTAAAACACAATTTTACTTATATTACACAAATTTGTGGCTCCTGGAGGCCAAGTGAGACTTGGTAAAGTAAAAAGTTGGGCGAGTTGGTGCTGGTTCATGATGATAAGGGGCGCGAAAAAAACGACACACAACAGAGAAGAAGTACACGGGACGACGCGCTACTAGCAACTGGAATATTTTATTCAGGAAACACCATTTATACCGCAGTGACATCAAATTTAACCCAACGAATCGGCCAAAAACTAAAACTACGTGCTCAGCATGCCTATAAGTAACGTTGCAGATAGGCTATCTCCCCTTCCTGCAGACTGATAGAGGGGTGGCTGATGCAATCAGGCCCCTCCCTCTGGATAAAGAGGGCTTCTATAATCTCCCTCTCCGCTGAGCCCCTGTGCCTGTAGATTACAGTTGTCTGCTCAAATACCGGCTTACAGTTACCCTGACCGCATCCTCTGCAATGCATCGCCAGATGCTTGCTCATAGGAAAAAAAGAAGCAATCTAAATTATAAGTTTAACATGTTTCAAAAGTAAGGCTATCAAAATCCTAGCCTGGATGCACAAGAGTTGCAATAAAATTCATTTTTGCTTCTATGCTGCTTCTGCTAACGTAACAGCGTACGTGAGCTAGTGACTAAATCTTAATACCATGGAGGCCTACTTTGAGCCCTGACCCCATCTTTTCTACATGCCCATACAATGGGACTCGCAAGTATAATGAGTACACGTACGTTCTTCACTGCTCAAGCATAATGTGTCACTGAGGGTGACATAATTTTCTAAGAGGTGTGACACTAGGTCCGCCATGTCACTTCAACAAAGTGCAAATTTTACTAAGCTGCAAAGGCATGTACTTATGCTTGACACAGCCATCACACCATTTCCAAGTGCATTATGTTGCTTTTATGCTTTAGTTTCTGGTGATATTGTCACGACGTCAAAACAGAGGTCTTGCCGTAGAGACTGAGACACCAGAAGCAGGTCGATCTTTTAAATTAGAACGCGCAAGCGAGTTCTTCTTCTTCGTCCATTTCGTAGTCCTTCGTGGCACATGCACAACTGTCATCGTCTTTCTTGGGCAAGCACGTGACATTTGCCTCCCTCCGAAAGAAGCATCGTCCCGATGCGCAACTTAGGTGCTCTACCAGGCGTATGAAGTGGTCGTACGAAAACGGTAACCGGGAGCTAATTAACTCGACAAATATGGTTTCATACGCACGACGTGCACGACTTCGGGCATACGCTTTTGGCGCTTAGAACTACAATTAGTGTCGGGAACAACTTCGTAGTTCACGTCGTTCAAGCGTCGCGTGACGCTGTATGGACCAAAGTACCGTCTTAGCAGTTTCTCAGACAGTCCACGTCGACGTATCGGAATCCAGACCCACACTTTGTCGCCTGGTGAGTAGCTAACAAACTTGTGTCGGTTGTCGTAGCGTTGTGCATCTTGATGCTGCTGATGACGGATGCGCACGCGCGCGAGCTGTCTGGCTTCTTCGGCACGCTGAGTGAATTGTTCGGCGTCTACATGGATGTCGTCACACTCATGCGGCAACATGGCGTCCAATGTTGTCGTGACTTCGCGACCATAGATCAGACTGAACGGTGTTATTCCAGTGGTTTCTTGTCGAGCGGTATTATAAGCAAAGGTCACGTACGGCAATATCTGATCCCAGTTTTTATGTTCTGTGTCAACGTACATACTGATCATGTCTATGAGGGTCCTATTGAGGCGCTCCGTCAGTCCGTTTGTCTGCGGATGGTATGCAGTTGTTCTCCGGTGAGCTGTACCGCTGAGTCTGAGAACCGACTCCAAAAGCTCTGCGGTGAAGGCAGGTCCTCTGTCTGTGATCACTGTTGTCGGAGCGCCATGCCGAAGGACGATGTTTTCGATGAAAAACTGAGCGGCTTCTGCTGCTGTGCCACGTTGCATAGCTTTAGTCTCCGCATAACGGGACAGGTAATCAGTGACCACAATAATCCATCTGTTCCCTGTTGTGGAAGTTGGGAAGGGACCCAGGATATCCATTCCAATCTGGGTGAACGGCTTTCCCGGTGCTTCGACTGGATGTAAAAGACCGGCTGGCTTGCTGGGAGGCGCTTTGCGTCTTTGGCAGTCGGTGCACGTTCGCACGTGATGGTTAACAGCAGCAGGTAACTTTGGCCAGTAGTACTTGCATCGTAGTCGGCACAATGTTCGGGTGTAGCCTACATGACCAGAAGTTGCTTCATCATGGCACGCTTCCATAATTTCTTTTCGAAGAGAAGCAGGCACGACGAGCAAGTGTGGGTTACCAGTTGGTGAGAAGTTTTTCTTATAGAGAACATCGTTTCGCAAGCAAAAAGATGGCAGTCCTCTAGCAAATAACCGCGGCACGTCTTTACGTCGTCCTTCTAAATATTCAATGAGTGGCAACAGCTCAGGGCCACTGCGCTGCTCTCGTGCAATAGTGGCTGTGTTGACAACTCCCAAGAATGCCGCGTCGATGTTTTCGTCATCAGGAGCGACAGTTTCCACTGGCGACCGTGAGAGACAGTCGGCGTCGGTGTGCCTCTTCCAAGATTTGTAGACGATGGTCATGTAAAACTCTTGAAGTCTTAGGCTCCAGCGCGCCAAACGACCAGATGGATCTTTAAGGTTGGTGAGCCAGCACAAAGAGTGATGGTCGCTAACAACCTTGAAGGAGTGGCCGTACAAATACGGACGAAATTTGATGACTGCCCACACCACGGCGAGACACTCCTTCTCGGTGGTCGAGTAGTTCTCCTCCGTGCGAGAGAGAGTTCTGCTGGCGTAGACTATTACTCTTTCACAGCCGTCTTGCCACTGCACCAGAACGGCACCTAGACCTACATTGCTGGCGTCAGTGTGAAGTACTGTAGGGGCGTCCTGGTCGAAGTGCGCAGGGACTGGAGGTGTTTGCAAGCGTTGTCGCAGTTCATTGAATGCCATTTGCTCCTGTTCACCCCAAAAGAAGGGAACGTCCTCACGTGTGAGTCGTGTCAATGGCGCCGCAATAGACGAAAAGTCCTCAATAAATCGCCGGTAATAGGCGCACAACCCTAAGAAGCGTCTCACAGCCTTTTTGTCACGGGGTGCAGGAAATTGCGCTACGGCGTCTATTTTGGCCGGGTCAGGTCGAACACCCTCGTGACTGACGACGTGGCCTAGGAAGCTGAGTTCGTTGAAACCAAAATGACATTTTTCTGGTTTTAAAGTCAGGCCGGCTGAGCGTATGGCTTGGAGTACGGTGGATAGACGGTTGAGATGTTCCTCGAATGATGCTGAGAATACAACATCGTCCAGATAGACCAAGCATGTTTGCCACTTCAGGCCCGATAGTACGGTGTCCATGAGACGCTGAAAAGTGGCTGGCGCTGAGCACAACCCAAAAGGAAGCACCTTAAATTCGTAAAGGCCATCAGGCGTCACAAAGGCCGTTTTTTCACGATCTCTCTCGTCGACTTCTATCTGCCAGTAGCCGCTTCGGAGGTCCATTGAAGAGAAATAGCGCGCATGACGCAGCCGATCGAGTGAATCGTCTATGCGAGGCAGTGGATAGACGTCTTTCTTCGTGACTTGGTTCAACTTGCGATAATCAATACAGAAACGCAAGCTGCCGTCTTTTTTCTTGACCAAAACTACGGGGGACGCCCAAGGACTTTTCGAAGGTTGTATGACGTCATCCACGAGCATCTTCTGTACTTGCTTCTGAATCTTCTCGCGTTCTTTCGGAGCCACACGGTAGGGGTTCTGCCGAATCGGTCGCGTGTTGTCTTCGGTGATGATGCGGTGCTTGGTCAATGGTGTCCGCTGAACCTTTGACGTACGCGAAAAGCAGTCTTCGAATTGGTGTATAAGTCCAAGCAGACGCTTCCTATCAGAGGACGGTAGCGTGGAGCAGATGTCCACCGACGAAATTGTCGAGACAGGGACTGTCGCGTCATCTGGTTGCAAAGCACAGCAAATCGCGGCTTGGTCTAAATCGTCGAAGTAGGCAATTGCGGTACCCTTCTGGATTTAGAAAATTGAAATTGCTCCAGCCACAGTTCAAAAAGAGCCCGACGTTTCGAGACGGCTCGAAATCTTCCAGGTCGACTGACGGCGCTCGTTGCTGAAGTTTGTAAGGAGCACTTCTGCCTGTCCACCAGTAAGCGTTAGGATGCCTCTCGCGATGGAAATGCCTTGAGTGAGCAAAAGAGCGACTATGTGCTCCACTATCACATCCTTATAGGAAGGCCACCCACTGGACACAGACACAAGGCAGCAGGATCTCGGTGGGAGCGTCACATCGTCGGCTATTCGCAAACTGCCGCGTAGTTCGTCGCTGCTGTCGTCGACATACGGATGTGTGCAAAACGTCACCATACGTTGAGGGATGTTGATAATAGCGCCATGATCTCGAAGAAAATCCATGCCCAAAATTAGTTCTTTACAGCAGTCTGGCAACAGGACGAAAGTGGCCACGAAGATAGAATCCCCAATGCGAATTCGAGCGGTGCATTTACCCGTGGGAATCATCAGCTGACCACCAGCACTCCTTATGTGTGGCCCTGTCCACGGTGTCTTGACCTTTCTAAGGCGGTCGGCGAGTTCTTGTCGCATGATTGAGAAGTCGGCGCCAGTGTCGACCAGTGCTGTAACGTAATGTCCGTCAATGAAAACGCCAAGATCAGCACGTACAACTTCACCGGCATTAGTATTCGTCGTCGTATTCGTCGTCGTATTCGTCGTAGTTGTCGTCATACCTTCTTGCGACGATAGGGGGAACTTTTCGGTGTCTCGACGATTGGCAACCTTGCCCCCGGAGGTCGCAGCAGTTAGTTTCCCCGGCGCGGGCTAGGCGAACGGCCTCTGGTGACGTCCGCGTAGCTCTGAGGGGAGTCACGGTGACGCGCAGGAGATGGAGATCGCCAGCGACACGGTGTAGTTGCTTGGCCAGTCGACAGTTGATCGGCATCGTGGGCACGGCGGTCTTCAGAGCGGAAAGAAGCGGGACGAGAAAAGTTCCCGAAGCCGGAATCGCTATGACGGCAATAGCGAGCAATGTGACCTGGTTCTCTGCAGCGGAAGCAAATAGGTCGACTGTCGGCCATGCGCCACAAGTCAGTTCGGCGAACTGGTGGTCGTCTCATGGAATCCCGTTGCCACCAAGGTACGGCCGCGGGTCGTGGCTGGAAGGATGTCGCCACAAATGACGGTGGAGGACGACGGACCACATCAGCGTAGCTTGCTGGATGTGGCTCGGGACTTGGCGCCGGTGGTGTAACGGCTCGCCTCAACTCCTGGCGGACGATTTCGGCAACAGATGCGACGGGCGGTTGGGTAGGAGGGACGCAGAGGGCCCGAAGTTCCTCACGCAGTATTTCTTTAATCATTTGTCGCAGGGAACTTTCACACACGGCAGTGTTCTGAGCTGCAGCACTTACTGCCGTGTGGTTCGGCAGGCGGTCAAAGTGTCGGTATCGTTGTCGCAGTGCGCGCTCGATGACAGTCGCCTCTCTTATGAATTCATCTACTGTTGTAGGTGGATTTCGCACGAGGCCCGCAAACACTGGTTCTTTGACACCCTGCATTAGGTGACGCACCTTCTTTGCCTCGGGCATGTCAGGGTCAGCTCGTCGAAACAGACAGATTATACCCTCTGCGTACATGGCGGCTGTTTCGTTGGGTTTTTGTGTGCGAGCCTCAATCAGTTGCTGTGCGCGATCCCGTCGGTCCGTGTTCAAAAATGTGGCGAGAAGCTTTCGGCGGAAATCTTCCCAAGATTGGAAAGTAGCATCGTGGTTCTCGTACCACGTGCGAGCGCTATCTTCCAGGGCGAAATATGCACGGCCAAGTTTGTGCTGTTCGTTCCAGTGGTTAGATACAGCGACCCGTTCGAACTGTTCGAGCCAGTCCTCGACATCCTCGTACTCTTCCCCATGGAAAACTTCAGGAACGCGAGGATGTTCAAGAGTCACCTGGGAGGGAAGTGTGGTCTGTGATGGAAGGGTAGCCGTGGATGTGGTAGGAGCTGCCATGCTGGTTAGAGGCGGAACAGGTACGGACTCCGGACTTAGGCCTAGTAGGCGCCGACTGAATCGGTGCACCGGAGTCGTGACGAGGGGCTGGGTCTCTGGACTAGATGAACGGGTCCGAGCAAGACTGTCCTGCATCCGGTTGTACCCAGCACCTCCACCAGTGTCACGACGTCAAAACAGAGGTCTTGACGTAGAGACTGAGACACCAGAAGCAGGTCGATCTTTTAAATTAGAACGCGCAAGCGAGTTCTTCTTCTTCGTCCATTTCGTAGTCCTTCGTGGCACATGCACAACTGTCATCGTCTTTAAATATCTTGGAAAGGCAATATTTTATATTGGCTTTCCAAGATATGTCACCTCAAATATCAGATAATTTACTTTACGGGAAGAAACTGAAGAAACAAAACGGGAAAAACTACAGGAAAGAAAGCATGTTGCGGCAAATGTCCAGTTTGAGTACATTAGGGGGACTTTTCTTTTTTAGTAAATTTTTGTGCCGGTTTAGCGGCGTATGCATTTGATTAAACCATACCCGCCATTGTACGATCGAAAGTTACTGGACGGTAGTAAAAATGGAGCTGACGCTTCACATCTAAAAGGAACGCTCAAATAGTTGACAAATTCGAGTTGAAGTCAGGCGCAACACTGTCATGCATTTGGACAGTCAGGCATTAAATTCTGCAGAACGACGCACAACGCCGTACGCATTATTTCATCGATAATTTACGAGTACTACGCCACACAAAATAAGAAACAATGATGCGATTCACCAAGAAACTATCGGCTCTAATTGACATGTGATGAACGAGCAACCATCCGTAATGTTTGTCAGTGCATCGGCAAAGAAAATACAGCCATGTCATGGCTTGGTCATGAGACAGAAACACGCTTTCACTCCTTTGCCAGTAATCACCGATAACTACACCAGTCGGAGTCACCCAAGCATGCAAAATTGGAGTGAACAATTTAATAAAACAAACCTCATCCTTAATACGCAGCAATCGACGTGAAACTGCCGTGAATAAAAGAGACTCTAAAAATTGTGTCTAGTAAGCAAACCTGAACAGGCAGTGACTAAGACAGTCGATTCGACCTCAAGTGGAAGGTAATAAGACTGTCATTTTGTTCGGCGGAAAGAGGAGCCTGGTATCTATGACATTACGAAACTGGCCTTGAACAGCTCGATCCCCGAGGCCCTTTCTGGGCGAGATCGTAACGCCATCAATGGAAAACAAGGCGAAATCGTACAAGAACACAAAGGGAAAAGTATTCTCGCTAATCGTACTTGAGAAGGAGGCCTGCCAACAGTAAACGCCAGAGAAACACTTCCACGGCTGCTTCGTGTCGCAAACAACACAGGCACTGCCATTCATTTGTTTACTGTTGACAACTCAGCCTTTGGAGAGCTCCGCCGACGATTGCTCTTCGAGGGGCATAGTGAGAATGCGTCCCTTATCCTCTTACACTACGTCAAACTACGATTCAACAAGAATGATTTCGATGTTG
This sequence comes from Rhipicephalus microplus, assembly GCF_043290135.1. NCBI lineage: Eukaryota > Metazoa > Arthropoda > Arachnida > Ixodida > Ixodidae > Rhipicephalus > Rhipicephalus microplus. Next base: position 143,645,465 of record NC_134710.1, on the reverse strand, counting down.
AGTGCGAGAGAGCGCACTTTCAAGCACTGCACTCGTCACTGCTCTCTTTCACTGCGGCTGGCGTTCTCCGACAGCTAACGTGCGCTTTCGGGCAGGCTCACGCACGCGCACATACAAACGGCGCGGGATTTCCAGAGTTGCCGGCGCTAAAGAAATGACTGCGCTCCAGCTGGTCAAAGTGGCGCTACTAGACAAACGCGTTTCTCTTTAATAAAGATATATTTATTTTTAAAAATAGGCGGTTGAACAAATGCTCTGTTTTTCAAATAACAATTTATGTAAGCTATATTTGGTATTTTAAAAAAAAGCTTGCTTAAATTGTAATGAAAAAATAACAAAAATAAATAGCACTTCGATTGGCGGCAAACTTGACAGTAACATTTATTTTTATAAATATCAAAACAAAAAGTGTCACTAACTTCATCAAAAGCTAAAGTGAATGTTCAGAAAATAGTACCGGACGGTCAATGGTTCAGAAGAAGAAGACGTACTGTTTGCGAACCAGAAGGACACACCGCAGAGGCAAACCGACCCTGAATAGGCGTGCAAGATGTCGGATGCGGCCGTGTTGGTGTTGTCGAATCCGGACTATGACGACCTGGAGTGGGTAACCCTCGTTTTTTATGACTATGAGCTCTCTAGACAAGCGTCTAGACAACTTCACATCTATAATAACAGGTTCGCATTGCAATTCTAGACCACATGGTCTACCTACCCGATCCATATTCCTTTGTATTGTCACCTCTGAAAAGCATCCTTGCTGTGTAATTTCAAAATACGCAGTGCGATCTCTTTTATGTGACTGGCATGAGTTTCAGCATGCGAAAATCATAGCACCTATAGAATTTCTTGTTACGATAGGGCGGAAAGGACAAAATGCCACGTTGTTTTGGCGATCATCTAATATCGAATGCATGCATATACGTTTATCTAGAGTTTGTACGCTGCAAATGCGGGTGTCGACCTTGAGGCCAGTTTATGTCTTGTCAGCGATTTCAGCAAACTATACATACAGCAACACAAATATACGCTTATCGTAGTCTTTCTTTTCGTTCGACAAGCAGACTTATGTTTCATAGTCCTTACTGCTTCGTACGGCAAGCAATACAGGCAAACCCCTTCTTCTGAAGAGAATTTCTTAATCGCAAAAATATAAAGAAACGCACACCAGTTACATCGACACAACCAAAATTTATTGAAAGAAGCCGGTGATCTCGCTCTCCTTCACGTTGCTTCTAAGGAGCTTGACGGCTTGAGCCTCGCAGCTTCGCAGGCTTTGCATAGCTTCGTCGTCGTTGTGGGCGTCGAGGAAAGTGCGAATGAAGTCGACAACATCAAGAATTTTGCGCGAACTTATTCACTTTTGTTTCGTTTCGCTGCTTTCTCTACTGTATTCGTCCGTCACTGTGCACACTGCCCACGATGCTGTCGCCAGGGTACCGTCTTCCAGGGGCAGCGTCAGTGGGGAATAGAGCCCCCCCCCCCCCTCTAGAATATCCGCCTGCTCACCTTTTGAAGAGGGGGGAGAGGGGACTTCCCCACAAGATCAAGTATAGTTAAAACAACGCATATGTTCCAAGGCTATCTGCCCCCCTGTGGGACCACACTTGTCGCGGGTGTCTCCGCAGTGAAAAAATCTTGGCGCCGCAGCTAACGTCGTCACAGAACTTTTCGCGCACAATAAAGTCGGTGTCAGCACACAAGAAGTCGTGTGGTTCAACAGCATCTGGTATCGCTTACCGACACAGCGAAGCGCGGCGCGACCCATGCATCAGGCAGTGGCTTTAGATCATCACTGTTTGCAAAAGAAACACCCGCCTCCGCCTCCGGCTCTTTGGAACTTCCGTGTTTCCAGATAGCTCACGGTTTGAAAAAAAAAATGTTGTGGATCTCTACAGGGAACTTTCATCATTGCGGGAGTGTGTTTTTAAAATCTCTTCACTGTCGAGAGGGGGCAAATGCATTGAATATCATCGACGTTGAAGGCTCGCCGAGAACGCCAGATTTCTTCGTTGCCACGACAGTGTCGCTCTTGAGAGATTTCGTTATTGAGGGGTCCAAATGTATAGGTCTAAATGAAAGCGCGATAATTTCATGCTTCTAAAGCTGCTCCTACTAACCCAGTGGCACTTAACGTTCTATTATACAAAAACAAGAAAAGAAATAAAATAAACATGGATACGTCTGCTTCAGATTGAACGCAATTAGTGTTTTACAACCTAAAATATTGTACGTGTGGCGACAGAATGCGATGCTCTATTTGATTCATTTTTCGTCGAAAATTGTGAGCTTATTCATTGACGAGAGTGGGCACTCCGTCAATATCTGTTAAGAAGACGTTGCCAGAGGAAAGAGGGAGGGGTAGGGGAGCGGGCCAACTTGGCTGAGTAGAAGATGAAGGGCACATAAGTTGCGTAGCCGGAAGGGGGGGGGGGGGGGGGGGCTTAAGGGTTCATAACTACTTTCTTCCCGAAATTTTTCGGTTATGCATGTGTATGTATATACGCACGCATACAAACATGCTCATGAACATACCTAAAGCATGAATCAAGCCGGTCTGCCCCCTCCCTCGAAAGCTTAACATTTTGTATATCTATACACAATATATATCGTACAAACCCACGCAAGAACATACATGGAAGAGGGTCAACCACACTCCCCTCCCCCACCAAAAAAAAATCCGGCTACCTTCTGCCTGTCACGAAGCATGTTTTTACGGGTATGAATATTTGTGTTAGAGGTTTATATACGTCTCTAAGCAGCTAATAGATATATTGTGACGGGGCGAGATCTAGGCTTATAGGATAGCGTCCACCGAGAATCGGCAGCCGAACAAGATGGCTGAGTTGCCTCTCGCGCAAGCACCTAACGCTTAGGCGTCTTCTTTATCTTCGCAAAGTGCCACGCTTGCTCCTGTCGATGATGCACCGTAAGATCACTCCCCTGCGGCGGAAGCGCCGTCACGGGGCTTAGTACGGCGGCGACGAACGAGCAGGGTGATACGGTTTGAGTCTGGAAACGTGTACAACGTCCGTCTGGTGTGAGGGGGTCGAAGAGGCATTGTTTAGGGGTGCGATCTTGTAGCTCACGTCACTGAGTTGTCGTAACACTTTGTAGGGGCCATGGTAGTGTGGTAGTATAGCTCCTCTGATAAGCCGACTTGGTTTGGTGTCCGGAGAAGTACCAGAGACCCCGGCGAGAAATGCACGCTTTGGTGGCGACTGTCATAGTGGTCTTTTTGGTTCGCTTGCGACAAGTGCAGCCGATCACGGGCAAGCTGACGGGCTGCATGGGCTCGAGAAACGACATCACTGGCGTACTCAGTAGACAACGGGGCAGCCGAAGGAAGGAGCGTGTCAAATGGTAACGCTGGATGTCGGCCAAATACAAATAGAACGGCGAATAACTGGCTGTGTCGTGCCGTGAAGAATTGTACGCGAACGTGACAAAGGGGAGTGCTTTGTACCAGTCACGGTGATCTGGTGAAACGTACATTGACAGCATCTGCGTCAGCGTTCGGTTCAGACGCTAGGTCAATCCATTTGTCTGTAGACGATTAGCGGTGGTAAGCTTGTGCTCAGTGGCGCAGGCGCGGAGAATGTCATCCACAACACGTGAAAAGAAGTACCTTCCTCGATCAGTAAGCAGCTGCCACGGAGCGCCGTGATGAAGAATGACTTCATAAAATATAAGGTCAGCGACACCAGTGGAACAGCTTGTCGGCAGTACTTTAGTGATGGCAAAGCGTGTGGCGTAGTCTGTGGCGCCTGCAACCCATTTATTTCCGGAGGTGGACGTAGGAAACAGGCCCAACAGGTAGAGGCCAACACGAAAGAATGGTTCCATCGGTATGTCAATAGGCTGTAGGGGGCCAGACGGTAGCACAGAGGGGCGCTTGCGGCGTTGGCAGCGGTCGCAAGCAGTGACGTAGCGAACCACGGAACGATACAGTCCGGGCCAGAAAAAGCGACGTCGCACACAATCGTAGGTACGAGAGACGCCTAGGTGACCGGCTAGTGCGCAGGTGATGGGAAGCACGAGTAGTAATTCCGCCCCGCCGTGGTGGTCTAGTGGCTAAGATACTCGGCTGCTGACCCGCAGGTCGCGGGTTCAAATCCCGGCTTCGGCGGCTGCATTTCCGATGGAGGCAGAAATGTCGTAGGCCCGTGTGCTCAGATTTGGGTGCATGTTAAAGAACCCCAGGTGGTCGAAATTTCCTGAGCCCTCCACTACGGCGTCTCTCATAATCATATGGTGGTTTTGGGACGTTAAACCGCACAAATCAAATCAACGAGTAGTAATTCCGGGCCATCAGCGTTGAATCTGCGATGGTACAGAATGTTGTCGCGCAGTTCAAAGAGGCGAACGGAAGGGTCTGTTGGAGTAGAGGTCAGACACTCGTGATAGAGAGTAACGACGGGTCACGTCGTTGTTCGGTGGAGATATCACCCGAAGCCTGGATGGCGAGAACGCACGGGTCTTAATAAAGGTCTGTAAAGTAGGGCGTTTCAACCGGATAACGTGACAAACAGTCTGCGTCTGTGTGCAGGCGTCCCGACTTGTAGTGGACCACGAACGAGTATTCTTGCAGACGGAGCGCGTAGCGACCGAGACGTCCAGATGGGTACTTAGCGATGAGAGCCACCAACGAGCGTGATGGTCCGTAACAATGGAAAATGTTTGGCCATACAGGTAAGGCCTGGCTTTTTCCACGGCCACACTAAAGCTAGGCATTCACGCTCAGTGATGGAGAACTTCCGTTCGGCAGGTGAAAGAGACGACCTGCGTAAGCGATCACGTGGTCCTTCTCATGCTGTCGTTGGCCAAGGACCACCCCAATTCCATGGCCACTGGCATCGGTCCCAAGCTCTGCAGGTGATGCAGGGTCGAAATGGGCCAGTATTGGTGGTGTAGTCAGCAGATGGATAAGAGCCGAAAAGGCGTCCACTTGCTCTTCACCCCATTCGAAAAGAACGTCCTTCTTTAAAAGATCAGTAAGCGGTCGAGCGATGTCGGCGAGGTTGCGGACAAATCGACGAAAATAGGAATATAGCTTTACAAAACTTCGGACGTCCTTGGTTGAGCGTGGTTATAAAAATTGTTGTACTGCTCGCACCTTGTCGGGATCTGGTTGAACACCAGCGGCCCTGACAAGGTGGCCAAGTATGGTAATTTGGCGACGTCCGAAATGGCATTTTGCAGAATTGAGCTGGAGAGTGGCTCATTGAAAAACATCCAAAACGGCTGACAGACGTGTTATATGGCTGTCAAAGGTAGGTGAAAAGACGATAACATCGTCCAAGTAACATAAGCGGATGGACCACTTATATCCTCGGAGAGGGGAGTCCATCATGCGCTCGAAAGTTGCCGGCACATTACATAGTCCAAACGGCATGACTTTGAACTGGTAGAGGCCATCGGGCGTAACGAAGGTGGTTTTTTCACGATCCATGGGGTCGACGAAAGTTTGCCAATAGCCGGACCAAAGGTCAATAGACGAAAAGTATTGGGCACCATGTAGGCAACCGAGGGCGTCATCAATCCGAGGCAAAGGGTAGACATATTTGGGGGTCACTTCGTTTAAATGGCGATAGTCCACGCAAAAGTGCCAGCTGCCATCCTTCTCCTCAACGAGCATGACTGGGGAGGCCCAGGGGCTGGATGATGGTTCTATTACGTGTTTAGTAATAATTTTGTCCACTTCATTCTGAAATACTTGGCGTTCCTTGTGAGATACGCGATATGGACGCCGCCATATAGGACTGGCATCACCAGTGTTGATCCGGTGAGCCACTGCAGTTGTTTGGCTGAGAGGGTGGTGGTCAAAGTTAAAAATGTCTCTATATGATGTTAGCAGACGACGGAGGCTGGCATCTTGCACTTGATTGAGGACGGGAGCAATCATCTTGTTAATGTCATCAGCAGGCAGAGTGTAATTGCGGCCAAGACAATGGGTTGTAGTATCGGTGTCCAAACCAGTAACGTTGCAGCTGTCAAGCAGAGATAGGGGGCCAAAGACATGTCTTGCGGAAAAATTTGAGTCAAGAGACTCACGTTGAGTAGTGGTATAACCACTGTATTATTAGCGACGGCAACAACAGTGTGAGCAAGGGAAACGTCTCGGGCCATCAGTACGTCGACTATAGGAGTGACGAGGTAGTCACCATCAGGCACATGACGTGAGCACGATAAAGTGACATATGCAGCAGCTTGCGGAGGCAAGCGAAATTGGTGACGAGAGCATAAACGGGGAGAACAGTCAGCTGGAAAATCGGCAAGCTGTGGCAGTTCAAGCTGAAGAGCACCAGTGGCACAATCAATGAGCGCAGAATGACGTGACAGGAAGTCCAAACTAAGTATTATGTCATGAGGACACATTTCAATGACGGCGAACTGAGCTAATGTGGAATGACCGGCAATGTACACACGGGCCGTGCACATCGCTTGAACGTCAGGGGTCCTCCCATCAGCGACACGAAGTGTGCGGGAAGCGGCAGGCGTGAGCCTTTTATGTAGGCGACCGCGAAGGTTCGCGCTCATTACAGAAATGTGCACTCCCATATCTCTAAGGGCAGAAATAGCCACACCATCAATGTCAACGTCTAACAAACTTTGTCTCGTCGGAAGCGTCAAGAGAGCATTTGTGGAGGGAGTTGAAAATGCAGCGTCACATCAGGGCGCTGCACCGTTTAGTTTTCCGGGTAGGCAGGAGCGGGGTTGAATGGTGACGACGGCCTGTGAGTCTGCGGTGAGCGAGACGACTGGCGACGTCCTGGAGGCGAACGCGACTGACGATCATGCGGTGACGGAGATCGGCTGTTGAACCTTCTGTAGTTGTTTGGCGGAGAAGGCTGCACGGCAGATGCGAAGCGTGTGCTGTCCTGTCGGTAGTGAGGTTCAGATGAAGTCCGAGGTGGCGAGGACCAGCGGTAATTGCAGTAACGGACGACATGACCGATACGGTGGCAATGAAAACAAATTGGTCGATTGTGGACGGTTCTCCACGGAGCAGGGTCACGAGATCGGGCCCTAAACTGCTGCTCGGGATAGGATGAGGGTGGATGCCATGGAGCTCGCTGCGGGCTGGGCAAAGCGCACACTGAGGGAATACCTATGCTGGCGAGTTTTTGGTGGACGATGGCTTTAACTATGTTAGCAGAGAATGGGGTCGTCTCACTTGCAGTGGTGTGAGCCGGAGCAGAGGCAATGGCTTCAAGTTCACGCCGTACGATTCGGGTCACCTTATCCGATGAATCTAGAGATGGCGGCTGTGTTCTTGCACGGTCTTCGCAAGACGACGTTGCAGCCGTATTCGGAAGGCGGGTGAACACGCTGTTAGTCTGCCGGCTCTTCGCTTGCTCAAAGCGCCGACATTCTTTCATAATGGCGTCCACTGTAGAATAAATTTTGCAGATGAGGAGGTTGAATGCGTCATCCGCAATCTCCTTAAGAATATGTCCGACCATGTCAGCCTCCGGCATCTCGGCATTGGCTTAGCGACCCAATGCTAACACATGTTCTATATAGGAGACGTAAGACTCAGTCAAGGTTCGCGCCCGAGACGCGAGCATTTTGTTCGCGGCCATTTTTCTTCCAATTGGCTTTCCGAACAGGTCCAACATTTTCTCCGTGCACACTGCCAAAATCCCAAGTTCTGTTTCATGGTTCTCATACCACCACGATTTGGCGGTTCCCCTAAGATACAATAACAGGTTCGCAGGCATAAGAGTCGGGCCCCATCGGTATCGAATACTCACACGTTCGTACTCTGCCAGCCAATCTTCAATGTCAACTTCATCTGGATCACCAGAACCGCTAAACGTGCCAGGATCCCGTGGGGGTTCGACCACGAAGGTTGTGGTCGCAGAAGGAGATGTAGTTACCGCATCATCTCCGGCCGCAGGAACACCAGGAGCAGATGCAGACGCCGTACTTTCCGTCATCGTTGTAGAATGACCCTTCAAACGACGGCCGCTGCGAAGTTCCGTTGCGAGGCGGTTACCCAGCACGTCCACCAAATGTGACGGGGCGAGGTCTAGGCTTATAGGATAGCGTCCACCGAAAATCGGCAGCCGAACAAGATGTCTGAGTTGCCTCTCGCGCAAGCGCCTAACACACAGGCGTCTTCTTCATCTTCACAAAGTGCCACACTTGCTCCTGTCGATGATGCACCGTAACAATATTATGAGGCAAAGGTGCAATATATTCGTAGTTTTCCAACAATTCAGCAATGACGATTTTTCTTAAAGGCTCTTTGCGATGCTTTCCACCCTGTGCAGTAGCAGTGCAGAGCAGTTTAGCGCTGAACGGGGGCCCTATATATTATAACACTTGTTCATGTTTTTTTATTCTGCTGCGACTGGCCAATAACGAGCAAACTTTTATGGACTGGTGAAGGCATTTGCTGCTTCAGAAAAATCAATTTTTTTGATCAAAAAGGATTACCATCACCACTGCTCTGTTGGAGCTGCTGTGAGCACATGATTACGACTAATTTTTCTGAATATTTTAGTTTTGCCATACTGCAAGCGCCAAGAGAGCTTTCTGCTTTAATCTCTGATAAATTTGATTAACCTTTTTTATAGAAACTTGGAGCGATAGAGGCAGCATGCAAAGCGGCGTCGAATAAAGCAGTGCACACGAGCTCAGTGGGAAGCTAAAATAAGTAGATAGAAATGCTCAAATTACCTTCAGTTTGGCAAGGAGTGCGTTACACTTAACAAACAGACTGTATTATTTGTGTGCTATTTTTTGTCATCGAAAATTTCATTCACTCATAAAACTTCAGCGATCTTGTACTGCTGATTCAGAAACTTGTACTGCTGAGAAGGCCGCCATCGATATAATTGTATTCATGCGGAATGTTGTGAGGTAATGCGTAAAAAGCGTCGCGTGTAACATTACTACATGCATCATGTATCACAAACATATACATGTTGTCCCAGCAGTGCATGCTGCTTAAAACTGACTGTCCTTTTTTTACGCTATCAAACAAGTGCACTGTGTATGAAAGATCACATGCTAGTGCCAAGTGCCAGCACGTCACAGAAGTCGTCTCTCTCAATATATATATATATATATATATATATATATATATATATATATATATATATATATGTATGTAAATAAGGGAAAGAAGTGTATACCTAAGGGCTCGTTTTTCCGTGTTTTTAACACAATAATAATGAGATATAACAGACAGTAATGCCAAGGAATGTACAGGGGAAGTTATTAACATTAATGGAATGTAAATAAGAAGAAAGAAAACTGGATGAAAAAATTACCAACTGTAAGCAGGAATCGAACCTACGACCTTCGAATTACGCGTTCGATGCTCTAACCACTGAGCTATTACAGCGGCACTCCCTCCATCCACTTTTTTGGGTTTATCTGTGAATTTAGAAGTAGGAGCGACAGTCAGCGCCATCTATAAGCCAAACAACGAGTGTGAAAACACTCTTATGCGCATGTTTGGCGTCACGTAGCACGTGAACTTATTATGAGCGGGCAGCTGATTAATTGTCCCTCTTATACAACCTAAACACACCAAGTCTGCCAGTGCGAGACCCTCGTTCAATGAAAATAAGGGAAAGAAGTGTATACCTAAGGGCTCGTTTTTCCGTGTTTTTAACACAATAATAATGAGATATAACAGACAGTAATGCCAAGGAATGTACAGGGGAAGTTATTAACATTAATGGAATGTAAATAAGAAGAAAGAAAACTGGATGAAAAAATTACCAACTGTAAGCAGGAATCGAACCTACGACCTTCGAATTACGCGTTCGATGCTCTAACCACTGAGCTATTACAGCGGCACTCCCTCCATCCACTTTTTTGGGTTTATCTGTGAATTTAGAAGTAGGAGCGACAGTCAGCGCCATCTATAAGCCAAACAACGAGTGTGAAAACACTCTTATGCGCATGTTTGGCGTCACGTAGCACGTGAACTTATTATGAGCGGGCAGCTGATTAATTGTCCCTCTTATACAACCTAAACACACCAAGTCTGCCAGTGCGAGACCCTCGTTCAATGAAAATAAGGGAAAGAAGTGTATACCTAAGGGCTCGTTTTTCCGTGTTTTTAACACAATAATAATGAGATATAACAGACAGTAATGCCAAGGAATGTACAGGGGAAGTTATTAACATTAATGGAATGTAAATAAGAAGAAAGAAAACTGGATGAAAAAATTACCTACTGTAAGCAGGAATCGAACCTACGACCTTCGAATTACGCGTTCGATGCTCTAACCACTGAGCTATTACAGCGGCACTCCCTCCATCCACTTTTTTGGGTTTATCTGTGAATTTATATGTATATATATACATATTAATGTATATTATGTATATTAATGTATATTAATGTATATTAATGTATATATACATATATATACACACACACACACCGGCTGACGAGTGTGGTAGGTTAGCCTCCCACTCGCGAAAGAGTTGGTACGCCACTGGGCAAAGGTTCCAAAAAAGAGCAACTTTGTGCACTACAAGGATTGAAAAGGCACACTTTGGGGACATGTTTTTGTGTGTGTTCATGCATGTGTGTTTATGTGCGTGTGTACTATCTCTTACAGTTTACTTCTTCGCTATGTTTATGCTTAACATTACTCCTCTAAATGAAGACATCAATTTGACTGGCTACATCTATTTGACTGGCTCAAGTGCACCCTGCTATCATGGGGTAACGGCTCTTGAAAGTGCACTCTGCAAGCACAGCGAAAATTTTTAACGGCGTCTACAACAGGTCACCCTTATCGTCATGCCCGTGATAATGTACTTGTCAATGGTTTACCAGGCATCTCGGATCTTGTTATGGGTACTGGTCACTATTAGCAGCCTGCTATGTTTTTCAGAGTTGTCATATGCAGCCTGTTGAACAATTAAGTACTCCCCCCCCCACCCCCAAGAAAAAGCATCCCAACTTTCATTTATTTATTTATTTATTTATTTATTTATTCATTTATTTCCAGTACTGATAACCCCAATGATAGGGGCTCTAGCAGGATGGTACAAAACATATAACAAGGTTTCTTAACAAATACAACAAATTCAGACGCTACAAAATTCAACTGACAATGCAGACAAGCCTTTCATAATACAAAATACATCAGGGTTACAATTGAAGGAGAGCCTGAAAGGTATCACAGTCAACTACCGTTACTACGTCTTTATCGAGTTCATTCCATTCTGTTACAGTTCTGGGAAAAAAGAATATTTACAAACACTGTTCTTGCATTTAAACGGTACTAATGAGTATGGATGTCGTAGCCTTGTAGAATAACTGCTGGAAAAAGAAATGTAGTCACACGTTCGGCTCTGTAACTTACCCTTGACAATTTTAAACATGAACTTAAGGCGAGCGATTTTATTTATAACTGTAATGCTTTTTAAGTCTGCTTGGCGAAGTAACTGAGTAATAGATGATGGACCGTAACTGTTAAAAATAAATCTTACAGACTTACTCTGAACTCTATCCAACTTACGTGTGTTCGTCTGTGTAAACGGGTCCCAAATAACATTTGCATATTCTAAAATTGGCAGGATTAATACTTTGAAAGTGGCGAGCTTACAGATGGTAGATGCCCTCTTGAGAGACCTCCTTAAAAATGAAGTTTAGACAATGCCTTATTAGAAATAGCTGTGATATGACTATCCCAGTGAATGTTATCAGTTATAATAAGACCTAGATATTTGAACTCATTGACATGATTTAATGATTTACGATTAACTGTATATGTACGTAAAAGAGGATTTTTCTTGTTACTTATGGTCATTACAGCGCATTTGTCGTAATTCACAGCCATCTGCCACGTCTTGCACCAACGCATCACTTTATCTAATTCAAAATTCAGTGCATTTTGATCTGAAGTTGAATTTATCTCACTATACAAAACACAATCGTCGGCATATAGTCTTATTTTAACGCCACAGTCATCCACCATGTCATTTATAAAAAGAAGGAACAATAACGGTCCTAAAACTGATCCCTGGGGGACACCCGAATCTACAGGCAGCTTTTGTGAGAAATGTTCATTAAAAACAGCATACTGTTTTCGAGATCCCAGGTATGCTTGTATGCATTGACAAAGCTGTGGGTTTTTTAATACTGCCCAAAGTTTCATAAGTAGTCTGGAATGAGAGATTTTGTCGAAGGCCTTCGCGAAGTCTAAAAAAACAGCATCTGTCTGTGACTGGTTATTTATGGCTAGTGCGAAGTCATGGACAATTTCAACCAATTGTGTAACTGTGGAAAACCCACGCCTAAAACCATGCTGAGCAGGTGAAAGTACTGAGTGCGACTCCAAAAAGCAGGAAATGTGTTTATGTATTATGTGTTCCAATAACTTGCAGCATGTGCAAGTCAAAGCTATTGGGCGATAATTACAAACCAACTGTTTATCTCTATGTTTGAATAAAGGCCTAATTTTAGAGAATTTCCAATCCTCAGACAGGACACCTCTGGATAACGATTGATTAAAAATAATTGTCAAAAATTTTGAAGACCATTCAGCATATCTCTTTACAAAGGCATTTGGTAAGTCATCTGGGCCACATGATTTTCTTACATTCAAATTCAGTAATAATTCAAATACGCCAGCTTCTGTGACTTGCAGATTTTCAATGGGAGGCAGGTCTTTAAACTTGCTAAAAGTGGGGGTGGTTTTGTCATCACAAGTAAAAACAGATGCGAAGTGTTCGTTAAATGCATTGGCTATTTCTGTTTCATCTGATGTGCAAACGTTATTTATAACAAACGTGTCTCTATTGGATGACTTTGGCCTTATAAAATGCCAAAAATGAGACGGCGATTCCTTTATCCTGTGAGTTAACTTTAAAAAACTGCGTTGTTCGATCTTCATCTTATCTTTTAGTTGTCGAGACAGATCGCGGATCAGAGAACGTGTTGTGATACTCGTGTGCTTTTTTAGTGATTTCCGAAGACGAATAATTTTTCTCCTAATGTGAATGATATCTCGTGTAATCCAGGGTTTCGACATATGTACCTTCTTTTCCTTGAAAGGAACAAAAAGCTGTATGCACGCATGCGCAGTGTTCTTATACTTTAACCACAGAGCGTTAACATCACTCAAACCCAGACTAACACTTTCGCAAAGTTCGTCGTAGGCTATCTCCAGTCTGTCTATGATGGATGCATCGTCGGAAGAATGAAATACTGGCACACGTGTGTATTTAACATTATTTTTGTACTTCAGCGAGTGAAGCTCAAGCAAAACTGCCATGTGATCTGAAATACATGTAACCACTTCGCAGTCAATTTTTCTGGAAATACTACCATTCACAAAGACAAGATCAAGAATAGATTTACTGTTATCTTGCACACGAGTGCAATCACTAACTAGTTGCGTTCAATCAAAACGGAAGGCAATGTCAATAAGCGCTTCATCGTTAATGGAATCAGAACTTCCTGCGCTAAACGAAGACCAGTTGATGCCTGGAAGGTTGAAGTCTCCACGTAAAATAAGCTTGGTAGTTTGATTTGTTTTAGACAAAATATACAGCTGTAATTGTCCTAAAACCTCAGGGATTGAGGCAGGGGGCCTATACACAACTCCAATAACAAGGCTTTCTTTTCTATCGACAAGCTTTCAAAATAAAGCCTCAACGACAGGGGCATCAGGCGTGCGTGCTATCCTGTAAATATTTTTAACCAGCAACGCAACTCCGCCCCCTCTGAAACCACGATCCCTTCTGTACACGTTGAACCCCGAAGGCGCAATTTCGCTGTTATAGACACCGTCATGAAGCCATATTTCTGTGAGTGCGACTACGTCGGGGTCATGAAGTGCTATCAGGTGTTCAAGATCAAGCTCTTTGTTCAGAATGCTACGGCAAGTCACATTTAACAGTTTCAATGAACACGAGCTTTCCTGTCACTTCGGCACGTACCTGGGAAGGGCAACCATATCATTCTTGGCCTCGTCCCAAACGAACAGCTTTCCATTCACAGACACCTTATCGAAGAGTAGTTTAACACGTTCATTTCGTTCCCTGTTTACAACTGTGCTGTCCCATAGATTCTTCCTGACCTGACGTACCTTTTGTGAAAAGTCCTAAGTTACATATAAGCCCGAGTCTTTAAGTTTCACGCAGTTCCTCAAAAGTTCCAGTTTTTCGCGATAATCTATTAATTTGACGATTACAGGTCTTATTTTATTAGGCCTCTTTGAGCCAAGCCGATGGCATCTTTCGATTCCGGTTACTCTTAATTCTAACTTGCCCTTAAAGAAGTCATCAGTTATGTGTGAAGTAAGCGATGGCAGTGTTTTATCTTGAGGTTCCGAGACACCATGAATGATAATGTTGTTCCTCCAACTTCGATTTTCAAGGTCATCTACTTTTTCTGCTATGGAAGTAATGGCGCTTTTCATCATGCTTACGTGCAACTCAACAGCAGTAACCTTGGTTTGGCATACTGATAGATTTTCTAAACCGCATTCCAATGATTCTATTCGATCTTTAAATTGAGCTAATGCGTTTGTTATGTCTTTCTGTGAATTGTCAAATTTGTCCATTTGCTTCATCAACTCTTTTTGGCCCACGAGTACCTCGAGAAGTAGGCTGCGATCGCTTAAGTTTTCTGATGATGATTCTTTGCCACAGACTCACTAGATCCCTTGGGTCCAGGATTCGACTCAACGTCACCAAAGAGGGATAATAAATTCAGTAAGTGCAGGCAAATCACAACAATACGCTCTAGACATTGTGGGCAAGGTAGCAGCACGAGAAAAACATTATTACTTTTAAATGATTTATCTCCAGGTGAATAACTAACCTGTATAAAAAACAGGAAAGGCTTGTAGCGCATAGTTGCAGACGCGCTGCCACCTTGCCCACTGGAGCTGCAGGACCAAGCCGGCGAATTTATAAGGTTCTCCGTCGATGACGCTCCCCGGAAGGTGACGTGAAAGTCAGCAGGTAGGATGGGCGGTTCCAGTGAAGGTGGCTCCGTAAAACAGCAGGAATTTTCGTTCATCTTTACGGCGCTGTCCATGCGATGATTACCATGGCTGAGGTCAAAAGATGAGCAGATATGGCCCTCCGTTGACGCATGCGTGACCCAACCAAGGGTCAGGATCTGTATAAAAAACAGGAAAGGCTTGTAGCGCATAGTTGCAGACGCGCTGCCACCTTGCCCACTGGAGCTGCAGGACCAAGCCGGCGAATTTTTAAGGTTCTCTGTCGATGACGCTCCCCGGAAGGTGACGTGAAAGTCAGTAGGTAGGATGGGCGGTTCCAGTGAAGGTGGCTCCGTAAAACAGCAGGAATTTTCGTTCATCTTTACGGCGCTGTCCATGCGATGATTACCATGGCTGAGCTCAAAAGATGAGCAGATATGGCCCTCCGTTGACGCATGCGTGATCCAACCAAGGGTCAGGATCTGTATAAGAAACAGGAAAGGCTTCTAGCGCATAGTTGCAGACGCGCTGCCACCTTTCCCACAGAGAGAAGCCCTAACAAAACAGAAGTCTAGTAAAAGTTCTCATTCTTCAAAATAGTTTCAACTGTTATAAAAATGCCACTCAAATACGATATTCTTCCAAAAAATGACGGTAGTTATTTTGCATCGCAAAAGTATCCATCACTGCATGAAAGCATGTGTGTACTGTATAACGGATTCCAATTATGGTTTTTTACTCTTCAAATATAGTTTTGATTTCAGTGCTCATCTTTGCAATGTCAGCTATGGTAAAAAAAAGTTTGACAATCAACTGGACAATTCTACAAGCAATGCGAGAAAATAGCCTAAATCCACTTATTATAAGCGAAACTTGCCACTGACATTATTCAATTGCAGTACAAATAACGCTGAAATTCAACATGAGCTTTGTGCCTTTGTTGCATTATGTCTGAACATCATGGATGGCAGTGAAGGGAGATATGAATCCTTACAACATTCAGTTATGCCTTCTGAAACAATGCTTTAGGAAAGCTGGAAGCTCTTTTTTCCGTAACAAACTCTGTTAGAACTGCAAGTGAGCTATATCTTTAGAAAGGTGTTCTTTGCCTTAGAAATCTGGCTGTGAACTGAATTTAATGAGATCTTTCAAATTATTCTATGCCAAAAGGAACGAATTATAAATAGGGTGAAAATTACTGAAAAAATATGCAATGTCACGCGTATTAATGTCATAATAATAGTGGTATAACCACTATCATTATGATAGTGGCTATACCACTATCATAATGATAGTGGTATAACATACCACTATCACAAAATTGTGGTATAAATACCACAATCATATCACAAAATAGTGGTATAACTATTCAAATTGTGGTATAACTATTCAAAATAGTGGTATAACAATATCACAAAATAGTGGTATAACATACCACTATCACAAAATTGCACGACGGCATCGTGAAATTTTGAGAATGACAGGCAATGAAATTGGTCCCTTCACGTTGAATATGTTTGATATTTGCTGCCTCGTAAGTCGTCCACCTAAAAAGAAAACATGCTTCCTTTACGGGCTGCTGGGTGATATGTGCATACAATATTAAATACTCAATCAAGTTTAAAATATACGTTGTTCGATCCATGTTGATCTTTTGTGCAATCACACATTGGTAATAATCATGCTAAGAAAACCTACTTGCTTTTATATCTGCGTGTAGCCACAGGTTGGCAAACTCACTCATCAGTCAACTCACTCAGACTCAGCCAAACTCAGATTAAGCCCTGAGTCCAGGTGAGAAAAGTTTGCTGAGTCTGAGTCCGAGTGAGTACCATGGAGATACATTTAGGTGAGTCTGTGTGCAAGTGAGTCTGGTTGAGGAAAACTTTGGTGAGTGTGAGTCCAAGTGAGCCGTAAGGGCGATGTATATTAAATGAATGAGTGTGAGTGAGCTCACAATATTTTGCCGGCGCCTCGTCGTATTTACCAAACTGAAGCATTACTATCACGCATCAGTGCTGTAGTGTTCATATGCCATCTCAGTTAAACAGATGCAGCAGTTACGAAAAAGGAAGGGTTCTAATCCTACCTGCCATTTTGATTTGAACGAAGGTAAAGGAACATGTTATGCGAGTCAGGACTTCGCGTAAAAATGTCCTTAATGGAAGTCAACTACTGTTGGCTCATGTTTTGAGATTTTCGAGATATCTGACACGAAAAGCGCCAAGTAGAGGACTGAATTTGTGAGATATCTTTGTTAAATGTAGAAAGCATTGAAACCTTAGACGAAATAGCTAATAGTACGCTAATGGAGTTCTCAGTTGACTCAGTCAATTAGAAAGAGCCGTTCAAGTTAACTCATTATAGTTAAGAGCTGCTGCTTGAATGGGGTAAGACTGCACATAAATATAATACAACTGGTTATACATGGTAATGGTCCTGTAAGTCGACAACTTGGGACTTGCCAGATTTGAAATGGTGGTTCCTCACCACACTTTGCTCTGCTACTGTACTCCTTCGTCACTTGAGCTTGAGGATGTCGTTTTTTTTTTGTTGTCGCAGCATCTTGGGGAAGTTGTTTGCCTTTCCTACATACAAAGCTTCACAGTCGGCAAGTGGTATAGAGTAAACGAACCCATGCGCATTCTCTTCGTGTGAGCAAGTCTACTGTTGCTTCGCGTGATAAACCATAGCGTTTCATGTGAAATGTGCAGTGAACGACGAGAAGCACACATGAAACTTGGGTGTAGCAAGAGTACGGCCATGTTCGCAATTTTTTGTGAAATAAAGAAGTGGATTTTGAAGTTCATATATATCCGAACTTGAAATGTTACTAACAATAAAACGTTAAGAGTAAATGCAGTGGTTGTGCAAACAGGCAGAGAAACAAAGCCCTAGAAAATGCAATGATATATGCATGGGTTCACAATAAAAAATTAGTTAAAATGTGCTTTTAATGCTAATTTCAATTTCCTGCTGTACTAAGAGGCCATAGTAAGGTTATGTGCTCACCCAAAATATCGGGACGGCTGCAAGGCCGCTCCCCACTCTGGTGACGCAAAAACGGCAGTACTAAACGTTTTGGTACCTGACAATAATATAACTAAAGACTGAAACTTTAAGCAACATGCCTATTTTTTCTTGGTGTCCGTTTGGAGCCTATTTAACATATAAACAGCAACTAAGGCATGAGAAACATTTTAACCACATATTTATTGTGGCTATGAGTGCCTATTTTGTGAGGTGCGTGCCTATATCAGATTTTCAGCACCTAAAAGTGCTTTTTCACATTCGATGTGTAATTATTTTGCTGAAATGACCTGTTCATATGGGGGGAAACAAGAAGTGCTTAGTGTGGCCAAATTACCAAAAACACGTGCATAGCACGCTAGTTTCTTTTTTTTTCGTCCATGTTATTAGAAGTTGGTAAGGTGCGAATATGCTTCAACATAGGGTCGACACGCACATACGCTGTGTCATGAAGGCGAAAACAGACCATGAGTCGACGCACTGCCACGGCCTACGTATATCTAGACTCATCCGATGCGCTCTGACGGGTGGGACGTTTCCAACACTCCGATAGCGTTGCACTAAACACGCGCTTTTGCGTGAGCGGCGCTTGTACCCCAGTGTGGCAAAGCGAGCCTAGCATTGATAGCGCTAGTGGGCTCCCCTGAAAGATTTCCGTCGCTTGGTTCAAGAGTATTGCAGCATGGCAGTTGAGTGAGCGAGACTGAGTAGCAAACTTAGCTAGAGTGTACTATAATAAAGCGAAAAGAGGCCAACGCTAGTGTACCCCCTGCCCCTTGAAGGTCCCCGTTGCTAGGTTTGAGAGTGGTGCAGCTCCACGGTTACGTTTGGGAGGCTAGAGTACAGCGTAGCTAGAACGTCTCGAATCTGCCGGAACTAAGCAAGGCTCGCGCTGCCACCTGCAGCATACACGTAAGTTTCGTTGGCATCTATGTACCTCATAATGGCAGCTGTCGGAAGTCTGCCGAGCAATGCGGAAGAAAAAGAAGGTGTGAAGTGTTCTTGTCAGGCAATGGACCATGGTGGATCAAAGTGCCACTCTGTAGATCGAGAAACGTTCCATGTGGAAAACAATGGAGAACAAATTGGAAAGGCCAATAATATATTGTGTTTGATTCTGCTCTGAAGCACGCATAGAAATAAAGCTCTCAACATTGCTTACGCAACTGCCAATTTATTTAACTAACCCCTGAACTTGTGCAAACAACATGTATTTTGTGGTCATTCTACAGGCGCACACATTCATTTTGCTATTATTATATCTGCGTCTGTGAACCTCTCATGCACCCATTACACAGAATACAGCCATATGCGAGAGCTTCACATACACAATCTACTTTCAACTTTAGAGCTCCCAATGTATAGTAATCCACAATTTAAACTTCTCGAATAACATCGTGCAATCAAAATTATGCACTGAGTGCTTGAAGTACACACAAGGGGCGGGTTATTGCTATTGTGTACAACGCTTTAAGGGAAGCTTGCGGATTCCCGGTTTTTTCAGACATCCAGAAAAGGTTTGCCTTGACCCCAATAAACCCGTTGCTGGCAGGGTTCTCTCAAAGCTTAAATCTGTCTAGGAAAGAATCCCGCATAGTATGTGCTAAAGCAAGTGTCTAAAGTTTCAAGTGGGGCTGATTCAAATATTCTGGATGCAATTAAAGCCTTTAAAGTACTAGGCCACAAGTACGCTTCACTAACTTCAGTGGTCGTCGAATGTTTTTTTTTTCATAAAAGCAAATACTAATATAAAGCAAGCACAAGTCAATCCGGAAAACCTAAAGATGACGTCAGTTTGTCAAAATTTTCATACTGTTTTCCCGCACTGTCAAATCACCACCTAAATATGTTCAAATGTTAATGCTTTTTGTTCATTCTTTTCATGGCAAAAATACATTTAGCCTTTCTAAAGCACATAATTTGCCTTGAATATTTGTCCTGAGCATGCTAACAGAAGTAATTAAAAATTGTGCATAAGTATGCCCAAACCATAGCTTTTGACCCCTATTTATGCCTAAATGGAAGTGTTTAGGGGCTATTATAGTCACCCCAAACATTATTTTTTCGCAACTAAAATACCAGTCTCTAATTATAACTGACTATATCAGAAAATTGACTTTTATATCAAAATATCTTATTAGCCTAACACTTCCTCTCATCCACGTCTCTGCATATGTGTCACCACCCCTTTAGGTTACCTTCAAGGAGTGGCGCCTCGGCAATGATAGGCTCAACACGCCGGTCCCATCAATTTTCAGAGCACCCCAGGCGCCCTTTGTTGTTGTTTAATTGAGCAGATTTACCAGCGGATGACACACTTCGCTTCTCTCCCTCCTTTGATTATTTCAATAGCCTTAACAGAGAATTAGTTATCAGTCCGACATCCTAAACACGTGTATGTAAGTTGTAGATGCATACATACTATATTTCCCAATAGCTTATGCGAAAGCCCACAAGTTGGCGATCACAAGAGCACCTAGATGTTCGCTAGTTAAATAGAAATGCTCAAAGCGCTTGCTGTTCGTTAAGAAATGCTTCGCATTTGATAGGGACTACAGGACTAGGAGAGAATAGTGGAAGGCTTTTTGAACAGGCCACGTCCACCAAGGCTGCAGATGGCGCCGCATTTCCCTATATTGAGGGTGAATATCTTGCTTCCACAAAGTGGCCTCGAAGTTTACATAGTCACCCACGCGTATAAAGCAAATGCACGTGGTCGCACGACAGCAGAGAATAGTTGCGTGTTGTGAGCGTCTGGAGAAAGCTGTTCCTGGCACGCAGACAAAAAGCATGGACGACCAACACTGTACGTTGCACTGAAACATGGAAATGAGCATAGCGGCATCGTATTTAACATCATGAATAAAAGGAGGGAGAGCTATATGGGCTCCTTTTCGCAGGATTTACTTACTCCCCATCCAAGACACACCAGCGCCCCCTTCTCCCCGAACACGATGCAAATCGGGATTACATCTTGTAAGGGAAGATCCTGCAGAAGACTAAGAATGTGTTCAAGTGTCTGACCCCTTTTGAGATCGCAAGAACGGATTTAGCGTTTTCTCTGGGCGCACGTACGGTGCCTAAAGAGGGGGAAAAAAGAAAAAAAAGACATGTCCCTTTAATAAGGTGAAGGGTCAGCCGGGCAGGTCGTGGCCACCTTGCAGAAGCAACACATTGACCTTCAATAAGGGGAAATGCGGTGCCATCTACAGCCTTGGTGGATGTGGCGTGTTCAAAAAGTCTTCTTCTATTCTTTCGTAGTCAAAGCATTATTTCGGGAACTGAAACACTTTGAGCATTTCTATCTATCTATGTTGCGAATGTCAGGGTGCTCTTGTGATCGCCACATTCACTTATCGTAGATAAAAATTAGTATCGGAGGGCAGGAGTAGTTGGCGAATATGCCTAGTGGTCAAGTTAGGAATAACGTGAAATCACATCGCGCATATTATCAAACCCTTTTTATATTCAACAATTTCTATCCTCCTAGTAACAGCTAGAACACACATTACTAATTCATATACAAGAGGGTTGAGAATAACCGGCAGGTATTCCACCGCAGAGCCATGCCGGCCAGGTCTTGAAGCTGGTTTGAAAAACGCCCTATGCACGATATGTACTATAGGCATTTAACGTGGGAGCGTGACTGACGTGCATTAAATGTGACTGATGCTCCCACATTTAACGCACATACATGCCCAATAAAGTGGATGAGGGGATGGCCGCCATGGTAGCTCAGTTGGTAGAACTTCGAACGCATTATTTGAAGGTCGCAGGTTGGGTCCCTGCCCACGACTAGTTATCCCTTGTTCCTTTTTTTTCTTCACATCTACAATTACTTCTAATGATATCTCCTCTACTTTTCTTGGTCTAATTGTCTGTGAATTCTCATTATAACTTACCAAAAATTCTTTTAATTCTCATGAAAACAATACTTTTAAAAGTATTGTTTTGATTAGGAGTATTATACGCTCGCAGTCCACCGGTCTAGTGCTATACATCTATTCGATTGGTAGATACTTAATTTTAGGATTGCGCCCCAATGTATGTAGTGTATCAACTTCCACAAGAAACAACATCGGAATGACCCTTTCTGAATCTGCACCATAAAGCTAGTTTGGCTAACCCCTAAACTCATAAATCCCCCAAAATATTAGTTGGCATTAATGCGAGAACACTAAAAACGATTCAATGTTCAAAAGAAAAGCTAAAGTACGTCGTTTGTAGTAATTCATACATAGGAAAATCTTGTTTATGTACTGATAGTGCACATATTCTTGCAACAGAGGAACAAAGGCAACGTATGAATTTCTCATAAACGGGAGACCTCAAAGAAGTGCTGCAGTCTAAACAAGGATTGAAATGTTTAAAGGGATGGCGTTACCAAAACTGTGGCATGCGTGTTCTTTGCTGTAAGAGTCTCTTTCAGCTCCAGGAAGCTTTATACACGCATCAATATTCGTGTATTTTCACTAGATAATTTGATATTGCGATGTTTATGTGGACCATTTTCGGTTTCGGTTTCGCGTCGCCGAGTTGGGCCGTGACGTCGATGCATAGGTGGCTTGGTGACGTGTTTACACAAAGCTGTGACGCACATCGTGCCGAGTTTCGTCTGCTCTCACACACACATGCCACACAAACGCCGGCAGAACAAACGCACTGACAGTCACCATGGCCAGATGCAGTAGCCAAGATTCCGAATCCTCTGCATCCGCGTCCGATTACGATGAGGATATCGACTTTTTTTTTCTGGAAGCAGCGAGGAGGACAAGCCACACGGGTTGATTGAAAATCCAGACAATCATTTTATTTTTGATGCTCTGGTCAGCGATGAAAAAGAGGAGGCCCATGCGGTGCCGGAGGCCGACAATGAGGTTCAACACCATGTCTAATAAAGTGGTAATACTAACTGGTAAGTGACGATGGTTCACGTTTTAGAATGTTAGGTTATAATCGTGTTATAAATATTAACTCAGCACATTTTATATGACAGCCAGGGTTTGCGTTGAAGCAATATATTGCATTTTTTGTTCTTTGCATCGTTGCGCTGTAGGCGTTCGGCACCTGCCCTCCCAAATATTATTGTTATACGCTGTTGCACTGATCATGTACTTACACTGTCAATACTTGCGACATAAATAATTACTTCGCCGGTCGCGAGCGGCCAAACAAATACTTCCGAACACGCGCACATGCACGTGGCAGTGCGCGCCCCACGTATCGTGTTTTTCTGAAGTTGACTGGCTCGGTGACATACGTATCAGTTTGTATAAGATAAATTGAAATGCACATTTACTGCAGGTGCATGTGCTGCCGATGTCGGCCAATGGGTAATGAGCTAGAACCTGTTTGCTGCCGCGAGGTACCAAAAGTTGCTGCCCATGTGCCAGAGGGGGCAAAATGCATAACGAGTCAGCCCGATTTTGAACCCGTATGCCTGAGCATCTACGCCCTGCAGGTGGCTTACTATGCACTGAGGGAAGACGGGCCTTCTCTTGTCGATGCACCCGATATACACACATACGTACAAGGAGGTAAACAGCCTTGCGCATGTGCGAAATACAACGTGCAGCATAAGCTGTTAATTCATACGGTTTGTACCGGTTCTTCTGCAACAATCGCTGCTTGTAGGACTACACAGCGTTGCGGAACTAGGGTGGTGTGCATGTACGAACATTCATTAAAAAAAAAAAAAAACTTCAGAGCCACTCCTCTCTCTACACAATAGAAAAATTGCAGGCTATACTGCTACTGTAGAGGGTAAATATATATAGTGCTAAACCCTAAAAAAGTGTTTATATAAAAAAAAGAAAGACAGCATGAGACACAGGACAATGACGGGCAAATTATGTGCTTACTTACAAACCATTTTCTCTAGTCAGCATCTCTGTTACTGTTGTGCATTTCATGCCTTTTATTGTTTTCTGTGACATGTAGCAACTGCCCCAGGTAAACACTTTGGTGTTTATATATGTGAAAGACGGAGAAAGCACTTCATGTGCAACAGTCAGAAACTGCGGGTGATAGGGGCAAGATACACGTATTCTTTTTGCAGTCTACTTCTTCCCGTTAGCTTGCTACCGACTAAAAGCACAATTGAACAGATATGTCAATTTCAATCAAGCATACATTCGGTGAAATCGCAGTAGGCATTTGCAAGAAAGACTTTGCAGAGAAATGTTGAGCTATCTATTCTTTGTTTATAAAAACAGTCATTATCTCACCTGAAAATAGCTACTCTTGACAGTTATTGTTGGGAGATTAGGCAAATAAAAAATTACTTGCTGATTCACCCTTTTCTGTTTTTAGCAGGTACAGGTACACAGCGTACAGACAGTTTGTCCGATGGATATAAGTGTGGCTAGGCCGGCGAAATCGGAAGGTACTGCCAAGCTGCGTGCTGAACTAGATTAGAAATGCTTTTCATTCAGAACGGTACACTGGATTCAAATACCTTGTATGATGAATAATTTACTGCTTTGGGTCACAGTCAAACATATTTTATAAGAAAAGTATTGTTTTATTAAGTATAATATGCATGATAATCACACAGAATAAGGTAAGCAAAAGAAGAACTTGAAAAGAGAGGAAGAACAGTATCCATGCAAATAAGTCGTGTACACATTCTGCACCTGGTGTTTAGAAAGTGGAAGGCATACTGGCCATGAGTAATACAGCCAGGCTTTCCTGTAAGCCATACATTGAGCCATAGTGAAAATAAATGGAGGTGTGTTATCAGCAGAACTAATGACATACACCTTTTAAAAAACGGTAATGGTATCACTAAAGGCATGAAATTCTATTCTGATCAGACAGCCGTCGCATTGTGCTGTAGGTTAGCACACACATGTAGTCATAATGTCTTGAAGGCAGAAATACGATGCCAGGTAGTAGTACAGTTGTGTCCTCTTTTAAAGCAAACTTCCGTGTGCAGGACATGTTTGCTCTGTTGAAAAAGCATAGTGACACACATTTTGTGTAAGACTAGGCGGTTAACTGTCCTTCAACTCCCTTTGACAGAATTGTTCATCGCGCAACAAATTTTTCAAATTCATTTGCAGTCAGGAGGCTGACATTATGAAACATACACATATCAGAGTTCCCTTTCATAATGAATTGTACACTATGTTTTCAGCCTTTCAACACAGTAATTATGCTTCACTTGTACTACAATGAAAAAAAAAAGTTACAGTTTCGCCACAAGCCTGATGGAATGAATTTGATAGCAACCAAATGAAACGCCACACACAGTCCGAACAATACGGCTTTATTCACACGTGCACGATTTCTGGTTGGTGCTGGCGAGTTCTTTAGAGGCTGCCAGGAACGACCACGCATGTAACGTCACTGAGGCATCCTAAAGAAAAGTGGAAGAAAAAATAACCAGCCGTGAGCAGGAATCGAACCTATGACCTTCGAATTACGCGTTCGAAGCTCTAACCCCTGAGCTACCACAGCGGCCTTCCCTCCATCCACATTTTTGGGTTTATATGTGAATTTAGAAGTAGAAGTGACAGTCAGCGCCATCTATAAGCCAAGCGAAAAGTGTGCAAACACTCTTTTATGCGCATGTTTGGCGTCACGTAGCACGTGAACTTATTATGAGCGGGCAGCTGATTATTAGTCCCTCGCATACAACCTAATGATACCAAGTCTGCCAGTACGAGACCCTCGTTTAATGAAATAAGGGAAAGAACACGGAAAACGAACCCTTGGGTATACACTTCTTTCCCTTATTTCATTAAACGAGGGTCTCGTACTGGCAGACTTGGTGTCATTAGGTTGTTTGCAAGGGACTATTAATCAGCTGCCCGCTCATAATAAGTTCACGTGCCATGTGACGCCAAACATGCGCATAAAAGAGTGTTTTCACACTCGTCGCTTGGCTTATAGATGGCGCTGACTGGCACTCCTACTTCTAAAGTCACATATAAACCCAAAAAAGTGAATGGAGGGAAGGCCGCTGTGGTAGCTTAGTGGTTAGAGCATCGAACGCGTTATTAGAAGGTCGTAGGTTCGATTCCTGCTCACGGCTGGTTATTTTTTCATCCACTTTTCTTTCTTCTTATTTACATTCCATTGATGATTTACATTTCATAACTTACCCTGTACATTACTTGGCATTACTGTTCGTTAGATCTCATTATATATATATATATATATATATATATATATATATATATATATATATATATATATATATATATATATTGAGATCTAACAGACAATAATGTCAAGGAATGTATAGGGGAAGTTATTAAAACAAATGTATTGTAAATAAGAAGAAAGGAAAGTGGGTGAAAAAATAACCAGCCGTGAGCAGGATATATATATATATATATATATATTCCATGTTTTTGATACTGAAATCTAACACAATAACGCCAAGGACAGTATCATCATCATCATCATCATAATCAGCCTGACTACGTCCACTGCAGGACAAAGGCCTCTCCCATGTTCCGCCAGTTAACCCGGTCCTGTGCTTGCTGCTGCCAATTTGTATCCGCAAACTTCTTAATCTCATCTGCCCACCTAACCTAATGTCTCCCCGTAACCCGCTTGCCTTCTCTGAAAATCCAATTAGTTACCCTTAACGACCAGCGGTTATCCTGTCTAAGCGCTACATGCCCGGCCCATGCCCATTTCTTCTTCTTGATTTCAGCTATGATATCTTTAACCCCCGTTTGTTCCCTAATCCACTCTGCTCTCTTCTTGTCTCTTAAGGTTACACCTACCATTTTTCTTTCCATTGCTTGCTGCGTCGTCCTCAACTTAAGCTAAATCCTCTTTGTAAGTCTCCAGGTTTCTGCTCCGTAGCTAAGTACCAGCAAGATAAAGCTGTTATATACCTTCCTCTTGAGGGATAGTGGCAATCTACCTGTCATAATTTGAGAGTGCTTGCCAAAGGTGCTCCACCCCATTGTTATTCTTCTGGTTACTTTACTCTCATGGTTCAGCTCCACGGTTATTACCTGCCTTAAGTAGACATAGTCTTTTACACCTTGAAGTGCACTATTACCTATCTCGAAGCGCTGCTCTTTACCGAGGTTGTTGTACATTACTTTCGTTTTCTGCAGATTCATTTTAAGGCCCACCTTTCTGGTCTCCTTGTCTAACTACGTAATCATGAGTTGCAGTTCGTCCCCTGAGTTACTCAGCAATGCAATGTCATCGGTGAAACGCAGGTTACTAAAGTACTCTCCATTAACTCTTATCCCTAACTGTTCCCATTCTAGGCTTCTGAAAACCTCCTGTAATTACGCGGTAAATAACATTGGGGAGATTGTGTCCCCCTGCCTTACACCCTTCTTGATGGGTATTCTGTTGCTTTCTTTATGAAGCACTATGGTAGCAGTTGATCCCCTGTAGATTTCTTCCAGAATGTTTATATATATTTCATCTACACCCTGATTCCGCAGTGTCTGCATGACGGCTGATATTTCTACTGAATCAAACGCCTTCTCGTAATCTATGAAGGCTATGTATAGTGGTTGGTTACACTCTGAGAATTTCTCTATTACCTCATTGATAGTAAGAATGTGGTCGATTGTTGAGTAGCCTGTTCGAAATCCTGTTTGTTCCTTTGGTTGATTGAATTCTAATGTTTTCTTTACTCTGTTAGCAATTACCTTTGTAGATAGCTTGTATACTACAGAGAGCAAGCTAATCGGCCTGTAATTCCTCAAATCCTTGTCATCTCCTTTTTTATGTATTAAGATGATGCTAGCGTTCTTCAAAGACTCTGGTACCCTTCCCGTCAGGAGACACTTTGTAAACAGAGTGGCTAGTTTTTCTAACACAATCTGTCCTCCATCTTTCAGCAGATCTGAGGTTACCTAATCCACACCAGCAGCTTTGCCTCTTTGCATGCTCTCCAACGCTTTTCTGACTTCTTCTATCATTACTGGTGGGGCGTCATCTGGGTTACTGCTAGTTCTTATTGTATTAAAGTCGTGGATGTCCCGGCTATTGTACAGATCTCTGTAAAACACCTCCGCTATTTTGACTATCCTATTCATATTTGTAGTTATTTTGACTTCTTTGTCCTTTAGTGCATACGTCCAATTTTGTATAGGACAGTATAGGGGAGGTTATTAGACCAAATTCTAAGGTATATGTGAAGAAAGAAAAGTGGGTGAAAAAATGACATGCCGTTATAACCGGGATAACCGAAAAGCTAACTTGTTGGTTCCTTCCCATGGCAAATTATCTTATCACGGCCGACTCGCTGGCTGTATCCCGCCGTTGTCGTTGATTACTCAGCTCATAGAAGCCCTAGATTGATTCCTTGTTTCTTGGACCACTACGGATAATGTCACTAACGAGTGCTCACATATGATTCTTCTTTTTCTTATTCTACACCTGGCTTGCACGTGCTCCTTTCAAAAGCGCGAAGTCAATGTCACCGACACCACTGCCACGATTTTGCTATACGCTTGCGAAGCGTCTCATCAAAAAGGCATAAAAACAGTCGTCCACATTACTACGTTTCAAATTACACGTGTTGGTTTGGAGGGTTATCTTCTTCCTAAACGACGGCGAAGTTAGCACGCGTTAGAAAACATCCGCGTGCGAGGCACTTGCTTTCGCTTGTTCGAACAAACGTTCTTCAGCACGCGCTCTCAGCACTGAAACGTGATCGCTGTGGACGAGAAAGTCTTGAGACACAAACAGCGTCGACTGCATACAGGCGAACGCCGATATCACAGTAAGTGACGTACGTCAAAATAGTTCGACCTTCAACGCCATGCCTGTACCGAGTCGTCGGCAAAGACGCCAAGTTAAGGGCCAGGAAGCGAGCCGCTTCGACGGGCTCCTGCGGGACTCCCAGAGGCACACCGCCGTACTCTGGGCAACGTTCAGAGTTACCCGAGAGCCGATCGGACATTACTGAAGATCCGTTACCCGACGCCTGCAGGGCCTCGGTCCTATCGGACCTCATTCACCTCTTGCCTGCCCCGACGGTGTCCAAGCCAGGCGTGATAACGCACGTAATCGACGGGTACACCATCCAGAAGTCATTGCAACCTTTGTCAACTACGACCGCGGCAACGACGTCCAGTGTCGCGGAGGCACAGCGTTGCTATCATGGCAGCAGCACGGACGCACCACCGTCGACGATGCCAGGCCCGGGGACGGACCCCGGTACGTCTAGATTCATAACGCAGGATGTGACCGCTAAGCGCGAACATCCGCAGTCTCTGGATTCGTCTTCCGTCGAGACGCCTGGCACAGCCGAGTCCCTTCCGGGTGCTGCAACGTTCACCGGGAAATTGAGGCACAGCAGGACAATTCCGTCACTGGTGTGCAAGAAAACTGAAAAAGGCCTCAAGACGACTACGAGAAAGACCACCTCCTCTGTGCCAGGCGTCGATACCACCTCCAAGTCTGAACTCGTCAATTAGACGCCACCAGAAGGGTCACCGATGTTTCCCAGGGGCTCAGTGGCTTCGCAGGCATCTCCTCCGCTTCGTGCTACACCCCGGCAGCGTCAGCAAGAACCTGCGTATCCACTGCAAAATTGGGCTAACTCGCCGGAAAACTGGACGGTGGATGATATAGCGTTGTACGTTTCTGAGATCCCTGGGTACGAGCGCATCGCTGAGAAGTTCCGCCACCACGAGATCCACGGCGGCGCGTTGTTTCTCATCAAGGAACACCGCCTCATCAGGACGATGGACATGAAAGTGGGACCGGCATTCGAGATGTGTGCCACTATAGGTACACTTCGCGAGGTGCTGTCCTAAAACAAACTTGTGGCGCAAGTCTGAAAAAAAATTAAAAATAAGATGTTCTAGCTGTTTAAACCACTGTTCACTGCGGCATGATGGTAAGTAACGCAAAAAAAAGAAAGAACGGGAAGTGTTACGGGAATGTACTCTTTGCGCTGCTTTCCATCATGTGAACGCCCCAAATTCAGATAACATCCGTTTAACATTAACACCGGTTGTGTTAAAAAAAACGATTGCAGTAGCCATCCAGCTCACGCTCTTTCGCCATTGAATGACGTCAGCAACGCGAGTTGAGTTGCGTCACGCAAAATAACAAATGACTTGTTTTTTCTATTAGTGCTACCGAGGAGCGAAACTTCTCAATTCTCCGTAGCGAAATAGTTTGTACATCTGTTGACTCTAAATTAAATATGTCTTGTCTGTGGCACTCCGTTTTCTGTAGATTGTCACGCACTGGCGACAGTGAATCAACGATAGCAGTAATGCAGCAAAAAAACTGCCTGCGTTACGAAAGATCCTCGTACATGAACACCGTTAATGTTTAATTTCTATAATGAAAGATACAAGTTATTCTGGTATAATAATCGATTGATTCGAAGGTAATCTGTTAAAGTAATACTTCTTTGCAGACTAGTAGGTTCATACTTGAAAACTCGAAACTCAACTTGCTGGGCAAGTTGAAGGAAAAACCTGTCTTCCTTCTCGTTTTTCCTTCAGGTTGCGCATCAAAGCGAGTTTTCAGCATAAGTAATCATTCTTAAGGACTTCGACATCAAGCCCTTGCAAGCGCCGCTACAAAAATGTGGCCGCGCGCATCATACTTAATATGCGATGGAGGAATCGGCGTCTGTAACATTGATGCAAAGTGCAAAACCACCTCAGTCGCGCTTTACCATAAAAACCAACGAGAAAAATTGAAACGCGCAAATTTCACTTGCCGTATACTTACACACGCTGCACCTCTGCTCTTCTCCACCTCGCATGAGCTCATAAAACGTCGCGTCTGCATCGTGTTTCGGCATTTGGCCCACGAGCGAAAATGTATAATTGATAAACCGCCCCAATCAATCAACCAATCAATCAACCAATCAATCAATCAATCAATCAATCAATCACCTAAATACAGAAAACGGTATGCACGCGAACTCCTCCATCTCCGCCATCGAGCTACAAAATCGAAAACCGAAAATCATGCCTAGCCGAAATAAAACAACGAGTACCTATATCGAGAACCGAAAATGAAAATCTTGATTAGCGATGACATCATCATCAGCAGTAAGTCATTCATTCGGGCAACGCCTCCTAAAAAATTATGCCTGGAACGTGAGCCGCAAACGCGCTGCCCTACCTTCTGATTTTACCCTTTTCCTTCGGTACGAAGGCGAGCGTCTCCGACGGCCGCCCCCAGAGAGCAAAGCCATGTTCTCACAGTTGCCTCCGAGCAGCCGTGATGTCACGCGACTGAGCGGTACGCAGGCGAGCGGTCTCAGGCGGCGGCCGGTCGCAACACAAGGTGCAGGAGGCATGACCTCCGAGATTGCGTTCTGGCAGAAGGCTCCCAATTGAAAAGAGAGCGACGTTCTCGGCATACATTTTCTAGGAGGCGGTAATTCGGGTCACATTATCTCTGTTTCATTTCGCTGCCGTGAGAGGCCGTGAGCGCGCGTTTGATGTCGAGCTGACCGTTAACAAAGGGCGCGCGCTCAGTGTTGAAGCACAGTTCACAGCGACGCGCATTGTTGGAGACAGGACGACGACGATGAGCAATGCTTCGAAACGTGGAAGACCAACGCGACGCCGGGGGACTGCCAAGACGAAAGGCACGGCGTGTGTCGGCGGCCGACAGCATCATGGTGCGTCTTCCCGAAAAAGCGCCGAGCGCTGGCTAGAGACCACGGAGCTAGCGTCACTACCTCCGCCAAGTACAAGTGCGCCAGAACCACTGTTCGCCCGCGTACCAAGAACGGTGCACCGAACCGGACGTCACGACGCACGTTATCTGCGGGCACGTCGTGGAGGAGTCGTCCGAATTGAGAGCCCAACCCTATGCAGAGCCGGGACCAAGTGCAGTCGACGCCAGTCCTCCACAGGAGCTCTCACTCGTTAACCGATTCGCAGGCACCGCCTTTGACAGCCGCAAGGCGACGCCGTTGCGGATACCCGGCGTCAAAGGTACTCGTCGTCGCGAAGCTGTGACTATGACCGCTACGTCAACCGTTGCAGCTAAGCCTACTTCTATACCGAGTAAGACGCCGCCTCCGCCCCTCCTGGCACCGGGCGTCGTTAGTGCGAGGCAAACCCCGGCTTCCACCGTGATTTGCGTCCGCGGAGGAGACCAGCCGACCACCGCTTCTCAGCGGAACTATGATCAGAACCGCGGCATCCCAACAATGAACCCGGACAACCAAGCGGCCAACGCGTCTTCGTACACCACATCCGAAGCTGCAGCCCCAGATTACGCGCTCATGAAAGAAGAGGGCGATGCATTGGTGGCTCCTCCGCCCTACCCGCCATCCCAGCGTCCGTACGCGGGCGAGCGTGCTTTCGCGGACGGCGCCCGTACGCGTAGGAGTCTGCTTGAAATCGCATCGCAAGTCTCGCCGCCTGGGCCGAGTTTGCTTGCACAGGCTCCTACGGAGAAATCAGCTGAGGAGTGGACGGCAGAAGACGTGGTATGGTACGTCAAGAGGATCCCCGGATGCTCCTTGCGTGGTGAGAAGTGTCGCAAAGGAGTTGTCGACCAAGAAGCCTTGCTACTTCTTAGAATTAAACACGTGATTGTCTATATGGGCTTCTACCTTGGTCCGGCAGTGAAAATATTGCGCGCAACACGTGAATTGCGCATGCGCCAGTGCCCTAATTAGGACGTTAAGCATTTTGTTTTAGACCGTTGGTATTTCTTTCCCTTTTTTGACGGAAGTGTTTTCTTTTTTTGATGTTTTTAATTCAGTGAGTTTTTGTGTTTTTTTACGTCTGTTGTTTCACTGTTGCGCGTGTCTACTGACCCGTGCAACAGTGCTGCACATTAACTGCTCCGGCAATTGTAACCCTGAGATCTACGATATCTTGTGTAAAAAATGGGGTACCAACAGGTTTGTGTTTAATAAACTATTTTAATGCGTTTTTATGAGTTGTTTTCTCTCTCTGAAACTTGCGGAATGGAAAGCCCACAGGAGCATTGTGTGAATTAGGTGACCTAAAGACCACTTACCAGGTTCGACAAGAATTTTGAGCTGACAAGCGCAATGCGTAGATGGGGCGTACAAAATCACGCCTGCCAAAAGTTACAACGCTGCGCGCCGCGAAACTTGGTCAAGTTTCAAGATGTACGCCGCTTCTCCTTCCTTTCGAGGGCGCGCGCCCAGATAATGGGGCCATGAGGTGAACGTGTGATTGGACGTATACGGCAGTGCAGTGACGTTGGTCCTATACGTAGACGACTGTGCTTTGACGTTGCTAACAATGGCACGTCAGAGAATACATACCAGGACACGTGACATGGCCAAAATGAACACGATATGCGCAGTTTATGTAATTTATTGCTTG
Source organism: Rhipicephalus microplus (assembly GCF_043290135.1). NCBI lineage: Eukaryota > Metazoa > Arthropoda > Arachnida > Ixodida > Ixodidae > Rhipicephalus > Rhipicephalus microplus. The sequence continues at coordinate 143,612,218 of NC_134710.1, read as the reverse complement.
AAGAGAATAACAAAACTTGATATAAAGAGACGTAATAAGGGAGTGTGCGCGTCTTTTTTTTCGTGAATTGAAACGAGATGCGAGGCTAATGTGCCGGCGTTTCGCATGCGTTTCCGTCCCCGCGGTTAGCGTATCGAGCAGATGACAGCAGCGAAGGTAACGCTCCTACGCGTTCGAGCACACATTGTGCTCACCTATTCTACAGCGTCTTCCAAACCATCCCGCAGAAACAGGCAGAAGACCACAAATTAACGCTGGTCAGCAAAAAAAAAATGACCCCGTATCTGCATTTTAATCTGCAAATGTCATCGAAGGACGATAGTCTTGCTTCTGGAGAGAGTGAACAGAACGTTTATTTGATGTTCTGCGCATGAAAATCGGTGAATGGTATTCTGGAGGCGCTGCGTTAGTGTCTCGAGCATGCAGCGGAGGCGAACGAGCGCATCAAGTCACGCCACACGTGAGACATGAGCGCTATCTGGCAGTTATCCTGAAAAACGAAGTGCGTGGCTCTGAGACAGGTGTGCACGCCCATCTGAGAGCTCAGATGTGATGAGGTGTAGAAAGCAAGGCGACGGGTAGGTGCCACCACCGTGTCTTCTTAGCAAAGCGTTGGAAATACTTGCCATTTCGTAGAAGCGTTGCATGGTCAGCGCAGCGTTATAAGCGCTATACGGTCCTTAGAATCACTTACGTATGCACTTTGTAGTAAGAGACGCACATACAGTATATATACGTGTTGTTATGATGCCTCAGATATGCGCAATAATTGCTTTTTAATTGACAATCGCACAAGTACGACCGCTGAGTCTTGAGAAATATTGGTGGGCGCTGCGAATCGGATCGGCTCTTAGGGGTATGGGCTTGTGTCGATTAGAGTATCCGCTACTGTTAAGGGTGAACAAACAAACAGACGGACAGATCAAAATGTTTGCGTCGATTGTTAAAAAAACTAGCAACTTAAAAAAACGTCACTCGATTGCTCGGCGGTTGTGCTTGTTCGTGCACGGCATTCGCACGTGATCTCTTTGTCGGGTGCCAGAGAGGGTAGGGAAGAAATTTGGGTTGCGAAGGCTACGCGGAGCAGCAGAGAGGGTTTCAAGCTCGCCTCCTCTCATCCTTGTTTCGCGCCGCTTCAAAAGAACAGCTCCTAATCAACCGATTGAAATACTTTTTGTGGCATAATGCTCCTCATCGGACATACAACAATTTCCATGGTCTAACTGAAATTTGTTATGGTGCCTGGTGAGTGGCCCTTTAACATGACTGTGATTACTAAGCATGTGGGACGTTACAATTATTGGAATGGTTATTGAAGTATCAATCCAACTTGATTGGAGACTCGGCTGCATTTCCGGTGGAGGCGGAAATGTTGTAGGCCCATGTACTCAGATTTGGGTGTAGGTTAAAGAACCCAAGGTAGTCGAAATTTCCGGAGCCCTGCCCTAGGCGTCTCTCATGATCAAATAGTTGTTTTGGGACGTAAAACCCCACAAATCAATCAATCAATTGATTGGAGACTTTTGTATTAGCACATGCGCCTTCATTCGCGCGAGCATGCCATGGACACCACTTGTCAGTGCATGAGCAAATGTGAACGCTTTGATATAGGGTAGTGCCTAAAAAACAAGCACAGTGTTTTTAAAAGAACGCCTAAATTCCGAAGTATTCGTGGCATTTCGAGATAATCAGACGTGACAATAGGTTTGACCCGTGGATGACGTCGGGTTATCTGCCCATGGGTGATGCCTTCAGTGGCACCAGTGCTAGGCTGTAGTGAACCGACAAAAAATGGGGGGAATATGCCTTTGGGAGTTGAACGAAGTAGTGATATCCTGTCCTTAGGCGTACTTGAACCACGTGATACTTTTTTGTTTGTTTTTAATTGAGAAGTTCAAATTGTGAATTGCTACAACAGAATCGATTAATTTGAGAATGGCTTTTATCAGCGAATTTTTCGCTTATGGCTGCATTCTGTAATGGGTAGCATGCTTTAAACCACGAGCAATACTGCAGGTGAAATAGTTTTCGAACTTTCCATATACCCACTACGATGGTCTTAAGGTAATACGCGTGGTAATGTGTGTGCCTTTTGTAATGGGTGGCCGGCTTTATACCACAAAGTCTTTATAACATTAGCAAATGTTCTTATGCCGTATGGCAATATAAGCTTGTTCAACGCAATATTACTGTGCTATTACATATTTGTGTTGCGAAGCCTGTATAGAGACCAGAGTGGTCTTGCGCTGCCCTCGTGACCGGCCCAAGTTTAACCAAGCGAAGACAACATAAAATGATTTGGTGATGACGCCACAGATTTTTATGATCTGTGACGTCACAATGACGACAATATGTGTCGGCAGCACTCAGAGTCGCGTTTGGTGAAGGCAAAAAAAAAAATCCGGAGCTCTTCCGGCACCGTGAAAATGAGAGCAAGCTTCCCTTAGTGCTCGCGGGTCTTGCCTTCTACGTGTTTCATTATGTCATGGCTCTAAGGAGAAATCTTTTAATGACCCATGCTCACGGAGTCCGACCGTCCGTACTCTGTAACGGGGCCAGCTGTTGTTTCTCACTCTGTATAAGCAATCACGTGATTGGATAGCGGGGCATAGCAGCAGCTGCGTCAACACAGCTGTGAACTCTCCCTCTTTTACCCTCTCATCGGTGACGCGATTGCCGAGCAAAAGCCACAAAAACAAACAAAAGACATTTCATAGTCGAATGGACTCAAGCTTTGGCCGAACACACTTTAAAATTCGCAAAGTGTCCTTCAAGAAGCGAAACAGCTGTGATTGGTTGTGGGCGTGGCGTGAGAGCGCGCTGGAACGCGAGGTCATGTGTCACGTTGGCACGATGCAAAGCGTGAAATACCTTCGATAAAAAACAAACTGCTATATCAGAAATGACTCACCGCTGGCAAGCCCGCGATCAAGGCAGTATCGTTTATCGTTGGAAAAGGTGAATACAACTGCATGTGGTTCGCCGCAGTGGGGTAGTGGTTAGGTGCTCGGTTTCTGACCCGCAGGTTACGGGTTCGATCCCAGCCGTGGCTGTCGCATTTCTAAATAGTTGAAGCACATGATGTTAGAGAATACCAGATGGTTGAAATTACCTGATCCCTCCACTATGACGTCTCTTATAATCATATCATAATTTTGCGACCTGAAATTCCCAGATATTATTATTAATAAAAATACGTGTGTGTCTGTCGCATATTTGCGGCCACATTTCTGTTCATGCTCCGGCGACCACCTTTTCGTGCACGACAACGCGTAACCACCGAAATGCGTAATTCAGAAGTTTACCTCGAAAAGAAGACGAAACAAAAGCTCATTCATGGTCGTACGGAGGCAGCGTAACCTTTCACTCGGAAAATAGCATCAAAAGTAGCTCTGTTATCTTGAGTATACGATGAATCAAAACCAAATCGCCCACCATGCTGCCTTGTTACAGCATCATTCGTGGTTTTCTACCGATTTGGTTAACGGGACCCTGCGTCACTCTGATTGTTGCATTATTATTTTGGTTTCTTTGTTAGGCGTAGGGTTGCGAGCTTATCAATAAGTGAAAAAGGCAGAAGGAAAACAGAAAACTAGTCAAACGAGATTATTCGTTGGCTTCCCAATTCTCGAAATAGGGTAGAGGGTATACGAAAGGATACAAAAGTGTCGGCAAAATTATGAGGACTTTGGTCATCAATTCCCATAGATTGATTGATCTGAGAGAATTTCAATGACAGAGGTTTGAAGGGACTGTTTTTCTATGAAAGAATTATTGGCTGGGGCAGTTTGTCATGCATCGCTGGCTCGCACGTCCTTGCGCAAAACAAAAAGTGATGAACGTGAGAACAATTCCTTCTTTTTTTTTGTCGGATTTTAATTTGCGCCAATATAGCTTGTTTGCTGGCGGGAGAAACCACAGTCAAGACAACAAACATATAGGTCAGGTTCTTGAGCTTCAAAGTGAGCAGGCATGGAAGACGCTTTATGCACCGCGAAAGTCGTAAAAACATTTCGAAGACACTTGCGAGAGGTCAGACTGAGGACAGGGAGATGACGGAGACACTACAAAGTTTAGCGCATCGACGATTCCGTTAAGGCAAGTCATCTCCATGCCAGCCTATCTGCGGTTAAACAAACGAAACCGAACCCGCAGTGCCGGGTGACCCAAGCGTCATCGTGTGCCCATCGTAAGCAGCCCTTCATCCGGGCTCTGGGCGTGTAGCCCGTAATTTTTCCACGCGCGTCTCTTCTGTGTGCGCGTGACGCCGTGATAGACGGTCGATGAATTCTAAGCTGGAACTGCACCACAGTGAACCGTCTATCTGAAACGCAGTGTTCCCCGCGTCTTCCCTGCCGTCCCTGCATCTACTAATGGCATCTTCGAGAAGGTGCACCGGTGCACACCAACCGTCTTCGGTAACCAGGACGCACCCTGTCGGGGCACTTTCTTGTTGTTGTTGCTCCGAGGTGCTCCGAAAAAGTCGGTGGAGTGACGCTGTGCGATCTCAGCCCTCGTTGCATGCCACGCGCGTAGCAGACGATCAGCAGGCGATGCGCAATGGCTTGTATTCCATTTGCCCCTCCACAGAACCGGGGCGTTCTGCCCCTTTTGGTATTGGGGAAATTCTAGACTTCTCCGTGACTGCTCCGGGGCAGAATTTATGAAGTTGCTACAAGTATCTTCGCTTACCATGCTTACCTCTGCAGGCACCGCCCACTGACCCTTCTCAGAGTCTTTGACATTCACCGTTAGGGGCACGCAGAAAATAGACGCGTGCTCGCGTCTCCCTGTATCTCGTCCATAATCCGCCGACAGATGCAGAGCGCGAGACGCGCGTGTCACGTTCCATTTTCACCGACGCCGTCTCAAGACTGCTTTTTTCATCCGCTAGGCTATGTATTCTGGCGCTGCAGTGAGACTGGAAAACTCGACTGAACGGTACCTATGGCTTCTCTCAACGGTGACGCTACTCCTGTGAGCGGTGTCGCGATAACAAACCCATTAGCGCCCAACGATACGTACTTGTTACCTGCGAGCTACCTGGGTACGTTGCTTCAAACCAAGACGCTTCTTGGTGGGCCTCAGCTGCTGGTTCTCACCACCAACGAACTGATCGTAATCCCCAGCTCGCCCAGCGTTCAAGTTAACGAAGCAACGCAGACACATCCGGTCATGCATCCTAGCTACTGCGCCGTGCCCAGTTCCTCCGAACCTTTCCAACTGGTGGATGTGTTCAGGCCAGTATCTGTTTCTACGGTGCCGGACCTGTACCGAGTCATGTCTACAACCTTAGCCGCGGGACAGGATCGTTCGCAGAACCGTACGGCCAACGGACTTGACCAGGCGTCTAAGCATGCTGCACCAGTTCAACCCGACGCGGGAGCGTCCGTCGCGGCTGCAGTCCCCCTACTGGTACCACCTGTACCACAGGAAATGCCACTACCTGTTCCAGTTGACGCCCTATACGTGTCGTCCCAAATGCCCGTGATGACACAGCGGAGAATACTCAGTGCTTGAGCGAGAAAGTTCCCTAAGTTGTATTCGCAGATGACGGGGGACGATGTCGCCTCGTACATCACCCTACTTCCGGGGTGCGCCCGCTGCTCTGAAACATTCCGCAGGCACCAGATTGACGGCAAGGCTTTGCTGCAACTGCGCAAACACCACCTCATCTCAAGAATGAAGATCGACCTTGCGCCGGCCCTCAAGATTGTCGCTGCCATAGACTGGCTCAGGCGTCAGGAGAAGAAATTGACGCCTTCACCGAAGTGAATCAAACATTCCCACCTCATTCCTTTCCTTCCTTTTTTCATTTCTCTCACAGCAAGTCCGACTGTCGAACGTTCTTCGTGGCAGTTTGTCACATGGCCACATTACCTTGGTTGTAGCGGTCCTGCGAGAATGGTGGGCTAATAGCGCTTTTCTTGTCACAAATAAACTGGTTCGTTCTCCTGAAGCCGTCTCTGTAATACCGGCGTCACATGGGCACTTTCGATCGCGATCAGGCCCAATGGTGATCGAGACTGACGCGTTCTGCTCATCGACATATCTCGTATATGAGACATTATTGGTTATAAAGAAGTAAAATATTATGGATAGTCTTGACATACAGAGAAATTAACATAACGTTTACAATGAATTTTCATATATAAGCCGTCTCTGACTAACACCGGCGTCACACGGGCATTTTTGATCGCGATCAGGCCCGATCGTGATGGAGACCAACGCGATCTGCTCATCGTCATAACACGGATATAACGTGTTATTGGTTATAAAGAAGTAAATGATGAATAGTCGTTGCATAGATACAGTGGAATGATTATACGTCTACTAAAAGTTTTCATATATAACGAAATATATTGCGTCATATGCAAATTCTTCATAATGAGGGTTCAGTACAGGCATTTTAACGATTCGGTTGGTGCATTCTGCGTTTCCGGACGTTACTCACTGGCGTTGCGATATGCGAAAAGAGGCCATTCATTTAGCATCATAAAGTGGCGACTACCATACGTCTTACGTAGAATCGTCGAAAGAATTGTAAATCTCGAGAAAACTTGACCACTCCGCTCCCTCTCGCTCTTAACTACGACAGTGCACGCCCCCTTACAGCAGTAGCGTTCATCTCGCTGAAATTGCATGTTGCTATATCATCTCCCAAGCAAGATAATTATGTGACTAAATAGATGACTTGGTGTTGGTGAAAGATGCCTTTGTGAAATGATTGTTTTTTTCTTGTTTGTCTTCTGTCGCTCGCTCTTCTCCGTCCTGCTTTCTCTTATCTTTCTGCATTTATTTCTTTCTCTAAAAAAGGAAACACTTGTTCATTTCGCCCGTCATGTGAATACAGCTTTACGGTGCAACCACGGTGTCTGCAACGATCACAGAGGCGGGATGGCGCACATGCACCACCACCCGACCGCAGCCTCCTCGGCATTCACGCCTTTTCGACGCGACTCCCGTCGTTGCGTCGTCCGCATCAGTTGGCGAGGGCGGCGGCGGGCAGCTCGCTGACCAGGGCGGCCAGGGCCAAGCCGTGGCCGATCAGCAGGAGCAAAAAGACCGAGTGGACGTGGTCGAAATGCAGCGTGTCCTGTTCGCCGACGTCGACGCGCGGACAGCGGGAGAAGTCGCCTCTCGAGGAGACCACCGTATCGCCGTGTCCCTTGAGCACCACCCCTGCTTCAGTCAGGCGGTCACGTGTACAAAGGATAATGGTTGCGGTTGCTGAAGTTAGGAAGGTCTTAAGACTAATGCCATTATTATTATGCTTTTGCAAATATTTCAATGTTTCAGATATTCGAACGAATTCGATTGGATTCGAATTGGTGGAAATTTCGATGTTTTTTTAAATGAACGAATAGGTGTATATTAGGCCATCCATAGCCCCCTATGAGTGTGATTTCACGGCAATGGAGGTGTGCTAAACCGTGAAATTACCTAAAAAAAGTCTGTTCTGCTGCAATGCCTCACTTAAACGTTAAATGTACATATTACACTCCCATTGATTCATTGTTTTTCCTTTACTTTTAGGAACTTGTCATGCTGGTTTATATTCTTTAAGTATAGTAAATTTAAAAACGTAACACGTTTGACAAGGTATCACTTGCATTATACCGAAAGGAAAATCTCGCTACTATTTAAAGTTGTTTCCATTTCCTTTGAACCAAAAAGAATGGCATTTGAAGAAGCCTTGTTTCACATAGGAATATATTGTGCAAACTAGTTCGGTCACGGCAAATATGCCTATTTTTTCATTATAATATTTGATACTCGACCAATCAACGAATTCACTAATTGGCTTTGAGCCGGAAGTTCATTATTGGCTCAAACCTGCATATTAGAATTTATCGGTCAAATAATCCAGGATTACGTTCACTGGTAGCAAGTATTCACACCGCTAAATACACTTGAACCTCATTACAACGAACACTGATATAAGGAATGTCACTTATGACGAACTCAGTGCGAGTTCACATTTATTCGCTGTATAACGAAACAGAAAACGCGAAAGCCATCCATGATAGCGGCTGTAACGAATAAATGACTCAAAAGGCTCAAAACTGTAAAGTTAAGCGTTAAGAGCAAACATTAAAAGGGAATTCACAACATTTTTATTGGTTGCAAAAGAATAGCGAAAGTTTTAACATACGCACCAAAAAATATAATTAAAGAAGGGGGGGGGGTGTGCGTTGGAGTGCTTGGCGAGAATAGGTGTCAGGTGACGAAGGAACTTTTAGAAGGGTTTATCAATAAAGAAAAGCGGGTCGGCCTGTGTCGGTGACACATCAATTGTGGTATCATAGATTTGTGTTGTACTCTTTTTAATACGCAGCTTTCCTGATAACATGTGGGAAGTCACTCCACGTATATGCGCATGCTCGGGCCGTTCGAGTTTCAAAAGGCCACTACACAGCCTCTGAAGCTATAATGAACGATCGCGCCGTTATCTCCTCCTTATGGTGTGGGTCTGTCCATCCTCCGATGGTGTATGTAGCCACCGGTGGCGCATACCCGAAAGAGTGGTCCTTAGAATAACCGCGCTCTTGTATATGATGAATACATGATGAAAAGATGTGAGATGGCTGTATTGGAGTGTAAGAAGGGCCCCACCCGCGATGAACCACTTCTTTTCTCTAATTAATGTGGTTTCTCTCTCACCATCGCTCCCAGGCGTCCATGATGAATCGCACGTTTTGCCGGTTGTAGTAGATGACCAGCGGTTGCGAGAAGAGGCGCTCCTTGACCATGTAGAACTCGTGGTTCGGGTACCAGTGGAGCACCTCGGACGCGTGGTACAGCAGCGTGGTGCGGTCGCCGATGATGACCGCCTTGCCGGCCGTCACCTGGTCGAGCACGTGGTCCGACCACAGGCGGTGGTACGGGACCAGCGAGCAGGGCTTCAGCTTGTGGTACACCTGCTTGTCGTGCATGTTCGGCGACGGCTGCGTTCGACGCCGTTCGCGCGCCGTATGTTTTTGAGGACCAAACTTTTGTGTGTTAGCAAAGGTAGATATTGGGCTGGTTAGCTTTGCATGTATAAAATATTTGCTATTGGGGAAGTACAGAAGGTGGTATTAGCATTAAGCAATGGTAATTTATATGTGAAGAAAGAAAAGTGGACGAAAGGATAACTTTTCACCGGCAGGATCCAAACCTGCGACCTGTGAATAGTGCGTCAAATGTTCTACCACTGAGCTACAATGGCGGTCATCGCCCCGTCCACTTTATAGGGTATATTAGTGCATTTAAACGGGGTAGCGTCAGTCAGTGCCAGCTAATGTTCTGGCAGACTTGATGCCTTGAGCTGGTATGCCAGGAAACGTTGGTCAGCTGCCATCTCGTATTAAGATCACGTGCTACGTGACGCCACACAGGCCAGAAAGAGTTTTCCACTATCGCCCTATCCGCAACAGCGGGCGCTGATTGACATTTCCACGTTCGAATCCACATATATGCCCTATAAAGTGGATGGGGGATGACTGCCACCATAGCTCAGTGGTAGAGCATCGGACGCGTTACATGGTGCGGATTCGGACGCGTCGCATGTCCGTCGCAGGTTCGGATCTTGCCGGTGGACAGTTTATCGACTATTCTTTCTTAACATTTACATTAGAATAACTTCTAATAACATCCAATATACTTTCCCTGATATTGGGCTAATTAGTTTTGCATGATTAAAATACTGGTTGCGCTTGCAGTGTCCACTTGGTGACGTGTGTCTTCCCTTACTTATCTGGTCCCATTAGGTGTAGCGTAATATTTTAATCCAGCCTTGTATGTCTCATCGAGTCGAAGAATCTCGAGGTTTTGCGAGACCTGACAGAACACCATGGGGCCACGATATCAACGCGAACAACGATGAAAAGAAAAAGAGCTATAAAAAAAGACGGTTGAGGATCCCGTAATCCTCCATTTCATGTATGTTGGACGACATCTCCCCGAAAGTGCTATGGCAACAACGTAAGCATGTCGTCAGATATTCCGTCACGCTGTGATGTCATCATTACCTTTCTCCACTCACCGCGAGCAGCAGCGGATAAGCCGGACCACGAAGCATGTAGACGCAGACGTCTTCGCGGGCGGCCAGCTCCGCGGCCGAGTCGATCCGGTGTCCGCTCTTGTGGCGCACCGTGAGGCCTGCCTTCATCTTGTTGTTGTTGGTTTCTCCTATTGTTAGTGGCGCATACCCAGTGTGGGGGATTGGCCAAGAATCGAGTGGTTTTAAAGTTTACTGTTCAGATTTGGAATGATGGGGGTATAACAGAAAGATTACCGATAGCCCAGGCAAGTGTGGTGCTTAATGTAATGCATACAAATATGTACATAAACGAATTTAGTCTTAAAATAGAGCATTAATATGATTTTATACGTATATAATTATGTAGACCTGTTAGGATAATGAAACTGGTTAATAAGTCAACCTATTAGTTTCATCAATAGAGTCCCGGACAGCCGCGCATACTGTCCCATTAGAGAAACCAGAAATGGAAGCTCCAAAAGACAAAATGACAGGCAGAGATAAGTCCATACCAATACCACGCAAAGGTATTTCTAATAAGGTTTTTCGTAATGTGTTAAACCGCCTGCAGGTCAAAAAGCAATGGTCTATTGTTTCTAGTTCATCACAGAATGCACACAGTGGCGAAGGTGCCTGAGCAGACCTGTGTTTATAGAAATTTAGATTTGGTACCCGGCAACACGGCCTTGTGATAGCTACTTTTTGTTTTCGAGTGCGGCAAAAGTCTCTTCGCCAGGGATATAATAAATGGCGATATTCTGTAGAGTTTGTTAGTGCTGAACCTTTAAAGACTTGCATAAGCGTACGTCTGCGGAATCGAGCAGCAGTCACATAATCGGATGATAAACAGAGCGGTAGAATTGGTTCGCTGATTGACGACTTAGCTAAGGAATCGGCTATTTCATTCAGAAACAAACCTTTATGTCCAGGCACCCAAACTAATCGTACTTTTCTCAAATGCACAGGTACTAGTGCACGGAACGCCCTTGTTACGTGATTATCAGCACCAACAGAAAGTGCCGCACAGAGAGATAGGGAATCTGTTATTATGACAGCTGATGTAATTGCTGTATCTAACTTGCGTAAAGCGAGCACTACTGCCAGAAACTCAGCCACAAAAAACGGGTATGAAATCGGGTAGTCGAATGGAATAAATCCAATTTAAAATCGGGCTGAAAATACTAACCCCTGACTTCTCGTCGTATTGAGATGCGTCTGTAGCAATAATAACGTTCGTTGTAATACGGCGCAGGTGATCTTGTAGTTAACCATACAAAATATTATGGGGAAGTAATTTGGCATTATTAGGAAAAATGTCGTCGAATTGAATTTCCACCGAGGCTGAATTATCACGACTCGGCATGGTGTCGCATATACGTACGTTTAGAGGCTCCAGTAAATTTTGCACAAATACAATTTGTGGCGTGTGAAATCGCGGCCATCTAGCAGAAAAAATAGATTCTGGGGTGGAAATAAATGCTGTTTCTGAATGTCGTAATGGTGATTCATAAATTGTTAAGAATGTCTGAACAGTCAGAAGGCGAATTGTACAAGAAAGCGGAGGGACACTCGATTCGAGATACAACACATTGTTGGCAACTGTTTTGGGAAGGCCAAGGCATAAGCGCAAAGCTTCTCTTTCCAGAAGAATTAGAGGCCGCAACTTGTAAGCTCCAACTCAAGAGAAAAGTACACAATCAAATTCCAAAATGGGACGAACATACATGCGATATATCATTATTGATGTGTCTCTTCTCATACCTATGCGGTAGTTGCTTAGCCTACGTAATATGCCAATGGCCCGCACACTTTTTCCGGCGATATATTCGATATGAGGTCGCCAGTTAAGTGATGTGTGATAAATTACTCCAAGGTATTTAACAGATTCCACCTGTGGTATATCCTCATGATGGTAAGACGTACAGAGAGATGTTCACAGGGTAGTGCAGCGGGAAAACAAGGAGGGCACATTTACTCGGGCCAAGTAAAAGCTGTTGCCATCGAGCCAGCTCTCCAAAATATTAAGGTAAGTCTGCAGCCGTTCATATAAGGTCTGAATGTTATCTGCCATTGCAAAAAAATGCGATATCGTCTGCATAAACATAAGTTGTTATATCCTGTTTACGTGGAACGGTGCTCATTAGTAAATTAAATAGCACCGGGGAAAGCACCGAGCCTTGCGGTACTCCCCTCGTTTGGGTATGAGTAGATGAGGTAAAGCCATCTTTAAAACAATAAAATTTCCTCTCTGTGAGAAAGTTGTGAACCCACGCTACTATGTATGATGGAAAATCAAGGTATTCTAATCGATCTATCAAAATACAGTGCTCCATGGTATCATATGCTTTAGCGATGTCTAAGGTAACTAAAGCAGCATATTTTTTATGTAGCCGAGCTAATTGAAGCCTACTTTCCAAGTCAACGTGGGAATCCCAAATTGAACAACCAGCCCTGAACCCAATTCGACAGGGACTTAGAATTGACCTCATGGTAATAAGTTCATTAATTCGTATATTGATGATTCTCTCAACCAATTTCACTAAGTTTGATGTCAGTGCGATCGGCCTTATGTTATCCAACGTGTATGCGTCATTTTAATTTTTAGCAACAATACAATTTTGGCAAATTTCCAGTCAGAAGGTATCCATGCGTTCTCTAAAGAATAATTCACTAGTTCTAGCAAAAGATTAGGCGATTCCTGGAGTAAACATTTCAACATAGAGTTCGTAATCCCATCTGGTCCGGGAGCCGTCCTCGATAAGCATGATACTGTCTGATTCAATTCAGCTAAAGAAACTTCTGGAAAGTCATGCAAGTTTACCATAACGGACTGAATAGCCAAAAAATTAGCAGTGAAGCGGCGTTCTAAACCTTGCGCTATGTCTTCTAGAGAGGTGTTCCTTTCTACTGGCGTCAAGACACATGACTGCAACGTTAAAGGTGCTGGCAGTACTTTTCTTGTCCGAAGATAAGCGAACAAAGCACGCTTATTTTTTGATTTAGAAAAATAATCAAAATGTCTACTGTCGTATTCTTCTTCCGCACGGTTCACTGTACGCTTAAATACGCCAGCAAGGAATTGATAGTCCTTCCCGTTTGTTGGGCTCTGATTAAGAAGTTTTTTCCAAGCGGCTTTTCGTCTTCTATAATCGCGCGTACACTCATCGTTCCACCAACGAGAGGAGGATAGTTTATTGGACGGAACAGAAAATTCGGAATTTGTTCTAGATCTCTCCAGCATTGAACCAATCGTAGATGCAATCTCCTTAGTACTGGCGTTTCCAAGCTTGGAAATAGCAGAACGGAGGCAGGCTTGAAATTTGCTATGGTTGATGTATGTGCGTTTTGGCTGATCTAAAGTTATTGTTGGACAATTAATGTCAAAAACTACAGGAAGATGGTCACTGTTAGTTGCCGAATCCAGAACAGCCCATGACAAAACCTTGATTGCATTGGAGCAAAATGTTAAATCCAATACTGAGCTAGTTTGACCTCGGACAAATGTTACATGACCTTTATTCAGACAGGAGAAGTTGTGATCAATAGTCCATTCCCACAGTCGCCTACAACAAGAATCTGTCCTTATACCCCAAGACAAATGACGTGAATTAAAGTCTCCTGTGAGTACAATTTCCTTTCTACATGCTACCAAAACGCTGTCAAGATAACGAGTGCTTTGCACACCGGAGGGGAAGTAACAACTTACAATTGAAAAAGGGTGGTATCCGGGGAGACACAAGTCTAATGCTAATATTTCACAATCCAAGTCTAACATTCTGAAAGAAATTTTCGCCCTATGGCATAATTTACTTGATACAAGGATCATTAAACCACCACCACGTGATGGGCGATCTAATCGAAAAGAACGAAAACCTGCAAGATAAAAATTTTTATCTGGTGTGAGCCAAGTTTCTTAGAGAATGATAATATCAAGATTAAAACTATTGCAAAAGTAATGTAAGTTGGTTGACGCTGAGAATATAGAACGGCAGTTCCACTGTAGCACCCTCAACTGACCTACGGTGTTGAGCGCACCGCAGAGGCGCATGTCGAGCCCTTGTTAGCATCTTCACGCGAAATAGCTGATTCATTCCGTCTAGAATTGGACTTGAGATCGGTGAAGATAGGGGATCTGGTACGTTTATTACTTCGTATATCGAGTTCCATATCTGTAGCAGTACTTGTGCTTGGCTGAGGCGAATGTCGGTCCAAGTGCACCTGTGTTCGTGACTGCTTAGCCTTGCCTGCAGATGCAGAAAGTTCGTCCAACACTACATTGCGTAGCTGTGTGGCGTCGCTGGTAATGTGTAATACTGCAGGTTGTGTACTAGTCTGTACTGTTTGTCCAATCTGACTTGAAAGAATTAGCAATAAACAGTCGAAAAGGTTAAATATGAGTTTATCCATTGCCTTACTCACTGCCTTTTCCACAACAGTTAAAATAGCCTGCGATAGGTTTGAGTCCATACTGGAAGTGCAGCGCGCTGTAATACCAGAGTATCCAAAAGCCCTGTCTCTAACTATGTCAATGGCTTCCCTTCGAGAACAGCGGCGGCGGTCAATAACTTCTAGGATTTGAACCTCCCGGGAATGAGCGGAACAGTCAGAGTTGTCGGCGCAGTGACTGCCCCCACAGAGACAACACTTTTCCGCTGTTTCAGTACACTTGCTTGAAGGATGGCTCTCTCCGAAGGTGCTACAATGAACGGTAGATTTACATCCTCCCGAACTGTGGCCAAATCTCCAGCAGTTCTTGCACTGAATCGGACGAGAAGCGAGGGGTTCTACTCGGAAGATCAGTGGCCATAATTTTATTTCTGATGGGCATTTTGTACCCACAAATGTAGCGATGACAGATTCGGTTGGTCCTTCTCTTTGTCGACTAGGCGCTTACACCGGTAAATTGAAATTACGCCTGCTCCAGAGAGCCTGTCTAGGGTCTCAGCTGGACTCAGCTTGGAGTCGACTCCCCGTACAAGGCCTTTGGTACATGCAAGATGAGCCGAAATAAAAGCACTCACCGGGGTAGCAGCAAATGAGGTGCAATTGAGAAGATCCTGCACGCAGGTCTGATCCGGCGACCTACTCACGATACCTCCTCGCCCAAATGGGCGCACATCTGTGATGGTCTGGAAATGGTTTGAAGTTGTCTTAAGTTCCTTTTGAACCACCTGAGGGTTTGTAAGTCTGATGAAGCCTCCATTTGTAGGTACCAGTGCCACGGAAATGCTGTCGATACCACTGCGGAAAAAGGAGTCTAGCGGTAATTATTAGACGGCAGGGATGCTGACCAGGCGGATAGCGCCTGGCCAGGAGAAGTAGTCGACATGAGAACTAGAGATATGGTTAGACTCAGAAACTGATAAACTTTAAAATCGGACTCTAAGACAGAAAGTTAAAACCACTCAATCCTCAGCCAAGAACACCCCAGCCGGTTGAGCACGGGCAAGCGTTACGTGTCCTTCCAGCACAGATTGCTGCGTTCTTCTCCGTTTCTTCTTGGCAGCGCCGATTCGAAAGCGTTCGAAAGATTCGAAAGCCCAGTGTTCTTTTCGCGAGTCATGCGACCGGTTGCGAACGAGCTCCTTCATCTTGCTGGTAAACATGTTGGAGAACACGAGCATGGCCAGCCACCAGGTGGCCACCACGACGCGGGATGACGACGGTCGGGGCAAGCCGTCGTTGACTGCGCGTCGAAATGAAGAGGCGTTACATACGCAGCAACATCAATCAAGCATGACTTCGGTCGTGTTTTAACGAACTTAAAGAAAACAAAAGAAATTGGGCGTCTATGCACTAGTCGTGCGAAGACTGAGAATGATGATGATGATTATGACGATTGTTGTGGTGGTGGTGGTGGTGATGATGGTGATGAGTATAATGATGATGCTGGCCTAACTGCATGGCTCACACCACCTCTCGAACGTGTAGTGGTTAAGACCAAGAAAGGGGTGCAACTGGTGGCGTTGTCCTCATCCTCAAGTCGATCACCCACCGTTTCTCAAACAGTATAAGGCTCACCACCACGGTAGTCTAGCGGCTAAAAGGCACTCGGCTGCTGACCCGTAAGTCTCAGGATCCAGTCCCGGCAGCGGCTGCCGCATTTTCGATGGAGGCGAAAATTCTAGATTTGTGGTATTGAAGAACCCCAGGCGGTCGAAATTTCCGGGTGCCCTCCACTACGGTGTCTATATCTCATATGGTGAATATGGGACGTCAAAGATGAATGATTATTATTATTATTATTATTATTATTATTATTATTATTATTATTATTATTATTATTATTATTATTATTATTATTATTATTATTATAAACTATAGGAGGCCTTGGTTTAGGGTTCACCCTCTCACCACCTCATTTCCCCTGCTCTCCCCGTCACTTCTTTCCCCAACCCTCGATCTGATGCGATATAAGGCTATATTAGCAAGCACTGTAGAAGGCAATGCTTGCTTTGTCTATTTTTTTCTTTCTCATTTTCTGTGTCTGTTTCTTTTGGTCTAATTCTTTCACTCCCTTCCTTCGTTACTCCCCTTTCTCTCTCACTAGTTTTATCTGTTTCTATCTCTTTCTCTCTTCAATTTATTTTTCTCCATTTTTTTCAAGTTCTCTATTCTTCTCTTGTCCCCAGTTCTATCTCTCTGCATTCGTTCTCTCGCCCATCGGAGTTATTGCTTCCTGCGCCTATTGGTCCGCCGGCCGGACCAATAGGCGCCCGTTTCTTGGGAGCAAAGCAGCAGATAAAGAGGACGAAGAGAGGGCGTGCCAGTTCGTAGTGATTATAGTTTTAAGGCCACGCCCCGAGACACAACAAAAATTTCATCATCTCCTAGGTGAAAATGACGCCGGCCTTCAAGTTTGCATACAGTTGAAGCTAGTTATGACAAAGACTGGCATAGGGAATCATCGGCTAAGGCGAACTAAGAATTTTTGTCGATCACGCTTTATTAGAATGACGTTTTTGATGACAAAACATAAAACAACCGTATTACCACGATGTCGGGTGTAAGGAAGAAATACTCGTTTTGTGTGAGGGTCAAAATCTTCGAGGCTGCATGGAAAGCAAGACAATTATGTGAAAACAATCTAATAGCAGAGATATCTTCGATGTGGCAGCGACATTATAATGCAGTTGGAACTATGTTCCAGTACTTCCGTTAAAAAAGTGAATGCAGGCCTGTTTTGTCAAGCAAATTTCGTTCTGTTGCGATTTTACCTTCTTTTCTCTATTTTTGCTGTCTTTAGCAATTACTTGTTATAACATATATTTCAACCTTAGTCTGTATTTAATTTGAATTTTTTGACCTTTTTTTCGTTTTTGACGTTTATTGTTTGTAATTTTGCTCATGTAACCCCCCCCTATGTAATACCCTCTCACGAGGGCCTTTAGGGGTATTATGAATAAATAAATAAATAAATCATATTTCAATCTCTTAAGTTGGAAATGCTAAGAGGAAGCTGTATCGGATTATCTTCAATATGGTGTGTTTGAAGCCTACAATAATTTGTTTTTGATATATGAGTTAGGCCCGAGTCAGATTGCCTACCTGTTAGTGCTGATGTTTGGGTCTACTGTTACTACGAATATTGCATATAACGCAGTAACTTATAATCCCCGTGGCCCCGCCGTGGTCGTCTAGCAACTATGGTACTAGGCTGCTGACCCACAGGTCGCAGGATCGAACCCCGGCTGTGGCGGCTGCATTTTTGATGGAGGCGAAAATGCTGTAGGCCCATGTGCTCAGATTTGGGTGCTCGTTAAAGAACCCCAGGTGGTCGAAATCTCCGCAGCCCTCCACTACGGCGTTGTCTCAGAACCATTTGGTAGTTTTGGAACGTTAAACCCCACATATCAATCAATATGATCTCCGTGGTACTTCGCGAAACTTGGCTCGACCACAATTTACGGGTTCTTTTGCCATCTGCCCAGTTTCCAACAGAATGGCGAAAATGCTTCGAAATCACCAAGACGCGTAGCAACATTTACTTTGCGTGCATGTCGCTTGATGAGCGGAATCTAATATTACGCCCACGATGAACCATGCCCTATACTTCAAGTGAGCTGAGCAAAGAAAGAATCAGGAATGAAGTCTTCGCTGATTGGTTGCACGTATACCTTGAAGACACTTGCTCCGTGTGAGGCTCAGTATATTTTCCACCAGCCTGGAGGCAAAAGCTTGCGATGAACCAGGTGCCAGAGACATGATCAGGCCGAGTACAAGAAGACTGACGCCCAGCGCTATCCAGACCTGCAGACACGAAGAAAATGGAGGTCTCGTACACGTAATAAAAGCGGCCGTGTTGAAGCTTGCGCAATTCAAGATAGATTGATTATCAATTAGAAAGCATTCTCAGTGTGTGCAATATTATGAGGACAAAGTGTCCGTATAACCGTTAATCTTCACGTAAAGGGCGAGTGGACACGGACGAATTAAAGAAGAGCGCGTTGTATCACAGGACACACAAAAAGGGAACGCATTCAGGTGTGCGCAGAGTTTCTTCAGGGAAGGGGATTCGTCGCGATGCCCCCCATCCCTCCTAAATAACCAGGGGAGTAGGGGGGCGGTTTCCCTTACTTCCTCCTCGTGCCTATGAACACCCACAGAGTTTGTGCTGTGTTCGTTCCTTGTCTACGCTCTGTTTTTAAATCTTGTTTAACCAATAAACGCATAATCCCGCAGTAAAGAAAAAAAAAGACGGGCGCCTACTGCGCAACTGAAACATATACTGAAAAAAAAATTAACTATGCGTTACGATTTCATAACCGCACACTAAAAAAATTATAAAATCAGGAGTTTCACGTCCCAAAACCAAGATATATGATAAGGATAGACGCCTCAGTGGAGGGCTCCGGAAATATCCCCCATCTTGTATAAGTTCTTTAACAAGCCCCGTTTTTTTTCTTTGTTTGTCTGTTCTTGTATGAAGCTGCTAATACAATATCGATGGATTCATAACCTATACATTGTCACGTGGTCGTGACGGTTTAGAAGAAGCCGTCGGGCTGTGCAACACGAAGCTATTTATTCGGTGAACTTGTGCACAGTGAAATGAAAAGTGACCGCCCTTCTACATGACGGTTAAGAGAAAAAGAATGTTTTATTCTCCCTCTCTCGGCCGCCCTCGCCGTACGAAACCCAAGGTCCACTTTCGTTATAACAGATTCAAAAGCAGCCTACCGAATTTTGTGTAAACGCTACATTGGCCACACTGCTTATCGACTTCTTACACAACTCTCGTCCTCACGCTCAGAGGGCAAATGGAAACAGCTGATATCGATACCCGGCCACTGCAGAGTCGATTGCAATGAGCTCGCCCATGCCTCGTCCCGAGAATTACTCTTCCGGACCTCCGATCCCGGCATATCGCACCCACCCTCGACTATGCGTACGGACCCGTTCATAACGTACACAGATATTCTAGAACATCAAAGACTCAAAAGACGGAAACTTTGACCCCTGGCGCCAAAGCTCAGTCAAGAATCTCAGGTAGCATGGCGTCGCCTGCAGACCTTGTCTTACCCCAATCCATACATACTGTCCAAGATAGATCCCGACACATACGCAGTGCAGGTTCTGCGTCACTAAAACAGCCACCCTGTACCACATGGTAAGAGAATTCCCACTCGATACACCTCTACGGCAAAAAACAACAACAACGAATTGTTGGCATTGTGCTGTCATCTATCAACGAACGTAAAAATCAAGCGGCTCAGTTGGCGAAGGCTCGAAAGAACAAATCGCGACCCTGCGCTACTTTCCCCGTACGATGAATATTGAAGGATTGATGCACTACAAAAAACACTTACGAATGCTATACGCACGTAAAACAAGGTGAGTTTCAACTGTAAAGGTCAGACGGTAACATCTTGCGAAAATCTAGTATGTGTTCTCGAACGCCCGAGTTGCTACGTATTTTCAGGAAGACTTTGCTTCTCGCGAGAACGAAGTAGATTTATCGCGTCACAGACGATCCGGTAGACTTTCTAATGCAATAAACACGCAAAGTGGTTTGTGTTCGTTTTTTCTTAACGCGTTAACACTGAGGCTAGCACAGCCTAACAAGTGAGCGTCAGCCTTCTTATCCTAGAAACAACGCTCCCGAATTCCGCTAGGCGGTGCCGCAATCGATGAACATTGCGACGTGATTGCGATTAACATGGCGATTGAGAACGACTACCAAACTAGAGTGTCTTAGAAGTGTTGAGTGGCGTAACCGTGCCCTGCCGCCTGAACCCTTCCACGTTGCCCGCAGTGGCGGCGCTGCAGTCGAATGGGGCTGAAAGAGCCGCGCGCCGCGCGCAGAAACTGCTATGCGCTTCGGCTCCGCCATCGCGTTTTTTTGGTGCAGATTTCTTCGTACCTGACCATAATTCATCTCTAGCACATGATGCTATAGCCCTTGAAGTATGACACACCAATCTACTGAATTCGAGCTCCATGAAAGCCATTGTGAGAGGTCGAAAATAATTCAGAAACGGTGTGTCTTATACTGATTTCTTATCTCTTAACTCTTTCTTTGTTGGTTAGGCGTCTACAATATTCAGAATAACTCAGCCGATTTATTGCAAGTTAGCTGTGCTCAGAAATCTGTGAAGTTAAAAAACAAATACTGTGTGACACGCACGCAGAACTGTTTCATTCGCGTGCGTGAATGAACAGACTGGACAGCTGGGTTGTCGAGAAACAAGTGAACCCCATCGTTTATTCTGCGTCGGTAGTTATAGTCGAAGGTGGAAAGGGTTAGAAAAGGTGAGGGCCAGGAGTACGCACGAGGCAATCATGCATGTAGATAGCACATGTGCTTTCATCAGATATGATACAATCTGCTTCCAAACAGTTGACAAAATTAATGCCGCTGGCTTGTCTGCTGGAACTGCTGGTCATAACCCAGACGCTCTGGCGGCCGCGTCTGTCGTCGACTGCGTATCAGTGGTTAAGGCGATGGCTGCTGAGCTTTCGCGGGCGAGGCTGTGGTGGTCGATGACGCCTCACCTTGAAATGGGATGTGGTTGTTGGCACAGTCTTCGTCGTCTGATGAACCAATACTATATGGCTTCTTCGTCACCAGAAGGTGCCGACGGTTGCGCCTCAGCACGGTGTTAATCTCTGTGCGTACGTAGAAGGACCGTGGGCCGGCTGATCCGATCACTTTGGCTTTCGTTGCCCTTGGTGTCCCATTCAAGCGAACCACGTCATTGTCGCAGAGGCCAGGTAGGGTGCGCCTATGATGACTTCTCTGCCGGTGTTTCTTGACGAGCGTTGCAAACTTAGGCGCCGCCATTTACGCTATTGCTTAATAGATAGGTGTATTATAAGGCTGTACCCTTCAAATGAGGCGGCGGCTACTGCCATCTAGCCGTAATAAATAGTGAACCAAAACCTATATTTATCTTTTTTTTCTTTAATTAGTTAAGATGGGGACTGGTAGTTTGCAGTAAAGGGTTTATTTTCACTCGTGCGTTGATTTTAGCCACCAATCAATTAACCTCCTTCTAGTTATTTCTACCCGCTTAAAGTCTATTTTGCCCTCCCTGTCTCTAAACCCCAGTGCTTTGAAAAACTCTGCGCCATCATCCTGAACTATAGACCTTTTCAAGTACGCCTCCCTGGGCGCCACCATAGTCCTCTTTGGGCTTCGCAAATTGGCGTGACCTTTCAAAAATGCACTGACAATGCTGCGCCCTTAGCCTTTGTACTCCCGCGCGCAGCCCATCATGGTGGTGTTTTTTCCGTCCTGTGAAAAGGTGGGTAGGGTGTAGCCCTGTAGAGAACATTATCAAGTGTTCGACAGTTTCTTCCGTCTCTTCACACGCAGTGCATACCGTTGGCCCGGAATGTCTTGGTTCGCAATACTCCCGTCCTGGCCTCAAACAGTAGAGAACTACCCCGAGTATTATCATAGATTCTTTCCTTGGCAATCCCTTGCTTAAAAGTTCAATAGATCCCTAGTGCGGACTTTATAATCAAGCCAATTCTCCACATATCGGTCTCCGTTTCCTTAACCTTCGTCTTAACTGTTAGTTCTTTTTGGTTTGGCCCCCAGCTCTTTTCTAAGTATTTACCCGTAACTTTTGTGGTTCGCTTCCTCCATTTTCTATCGACATTCTTCATGTGCAAGTAGCCGAAAACTTTCCTAGCCCAATGCTCCTTCCGCATTTCTCTCAGTCGCTTCTCAAATTGTATGTTGCTGCTAGCTTTCCTGACCTCGAATGAGCGACTGCCCGACCTAAAGGGCACAGCCGGAAATATCCATCTACATCCAGCTTCAATTCAAAATATTCTTCAAATAACCAAACACTATAACTTTGTAAATCGCTACGCCTAAATAAAACAAACTGCTGTTTATACCAGGCATGTGTGCCTTGCCAAGTAACGCGTCATAATCTTTTTGTGATGGTTTTTGCTACAGATGACTTGTAGTTATCAGCAGTCTATCGACATCAATACTTTCATTTCAAAATACGCGGCGGCAATGGAGGAAGAAAGCGTGGCGGCGGCACACGGCAGGTAACAGTTCGCGATGCAATCGGAAGGGCCTCGCGCTGTTTCGTTCCGCTGAAAATATTCCGAGCCACAGCGTCTAACACACTCGTTTTTGTTCTGTTTATTTTGACACGTTCAAATGCTTTCGCGGAGTGCATTCAGCTGACTTCAGGGCAACGAAGGGACCGTTCATGCTTTCCCCGGATGAGCACCTGTCTCAAGCCCGGGAATACACGGACCGGTGAGTAAACCTGTTGCGTCTGTTTGCTACCAATAACATTGTTTCTATGCTGCTTGCGAAACCTCCAGACTTGTGGCATAATCACAATGTCACTGATAAAACCTGCGTTCTGTTCAACGACCTCGACTTGCTTGAGACTCTATTTGCTGTCGACAGCTTGTGTATACGAGAAAATTTCGTTCGTGATAAAACATGACCTCCTTAAGAACCAGATAACTGCAATAATGGTGGGCTGATACACATCCAAGGTTTCGCACACATAAATGTGATACCAGTGCGAAGTATTGTAGGCATATTGATTATATAGTATTGGTCATATAATTTACAATAGTCACTTATGGGAAATAAAGGGAAAGCTTGTTGGTTCAAATGAATTTGCAGTTAATGCAACACCAGTGTAAAAAATGTACGAGTGTTCGCTTTATTGAGTGCAATAAGGACCCCGGCGTTTAAAGCAAAGCTGTCGTTTTCTTTTCTATCTGTGTCTATCTTCCGCACCCTCCTGGCCTACTCCATCAAAGAGTGAGGTTCATATTCCCTGTTAATACGTCTCAACACAATGGGCGAGGCACTCGGTATATGGCAAAGGCATAAGCGTATCAGCCGGGGGGTCAAGGGGGGCTTAAGCCTCCCCCCCCTCCGAGAGAAGTTGGGGGGGCGGGGGCTGTGCCCCTTCCACTTTCAACAGTTGTCACTGTCGGCTGCACACTGAGGAAAACAACAACTAAGGCAAAATTTTCCTTCACCACTGTAATCACTCATATATGTTTATTAGAAAAAGAAAATATTATGAGGCAAAGTCGTAGTTTTCCAACAATTCACCAATGACGATTTTTCTTAAAGGCTCTTTGCAATGCTTTCCACCCTGTGCAGTAGCAGTGCAGAGCAGGTTAGCGCTGAACGGGGGCCCTATATATTATAACACTTGTTCATGTTTTTTATTCTGCTACGACCAGCCAATAACGAGCAAACTTTTATGGACTGGTCAAGGCATTTGCTGCTTCAGAAAAATGAATTTCTTTCATCAAAAAGAATTTTTATCACCACTGCTCTGTTGAAGCTGCTGTGAGCACATGATTGCGACTATTTTTTCTAGAAATTTTAGTTTTGCCATACTGCAACCACCGAAAAATCTTTCTGCTTTCATCTCTGATAAAGTTGATTAGCTTTTCTTATGACAACTTGGAGCGATAAAGGCAGCATGCAAAGCGGCGACGAATAAAGCAGTGGACTCGAGCTCAGTGGGAAGCTAAAATAAGTAGATAGAAATGCTCAAACTACCTTTGGTTTGGCAAGGTGTGCGTTACATTTAATAAACTGACTGAATAATTTGTGGGCTTTTCTTAGTCATCGAAAATTTCATTCGCTCATAAAACTTGCACTGCTGAGAAGGCCGCCATCGACATAATTGTATTCATGCGGAAAGTTGTGAGCTAATGCATTTCTTGCAGTTTACTCATTCACTATGTTTATGCTTAACATTACTCCTCTAAATGAAGACATAACTTTCACTGTTTCAAGTGTGCCCTGCTATCATGGGGTAACGGCTCTTCAAAGTGCACTCTGCAAGCACAGCGGAAAGTTTGAACGTCTACTATAACAGGTCACCCCTATTGTCATGCCCGTGATAATGTACTTCTCAACGGTTTACCAGGCATCTCGTATCTTGTGATGGGTACTGGTCACTGTTAGCAGCCTGCTGTGTTTTCTAGAGTTGTCATATGCAGCCTGTTGAACAATTAAGTACTCTCCCCCCCCCCCCAAAAAAAAAGCATCCAAACTTTTGAGAGAAGCCCTAACAAAATAGAAGTCTAGTAAAAGTTCTCATTCTTCAAAATAGTTTCAACTGTTATAAAAATGCCACTCAAATACGATATTCTTGCAAAAAATCACATAAAATATTTTGCATCGCAAGAGTATCCATAACTGCATGAAAGCATGTGTGTACTGTATAACAGCTTCCAATTATAGTTTTTGACTCTTCAAATGTAGGTTTGATTTCAGTGCTTATCTTTGCAATGTCAACTATGGTAAAAAAAAGTTTGACAATAACTGGACAATTCTACAAACAATTCGGGAAAAGAGTCTAAATCCACTTATTATAAGCAAAACTTGCAACTGGCATTATTCAATTACAGTACAAATAACGCTGAAATTCAACATGAGCTTTGGGCCTTTGTTGCATTATGTCTGAACATCATGGATGGCCGTGAAGGGAGATATGAATTCTTACAACATTCAGTTATGCCTTCTGAAACAATTTTTTAGACAAGCTGGAAGCTCTTTTTTTCCGTAACAAACTCTGTTTGAACTGCAGATGAGCTATATCTTTAGAAAGGTGTTCTTTGGCTTAAAAATCTGGCTGTGAACTGAATTTAATGAGATCTTTCAAATTATTCTATGCCAAAAACAGCGGATTATAAATAGGGTGAAAATTACTGGAAAAATATGCAATGTCACGCGTATTATTGTCATAATGATAGCGTTCATTATTTTCATCACAGTTTCATTATACAAAGACCGTAGGGTGTTGTAACCTTGAAAGTGGGCATGAAAAGAGCAATTATTTTAAAACTATGATGTAGATTGTTTGCTACATTAGGGAGTAAAATCACTGTAGCCTTCAGATGAAAGTAGTGAAGATGTGTTATGTAATGTTGATACATGACAAGTTGTCAAGGAGTAATGTTGGGGGCGGTAATAAAATGGGCAATGTAGTGTATTTAGTAGCTTCACATTGGGTCACCTTGCAGTGGCAAGACTAACAAGCCACTGATACTGTAATAGTTCTTGCTAGCCTTGCCCTAAATGTTTAGGGCTGGGCTGCGACATTCGTGACCAGAATACAAGTTGAAGAAAATGAATGTGACTCATCATTGTTGGAGCTTCTTCAAAAAAAAGCGTGTGTCTATATGATTATGCAAGCGATGGATGGGGTGCGAAGTGCCTTTTAAAAAGCTTCAGGCAATGATGCTTCTGCTCTATCTCCATACAGTTCATTCAATAAAAACATGTAGAACAGGCAGATTATTTTCACATCCGGCTGATGCGACAGGTCACTGATTGTGCTAGGCAATGGAACATATTTTGCTCAGGAAAAATATTTTTTAGAAATCTTTGTGTTTGCATTGATTGAGCATTAAAATTTCATTGTTCAGGTGTGTCAGAGGTAAGAAAGTTGAAGGCACTACGAGATCACATTAATAGGTCGAGTGAAATAGTTTTCAACAGTTGTAAAAATCTACCGAAAGCTATGTAGTAAGTGTTTCCGGGGAAAAAGTAACTAAGGAGATTAATCAATACATTAGCAAAAGAAAATGCGTTACCACGCTATGTCGCTTACAAAAAAAAGAGTAACACGTGAATGTCAACGGAAAAAAAAGTAACATGTTACCGCTGTCATTGCTTCGCAACCATAAAATATAGTCAATGTACCTCGGCTGCAGGAAACCACAGCAATAATTGCTTAGATGTCAAATTCATGTTTCACAATAAGCTTGTTAACTAAACAAGTATTATACCCAAAATCACCATTTGAAGGGAATTATTTACACAATCCTGCAGGATCTTAGAATGTTACAGTGACCTAAAGTGGCCTGTATAAAGTTGCATGTAGTGGCTTTCGGCTATGTGGTTCACGGTGGAGCTATCTTTCTCAATGAGCCATTATTCACAATCTTAGATCCTATCATCCTCGCTATCCGCAATGAAAGCATGATTGAACTCACTGGATGCTTGCACTTATTTATGGGCAATTTTGTAGAAGAGAAGAAATCCTTTGATGTGCTAGTTACAGAACAAAATCTCAGTGCATAAGCATTTTTGTGCACTTTAGCCGGTATAACTACTGCAAAAAAAATTTATAGTGTTTATGTGAGAGTGTTCAAGATCAGCTTCCCTCGCTCAGGAGTTAAAGGCAGCTGCTTTGCAAAGATAAAGAAGCAAAACTTGTTTCTATAATGAACTTGATAAGCCTCTTTGCGTCAACTATTATGCTGCAAATATAGTGAAGTGTTGCATATTTAGACATTTTCCAAAAGCAATTTTTCTTCACTTCACTATCTTCTTCTACCCTTTGTTGCGCATACACTTTATACACGAAATGTTATCTTCGTGATGGTAATACTTTTTTGTTATTGTCGTGAAATTTTGAGAATGACAGGCAATGAAATTGGTCCCTTCGCGTTGAATATGATTGATATTTTCTGCCTCGTAAATCGTCCACCTAAAAAGAAAACACGCTTCCTTTACGGGCTGCTGGGTGATATGTGCATAAAATAATAAATACTCAATCAAGTTTAAAATATACATTGTTCGATCTGTGTCACTCTTTTGTGCAATCACCCATTGGCGATAATCATGCTAAGAAAACCTACTTGCTTTTAGATCTGCGTGTAGCCACAGGTTGGCAAACTGACTCATCAGTCAACTCACTCAGATTCAGCCAGACTGAGATTAAGCCCTGAGTCCAGGTGAGAAAAAGTTTGCTGAGTCTGAGTCCGAGTGAGTACCATGGAGATACATTTAGGTGAGTCTGTGTGCAAGTGAGTCTGGTTGAGGAAAACTTTGGTGAGTGTGAATCCAGGTGAGCCGTAAGGGTGATGTATATTAGATGAATGAGTCCGAGCTAGCTCACCATGTTTTGCCGGTGTCTCGTCGTATTTACCAAACTGAAGCATTACTATCACGCATCAGTGCTGTAGTGTTCATATGCCATCTCAGTTAAACAGATGCAGCAGTTTCGAAAAAGGGAGGGTCCTAATACGACCTGCCATTTTGATTTGAACGAAGGTAAAGGAACATGTTATGCGAGTGAGAACTTCGCGTAAAAAATGTCCTTAATGGAAGTCAACTACTGATGGCTGATATTTGGAGATTTTCGAGATATCTGACACGAAAAGCGCCAAGTAGAGGACTGACTTTGTGAGATATCTTCGTTGAATGTAGAAAGCATTGAAACCTTGGACGAAATAGGTAATAGTCTCCTAATTGAGTTATCAGTTGACTCAGTCAATTAGGAAGAGCCGTTCAAGTTAACTTATTAGAGTTAAGAGCTGCTGCTTGAATGGGGTAAGACTGCACATAAATATAATACAACTGGTTATACATTGTAATGGTCCTGTAAGTCGACAACATGGGACTTGTCAGATTCGAAGAGGTGGTTCCTCACCACACTTTGCTCTGCGACTGTACTCCTTCGTCACTTGAGCTTGAGGATGTCGTTTTTTTGTTGTTGTTGTTGTTGTCGCAGCATCTTGAGGAAGTTGTTTGCCTTTCCTACATAGAAAGCTTCACAGTCGGCAAGTGGTATAGAGTAAACGAACCCATGCGCATTCTCTTCGTGTGAACAAGTCTACTGTTGCTTCGCGTGATAAACCAGTACGTTTCATGTGAAATGTGCTGTGAACGGCGAGAAGCACACATGAAACTCGTGTGTAAAAAGGGTACGGCCATGTTCGAACTATTTTGTGAAATGAAGAAGTGAATTTTTAAGTTCATATATATCCGAACTTGTAATGTTATTAACAATAAGACGTAAAGAGTAAATGCAGTGGTTGTGCAAACAGGCAGAGAAAGAAGCCTCTAGAAAATTCACTGATATATGCATGGGTTCACACTGAAAAATTTGTTACAATGTGCTTTTAAAGGTAGTTTCAATTTCCTTCTGTACTAAGAGGCCATAGTAAGGTTATGTGCTCAGCCAAAATATCGGGACGGCTGCACGGGCGCTCCCAACTGTTGTGACGCAAAAACGGCAGTACTAAATGTTTTGGTACCAAACAATATTATAACTAAGGACCGAAACTTTAGGCAAAACGCTTATTTTTTTCTTGGTGCCCGTTTGGAGCCTATTTAACATATAAACAACAACAATTGCATAAAAACATTTTAATCACATATTTATTGTGGTTATAAGTGCCTATTTTGTGAGGTGTGTGCCTATATCAGCTTTTCAGCACCTAAAAATGCTTTTTCACATTCGATGAGTAATTGTTTTGCTTAAATGACCTGTTCATATGAAGGAAAACAAGATGTGCTTAGTGTGGCCAAATTAACAAAAACACGTGCATAGCACACTAGTTTCTTTTTTTTTTCGTCAAGTTATTATAAGTTGGTAAGGTGCGATCATGGTTCAACATAGGGTCGACACGCACATACGCCGTGTCGTGCAGGCGAAAACAGACCAAGAGTCGACGCACGGCCACGGCCCACGTATATCTAGACTCATCCGATGCGCTCTGACGGGTGGGACGTTTCCAACACTCCGATAGCGTTGCACTATACACGCGCCTTTACGTGAGCGGGGCTTGTACCCCAGTGTGGCAAAGCGAGTTTAGCATCTATAGTGCTATTGAGCCTTCCTGTAAGATTTTCATCGCTTTGTTCGAGAGTAGTGCAGATTGGCCGTTGCGTGAGCTAGACTAGCGAAGCAAACTAGCCAGAGTTTACTGTAACGAAGCGAGGAGAGGCCAATGCTAGTGTACCCCGTTCTCCTGGAAGGTCCCCATCGCTAGGTTCAAAAGTGGTGCAGCTCGATGGTTGCGTTTGGGAGGCAAGAGTACAGTGTAGCTAGAACGTGTCGAATCTGCCGAAACTAAGCAAGGCTCTGACTGCCGCCTGCAGCATACACGTAAGTTTTGTTGGCATTTATGTACCTTATAACGGCAGCTGTCGGAAGTTTGCCAAGCAATGCGGAAGAAAAAGAAGCTGTGAAGTGTTCTTGTCAGGCAATGGACCATGGCGCATCAAAGCGCCACTCTGTAGATCGAAAAACGTTCCATGTGGAAAACAGGGGAGAACAAATTGGAAAGGCCAATAACATATTGTGTTTGATTCTACTCTGAAGCACGCATAGACATAAAACTCTCAACATTGCTTACGCAACTGCCAATTGATTTAACTAACCCCTGAACTCGTGCAAACAACAAGTATTTTGTGGTCATTCTACAGGCACACACATTCATTTTGCTATTATTATATCTGCGTCTGTGTACTTCTCATGCACCCATTACACATAATACAGCCATATGCGACAGCTTCACTGCACAATCCACTTTCAACTTTATAGCTTCCAATGTATGGTAATCCACAATTTAAACTTCTCGAATAACATCGTGCAATCAAAATTATGCAGTGAGTGCTTGAAGTACACACAAGGGCCGGGATATTGCTATTGTGTGCAATGGGAAGCTTGCGGATTCCCAGTTTTTTCGGACATCCAGAAAAGGTTTGCCTTGACTCCAGTAAACCCGTTGCTGGCAGGGTTCTCTCAAAGCTTAAATCTGTCTAGGAAAGAATCCCGCATAGTATGTGCTAAAGCAAGTGTCTAAAGTTTCAAGTGGGGCTGATTCAAATATTCTGGATGGAATCAGAGCCTTTAAAGTGCTAGGCCACAAGTACGCTTTACTAACTTCAGTGGTCGTCGAATGTTCTTTTTCGCATATGAGCAAATACTAATATAAAGCAAGCACAATTTAATCTGGAAAACCTAAAGATGATGTCAGTTTGTGAATGTTTTCATACCATTTTCCCGCACTGTCAAATCACCACTTAAATATATTCAAGTGGTTATGCTTTTTGTTCATTCTTTTCGTGGAAAAAAGAAATTTAGCTTTCCTAAAGCACATAATTTGCTCTTGAATATTTGTTCTGAGCATGCTAACAGAAGTAATTAAAAATTGTGCATAATTATGCCCAAACCATAGCTCTTGACCCCTATTTATGCCTAAATGGAAGTGTTTAGGGCCTATTATAGTCACCCCAAACATTTTTTTCGCAACTAAAATACCACTCTCTAGTTATAACTGACTATATCAGAAAATCTACTTTAATATCAAAATATCTTATTAGCCTAACACTTCCTCCCATCCACGTCTCTGCATATGTGTCACCACCCCTTTATGTTACCTTCAAGGAGGGGCGCCTCGGCGGGGATAGGCTCAACAGGTCGGTCCCATCAATTTTTAGAGCACCCCAGGCGCC
Organism: Rhipicephalus microplus; assembly: GCF_043290135.1. Lineage (NCBI taxonomy): Eukaryota > Metazoa > Arthropoda > Arachnida > Ixodida > Ixodidae > Rhipicephalus > Rhipicephalus microplus. Next base: position 143,581,484 of record NC_134710.1, on the reverse strand, counting down.
CTTTGTTGTTGTTTAATTGAGCAGATTTACCAGTGAACGACACACTTCGCTTCTTTCCCTCCTTTATTCAATTCAATAGCCGTAACAACGAATTACTTATAATTCCGACATCCTAAACACGTGTATGTAAGTTGTAGATGCATACATACTATATTTCCCAATAGCTTATGTGAAATTTCACAAGTTCGCAATCACGAGAGCACCTAGATGTTCGCTAGTTAAATAGAAATGCTCAAAGCGCTTGCTGTTCGCTAAGAAATGCTTCGCATTTGATAGGGACTACAGGACTAGGAGAGAATAGCGGAAGGCTTTTTGAACAGGCCACGTCCACCAAGGCTGCAGATGTCACCGCATTTCCCTATATTGAGGGTGAATATCTTGCTTTCACAAAGTGGCCTCGAAATTTACATAGTCACCCACGCGTATAAAGCGAATGCACGTGGTCGCATGACAGCAGAGAATAGTTGCGTGTTGTGAGCGTCTGGAGAAAGCTGTTCCTGGCACGCAGACAAAAAGCACGGACGACCAACACAGTAAGTTGCACTGAAACATGGAAATGAGCATAGTGACATCGTAGTTAACATCATGAATAAAAGGAGGGAGAGCTCCCTTTCGCAGGAGTTGGACCTCCTATGTTCGCACTGACTATGTTTGTGGGCAGCGGCATAGGGTTGTAAAAGCAGCACTTATTATCCTCATAAGCCGCACCTGCGGCTCCCTCTCCCCCAACGCGATGCAACACGGGATTACATCTTGTAAGGCAAGATCCTGCAGAAGACTAAGAATGTGTTCAAGTGTCTGACCCCTTTTGAGATCGCAAGAACGGATTTAGCGTTTTCTCTGGGCGCACGTACGGTGCCTAAAGAGGTGGAAAAAAGAAAAAAAAGACAGGTCCCTTTAATAAGGTGAAGGGTAAGCCGGGCAGGTCGTGGCCACCTTGCAGGAGCAACACATTGACCTTCAATGAGGGGAAATGCAGCCCCATCTACAGCCTTGGTGGATGTGGCGTGTTCAAAAAGTCTTCTTCTATTCTTTCGTAGTCAAAGCATTATTTCGGGAACTGAAACACTTTGAGCGTTTCTATCTATCTATGTTGCGAATGTCTGGGTGCTCTTGTGATCGCCACATTCACTTATCGTAGATAAAAATTAGTATGGGAGGTCAGGAGTAGTTGAGCATTATGTCTAGTGGTCAAGATAGAAATAACGTGAAAGCACATCGCGCATATCATCAAATCCTTTTTATATTCAACAATTTATATCCTCCTAGTAACAGCTAGAACATACATTACTAATTCATGTACAAGAGGGTTGAGAATAACCGGCAGGTATTCCACCGCAGAGCCATGCCAGGTCTTGAAGCTGGTTTGAAAAACGTCCCTATGCACGGTATACACTATAGGCATTTAACGTGGGAGCGTGACTGACGTGCATTAAATGTAACTGATGCTCCCACATTTAACGCACATACATGCCCAATAAAGTGGATGAGGGGATGGCCGCCATGGTAGCTCAGTTGGTAGAACTTCGAACGCATTATTTGAAGGTCGCAGGTTGGGTCCCTGCCCACGACTAGTTATCCCTTGATCCTTTTTTTTCTTCACATCAACAATTACTTCTAATGATATCTCCTCTGCTTTTCTTGGTCTAATTGTCTGTGAATTCTCATTATAACTTACCAAAAATTCTTTTAATTCTCATGAAAACAATACTTTTAAAAGTATTGTTTTGATTAGGAGTATTATACGCTCGCAGTCCACCGGTCTAGTGCTATACATCTATTCGATTGGTAGATACTTAATTTTAGGATTGCGCCCCAATGTATGTAGTGTATTAACTTCCACAAGAAACAACATCGGAATGACCCTTTCTGAATATGCACCATAAAGCTCGTTTGGCTAACCCCTAAACTCATAAATCCCCCCAAATATTGGTTGGAATTAGTGCGAGAACAGTAAAAACGATTCAATGTTCAAAAGAAAAGCTAAAGTGCGTCGTTTGTAGTAATTCAGACATAGGAAAACCTTGTTTACGTACTGATAGTGCACATATTCTTGCAACAGAGGAACAAAGGAAACGTATGAATTTCTCATAAACGGGAGACCTCAAAGAAGTGCTGCAGTCTAAACAAGGATTGAAATGTTTAAAGGGATGGTGTTACCAAAATTTTGGCATGCGTGTTCTTTGCTGTAAGCGTTTGTTTCAGCTCCAGGAAGCATAATACACGCACCAATATTCGTTTATTTCCACTAGATAATTATATTGCGATGTTTATGTGGACCATTTTCGCTTTCGGTTTCGCGTCGCCGAGTTGGGCTGTGACGTCGATGCATAGGTGGCTTGGTGACGTGTTTACACAAAGCTGTGACGCACATCGTGCCGAGTTTCGTCTGCTCTCACACACACATGCCCCACAAACGCCGGCAGAACAAACGCACTGACAGTCACCATGGCCAGCTGCAGTAGCCAAGATTCCGAATCCTCTGCATCCGCGTCCAATTACGATGAGGGTATCGACTTTTTTTTTTCTGGAAGCAGCGAGGAGGACGAGGCACACGGTTTGATTGAAAATCCAGACAATCATTTTATTTTTGATCCCCTGGCCAGCGATGAAGAAGAGGAGGCCCATGCGGTGCCGGAGGTGACCAGCAGGTGATCGGCGCACCTTTGGACTGGTCTTGGACGCTATTGGGAGCCGGGCTCGTCTTTTCGGACTGTTTCGTACGGTGGTTTGGCTGAGCTTTGGGTGAATTCGACCTGTTGAAACTAACTGACGTTGCATATTACTTCTTTAAGCAATCGAATTAGTGCTAATGTCTAATTCATCTCCTGGCCAAGGGCACAGCCCTTGGTCAGCCTCCTTGCTTAAAGATGAATTGCCGTTGGAATATTTTTTCCGCCGTGGTGTTGGCAGCATCCCTGTTGCACTGGTGCCCTCGAGTGGTGGATTTATTAGGCTTAACAACCCGAAGGCGATCCAGGTGGAGTTGCAGGCCATGATGCCGCACTTTCAGCTGATAAGTGATGTTCGTCAGTTCGGAAGAGGTGGTTTGGTATGCAGATCGTCAGATCCTTCGTGCGTTTCTGACATACTAAAATGCAAGACATTTGCTTAAGTCCCGGTGAGTCCATTTATCCCGCCTCATTTAGCGTGCACTAAGGGAATTGTACGAGGAGTCGACTCTACATTAACGCCCGCTGAGACTCTGGAAAAGCTGTCTGATACTGGGGTCATAGCTGTGTACCGATGCAACCAATTAGTTAACGGTGAGAAAGTCCCCACTGAGTCGGTTATTGCTACCTTTGCCGGCACTTCCTGTCCATTTGAGTTGAAAATATGGCCGCTCATTTTCAGAGTCGAACGTCTCGCTTCTCGTCCTCTCCAATGTCAAAACTGTTGGCGTTTTGGTCACAGGGGAGGGGGCTGTAAATTAAATTCACGTTGCCGCATCTGTGGCGATACACACCCATTGAAGGAGTGCAACCCCGAAACCGAAAAGTGCTTTCTCTGTGCAGGAAATCACGCGGCCGATTATCTGAACTGCACCGCAAGGTCTAATGAAACGCAACTTCTAGAAATCATGGACAGACGTCGTTGCTCGCGGCGAGAAGCAATAACAGTTGTAAAGGATAGGGCCTTTGGATATGCCGGAGTCGCGTCGAGGCACGAACAACTAAGTGAGACGAAGATTCTTAATCTTATTGAGGCTGCAGTAGAAAAGGCGATGTCGAAAGCGCTGGAACACATAGTTACGAGCATAAGTGAGTGCATCTCGCAAGTGTTTTGCACACAGATGACACAGCTGGCTTCTGCAGTAGCAGTACCGATGGCCAAGTCGGCACCTTGTGCAGTGGAAGTTATACCGAATTTTGCCCCACAGCGGCAATCCCGAGAGGAGAAAACCCCAATTTTGTCCGTACCTTCTACGTCGACCCACGCGGAGGATCAGAATGAAATGAACGTATGCCAAGATTTCAGGCGTCACGAGCGCACTGGATCTCCTTTAAAATCTCCTTGCCCAAACACAAAACCCAAAAAGGGCAGCGAAAATGCCAGTGCACTTATTAAGGAGAGTATTTTAGAAGCTGCCGCTGCTAAAGCGTTTCGCTCGTCAACATAGATACCTTGAAAGTACTACAGTGGAATCGTAGGTCTTTGATTTCTGCTTCTACTGACTTACTTTGCTTATTTAATCAGTTATATCCAGATATAATCTTATTACAAAAAACCTGGCTTAACCCTGTTAAGAATTATCATTTAAACAATTTTAGAGCATTTCGGTTAGACCGTCCATCACTAGGAGGTGGTCTAATTATATTAGTCTCGAATAAATTTTGCCACACAACGAGCATAGCTTTTCAGCTTATGTCCACAGACTGTGAAATTTTGGCAATAGACCTCTGTCTGCCAGGGCACCAACCTTTTTCACTTCTAAACGCATATTTTCCTACGCGTTTGCATAATACTCAACAATTAGATACTGCCTTAGCTAATTGCAAGAATGATTTCCTTCTGACTGGTGATTTGAACTCACACCATGTTTCATGGGGATTTTGAACAGACCCTTCTGGTACTCTTCTGTGGGTTTGGATGATTAATAAAAACCTTACCTGCCTAAACGATAGACAGCCTACATTTATTGGTGGACGGACACGATCGGTATTAGATCTCACGTTTTGCAACCCAAGTGTTTCAATAAAGTCTTGGAAAACAATTGATTTCTCTTCAAACAGTGACCATCTTCCTGTATAATTTGAAATCTCATGTGCTGTGAAATGTATTGAAAGGACAGAGAAAACATTTATCAATTACAAAAAATTTAAAGACTGCTTGCGTTCCAACATAAGGGCAGTGTCCAGTGGTCAAAATGAAGACCTCGGCAGAAATCTCTGTTCTGCTTTAAAAATCTCCAAGAACACTTCAGAATTTGTAATTGCTTCGTTGTTATCCAAAAGTGCCCAACCTAGTAGATGGTGGAATAATGAGTGCACACGAGATTATAGAAGAAGAAAAGCTGCATGGAAAAGACTTATATGTAATCAGAGTCCAAAAAATTGGAAGGATTATCAGTTCATTGCGGCAACATTTAAACGCACTGTATCGCGAGCGAAAGAGCAATATGACCAAGAACATTTCGAGTACCTGTCTAAATCAAATAACAAACGTGCTTTATTCAATTTCCTTCGTGGTAGGAAGAAGACCCCTATACCAGGAAACGTTGACACAGTAGTTCACACCTCACAGGAACTACAGGAATCATTGAATCAGTTGGCTAAAGAATTAGAAAACAGTTTCTCAACGCATCTTCCTAATTCGGCTTACACAACAACCATCAGTAAGGTCTCGTCAATTATTCCCTTAGAAGAGCATGGATCCCTTCTGAATGGAAGATTGCGAAAATTATACCATGCTTAAGAAACAGGGGGTAGGCTATAATATAGACAACATACGACCAATAGCAATAACATCTAATGTAGTAAAACTTATTGAAAGGGTACTTCATGGTCGTATAATTAGGTTTATTAACGAGAAACAACTGTTGAGTTCTTTCCAAATTGGCTTCAGATATGGATATTCCATATGGCATCCACATGTAGATCTGGAAAGTCGTATTCATATTGCCCGTCACAAAAGCACTTTGCGCCTTTAGTAACGTTAGACATATGTAAAGCATACGATAGTGTAGAGTATTCTATCTTGACTAATCAGTTATGGAGTCATGGACTTCCACCTTATATAGTAGCATGGGTGACGGAATTTTTAAGTAGAAGAGAATTGTGTTGTTTTCAAGGCGGTTTCTCTTCCATTAAGCACAAGCAAACCCGAGGTGTACCTCAGGGGTCAGTACTTTCCCCGGTTTTATTCAACATATTGCTTAGTACCATCCCCGTTCATCCGGATGTGAAAACCTATGTTTATGCCGATGACATTGCTTTCTTTGCTATGGCACATGACTTCCACTGTCTCTACACTATATTGCAAGCATATCTTAATGAAATAGAACATTGGCTGGATGGATAAATGTTTAACCTGAATACCGGTAAATGTGCTATTCTTGTTTTTCCTATCAAATATCCCGTGCACATATCTATTAATTACAAGCTTCAAGATATCTCACAAGTACAATCATTGAAATGTCTTGGAGTTATGTATAAGGAACATCTAAATTGGCGCCCTCACATTGAATACAACGCGACAAAAACAGTACGCGCGATGGGCGTATTGCGGAGGTTGAGCAATTGTAGATCAGGTATGAGAAGAAAGACACTTTTGATTATATATAAAATGTATGTCCGACCTGTGTTGGAGTTTGGCTGCATTCTTTTTTCTGGTGCGCCAGCCTACAAACTTCGGCCGCTCGTTCTGTTGGAAAGAGAGGCTTTACGGCTCTGCTTAGGACTTCCAAAGTATACTGCAAATGCAGTGTTATACCTTGAAGCACGAATACCAACTTTATTATGTCGCTTTAACATTCTTACTGTGCAGACCTTTTTACGACTATATGAAGCACCGTTTAACCCTGAACAAATTATTTTTATTTCCAATCCTGACCTATTCTTCTCCGTGCCAGTGGCCCAGATTCCACAAACCACAAATAGTATTTGTTCAATCGTTACTTGAGCCTCTAAATGTACACGTTCGATATCTGGTTCCTTTAACTGAGCAACAAAATTCTCCAGAAATTGTTTACCATGATATCTTTCCAACTCACGCTAAGCTATTACCTACAGGCATTTTAAATGGTTTATTGCACGACCATTTAAGTACTCTGCCAACAAATGTCATTATAGCAACGGACGCATCTCAATCACATGAAAAATCAGGCGTTGGAATATATTGCCCCGTACTTGATTGGTCATTTTCACTTCGCTTACCGAATTTCCTTCCTGTCTTTCTGGCTGAATTTATGGCAATAATGTTAGCTTTGCGAAAAGTAAATATTTCCATTCCAGTCGTAGCAGTCATAACAGATTCATTATCAGTGTGCTCTTCTCTGTCCGCATCTGGTCACTCACCTATAGTGAAACTTTTTAAATCATTGATTCCCTGTCATCTCCGAAGTATTCATTAAATCTGGACACCAGGGCACAAAGGTTTGTTGTTAAACGAAACAGCTGATTCTCTTGCGAAGGCATCCCTTTCGACACCAATTATTCCTATTTTCCCTCATACAGTATACATTACGGTGGCGCGATTTCGCACACTTAAAATCAGGCAAAATTTATCTGACCCTGCACTGACGGCTTCTCCAGAGTACAAAAACTTGTTATTTCCCTGGCGCAGTGAACTGACTAATTCAAGGATGATGGAAGTTGTCATCACGAAATTTCGTTGCCGCGTGACCTCCCTCAATTTTTACTTGCATAGATCAGGCATATTGAATTCCCCTATGTGCATTTACTGTAATCAAGAGGAAACGATCAGTAATTTTTTATTACATTGTCGCCGTTTCGATTTATTGAGGCAAAGCATACTAGTACCACCTCTTCCAAGACTGGGCTTGCAACTATCACAACTTGATCTTCTTTAAATCGGAGCCTCTACACTGGGTTTCAGCCACAGGGATGTTTTGATCGCCGTTCAAGAATTCATCACTGCGACAAAACGATTTTCTTGCTAAATTACTGTCTCACTATTTTTCTTCTTTTTTTTTCTGCAAACTTTATATCGGTATTTCAAATCAAAATTAAGTTTCAAAAAATTTGTAGGAATGACGCATTGCTGAAAGTTTAGGGCAAATTCACCTTATAATCGGCCAATCCCCTTCTTTGGGTACGAGTCATTTGCACAGGGAAACAACAACAACAACAACAACAACAACAACAACTGACAATGAGGTTCAACACCATGTCCAATGAAGTGGTAATACTAACTGGTAAGTGACGATGGTTCACGTTTTAGAATGTTAGGTTATAATCGTGTTAAAAATATTAACTCAGCACATTTTATATGACAGCCAGGGTTTGCGTTGAAGCAATATATTGCATTTTTTGTTCTCTGCATCGTCGCGCTGTAGGCGTTCGGCACCTGCCCTCCCAAATATTATTGTTATACGCTGTTGCACTGATCGTGTACTTACACTGTCAATACTTGCGACATAAATAATTACTTCGTCGGTCGCGAGCGGCCAAACAAATACTTCCGAACACGCGCACATGCACGTGGCAGTGCGCGCCCCACGTATCGTGTTTTTCTGAAGTTGACTGGCTCGGTGACATACGTATCAGTTTGTATAAGATAAATTGAAATGCACATTTACTGCAGGTGCATGTGCTGCCGATGTCGGCCAATGGGTAATGAGCTAGAACCTGTTTGCTGCCGCGAGGTACCAAAAGTTGCTGTCCATGTGCCAGAGGGGGCGAAATGCATAACGAGTCAGCCTGAGCCCGTATGCCTGAACATCTACGCCCTGCAGGTGGCTTACTATGCACTTATGGAAGACGGGCCTTCTCTTGTCGATGCACCCGATATTCACACATACGTACAAGGAGGTAAACAGCCCTGTGCATGTGTGAAATACAACGTGCAGCATAAGCTGTTCATTCCTACGGTTTGTACCAGTTCTTCTGCAACAATCGCTGCTTGTAGGACTACACAGCGTTGCGTAACTAGGGTGGTGTGCATGTACGAACACTCATTTAAAAAAACAAACTTCAGAGCCACTCCTCTCTCTACACAATGGAAAAAATTGCAGGCTATACTGCTATTGTATAGGGTAAATACATATAGTGCTTAACCCCAAAAATGTGTTTACATAATGAAAAAAAAAGAAAGGGAGCATCAGACACAGGCCAATGACAAGCAAACAATGTGCTTACTAACAAACCATTTTCTCCAGTCAGCATCTCTTTTACTGTGGTGCATTTCATGCCTTTTCTTGTTTTCTGTGATATGTAGCAACTGCGCCAGGTAAACACTTTGGTGTTTATATATGTGAAAGACAGAGAAAGCACTTCATGTGCAGCAGTCAGAAAACAGTCAGAAAGTGCGGGTGATAGGGGCAAGATACACGTATTCCTTTTGCAGTGTACTTCTTCCCTTGAGCTTGCTACAGACTAAAGGCACAACTGAACAGATATGTCAATTCTAATCAAGCATACATTCGGTGAAATTGCAGTAGGCATTTGCAAGAAAGACTTTGCAGAGAAATGTTAGGCTATCTATTGTTTGTTTATAAAAACAGTCATTATCTCACCTGCAAATAGCTGCTGTTGACATTTATTTTTGGGAGATTAGGCAATTAACGAAATACTTGCTCATTCACACTTTTCTATTTTCAGCAGGTACAGGTACTCACCATACAGACAGTTTGTCCGATGGATATGGGTGTGGCTAGGCTGGCGAAAACGAAAGGTGCTGCCAAGCTGCAAGGTGAACGAGATTAGAAAAGCTTTTCCCCTCAGAACGGTACGCTGGATTTAAATACCCAGTATGATGAATAAATTACTGCTTTGAGTCACAGTCAAACATATTTCACTAGAAAAGTATTGCTTTATTAAGTATCAATATGCAAGACAATCACACAGAACAAGGTAAGCAAAAGAAGAACTTGAGAAGAGAGGAAGAACAGTAACCATGCAAATAAGTCGTGTTCACATTCTGCACCAGGTGTTTAGAAAGTGGAAGGCATACTGACCATGAGTAATACAGCCATGCTTATCTGTAAGCCAGGCATTGAGCAGTAGTGAAGAAAGAAGAGGTGGGTTATCAGCAGAACTAATGACATACAGCTTTTAAAAAACGGTAATTTTATCACTGAAGGCCTGAAATTTTATTCTGATGAGACATCCGTCGCATTATGCTGTAGGTTGGCTCACGTGTAGTGATATAATGTCTTGAAGGCAGAAATACGATGCCAAATAGTAGTATAGTTGTGTCCACTTTTAAAGAAATCTTCGGTGTGCAGAACAAGTTTGCTCTGTTGAAAAAGCATAGTGACACACATTTTGTGTAAGACTAGGCGGTTAACAGTCCTACAACTTCCTTTGACGGCATGTAAATTTTTTTCAGCTGCAGCTGTCATTTAAACATAAATACAACTTGTACACAGGTCTAACAACAAAAGAAACTGTATTTTAGAGCCCCTGCTGGCATTTGCCTGCGCAGCCGTTTTTGTTCCTGCTGTGTATAGTAGATTGGAAGCAGCTTGTGCATACCACAGTTGCTTAAAGGTTATTCTCGTAATTTAGGATGCATGTTTTGTGGTTTTCTCGCTGAACTGTAGGTAAGATTCTCTCATCATTTTGTTGCTGCATCGAGTAATTACACAATATGGCCTGCCTACTCTCTTCCTCCAGTGCTTCCAGGAGTATCAGTTTGCCTGTGCCAGGGTTCCACTTCGAAAATTCCTACGCCTCGTAAGTTCCACGCCTTGTTTGCCTAACTATAGATATGATTCTATCATTATTCTATAGCTGCTTGAGCAGGTGCGCAATCTGACTTGCATCCTCTCTTCATACAGTGCCTCCAGGACTACCAGATTCTCCTGAGCCACATGCATCAGGCCCAAAGGCTCCTGCTTCCATGGACCATGAGTTTCATACCATACTTGCTTGTCTTCATATAATGTTTCATGTGAATCTTCTCTTGCTTGAGTGAATGCAAATTCTGATCTATTGGTTCTCTTTTTGTAGTGCTATCTGAGGCATCTACGTCATTTGGAACAGCCTCCACAGAACCTAAAGGACATCAATTCATGGGCACCACACCCATACAGATTAAGTTTCCGCTTTCTGTGCAGAGGCAGAACAGTGACAACAATAAATATTTAATTTTTCCATTGGCATTACATTGCTTTTGCCATCTATGTTCTAGGCACACCGAAAAAGGCCAAGATCAGAGTCCGGTAAATGCGGTCCCCATGTACAAAACAGAAGCTACAGCACTACTGCAGCATAGTCATGAGGCTTCGTCGAGTCATCTCCAGAATAAAAAGACCTGTGAACCGTACTCTCCCGCATGCACAGCTCATTCTTAAGCTAGAAAATACCTCAGCAAGGTTTTCTTAGAGCTACTAAATTTACAAGTTCACTTTGAACCCCTGAAAAAACATGGGAGGCGTTGACTCATGCTATTTAGGAAGTTTGCCTTAAATCTCTACTTTTCAAGTCTAAAGGCATATAAATATCTTTCCAATTTTTTTAGCCTTCCAACTGGGAGAAGGGTGAGGACATTGATATCTGCCGTTACCATTAAATCTGATTTGCTGCCTGCAATTCTCAATCTAATAAACAAACCAAAAACTGGCCCTATAATCGGAACGAGCTTGTTGCTTTGTATTCGATGAAATTTCACTGAAAAGAAATTTTCAGTACGACCCTACAGAAGATGTTATTCACGGGTACGTTGATAATGAAAAAGAGAGGACGGGCAGTGTAGTGAATACTACTGTGCTGATCCTGGTACGAGAAAAAGCCAAAAAATGGGTCCTAGTGGCATACTTTCTAACAGGGGATGGCATATTTCATTCAGGACCTCTTCTTTTGTTCCTCGAGCAGGTATTCAGCAACGTAAACTCATGCAAATTCTCTGTAAAAGCAATACTATGTGATCAGGGGGGGGGGGGCAATTGTCTTGTAGCAAAAACACTTGGTCTAAGTCCTGATAGGCCATTTTAATTTTTTTTGCTATGTTACACAAGATAAAGCATGCGCAAATATCACCTTAAAATCGTTGAAAATGTATTTTGGAAACACATAGGAACTTTATACGAGTCTAGCTACCACTTGAAGCTGAAGTGTGTCCCAAAGTTGAATGATAAACATGTATACAAAAGCCCGTTCGGGAATATAAAAGTGTTGTTCGCTGTGCAGGTTTTAAGCAACAGCATTTATTTTGCAATCGAAGCTTTAGTTGACTTTAAAGTTATTCCGCCAGAAGCCACGAGAACAGCTGAATTTGTCGAAAAAATAGACAAGCTATTCGACTTGTTATATAGCTCTTGTGTCCAAACGAAGAAAGGAAGGTAAGGCATTCTATCAGTGAACAAACTGAGCACATAAATTTTCCCGGGTCCAGCCTTTTCTCGATAAAGTCATGGCAATTCAATGCACCTTGCCAACCACGAACTATAAAGGGCTGGCAAGTAACGATTAAGGCTGTAATTATGCTCTGGTCAGACCTCTATGAACGACTCAATTTAGAACTCTTGTTGACACGCTGTTTAAATTAGGACGTCTTGGAGAATATGTTCGGCATTGTTCACCAGAAGCCTGAGTGCATTGAAACTTCTAACCCTTACCTGTTTGCATCTGGCCTGAAGCATAATATTATGGGCAAACTTTTCAAACTTTGAGACCACCGTAATTGTCAGGAGGGCAAAGCAGCTCTTCTAAGTGAGCTGAGGAATCTGTCGCTATTTCGATCAGATTGTGCGCTGTCCAGATTTGGGCAACAAGATCTCTCGCACAGCACAACTAAGAGCCTTGAAGACATTACATTCCTTTTGTCTGGAAATGAACCAGTTGATGTGCTTAAGGCAAATAAAGTTTATAGTTTGTTATGTGTCAGGCTATTTGGTACACACTTTCCTAAAGAAAAAGGCGTGTGAGAAGCGTACAGTACTGATGAAGGATAGCAGCTACGAGCTGTCTTCTGAGAGTCGGGTATAAACGATTCTGCGGAGATGAAGGGCAAGCCATGAGGACATATCACTGTGCCAACTGAGGCAGTGCTCTCTTTTGTTCATAAACTGGAAGCCTTATTCAATGCGCAAAGTGGTGCTGTTGCACTTGTAGGAGTATCTCACTCACTTCTTGACACTGGAGATCCCCGAAGAGCCATTCCGCAGTGGAGACTGCCAGGCATTGTTCCTGACGACGGCCATTTTACGAAAAGTGTGTATGCTAACAGCGATGCAAGCTATATATTGCAAATATTTTCTTTCTTAGCACAATTAGAAAGGCAGGTTGCATGCATTAGGAAAGCTGACCTATAAGTAACCACGAAATAGGTTTTTTTTTTCTATCTGAACAACAGGAAGAAAAGGACGGCATGCCTTGGGGAGCTTCTCTTGAGCTGAGTGGTAGCGAACGCCAGCCAAGTCGCGAACTACTCAAATACATTTCATTCAAGAGGAAGCCTTTTTTAAGGCGCACTTTGTACTCGTCGTAAAAACCTCTCCACAGTTATTTTGCAAAATCGTAGCAAAAAGTGCGTTACTGTTATTTTTTTGAAAGATGTGATTGACATTATATGTTCGGAAAACACTATGTATCAAAAAGTTGTAAGCTTGTTCTGATCAAAAAAATGCAACATGCATTTCTAGAATATCATAGCGCAGTTTTAAAAAGTTTGAGCAAAATTGAGAGTAGGTTTTTTTTCACTCCTTTGAAAATCGCCAGGAAAATGAAAATGCAGAGTGAAATTACCTTCATTAGGTACTATCAGCACTATAAACATGACCTAGCTATGAAGTTCACAAAAACAAATTTCACCCCAAAAACAAGCAAGATTATAAACATAAGGCTTTCGAAATTTAAAAAAAAATACTTAGATTGCCTAGAATTTGAAATGATCATGTGAGCTTTTTCTTCATTACTTCTAATTGTACTAAGTAAGACGATATTTGTGATATACAGCTTGCGTTACTGTTGGCATGATCATGAATTTTGAATACATGAAAATTCACTTTTCGTAAAATGGCCATTGTCACCCGGCGATGGTTCTCTATCTTTCCTTGGTATAAAAAAGTTTTTATTTCAAAACTAAATGTGATTTTGAGTTATTCTGTCATACGGGCAAAATACGAGAAAAAAAATAAAACTCTGAGATGTCAAGTATACCATGTTTTTCTATCTTCCGTAGAATCGACCTTAAGTGTTCACTTTGCAAAGTTCAGCCTACTTGGTATGGGTGCTGCCTTTTTTTACAATTGCTTTGTGCTGCAACAATGCTGCTGGCAGCCCAAGCACTGACACCAGTAACTGCAGTTATTTAGAGCAAACAACTGCTTATTTGTACTTAACCACGTGCGATTCCTACACAGTTGCTGCAAATCTGAAGCTTATTTCACTGACACAGCACCTGACCATGGTCAGTGTAGCGATTGGAGGTCAAAATGCACAATAATAATAACATATCCCATGTCTTGGTATCCATTCCATAGCTACAACTAATCCTCGTTTGCTCAGGCATGTACAGTGTTCCCCTTCAAGTGGAGAAGAGGGACGCTCGTTGCATTGACCCCTTCCACCTCAATGCATAGGGCTGACGTTGCACCGACTTAGGTGACTAGGGCTTCAATGGGAGCCTTGGACTTGATTTTAGTAAAATTTAGACGCTGCCTCTACTACAACTCAAGTAAGTTGCCCTGCCTATTGCCCTACTTACCCTTTGCAGCATGCATTTTGGCTCATCCCGCTTTGGTGCTTCCATTCTTAATCTCTTGAGGGACAATACTTTAATCTGATATTATTGTCTACAGTTGTTTGAAAAAGCTTACCTATTTTTCATCTTGGTGCTATAGACTTCCAAACTGATTCAATAGTGTCAGAAAATTTGCACCTGTCCGCATTGCGTGCTTTTATCTTTATATAGCTTAGCACATTGTCTACTCCTTCCATGTGATGAACACACTTGCCAGCAACAAGTTTTCATTGCATGACTGTATTGCTAAATTTTTTCATAGTCATTTTTATGTATATTATTTGTTCTTTATGTTGCTCCTGCATCCCTATTCTTATGTGGACTGCATAGAGGGTGGGCCGTTTTTTTTTTTTTCATGTTCTCTTCAGGTTTAGAGCAGTCTTTGAACTCTCTAGCCTATGCACACTACTTCCATGGTCTTTATCATGCTGGGGTTCCCTCATAACACAAGTCCATCTCACTTTTTATTTGTTCACTAAGGCTTTTTCGTGTCCTCTTTGCTGTTACCATGCTTGCTGAAGGCATTTATTACATAGCGTAAATTACTTTTTCTCAAGATTTCACCTTCCCTATCCCAACAATCGAAGCTATATTTTCATGATCTGTAAAACCCTACTTATAAATCGTTAGTTTCATAACACTTCATTTACTTCCTTTCTTCCTATTCTTACGTGTAAGTCTTCCGTGAATATTGAGCTGTAGTAAATGTTCTTAGTTTCATGATGGTGTTACTGCATTCGTTTTCTGAGTAGCTCTCAAACTCTTCGAGCACCATGCCTATTCATAACTCCTTCACCACCTTGTTGCCATGGCTTAGTGTTGGAGTTCAATTTGTACCTGCTATTCAGTTTTTCCACTACACGTGGTGTTCTTTCGTTGATACCATTAATATTCATAATTCTTCCGCAAGTGTAGGTTAGAATTCAGTGCCATTCTTCTGCTTCTCTGGGAGCTTTCTCCGACTAATACTTTGCCGATCAGTCATGCTGTCTTTTCCTAATTATGACCTCATCATGACCTTCCTATTGAACACTTACTTCAACGTTATTACCGTAATCTAGTTTTGTCATTAGAGAGTTTCAACACTAGTATAAATTGACCATTACAATATAAGTTTTCAAAGCAAGAAACAACGTAGCATCAAGTTCCGAAACCCTGGAATACCAGTGAACCAAGTGATATTTTCATTGTTGTTGTAAACTACCTGTATAGTGCTTTGTCTTCTTTTTCTTATTGTGCGGAAATCTGCCTGAGTATAGTTGCTGTACTGTTCAAATGGCAATCAGCTGCAAATGCATAGTGTATTTTTCAAACTGTTATCGCAGTGTATCTTTTGAACTTGTGTTTTTGTACAAATGTGCTATCATTATAAAAAAATACACAACTGCATAAAAGTGCGGGACCAATTCTAACGGGAATGCATTGGTGACCAGGCACTTACCATACTGCCAAGCGGGCCCTTTCATCATGCATGCCCAGATTCCTCTCTGCCCTCTTGGTTGCGGTTAGTGCCACCACCAGCTAGTGTGCACAATTTTATGTGCTCAAGACGTGTTTTCAGTCAGCTTGCGGAGCAGGATATACTGCAGCAAATGTAAAACAGGTCAAATTTCGATTCCTTGCTCAGCAGAACTGCAGCCAGTATTACACCGGTCACTTTCGATAGTAATTTTTTTATATTGTGATTGGCTTATTTCGCAACATGTGCAAGGAACCAATCACGATCGGTGCAATCATGACTATGCTGGTGTGTCTCAATAAGCTTTACCGTGTCGCAGTTGGATCGTATTGATGCACATTGGGTGTTTCGCCATTTTCGTTATAAAAAACGGTTTGCATTTAACGTTTTACAAACCACGATACGCATGAGAGACCCTGTAGTGAAGGTCTCTGCGAATATCGAGCACCTGGGGTTCCTCAACGTGCACCTAAATTCAAGCACATGGGCCTCGTTTTGCCTACAACAATTCTGTTGTAGGCGAATAATGTGCTTCTCTTTAGTTTTGTTTTTCCAAAAAGCTGACCCAACAGTAAGCTGAAGGCAAATTATGAATAAGTAAGCTGTTAGCGCACATATTTCAGCAGTATTGTATGCTTAGATCTATTTTATTGCTTGTATGCTCTTTTGCAGTATAGTTTAGATAAATTATTTATTTGTGTCCACTTGTTTACGAGAACAATAAAATAATTTCTCATACCATGTTGTTGCGTGTGCCTTCGCCAGTTGAGGCCCTATTGGGTCTTCTGATGCAATTTCCTTACAAGAACGCGATAACGAGGTCAGATAGTGTCATTGCCTCCAGTTTCTTGCATCTAATAATTTTGTCCTGGCATGCGAGCGTAGAAAAGAACCTGTAGAACCATAGCTCTCAAAGCAACACCAGCATTATAGTGAACTAGAACCAACGCCATCTGTCCTTGCAGTATTGCAGTTCAGTACGCCGCCATTACTTATTCACATGTTATTTTGATACAACAGTCTAAAGGTACAGTTTTCCGTTCTCAAAAGTGGTATAGGTTTTCGATGCGAGCACGCTCACACGTCAGACCGCGATAACAGTGCAAGTGTGAACTAAACGAAGAATAATCGCACAGTTTGTGAAAAAATGCAGTGTCACATAATTTATCATTATATTGTTTGTGTATATTTATCTTTTTATTTCTTTATATATATGGTACCACATCTTAGTAGGTTGGGTATACATAGAAAATGTAAAAGCATTTTAGCACATACAAGTTCATAATGATTACAAGCATTACTCAAACATACGAGAAGAGTTGCACAAATAGTGCAAGTGAACCCATGAAATATAGAAACATAGACTCATAACATATTCAAACATTTTTCAAACATTGTTAAGCACTTTTTATCAAATTTTAGGCATTATGTTGTTATGGAAAAAAAAAAGAATATTCATAACAGTTACTTCTTGCATTAGTTGTATTCAAGTGTAAAACGTTATGAAAATGAGAGTCGTGCCCAATGGGCGTGACCATAGGTCGGCAGGGTCACTCGCGAGTCAACTCACTCAGACTAAGGTCGAGCCGAGAGCGAGTTTGAGTGAGCCCCGGTGAGTAATATTTGGATGAGTTTGTGTCCGAGTGAGTCCTTTTAAAGAAAATTTTCTTGAGTTGGGCTCGTAAAACATTTCAGAAAGTCTGAGTGAGTCCAAAGTGAGAGACATATCTCTTGAGTGAGTCTGAGTGCGTTCCATTTGTTTGCTCGACCTATCAACACGACTAATCTTGAGAGATTGTTCTTGT
The DNA here is from genome assembly GCF_043290135.1 of Rhipicephalus microplus. Lineage (NCBI taxonomy): Eukaryota > Metazoa > Arthropoda > Arachnida > Ixodida > Ixodidae > Rhipicephalus > Rhipicephalus microplus. The sequence goes on along the minus strand of NC_134710.1, from coordinate 143,563,853 downwards.
CCTGTGAAGTTTGGGTAATAATTGACTGATTATATGTGTGCATTGAGCATTGCTTGATTCCCACATTTTTGGGAGAAAGAGTGGAGATGCACGATGGAGAGATATTGTGGTTGTTATGCAGGGTGCGACTGTGACATATTTTGGGAAAAATACGTATGCAGGTGAAAAGACGACAGATGAGTGACAAAAGATCTAGATTATTTCACAGAAGTAATACTTGAGGTACACCAGTAGCTTGCAAAGATAAAGCGGGCAGAATAATGTTGGACTAGTTCAAGAGCAGATGTAGTTAGAGTAGGGGACATGTCCCAAATGAATGGGGAATACTTTAGTTCACATCGTATTAAAATTTTGTAAACCAGATGGCAAACCATCATAATGGGTATCTACTGTCACAAAACTTGGGCAAATACCACAAAGAGCCACTGGTATATTTACAGTGCAGAAGGCAACAACTATTTCAGGGAATGGCTGTGAAGCCCTTGGGCCATCTCCAGAGCACCGACTCCTTGTCAAAGACTGATACCGTGGGTGGAGAACTGAGGGCCATGAGGAAAAGAGTAACACCAAATTCTCTACTACCTTCATACAGCCAACTTCTGCCTAGATCCAGTAATAAATAGGCTTAATACCAACCAACTTTGCTCAAGCCTACAGACGTGTTCTTTATAATTTTTTTTTTCAGAACAATCTAGCCAGTCTCTACAAAAGAAGAGCATTGCGGACCAAGATTGTCGAATGATAGCACCATCTACCTCAGGAAGCATGTCGTGCTTGTTCTCTGCATGTCAGGGCCCCCCACACGACAAGCAATGGTTTGCTGCCAAGGGAGAGCAGGTGAGGTTTGGAGCAGCACGCGTACGTCAGTTCACTTAAAGCTCCTGAAGAAGGTAAACTGGTCTCGCCGACTGACGAAAGAGTAATACTCATGGCTCTTCCTCGAAACAGCACTCTTTATTAGACAACGAACGAAATTGTTTATTACAAGCATCTGATTACACTTTATATAAAAGAAATGAAAGTCTTGGATACCAAATACACAAAGTGAAGCGTGGTCTTAAATAAATATAGTATGAACAAAAACGTCAAATAAAAAATTTAGGATGAATGATATTCGCATTCAAAAGTTACACAACACATCCTTAATAAGGGGACCACGTTCAGTTTCTGAAACACAATCATTTCACAGTCCAGTGCGCTGTAGAAACCGGCCAACCCGAGTGTCAGGCTGCGCAAAATGCCCTTGGTATTGGCCAGGTAAGAGGAAATTCCTGGTGACGTCTGAGCCAGCGATGGTGCACAGCGATGTGCCAATGGCGAGCTTGGTCAGGGTGTCGTCGTCCATGAGCAGGCTGATCAGCATGGTCACTTTGGGTTCTCTAAAGTTCAGGTCGGCAAGGGTTGAAACCACAGAACAATAATAAAAGAATAAGAGAACCAGTGTGATATATGGGTGAAGTCGAATCTTTTAATATAAAGACACATATTATACGCAAATAAAGACACCCTCAAAAATGGGTAGTAGGATGTGAAAACAAACAAACAAAACACCAAAAAGCTAGTAATTTCGAAAAAAACGCAATTCTGATAACATCCGCAAATACCTGGATTTAGCTTTGGCAACAGGTTAGGCAGATACATGGAGCCGTTCATGCATAACACTAGCTTTGTTTAAGTAGCATGAAATGTCTGTGCTAAGTGTTGTAGCTGTGACATAATAAATACATTGGTCCATAAATAAAGTGGGATTCGTTAAACTCTACTCGAATGGCTTTGCTTGTAGATTACACTAATGCGAGCACAAATTCAAAGAGAAAGATAGATAGCAAATAATGTTACACTAATTGTTGATCCATACGTTATTCATAATACTTGACGTAACGTCTTCCCCACAAAAATTTACACACTGCTAAAGGTCATATTGTAAACGCTCGCAATCAACACTGGTGAGAACTTGTAGTAGGTGAGTAAATATGACCCAAATTACCTGCTCACTTTCGTTGGGGCAGCTCTTTGCTATGCGCATTCTGGAAACGTTATTCTTCCCTCAAATACGACGCATGCTCACGAGATGCACGAATCGCAAGTACAAGCGATACGTAAAGATTTAGGCAAAACTTGGTGCAGTTATGGGCTCGACTGATTAGTTTTGCATGGTCTCGTTCAACCATATACGCGGCGTCCAAACGTCGAGTGTATAAATACAGGTTTCTAGGGGCCTGCACGAATAAACAATCAGAAGAAGAAAGCAAGGAAGAGAGCGACCGAGAAAATACGCACATTATCACCACGTAAACCAATACAAACTTCTATGAGCTGCAATTAAGTAGTAATATAACTGATGGGATTTCAAAATCACGATATGATTCTGAGAGGGGATGTAGTCGATTATTACGGAAAATTAAACCTTGTGAGGCTGTTTAAGGTGCACATTAACCGAAGTACACGAGTCTCGAGCATTTTCGCCTCCATCATGGTTGCGGCAACCACGGCCGCGGTACTCGATCCCGCGACCGGCGGGTCAGCAATAGCACCATAACCAATAGACCACCGTGGGGGGCTGTGAGCTGCACGTCCAATGAGTCAAGAGAATAAAGAAAAATTCAACGCTCTCACCACCAGCAGACGTTGCCTCGACCAGGAAGTTGTGGCAGGCCTTGTACTGGCTAGCAGAGATGGTCGAGGTCTCCCTCGCAGGGCGAGACGCCAACGGCGGCGATGAAGCTGGCGGTCGCCTATCGGCGTTGGCTGGCCGTTGTCCCAGCTGTCCATCCCGCGGGGGCCTCGTCTCCGCTGCCGCCGGAAGCCACCGTAGAACTGGATCGACGAATGGTTCCCTCTTCTCCGGGAGCTGTGACCTCGCGCAAGCCGTCGAGTCGGGGGTACCGCCAGGCAAGCCTGTGTAAGGCTACGCTGTCTCGCTTCTGGTCCGCTGATTTCTTATATGGCATACTCCGCACACGTGGTCCAATCGCAGCCCACCACGCCTTCAGAACACCACGAGGCCAGTTTTCATTCGACTATCCAGTACACCATGTGACCCGATAGCAGCTATGCCACGATGATGATGACAATGTTCCTTCATATATGGCTCATATACCTACTCTGGAGGGTTAGCCGAGGTATGAAAATATCATTCCGAGGTATCATAACAAAGTTTTCAAATCACTTATCCAAGGAAAATGATAATTAAAGTACAAATATTTTGCCGCACTTCATCTTCGCCGTTCTATTCTTTTTTTTTTATTTCACTTAAGTCTCTACCTCACGTCGTCGCTTCAGCACTTCTTTTTTTTTTCACTTGGCACAGGCTCCTCGTGGGCACGTCGCGGTTTCGCTAAAGCTAACTTTGATTGTTCGTTACCAAATAGTGGCCTCATGATATCTGTGACTTATTGCTTTTTTCTGTGGGTACATCACATCAATGTTATTACTAGAGCAAAGCAGCCTTCATTTTTGTACTGCAAGCGTTAATATACAAGCCACTGCTTAATTCTGAATTTTGACGAGTACAAAAGTGGTTTCGTGTGATGTTAAATTACAGTATATATCAGTGAACGAAGTGAACCTCATGAGCAGCTTTCGTTGTCCTCGTGGCGAATTTGAGGAGGATTGCCGTCGTCCGTGAAAACACCGCTGCTACATTCGCCAGTTCATGTGGTTTGAGTTTTTGCTCACACAGGATAGTTACAATTTATGCTTCTGTATGGCTAGCATAAAGCGCCGACGTTATAGTAGGGGGGGGGGGTGATTTTTAAATGAGTGAAAAGAAGATAAAAGTGAGCCCGTAACTGTCTCTCCGGGGGAGGACACCTCATCAGTAGCTCACGAGGGATGGGGGTCATGAGGGATTAAAATGATAAAGAGAAATAAAGGTATAGAGATAGAGAGGGGCGGAGGGACAGAGAGACCACATACGCAAATAAGAACAAGATAGGAAAGGTGGACGCGGTCGCAGGAGTGCGAGGACGAGGCACCACTCAGCGAGAGCTCTCTTTCGCGTCAGGAGATGGCGTAGGGCGAACCAGTCGGCCAGAGCTGCGCTGTCCTCGGAGATCGCGGGGGCACTGCCGGTTGGCACGAAATCCAATGAGCGAGTCCCGCCGACATTATACAGTGCCTCTCCTTGTGTTCATGCGTTTCGTTTCGTTCGTTGTTACCACGGGATCATTGGCACAGGGGAGGACGAATGGGGTCACAGAAGGAAACCATATAGGACATTGTTGCCGTATGGGCAACAATGTCCTATATGGTTTCCTTCTATTATGTTGATATTCCATTTCGCTGATTTAGGGCTTGCTGAAATTCAATTCCTCTTATTTCCTGGGTATGAAATACTTAGCTCATTTACGTACGGGAATGACCATGCAGTTCTAATCCATTCTTGTAATTACTCGCAGCAGTAAATGCATCTTGATGGTTTTTTTAGCTTATAATTTACGCACCCATAAAGCTCGTGTCACGAGTTGCATTGAAATGTACGCAAAATACGTTCTCATAAGGCCAAAGGATATAGCTTTTGTGAACGGCCCCCGTTTCTTGGCCCCACTTTGACGCGAGGAAGGACATTTAACTTTGGCGGGCTTCATGAGGGTCCAGTAAGCGACAGCGCAGCGAATGCTTTAGGTCCGTCGGCTCACCTCGAGCCTTCTGGACCCGCTCGGCCGACGCATTACCTGGAAAGGCATGTTTTGCGGTCTGGGCTGCCTAGAAAGATCGTTCTCTTGTACACTGTTGGAGTCGTCGGAATGCACCTGACAAGGCACGGAGTGACGGAGTAACCGGAGTGCCTTTCGAGTGTTCTTTCCCTTCGCACCATGAACTTTCCGGTGACAAGGCCGCCTCGACGAGTCATCCTTGAACCTTGTCAAACCGGAGCAATCTACTCTGCGCGCTAGTTCAAGGTCAACACCCCGTGCCAGCTGTGCCGTGCTTTTTGTGTGTACTTCCGCCTGACGATCGGTGCGCGCCTTTCCCCTTTCCTGCAAGGCGTTGTGGCTGTCTGTCTCTGCTCACTCGCTGGATTCTACGCCCACCGGTTGCGCCCCCGCGCTCTCCGACGAGAGCCCAGCTCTGGCCGACCAGCTCAACCTCCATGTCCGGACGCTGTTAAGCTCTCGCTGAATGGTGCCTCGTCCTTCGACTCCTTCGACAAGTTGTGTCCCGTCCTCGGACTCTTTAGACAATCATGTCGTCGATTCGTGCTGACATGGTTTAAAAACTAAGCGCTACTGCTATCACGATATCATTGCTGGGCACTTTTACAATATACAATGTCTGCACACGAAAAAACATGTGGTGTTTCTCGCGGCTTAAAATTTTGTGAGAATTTTTGGCAAAAATCTCGGCTACGAGTGCTTTAAGTTGGCTCGGCGACGAGATACATTCTCAAGTTCTCTGGGAATCCAGTCAGTTACTTTTAATGACCAGCTGTTCTTCCAATGGGCTACATGCCCGTCCCATGTACATCTCCTCTTCTTCATTTTAACTATGATGTCCTTTACCCCGAATCGCTCCCTGGTCCACTCTGCTTTCTTCTTGTCTCTTAAAGTTACACCTATCATTTTCCTTTCTATCGCTCACTGCTTCGTCCTCAATTTGAGCTGAACCCTCTTTGTAAGTCTCCAGGTTTATTTATTTCAGAAGTACTGCCAGCCTCACACATGAGGCCTTAGGCAGGGGTAGGTGATACAAAAAAGGAAACAGATATGAAGATACAACAGAAAAGGAAACACGTCACGCAGAGCTACACCATCAAGAACTGGTGCATCAAAGTAAAACGCCAGTACTTACACAATTGTAGTGGTTTACGCGTACACGTACAGAAAGAAGAAAACGTAAAAAAAACCTATGACAACAAATATCTGTTCATACACAACTAAAAAAGAAACATCATATAACGCTTCAAGAATCAGCAACATTTCAAAAATACAACGCATTGATAGGAAAAAAGTGATAGAAAGTGCAACTTAAATGGAAGCCTGTTCAGGACGCACGGTGGAATAATAAAGGGCGAAGCGCAAAGAAAGATCAAAGTCAAGTGGGTTGCTGGTGTTTTAAGATTTCCCATGAACGAGTGAACGGTTTCGCAGATCACTAGATTGGCCGAAAGAGCATTCCAATTAGTGACAGTGCGCGGAAAAATTTTTTCAAAGGATTTTGTTTTACAGGAATATTCCTTCAGTTTTTTTTTATGCTTGGAACGAGTTGATCGGTGGTGATTCATTTTTATGCACGCGTGCTTTTCTATGCGTAGCTTGTCAGGGTAAAGTAGAAACATGTACTTCAATTGATCGTGTTGCCGTCTTGCCTGCAATGTATCCAGGTCAGCTTTTTTAACAGTTCACTGGGTGACGTAAGAGCACTGTAGCGATTATACACAAACCGGATTTATTTTCTTTGAATCATTTCAAGTGTTTTAATATTTATTTGGCTATGAGGGTCCCAAACCACAGATGAGTACTCCAGGATCGGACGAATAAAAGTTTTATACGCAATAATTTCAATTTCGGGGTAGATTTGCGCAAGGAACGTCTTAGAAATGCTAGTTTCGGTAAAGCTTTCTTTTCAATGTAGGCAACATGCTCATTCCACTTAAAATCTGCACTTAATACAACCCCCAAATATTTATAGGTTTTAACAAACGATAGTTTTTCACCATTGATCGAATATGAGTGTTTCAAAGGAAGCCGCTTGCGCGTACCGGTCATAGCTACCGTTTTCTTTTCATTAATCTTCATTTGCAACACTGCACACCAAGAAGATATTTTTGTTAACGCTGCGTTTAAAAGAACCTGGTCGTTTGCACTATGTATTTTCTGATAAAAAATGCAATCATCTGCAAATAACTTGATAGAAACCGGGGTATCATTGGCAATGTCATCTATAAAAATTAAAACAAAGAAGTGGCCCAAGCACTGAGCCCTGAGGGATTCCCGATTTCACCGGTCGTGAATCAGACTGGACGTTATCTATAGAAACTATTTGATTTCGATAAGAAAGGTAGGCCTCAACCTATGACTTAATGTACGGTTCTTTAGTATAGGTTTAAGTTTCGCGAGAAGTTTTTGATGCGACACGCGATCAAATGATTCTTCGAAGTCTAGGAAAATCATGTCAATCTGGCCTTGCCTATCTAGAATCTATTTGGGTACAGAGATAATTTTTTTCGAATTTTTAGCCATCTGGAAGCGTGCGCTGTAACAGTGGCTTCTGAAAAATGATGCACAAAAACTTCGAGCACCATTCAGCATACCTCACAAGGAACGCGTTAGGTATGCTATCAATACCAGGCGTCTTTTGGGGATCTATGTTAAGAAGCAGAGACAAGATTCCTTCCTCATATATTGCAAGGTCACTTATTGGTGGGATATCATGAAGCTTTTTTGAACATGGCCTTCTCTCACCGTCATCAGTAAACACTGAACAAAAAAAAAACGTGTTAAATGATTCTGCGATAGTTTCTTTGTTAGTTACGATAGCCCCATTTACACATATATCATGAAAACGCTTCTTTTGGGGGGCAAAATGCTGCCGGAATTGCGCTGGGGATGACAGCACGAATTACCCCTGCCAAACAGGGGTAATTCAGGATGGATGGATGGATGAATGGATATGGCTAAACCCTTTAGATTGGGCGGTGGCTAGCGCCACCAAGCCGTAATATAATGAACCGAAAACTATATTTAGTTTTTTTCCTTAAAAAGTGAGTTTGAGGATTCGTACTTTGCAGTGAAGAGTTTAATTTTCACTTGTGCCTTGACTTTAACCACCAATCAGATAACCTCCTTCTAGTTAAGTCTACCCGCTTAAAGTCTATTTTGCCCTCCCGGTCCCTAAACCCCAGTGCTTTGAAAAACTCTATGCCATCATCCTGAACTATAGGGTGAAGCCCTTTACAGAACTTGATCAAGTGTTCGGCAGTTTCTTCTTCCTCTCCACACGCACTGCATACTGTGTCTACCCCTTCGTATTTGGCCCGATATGTCTTGGTTCGCAGAACTCCCGTCCTGGCCTTAAACAGTAGAGAACTACCCCGAGTATTATTATAGATCCTTTCCTTGGCAATTTCCTCCTTAAAAGTTCGATAGATCTCTAGTGCGGACTTCTTAATCATGCCCATTCTCCACATGTCAGTCTCCGTTTCCTTCACTTTGTTCTTAACCGATAGTTCTTTTTGGTTTGGCCACCTGCTGTTTTCTAAGTATTTATCAGTCAACTTCCTAGTTCGCTTCCTCCATTTTTTATCGACATTCTTCATGTACAAGTAGCTGAAAACCTTCCTAGCCCAACGCTCCTCCCCCATTTCTCTCAATCGCTTCTCAAATTTTATCTTGCTGCTAGCTTCCCTGCCCTCAAATGATGTCCATCCCATATCACCTTTACTCCCTGATTTGGTGTATTCCCGTGAGCTCCTAAAGCAAGCCTACCTATTCCACGTTGCTTATTTCTAATCTTGCTTGAACTTCTGATCTCATGCACAAGACCGCATTGCCAAACGTCAGCCCAAGAACCATGACCCCTTTCCATATTCCTCTCACAACATCATACCTATTGTTATTCCACAGTGCCCTATTTCTCATCACAGCTGCATTCCCGTTACCTTTAGTCGTCACGTATATTTCGTGTTCCCTCAGGTACTCGGTCCCTTTGCTTATCCATACGCCCAGATATTTGTATTTATCTGTTATGTCTAGCGTGACCTCCTGTATTCTAAGCTCACTACCATCGTTGTCATTGAAAATCATGACTGCTGATTTTTTCTTACTGAATCTAAAATCTAACCAATCTCCACCATTACCGCAGATGTCCATCAATCTCGGCAAATCGTCCTTGTTGTTGGCCATTAGCACTATATCATCTGCGTACATTAATGCTGGTAGTGCCTGATCAATAAGTTTTCCTTGTTTGACTAAAGAGAGGTTGAAGCCCAGTCCACTTCACTCTAATTTTGCCTCTAATCCTTGTAGGTACATCATGAATAATAATGGTGACAGGGGGCACCCCTGCCTAAGCCCCCGTTTTACCTCTGCAGGCTTGGATACCTGTTTTTCCCACTTTATAACTACCTTGTTACCTTTATAGATACCCTTTAAAAGATTAGTGACTACATGTTCCACGCCTAGTGTGTCCAGTATTCCCCACATTTCCTCTTGAACCACGCTATCGTACGCTCCCTTGATATCCAAAAATGCTAGCCACAGGGGCCTGTGTTCCTTTTCTGCTATTTCGATGCACTGCGCCAGTGAGAACATTGTCTTCCAACCTCCTGTGTTTCCGAAACCCATTCTGCAGTTCCCTCAGCACCCCCTCATCCTCTATCCATGCCCTCAGTCTTTCCTTTATAATCTGCATCGCCAGCCTGTAGACCACTGATGTCACTGTTATAGGACGGTAGTTGTTTATGCCAGCTTTGTCCACCTTTCCTTCATAGATCATGCTCATCCTGCTAAGTTTCCATGTATCGGTAACTTCACCATCGATTATTATTTTGCTCACTGCCTCTCTCAAAGCCTGCTCAGACTTCGGATCTAATGTCTTTATCAGCCTGATTGGAATGCCATCTGGGCCTGTTGATGTACTACTAGGAACCCTTTTCTCAGCCCTTTCCCATTCTCGTTGTGAAAATGGAGCCATCAGTTGCACCACTTGATTCGTCCTTGTCTATTGTGGTGCATAAAGTACTTTGTTGAAATTTTTCTGTCACCCTTGTTCTTATATATTCAATAGCTTAGTCCCCTTCTAGTCTAGCACCTTGGGCTGTAGTTAGAAAACTCTGCTCTAGGCTCGTCTCATTTCTTAGGGAGTTTAGATGGTTCCGAAATTTCGCAGCTGCCTTTTTATCTTTTTATGTACTTCTGCCACCCACTAAGCTCCCTTTCTTCTAATCTTTTCATTGATAAGAAAGGATGCATCCCTTCTACAGCTTAGAAAGTTTTCCCATTTTCTTTCAACATCTGTCGGTTCACCCCGCTGCTTAGCATGTCTTTGTTCCAGAGGCTTCCTGACGTTTTGCTATGGCTCTCTTAACTTCCTCATCCCACCAACTTTTGGGTTTGTGTCTTCTTTTCCGGGGTGACTTGTCACGCGTCTTAGCAAGCTCCAGCTCAAAGAGTCTAATTATATTCGTGTATGTCCACAGTGTCTTATTATCCTCCGTGATTACTTTCTCAATTTGTTTAGTGGCTATTTCAATTTGCCTTTCTGGATAAAAATTTTTCTGTAGTTGCTCATCTGGTCTCCTTCCCACTTTCACTGCTCTTCTAAAACTTAGCTTGATACGTGTGTGATCACTACCCAGACTTCTGGAGCCACCTTCATCTATGTGCATTCCCCTGAGCTTATCATACATCCTATGTGACATCAGTGCATAATCTATCGTCGACTGCAACCTTCCTACCTCCCATGTTATTTGCCCTTCACACTTCTCGGTACTGTTGCAAATGATCAAATCAAGCCTTTCACACATATCCATGATCATTTTGCCTGTCGGGTCGGTATACCCATCTATATCTTCTATGTGCGCATTCATGTCTCCTAGTATAATTATCTCTCACTCTCCTCCTAATTCCTCAATGTCCTTTGATATACACTCCACCATTGCCTGGTTTGCCTCTCTGGCCTTTGCTCCCGCCCACAAGTACACGAAACCAAGGAGTGTCATTTGACCTACCACTTTCCCTTTTAGCCATAAATGTTCCTTGCACTCCTGCTTGACCCTTTGCCAGTCTTTACTTTTATGAATGAATGCCCCAATACCATCCCCCTTTCTGCTGCCTTCTATTACAATATTCCCACGCGTAGTCCGGATTGTTCGGAGGTTGTTCCATGTCCCTGAGATGTGTTTCTACAAAACCTTATACCATCGGCCTCTCTTCCCTTAGCTGTTCTTCTATCTCTTCCCACTTCAGCCTGTTCCTACCACCCTGCATGTTAATATACCCTATGTCTGAAATGGCTCGGCGCTCGTGGCTACGTCTATTTATGCCCCGGACTCTACCTATCTTACATATTGGTGCCACTTTGAAATCGTATGTGTCCATACCACCTGTCAAAGAGTCTCTCTGGTTGTTTTCCTCGTTACTAGCTATCCTGCACCCCGAAGGGCTCGCTCGCCCCCCAAAAAAGTTACTGCGCGTCCTGAAAGTAGCCAACCCACCTCATGATCTAGCCGGCCATTGAAGTTAATTCTGTCTCGTTGAAAATTACCCCACCTATGCACCTCTCTGTTTATTTCTACCACCTCAAAGGCTTTCTCTCGACTCATCCGCCATATCTCTTGGTTTGCGTTGACAACCGCTCTTTGCAGGTTGCTATCACGCACCGGTACCTCCGGTATCGTGCATATCACTACCTGTACCTTATGAGAAGTGGCGCGCATGTCATCGACACCTTTCGCCAGTGTCGCTGCTAGTCCTGCTGTATCTTCATTTAAGACATTGTTTAAACCGCCTGAAATTATCACGAGGTTTCGTCTATCAGCTGTAGTTTTGAGTTTTGCGCTCGCTTGCCTCATGACTGCTTCAAGCTTGCTGGGTAACTCGAGCCCCCCTAGGCGGCGAAGTTGAAAATCCGACCCGGCGCAGGCAGCTCCGTAGACCGCCGCTAGCTGGGCAGGTCAGAAGTACAGTAGGTCGTAGTTTTGGAACATGCAGCACAGGTATTTTTTTTCTAATGAACAGAGAACAAAATTCGTAATTTGTAAAACACCTTACAATTTGTTTGCTTAAAATTTTTTTTGCAAACAAGGAGAAGACGATTGCACTTTACAATTAAGCTTTGGGACTTCCGGCACACGGCGAACGTTGTCTGCTTGGATCCCACCGTCACCCCCGCGAAAAGCTTCCGGGGGTGACGATCCCACACGCTCCAGATTCGCTCGCAGGATTTCAAGCTGGACGGTTGTGCCCTCGCGATCTCCGACTTCAGCGTAGCTCCCGCCGACTGGTTCGCCCTCCGCGGTCTCCTGATGCCGTGTAGCTCTCGCATTGTGGCACCCCGCCCTTGGACTGCTTCGACCGGATCCCCACTTTCCTATCTCCTTCTTTTTCCTCTCGTTGGCTGTCTTCTTCTGCTTCTACTTTCCTTCTATTCTTTTTATCCCTCCTTCCCCCCACCCCTATAAGGCACTGCGCCGTGTCGCCTGAAGGCAGACAGAAATTAGGTGCCTTTTTCCTCTTCATTGTAACCACTACCACCACCACCCACACGCTCCATGTTGACGTGAGCTGCGCAACGAGTGAGCGTCACGCGGTTGTTGTAACACCACAGAACACCTATACACTGGTGACTTCATGAATCACCCTGGCCTCGTTGTGAGCTGCAAGTCCGTTGATTAGCGACAAGTGACGATGCGACACCGTGCGCCTGGGAAAGGCAGCCGGCGCACCGAGTGGCTGCAGCGCATCGGATTGCGCGTATCAGATCAGCGGCGGGATTTACGAGTATGCAGTCGCCACTTTAAGCTGGAAGACTACGAACGCGATTCCGTGCTTGTTCGGCGTTGTGAAGAGGCATCCGCTCAAATCCTACGCACTGTCGTCTTTATTCCCTCCTGGTGAAAAGGTAAGTTCACGGTCGATCGGGATCGTGCGACACGCACCGAAAACGCGGTTCGCACGTGTGCAACCCGAAAATTCTACGTAACCTCGTTAATTATTACTATAACGACTGTGTCTCTTCAATGTAATGTGGTCCGCTTCGCAATAATTATATACACGCTGAAAAACTTTCGCCGGTTCGGGATTTGCAGAACCGATTATAAAATGACTGGCTGCCTCTTTGCACTATTGTATAAGGCGTAGGGCCAGTGGTAAAATGCAGGTTCAAATTTACGGCATGCATGTTATACATGATGAGCTCAGAGAAAGCCCCGCAATAGTGCAACACGTGTTCGACGGCGTTGATAGGCTACGGCCCGTTTGCTCGTGTTGTATTCATGCCGAATAGCAATAGCATGGCGTGCTAGAAAATCGTCTCGCAGTGCCGGCGTGCGAAGTGCGTTGAAGCTTATGCTTCAACTGTAGCGCATATGCTTTATTTGTTCATTTGCCGGTGTGAATGCACTTTTGTGTATGTGTAAAGGCAGCCTTGCAAGATAAAGCGTGCCGATTGATGAGTGGTTTAATTCGTCGACTGTGCTTGGGGAAATTCATTCAAAAAGATTATGGCTGCTTACAGGGAAAATTACAAGCATGCAGCTTTACGTTGTGGCATATCATGCGGGAAAACGAAGAAGCCGAGAAATATTTGCCCCACAGTGTCTATTAATTATTAAATTAATTGTATAACTGCAATACTCCATTTGTTTACGTCATAATGCATGATCACCAAATCACAGCAGTGCAACGAAACCATGGCTTCACATCTAGCAAGAACTTGGCAGCTCATCAAAAAAAAAAAAGAACTGCTAATTAGTAAAACTTCATGCAGAGTTAATGTGCTTATTCCATATGAGATGTGAAAAAACAACAACGAAAAAGCCGAAGATAGTTTTAATACCAATACAATAAACTCTCCAGCCTCTGTGAGTACTATACAAGATTTTTTTGCAGCATGTTTTTAGTACACACACATAAAACAATTTATGCTATGTATACGGAATTATTGCACATAAAATGTGTGAATGGAAATGCAAAGACAACACTTAAAACCATTGTCATCCATTGTGTTTGTGGTAAAAGAAATTGCTGCTTTTTTCAGCATCACACACTGCTCCAGAAAAGTGTCGGAGAGTGTGGCACAGTCTTGGAACGTTCTGCTAGCCAGGTTAGTCCTGCTCTGTTTCTGTACATTGGCACTGCACAAAAGTGGAATGTATATGTGTTGCATATCATTGCTGCATGTTATGGAAAATAACTGAGTGACACATTTCTTATGCAGCTACACACTGTGCAACTAGCTGATGCCAGGTAAGGCAGCTCGATTTCCGCAGCTGTATCATAATATGTTTTCCACAGATGTAACATAATATGTTAATTCTCACCACCCCATATCCAGACAACCACACAAAAAACTGTGCGCAAGGCAACCATGAGTACAGCAGCAACTCGAAAGACAGTGGAATGCCGGTCTGTTGGTAAGTTGACCTGAAGATTGAAAAATGCACGTATGAGGCATAAAATATACAGTAGCTGTTCAGTTACAGGATTCACACCTAAGCTCCTAAATAAAGAAAACTAGCAGGAAATAATGCATGATGATGAACAATTGGGCATGACACCAATCAAAGAAGTTTTGTTTATTTGAGTGTTTCATAACCATCTCAGCTATGCAGGTGAACATGACCCTGAAGGGGCTCGTTTCGGCCAATACACAGACAGCAGCTGCCTTCACCACAGAATCTGCAGTGCAGGCACAGTGCGGTGCTTCATCACATGAGCAGTAGTAGCAGCTTCAGCGGATGTTGCTTCAGTGCCACAGCTTTTAGCAGGTTTCAGGCCTCTCGGCTGCTCAACACCTGTACGAATGGATGAATCTTCTCCCACTAAAGAAAAGCCAGCTGCTGAAACATCTGTCCAAATGAACAGATCTTTTCCTGCTGAGGAAAAAAAGCCAGCTGCTGAAGTTGACGTCACATACTTGCCCTCATTCAGCGAGAGTTTCTGCAGGTATTCAAGCATTAGTCTTTGGTGGAATAACAATAAGGTTTAACTTTTTAACAATGTCAGATGCTTAGCAATTCAGTGATCTTTAACTTGTGATAGGCGTGTTGTCACCAACTACTTCGCATACTGAAACCACCACTTGAGACTGTTATTCTCTGGGGTCGTGTCTGCCCTTTCAAGTTTGCAACAAAGGAAGTTAAACCCCTTAGTTCCCTGAAACTTTTCACCTCAGAGTAGTAGTGCCAATTTATTAGAAGACAGAGAGGTCAGCCTGAGCTAATTCGCTCTAGAGTAGTTCATGACAGTTCACGTATATTAGCTAGAACTCAATTGGTCCATTCTGCAGTGCATGCTCATTTTCCCCACCTGTCTGTTTTAAAACTATACGAATGTGAAGAGGCAGTTGTATTCCTGTGAAACGCCTGCGGAGACACTTTCATGCATTACCGGGCAACCTGCAGATTTTATAATGATGTCAAGAAGAACTTGTACAATTGAATGCAGAGGCTGTTGGCTAGAAATTTTTCAGTAGTGGCCCACTTGTTGAGGGCCTTTAAAAACCCGTATTTTCATTATTCATGTTCGGTAGAACACACCCCCTCCATCCTAATTTCGAGGAGGATAGGGCAGGTCCCTAGCGCACCCTTAATTCTGGCCATGGGCCTCATTGAGGACCTGTATAAGAGACATGCACTGGGGAGCAATTGAAGAATCATGTGGATTTTCTCATCACCCTTATTTCAAAGTAGGCACACTGTTTTCTCTTATGCCGCTTTGTCTCGTATATGAGTGTATCTTATGTAGGAGTTCAACTATATAAGCAGCATTTAGAAAGCCTCTTTATTAACATTAGCTAGAAAAGAGGATTTCTATGACAACAGCAACGAAGAATGTTGGTACACAGTTGCAATTCATGATACTCTATAATACAGCAGTGTTTTTAGATGTTGCCACAACCTCTAACGAGGTAACAAAGAGCACAGGAGACCACGTTCCCCTGCTGTGAGTACGCTTAGGTCAAGCGGTAAGACTAGTACAGCAATTATGCTGATACCTATGCCTGGCTAGAACACAGCCCTGCCAATTGATTGATTGATATATGGTGTTTAACGTCCCAAAACCACCATATGATTATGAGAGACGCTGTGGTGGAGGGCTCCGAAAATTTCGACCACCTGGGGTTCTTTAACGTGCACCCAAATCTGAGCACACGGGCCTACAACATTTCTGCCTCCATTGGAAATGCAGCTGCCGCAGCCGGGATTCAAACCCGCGACCTGCGGGTCAGCAGCCGAGTACCTTAGTTGCTAGACCACCGAGGCGGGGCAGCCCTGCCGAAAGCAGTAAGACCTATTTCACATAAAAGCACAGGGTCGTTCATGAACACTTTCTCTTATTACAAGCACGTGTTTTCAGATGTTCGCCAAATAAGAAGGGGTACACTGACACGTGTACAACTACATTCTGCACAGCATCTACAACCGACTGCCACCTACCAAAATCAGTATCACAGTGGACACAAAGAAACAGTAAAATGATTTCATGTGAGACTATTTACACATTATTTGTGTGTTAATACATCAATTTATTTTGTATAAGACATTGCCAGTTACTTTATATAAGACTTACAAACAATGCTAGACTTAGCTCATGGAGTGACTGTTTTGTCATAGCATACTTCTGCTGCGTTTCCGGCTATTATTAAAATGGAGTGCACCAATTACGTTTTCTTGGTTACGAAGAGATGCACCTAAAGGGTTCTTGCGATGGTCAACTGAAGCTGCATTAGCATTTCTGCTACAGCACAATGTAATAATAAGCACCGTAAATTGAGGTATTCACCTTGCAACATGACTGCTAAAAGCTACAAGCTTTCTAGCAGTGCTTTTGCTCCTGATCCTATTTAGAATGCAACTGTCACTAGTGCATGATTAAGCTGTAGCTATTTGTCAGCAATATACTTGAATCTTTCACTACAACAACATTACCTTTATCGGCTACCTAAATTTCCTCCAGTGCACCTATATTCAATAAACACTAAGAAGTGTTTAGAGAAATTAAGGTAATCGAGACCATAAGCAATAAAAAATTGTAGTAGTATCTTTGGAGGTGAAGTAATGGCTTCAGATGAGTGATGGTAGTAGTATCTTTGGAGGTGAAGTAATGGCTTCAGATGAGTGGATGCTGACACCTATTTGATATTCTAGTGCTCACTTTACTTATTGACCTCGGCAACTCCTCTGGAAGGTTGCCTGGAGTTAGCACTGATCTTTAGATTTGTTGCAAGGTGAAATGCAAGAAGGGCAGACCATGTGGTTCAAGGACACTGGAAAGTCTCACTTTATTCGAGTCAATCTAAAAAAAAAGAAATAGGAGGCTATCTCGTATTGAGAAGATAGGGGTCAAAGGAAGCCTTGCATTGGTGGGTCTGGCTTTTTTTAATATACTTTCTGTCACACTGTGCAATGCTCCCACATGCTAAGCAATACAACACATGCTACAGGCAACATAATGATTGCGACTCAAACCTCTTCTCAATTATATTATAATTACTTTAATAACATCCCCAATACGTTCCTTGGCATAATTGTCAGTCAGTTCTCATTATTATTGTCTAACAAAGAAAACAAGCCCTTAAGTTTACCCTTATTTTTTTCATTCATCGCGAGGGTCTCATTCTGACAGACCTAATGCCATTGTGTAGTATGCCAAAGAATATTAGTCAGCTGCCAGCCGTAAGAACATCACCTGTTGTATGATGCCTATAGGCAAAAAATGAGTGTCCCACACTCACTGCAATGGCAACAGGCAGCGCTGACTGACACTACCACATTTAAATGCACATACTTATCCCATAAAGTAGACGGGGAGGATGGCCGACATGGTAGTTCAGTTGGTAGAGTGTCGGACGCGTTAATCAAAGGTCGCATGTTTGGTCCCTGCCGATGGCAAGTTATCTTTTTGTCCACTTTTCTTCACAGTTACATTACAATTACTTTAATAACATCTCCTATACTTTTTGGCATCATTGTCTGTCACTTACACTAATCTAATCAAGCGGTATTAATGAGAACTAACCAACAATAGTGCCAAAGAGAGTATAGATGTTATTAGTTGTAAATGTAATGTAAATGTGAAAAAATAAAGGTGTATGAAACGATTGCTTTCCGTGAGCTGGGAGTGAAGTTGTGAACTTCGAATAACACATACTCTACTAACTGAGCGATCATGGCGGCCATTCCCTCGTCCGCTTTTTGGGGGACATATGTGCACTTAAATGAGAGTGCGTCAATCAGCCCCACCACGTGCTATGCGACACCAACAGGCAGAAAAAGTGTTTCACACTCGCCGTCATGGTTGCTAGTTGTGCTGACTCCTGCTGCCACTTGTGAATGCACATATATACTGGATAAAAAGGATGAGCGAATAGCTGTCGTGTTAGCTTATTTGGTAGAGCATCGGGCGTGGTATGGGACGGTCGCAGGCTCAGTTTCAGCTCCTGGCAAGCAATTTTTTCGTCCACCTTAATTTCTTCTCTATACTAGACTATAATTAGTCTAGTACTTTTTTATGGCATTATGATAAGTTAGTTCTCATAAATATCATGTCTATCAAAGAAAAATTAAGCCTAAAAATTTTCACTTTCTTCTTTCAACCAAGCCATGTGACTTGTTCATTGTGCAATACTGAGTAACACACTAGCACTAACATATTTTGAGGGGTCATTCATGTGCAGTATCTATCAAGACAACAGATCTGGAGTTCTAACAATGGAAGAGCCTCTTCCCAGGGAACGAAAGTTCATTGTGTTAGAGAGCTTCCTTCATGTACTGCTCACTAACTGCTCCATATGTGGCCAAGCAGTTGGCAACCTGAACTTCAGCGTCATGGGAACTCTGGTCGTTGTAGAGGGGGTGTGCAAGCAACTGGAAAAGCTCCCGGTGGAGAAGCCAGCCGCTTGTTCGAGGGAGCGGCGCTGGAGCCAGCAACTTCCTCCTGGCCGCTGGCGTGCTCTTCTAGGGTTGCGTGGTGGCTGCAACCATCTGATGCCTTGGTGCTCAAGTCATCATGGAGTGCGCCTTCTACAACTACCAGAGGGCCTAATTGCTCCCAGCAGTAAAACAGGTGCACTTATTGATCAACATCTAAATATAACTATAGTAAGACTTGTAGACATATTAGGCAGCATGAACACAAATGCTTATACTTCTCTTGCATTACAAGTGAATCTTATTTTTTAAACATAATTTTGCCATAGATTTACACATTGCAAAGCATTTGCTTCCTTCTGTACATTTTTGTCATTGTTATCTCAATTCAGAACTTGAAATCATTCTGTATAAAACTAGCCCATCTGGTTTTATGGTTGCAATGTGAAAGAGAAGCTTGATATTTTTGCATGCTAATATATAAATGTAGAAATCAATTATCTGGAAAAATCATAGTTTTGCAAACAGTTTTAGCATACCTCCTTATTTATCTTATTGTGTAATACGAATACTCATGATAGAACCGAGTTTGAGTTGATGAACTTGTACAGTGGTAAAAATGTAGCAGTGGTGGAATACTCGTGGGCATGTCGGCATGAAACATCATTGCTATTATACAAGGCCCTGAAAACTCGGCGCTACTTTCAGTTTCAAAGAACATGCACGCTCGTAGCGGTTGGTGGGCACACTAAGATCCGGTTGAAGGAGTGAGGTTGATGTGAATACAGTCGAGCTCGCTTATAACGAACCTGAGCGTGATGCGGCATTCGTTCGCTGTATCTCAAAGTTCGTAGTAAATGAAACACAGCTTTTAAAAAAGTTGCGAGTGACAACACAAACTTTTTTTGCCCCAAAAAGTCTGTGATGCACGTGTTTTGAAGAGCAGAAGCGATAAGGGCGGTCTCGAGTTCATTTAAAACAGCACTGTGCTCGTTCACCGAGGCCCGTAACATAAGCTGCATGAGGCACTGGCTTTAAAGTTTGGTCGTTCTTGCAATACAATTTCTCCAAATGGATCTCGCCACGTACTTCATTAACAATGCCCCAATCCGTGCACAGTTCCGCAGTGTCGGCATCTTCATCCGCCATAATTAAGGGGACATGCTACTCGAAAAACGATTTTCCTTAATAAGAGTCTGAATTTTACACAAATTGGCATGCTAATAGAGTTTTTTCTCCTCTTTTCAAATATGTCATTTATTTTCATGTAGATTGCTTGGTTTTCTTTCTGCAGGTCAGATACTGCAAAATATGGCCATTGTTATGCAACAATTGTGACCTATAAAAGTTTGAGATAAAGCATGCAGATATAGCTGACTATGATCCTCTGGAACTGTAGAGTGCAAAAAACTATATAAATTTTGTGTGTAAAAAGGTGAAATACAATAATAAAATAGAAAAATTTACTATGGCTCTAGTTGCCAAGGGCTTTCAATGTTATGTAATTTTTGAAAAACATAATCAAGCAGTTTGACAATCTGAATAGATACTTGCACTCTATGGGCCTTCATCATGCTATGTGCAAAATTTCATAGAGGTATGCCAATTCTAAGTATACGAACTAGCGTGTATAAGAAGCACAGATCACACAAAACTGCAAAAGGAGAAAAACGCATTTGAAAGTTTGAAACCTTTTTTTTTTTATCACAGAGTTGTTAGAAATGCATAATCTTTGGCCATAATGTTCAACAGAACTTTGAAAAGCACTGCAAGTTACTAGAACTGTCCTGCAACGTAGGTTGTGCCCTCACGGTCCTTGCGAGCACTTTCTTCTAGCCATGCTCTTTTCACTCCACGACGACGGTGGGCCCTTGCTTCTGCTGTCAGACGCTCGGACTATCTCTTGATGCGCCTCGCATCGCGGGAATCACTGAAAGTAACTAGATCTCTAGATGGCAGTATGTTGAGCTCTTCCAGGATGTGCTCGAAAGTAGCATGACCCTTGTTGAACCACAGGATTGCCATAGCTGAGGCAGTCTCGACAACCGTTCGGGAGACAAACTTAGTCTTGGGGCAAAGTAGCCAAATTTTGCTGTTCAGGGATTCCGATGCGTTCTGGATTTTCCCTTTGATGCATCGAGCAAGGAGCTTCTCATCCGTTAGCCGCTTATAAATGGGCAAAACAGCCAATCCCTGTGCTTTTGTCAGGAGAGGTGTGTGGCGTGGTGCAGGTTCACCAAGTGCTTCAGCGCCATGATGTTTGCACCACGACTCTGTTCCTGCAGGGCAAAACTTGTGGATGCCAGGATTGTCAATAGAGCATAAGTGGAAGTACGAAGCCCATACTGCAGTGTACATATCCCGTACACTCCCCCTGTTGCTTGTTATGGCAATCTGATAGTATGTTTGGAGCTTCTGAATGGCTGGCTCTTTCATTTTCTGCCCTCGTGGTAATGACACATACAGCTTCCGTAGCGCGGTGCCAAGTCTCTTGGCCACATGATTAGTGCAGTCTTCTTTTTCTATATTGACAGCACCATAGACTTTTGACTCTGCAACTGCACTATATGCTTTGCTGTCACCGTCACTCAAGAATGTCATGAAATGCAGTGGGGTGTCATAAGTCAATGTTCTCTGCCAAATGCGCATTGCAGCCTCCGTTTCCATGGCATGGGAGGAACAGTCTGCATTTTTTTCACAGACTGGGCCATGGAATGCCTGCCACACTTCCTCGTCTGGGCCCATATCCTTGTGCCTACTGCATGTCAGGCAGTAATTTGATATGACCTCGAAGTCTAAGCAGAGGCCAGTATCTAAGGAGATAACTGCGCTGATCCCGTTGTGGCTTTTGTGGCCCCTCTTCTGCCAAGTGCCGTCGAACATAACAGCCACATCAGTTTCACCTGTACTTCTTTCGTCAACTCTCTAGATCAGCGCAAGTTTTCACTCACAGCTGCCATGGCAGCGGTGTGCACCTTTCTTGCTATCGAAAAAAATCCTCGGTGGTGCACTGACTTTGGGAGTCCAATAATGGAGCGAAATCTCGACAATTGCTCATGCCCAATGCCGACAGCGCGTGCAGCCACCACCGCCTTCACATTTACAGCGAAACTATCTCGGGAGCTCCCACTGTCGTACCGTTGGCTCACTCGGCTGCTGCCGTCCGCCGTAACTCGCAGTGACGTATAGGAGCACGAAAAACAGTCGCTGAGCATTCGCTGTTTTTGCAATGAAGTTCGAAGAGAGACGAAAGTTCCTTGCGCTTTTCTGCCGGCTCCCGAACGGCAAGTTTTTGAATACCGCAAGCAGGGCATGCCGCACCTGCCACAAGTGCCGTCAGCAAGAGGGTGTCGCACAAAACTGTCGTTGCACAAACCTCATCGCGCTGTCTTTCGTCTTTTTCGAAGAAGCCGAGCTTCTTTTCCGAAGCACTGACGAAAGAAAGCGCAGCGTCAATCCCTTCATCGCAGCCACTGTCGCTCGTGCACTCGTCGATGCCGCCGTCAGGCCTAGCACACGCAGGCGCAATCTCGTTCGTCGCCGTCGTTCGGGGCGCTTTACGCCGCCTTCCCTTGAACTTGTGCTTCGTTCGAAACTTCTGCGGTCTCATGTTGCACTTTTTCGGGCTTGTCATCGCGGAAATATGCGTAGACGCGCAGAAAAGCAGACGGACCAAATGCCGATGGCCGCCACCAACACCGCTGACAATGACTCGGTAGCCAATGGCGATGCGGCTTAGGGTGCCGCGCGTTTCAAACCGCTCAAACCACGTGATAAAAAGGCCTCATTTTTTCATCTTTTTTTTGCCCACGTACGAAACTGGCGGTCGTCGGAGCTGTAAGAAGAAGGCCGGACGCAACTTTCCCAACCAATCGCAATGGCTGGCGGCACTGCGACCGGGAGCAGCGCACAGTCAAAGATGGCCAATATCAGCGCAAATTCACGAAATTTTGAGCCACCGCGATGCCTTCATACACATTTTTTTTGCATTTTGTGGTTGGAATTTAGTTTTGAAATTTTCACAGAAGAAAGAAAAAGGTTTGAAGATTACAATGCAATAAAAATCAGAAATACGAGAAATTTCGCTAAAAACGCGATTTTTCGACTCGCATTTCCCCTTAAGCTTCGTTTCAATAAGTTATTCATCATTTTCGATGGAGGCGGAAATGTTGTAGGCCCGTGTGCTCAGATTTGGGTGCACGTTAAAGAACCCCAGGTGGTCTAAATTTCCGGAGCCCTCCACTACGGCGTCTCTCATAATCATATAGTGGTTTTGGGACGTTAAACCCCACAAATCAATCAATAAGTTATTCATGAATGACCAAATATTTCTGTATAACAGTGCTGAAGATAGAGTTGTGCCTATTCGTAGATAGCAATCACCTCGAAATGTCGTTTTACTGACAAAAGAATTGAGAAAAAATGAACGTGCATCGTACTTAACGATCGCAGTTTGAAAAATAAAAGAACAGAATTTCTTTCGTTATTAGACGTGACTAAACCACACATAGTTTTTGGCACGGAATCTTGGCTCGATACCACCATCGCAGATAATGAATTCTTTCCGTCGACCTATGCAGTATACCGAAGGGACCGCACTGCTCATGGAGGTGCTGTATTTCTAATGATCCATAACAGTATCAGTAGCGTTCGTATTCATGGTGTTAGTGACTTGTGTGAATCTGTGTGGTGTAAGGTTATGCTGAGTGGTGGCTCAACTGTGGCTGTTGGTTCCTCCTACAGGCTCGTAGTAATACAGCACCGGAGTCTTTATTTACTTTAAGCAATATTTTGTCAACCCTAAATACAACATACATAATGGTTGCCGGTGATTTTAACCTACCAGATGTTGCATGGTCCTCATTCAAACCGATAATTCACAGTGAGTCACTGCTACATAAAGCTATTCAAGAAATTGTGAATGCCCATCAGTTATATCAGATTGTGACAGCCCCCACGAGGGTGGGCAGTATTAGTGCCAACGTATTAGACCTGTTTTTTTGCAATGATCAAACGCTTGCTTCCTCTGTTACAGTACCAGGTATTAGTGATCACGAAGTTGTCCTTGTTAAAATGTGTTTAGGTGTAGCTCAACAACGAGCTTCGGGGCCCAGAAAGGTGTTTTTATATGAAAAAGGAGACTACGCTTCTATTTCAACAAAACTAGATGCTTATTTACTTGAGTTTCAAGAACTATGCTCGTGTTCTGACGTGAATGGCTTGTGGAATGAGCTAAAAACAAAACTGTTTTCTCTAACTCAAACTTTTGTACCATCGCGAGTCATATCAGTCAAACAACGAAATGATAAACCATGGCTAAATAAGGAACTCCGAGTGCTCATAAACAGAAGACATCCTCTCTATCGCAATTATTGTAACACGTCAGACCTTGAAACATAGAAACAGATGAAACTACTGGGTAAGAAGATAACCAAAGATCGTAGGAAAGCAGAGAGAGCATACTTGAGTGATCTGAGTATTAAGGTGAAAACTTACCCAAAACTCGTCTGGAAATATGTTAAAAGAAAGACAAAGGTTCCTGGTGGTATTCCTGATATAAACGATGGTACTAAATACTTGTCGGACAGTACAAGTAAAGCTGAATGCTTTAACCGGTACTTTCAGTCTGTGTTTTCGGTTTCCTCAGTGGTTCAAACTACAATGTGCAACAGAGTAACGTTATCGGAAATGGTGGAGTTTGAAATTTCAGAACAAGGTGTTGCATCTCTTTTAAAAAACCTTAGTGCAAACTTGGCATCAGGGCCACATCAAATCTCAAACTTCATTTTAAAGAACTGTGCCCTTTCAATTAGCCCATTTCTTACAGCTGTATTCAGAAATTCGTTATTGCAGGATGCATTACCTGATGACTGGAAACGAGCAAATGTAATTCCTATTTTCAAGAGTGGTGACAAGTCAAGTACTTGCAACTATCGGCCCATTTCGTTAACGTGTGTGTCCTGTGAGACACTTGAGCATATTATATACTCGAACTTGGCAAAGCATCTTCAGACTAACATTTTTTTCTGTCCAACACAGCACGGTTTCCGGAAAGGGTTTTCCTGCGATACGCAACTCGTAGAATTTACACTTGACATCGCCGCAACGTTAAATTCCGGTAGCCAAATTGATTGCATATTTTTAGACTTTAGCAAGGCTTTTGACACTGTTACACACTCGCTCCTTTTACTGAAATTATCGTGTCTCAATATATCTGCTAACATGCTGGCATGGCTACAAGCTTATCTCTCATGCAGGAAACAATGCACCATCATCGATAGCGCGTCGTCGTCACATGTAGATGTCATTTCAGGAGTGCCACAAGGCTCCGTCCTGGGGCCGCTTCTCTTTTTGATTTATATCAATGATCTTGCTGAATGCGTGGACAGTCAAGCGAAGTTGTACGCAGATGACTGCTGCATATATCGATAAATTAAGTGCACTCAAGATTCTGAACAACTGCAGAAAGACCTTGACTCAGTAATAGCATGGTGCAGTTCGTCGAAAATGCAGCTTAACGTGTCAAAGTGCTGTGTCGTTAGATTTACCAAGAAAAAAGCAGCCTTTTATCACAAATTACTTCATGGAAAGGATGCCATTATCTATGGTAAATGAATACAAGTATCTTGGCGTTGTCATCAACAGCACACTATCATGAAATGATCATGTTCGCATGGTATCAGTTAAAGACAGTCGCGTGCTGAACTTCCTACGCCGCAATTTCAGAACCGCTCCCTCTGTTCTTAAACAAGTTCTTTACGTGTCAAATGTATACCCGATTTTAGAATATGCTTGCTCTGCCTGGGACCCGGCCACAAAGTTAAATATTGATGTATTGGAGCGCATTCAGAAACGTGCCGCCCGGTTTGTGACGGGTGATTACGACTTCACCAGAAGGTCTAGCGAAATTGTTAGTTCACTTGGTTGCCCGTTACTCTCCTCAAGGCGTAAATATATCAGGCTATGTCTTTTGTACAACCTGATAAACGACAAAACTGGGATCGATAAAAACAAATAATCAGACCACCAACATACATCTCATCACGACGGGACCATCCTTTGAAAGTGTGTGAATATATGTGCCGAACATGAACGTATGCAAGTACTTTTTTTTCGAAAGCTATTCACGAATGGAACAGTCTTTCAAAAAACATTGTGACCGCCCTTTCCACAGTGTTTCCTTCCCTTTTAAAGGAGTATGTGGTCACACAATGATATTGTATGCTGTGATTTAGGTATTTTTGATTTGTTTTTATTTTTTGAGTGCCGTGCAATTCAACTTGTCCCCACTGATTTAAATGTACTTTGAAATTGTAAACCCCCTACAACAATGCTCCCAGAGGGCGCTGTAGGTATAAGTATAAATAAATAAATTGGTTTCCCAGGAAGTTGGCAGACCGCTGACTCCGTTCGCTGTAACTGATCAGCGCCGCTCGGAGAGATTCAATGTAAGTGCGATTTTGTGCCATTGACCCAATGTATATTTTCACGGTCACGCGGATATTGTTCGTTTTAAGCAAAGTTCCATTTAAGTGTGGCCGTTATATGTGGGCTCGACTGTATTTGCATTTGTTGGCCATCACAAGTTTTTATAAACAAAGAAATTCTACGCCCCATAAAGAGCTTCTCTTTCGTTTATATGTTTTTTTTTCTTATGGCTTATTTAGAGAATTTAAAGTCAGGTGAAGTATTTAAAAAAATTGATTTGCGTTCGTAGTGCTCAGTTATCTCGGTCGGCTGCCTAGTCAACTACGAGAAAGATAAAGACGGCAAGTTGTGGCGGGCAGAGAATGGACCACAGTGAGCTACGCCGAACGAGTAAACCATGCATTCATCGAAGATGGCTTAATCGGGCAACACATGTTTTTTGCGGCTTTGCGGTGTGCAAATCCGGTGATTTCTAGTTCCACGGAGGTTTTTCAGCGTTTCCTAAAAGCAACGGGTGAGCACAAGAACCTGGACCAATTATTGCAGCAGGTATTGATTTTGCATGAGTACATATCAGCAAATCCAGTTCTCCGCAAGCCTAACTGGACTGAGAGAAGTGCAGTGTCGCTTGACTAATTAGTGAAGACAGCTGTCAAGCTCCTGTAGAAAAAATGGGTTTATTGAAAGGCCAACTCGGCTACATAGTTTTAGCTACTTTTACTTTTGGCAACTAGTTAAAAAGATGTCAAATAATTATAGGCTACTTCCTGTTTATGAAGTTCTTGTAGCCGTGGTTTCAAATTCTGTGAGTCCTTACTTCTAATAGTGCCACTCGAACACACGTCAAGGACTAAATGCTTCTAAATATTATTACAGAGAATGTGGATGGAGGCAACGTTTTGACAAGTGAACTTTTCTTTGTCAAGGCAACGCTGTTTTTCTTATGAGGACAAGTAAACTTGCCGAACCACTGTTTCCAGCGACGTTCTTTCTCGAAGAACTTCTGATCACTTCAAGCCTCTTTGTGCCTCTGAACTTCAGTCTAGTTTGGTACTCAATTTCTATGTCTATCGTCATAACAAACGTGATTGAGTCAAATAGATGTCCTATCCGCAATACTTGATAATTTTAACATTGGTTCGGATATTGGTTTCAACGTTTGCTCATTATGTTGATATGTCAGTTGTAAATTGAAGCTGTATTTAGAGATTTACACTTTCACACTATGTGTATGTACCTGTTTTTTTATACAAAACTTGCAATAAAAAAAGCATTTCATTCGTGTCGATTGAGTTTCATCTTACTGCAAAATCAGTCAGCTTAACTTTTTCCTTTTCCGAAACACAAATAAAATTTTAAAAAAAGATTACCAAAATTTTATGGACGCATTGCCCAACCGGCCAGCGGACCTGCAAGAAGGCACGAGCGCATTCCGCATGCATGCGAAGTGGGAAAGGAGAGCTTCCGCGGCAAGCCTCCTGCTCTCAATTTTTTGTCCTTTCCTTCTATTTAGGAACCTCCCCAGTGGCGTCATGAAAGAAATTTTCTGTTCGTGATTTACTTCTAGTAAGATGCCCGGCAACTGCCAGTTGTAAAAGTGGCGCTTCCGCCGTCGAGATCACATACATGGGAGGTACAGGGAATTTCTGCCCCCTGATTATACCGTGGAATACTAAAAGAACCTGTGCATTGTGCCACCTGTTTTTCCAACTCTTCCTCAAAAAACTAGCAGCCATGGTAGATGCACTTGGTGACTTGCTAAGTGACCTGGCAGGTGATGGGGGATGTGACTCTCCTGGCTACAGCACCAAGTATCTTAAGTTCAGTGTGCTTGTCATGCAGAATGGCTGCATTTTACACACTGAGCTGGTTCAAGTCGGAGAGGTAAACTTGCAGTGCTACTATTTACTTTTCAAGTGCAAACAAGAGACCTCACCCCGCCGCGGTGGTCTTGTGGCTTAGGTACTCGGCTGCTGACCCGCAGGTCGCGGGATCGAATCCCGGCTGCGGCGGCTGCATTTCCGATGGAGGCGGAAATGTTGTAGGCCCGTGTGCTAAGATTTGGGTGCACGTTAAAGAACCCCAGGTGGTCGAAATCTCCGGAGACCTCCACTACTGTGTCTCTCATAATCGTATGGTGGTTTTGGGACGTTAAACCCCACGTAACATCAAACAACAGACCTCTTGCTACAATTTTGCTCAGAGTCACCCAAAGTCCCCTACAATGTCTTCATGGAAAAGCAAGGACTTGCTAAGTGCCTGACTGCTGTGGAGAATCTAGGCATCCACATACGCTCGTTGGCAACAAGTACCATATGTTTTTGCGAAATTTGCTAGTGAATCTAAGAAACATCAAGGTAATAAAAGTATATCTTCATGTGAAATGCAACAAGTACCATATGTTTTTGCAAAGTGAATCTAAGAAACATCAAGTTAATAAAAGTATGTTTTTATGTGCAATCCTTAATTTACTGTTTCAAGAAGAAATGTTGGATTCAAGGGGGGGGGATGGGAGTTTTATCACTCTTGTAGAAAGCACTGTGTGTGCCCATGACAGCAGTTCCAAGGGACTTATTAGGCATAATTTTTCCCAGATCGACATCCTAGTGTCAAGTATACTGCCGCAAGCACAAGCCAAACATGCCACACTGGTATGATGTTTGGAACGTTGGTAAAGGTAAGCATGTACACTGTTTATGAAGTTAGTGTGGCACATGTACAGTAATTCCCCCCATTCTGATAAATTGCCTAAGAAGGCTGATATTTACACATGAGTAACATCTTAACAACTGGCTTTTTAACTTGTAATCATGGTAGATGCACTTGCAAGTTTCCTCTTGCATGCATGATCTAATTACAATATTGAAGACAACCAGCAATAACATACTAGCTTATAAGAAACCCTAAGACTAGTGCAACTTTTGAAAAATTTGTACCGAACATATGCTGAAACATTTGTATTTAATTCATATTTGTAGTGAAAAGAAAAAAAAAACAAGCACAAAGACAACTGATACACACTACGAGCACTAGTCCTACGTATGTGTTCCTTATGTCTGCATCAGATTTTTTCTTTTTTCTACGAATATGAACACAAGTGACTCGAAACAACTAGCCCCCATCACCGCTATGGCTGCTCATACATGTTTTGACATTATAAGCAGTGCAAGTGTCCCCAAATACTTTAAGTAGAGACAATGCTCTCATAAAAACTTTTCTATTTTACAGTTAATTATAACAAACGGAGCTGACACCAAAATTTCTGTCATCTGAGCTCTGTTATGTTATGACATTAAAAGCAAGTCCCTGTACTGTACATGAAAATCTGATACCTGGCATTGTAGTGTTAATAGATTAAATGTTTGGGAATGTAATGTGAGGGTTGTATGTTTGGCTACTGCAGGTACAAAGTTGTCTTTTTGTTTTATTTAACACTTATGTCACAGTTACTACTACAATACCAATAAAAGAGCACAATTAACATACTCTATATCTTCGTTGGTTTCTGTATTAGCTATATTTCCGTAATTTCGTATAAGGAGGCTTGAAGGTGACCCTCTACTTTCTGTAATGTCGCCACTGCAGAGGAGCTTTCAGCTAGTGCAGCTAGTAATAACACTTTAAAAAGGGGTGCACATTTGGTAAGGAGTGTTGGGTGTTAATTGAACAGATGTGCTTCTAACAAACTGTGGTGCTTCAGATGTCAAGCAACGGCAAGGTAAGAGTTAAAAGAAAAACATCTTCTGAACAAGCGTGCAATAAATATGTGCTAAAAGCAGAGCCTAAAGGGAAATACAAGGTTGCAACCATGCCACAGCACATGTGCTTCTCATGTTAGTGGTCGTCACCAGATGCACCACTTTTTTATAGTCACACAAACTTATCCCCCCCCCCCTTCCCCTCCCAAAATGTAAATTTATATAGTTCATAAGGTAGGTTGACCTCATCATCATCATCAGCCTGACTACGTCCACTGCAGGACAAAGGCCTCTCCCATGTTCCGCCAGTTAACCCGGTCCTGTGCTTGCTGCTGCCAATTTATGCCCGCAAACTTCTTAATCTCGTCTGCCCACCTAACCATCTGTCTCCCCCTAACCCGCTTCCCTTCTCTGGGAATCCAGTTAGTTACCCTTAATGACCAGCGGTTATCCTGTCTACGCGCTACATGCTCGGCCCATGTCCATTTCCTTTTCTTTATTTCAACTATGATATCCTTAACCCCCGTTTGTCCCCTAATCCACTCTGCTCTCTTCTTGTCTCTTAAGGTTACACCTACCATCTTTCTTTCCATTGCTCGCTGCGTCATCCTCAATTTAAGCTGAACCCTCTTTGTAAGTCTCCAGGTTTCTGCTCCATAGCTAAGTACCGGCAAGATACAGTTGTTATATACCTTCCTCTTGAGGGATAGTGGCAATCTACCTGTCATAATTTGAGAGTGCTTGCCGAATCTACTCCACCCCATTCTTATTCTTCTAGTTACTTCAATCTCGTGGTTAGTCTCTGCGGTTATTACCTGCCCTAAGTAGACATAGTCTTTTACAACTTCAAGTGCACTATTACCTATCTCGAAGCGCTGCTCCTTTTCGAGGTTGTTGTACATTACTTTCGTTTGCTGCAGATTAATTTTAAGATTCACCTTTCTGTTCCTCTGTCTAACTCCGTAATGATGAGTTGCAATTCGTCCTCTGAGTTACTCAGCAATGCAATGTCATCGGCGAAGCGCAGATTACTAAGGTATTCTCTATTAACTCTTATCCCTAACTGTTTCGATTCTAGGCTTCTGAAAACCTCCTGTAAGCACGCAGTAAATAGCATTGGGGAGATTGTGTCCCCCTGCCTTACACCCTTCTTGATTGGTATTCTCTTGCTTTCTTTATGAAGCACTATGGTAGCAGTTGATCCCCTGTAGATTTCTTCCAGAATATTTATATATACTTCATCTACGCCCTGATTCCACAGTGTCTGCATGACGGCTGATATTTCTACTGAATCAAACGCCTTCTCGTAATCTATGAAGGCTATGTATAGTGGTTGGCTATACTCTGAGCATTTCTCTATTACCTGATTGATAGTATGAACGTGGTCAATTGTTGAGTAGCCTGTTCGAAATCCGGCTTGTTCCTTTGGTTGATTGAATTCTAATGTTTTCTTTACTCTGTTAGCAATTACCTTTGTAAATAGCTTGTATACTACTGAGAGCAAGCTGATCGGCCTGTAATTCTTCAAGTCCTTGTCATCTCCTTTCTTATGTAATAAGATGATGTTAGCGTTCTTCCAAGACTCTGGTACCCTTCCTGTCAGGAGACACCTCGTAAACAGGGTGGCAGGTTTTTCTAACACAATCTGTCCTCCATATTTCAGCAGATCTGATGTTACCTGATCCTCACCAGCAGCTTTGCCTCTTTGCATGCTCTCCAAAGCTTTTCTGACTTCTTCTATCATTACTGGCGGGGTGTCATCTGGGTTACTGCTAGTTCTTATATTATTAAGGTCGTGGTTGTCTCGGCTACTGTACAGATCTCTGTAAAACTCCTCCGCTATTTTAACTATCCTATCCATATTGGTAGTTATTTTGCCTTCTTTGTCCCTTATTGCATACATCCGACTTTTGCCTATCCCAAGTTTCCTTTTCACTGCTTTGACGCTTCCTCCGTTTTTCAGAGCGTGTTCAATTCTGTCCATGTTATACCTTCTTACATCGCATACTTTACGCCTATTAATCAACTTTGAAAGCTCTGCGAGTTCTTTTTTGTCTGTTGTAGCTGACACTTTCATGCTTAGACGCTTCTTAATTAGGTTCTTCGTTTACTGGGAAAGCTTGCCAGTGTCCTGTCTAACTACCCTGCCTCCAACTTCCACTGCACACTCCCTGATGATACTCGTTAGATTATCATTCATTGTATCTATGCTAAGGTTGGTTTTCTCACTAAGAGCCGAGTACCTGTTCTGCAGGAACACTCTGAATTCCTGTACTTTCCCTCTCAGTGATAGCTCATTGATTAGCTTCTTGCGTATCAGTTTCTGTCGTTCCTTCTTCAAGTCCAAGCGAATTCGAGACCGTACCATTCTATGGTCACTGCATCGTACCTTGCCAACCACTTCCACATCCTGCACGATTCCTGGGTGTGCAGTCATTATAAAGTCTATTTCGTTCTTATTTTCGCCATTAGGTCTCCTCCATGTCCAATTGCGGTTTTCTCCTTTTCGGTAGAAAGTATTCAAAATCCGCAAATTATTGCGTTCTGCGAATTCTACTAGTGGCTCTCTTCTGGCGTTTCTAGTGCCGATGCCATAATCTCCTACCGCCTGGTCTCCAGCCTGCTTCTTCCCTACCTTTGCATTAAAGTCGCCCATCACTTATAGTATACTGTGTTTTTACCTTACTCATTGCCGTTTCCACGTCTTCATAGAAGCTTTCAACTGAAGCGTCATCATGGCTGGATGTAGACGCGTAAGCCTGTACTACCTTCATCTTGTATCTTTTATTCAGTTTAATTACAATACCTACCACTCTTTCATTAATGCTATAGTATTCCTCTATGTTGCCAGCTATGTTTCTGTGAATTAGAAACCCCACTCCCAGTTCTCTTCTGTCAGCCAAGCCCCGATAGCAAGAGACATGCCCATTATGTAGCACCGTATAGGCCTCATCTGTCCTCCTAACCTCACTGAGCCCTATTATGTCCCATTTAACACCCTCTAGCTCCTCGAATAGTACAGCTAGACTTCCCTCACTAGATAAGGTTCTAGCGTTAAACGTTGC
Organism: Rhipicephalus microplus; assembly: GCF_043290135.1. NCBI lineage: Eukaryota > Metazoa > Arthropoda > Arachnida > Ixodida > Ixodidae > Rhipicephalus > Rhipicephalus microplus. The sequence continues at coordinate 143,531,127 of NC_134710.1, read as the reverse complement.
CAAGTTTAGGTTCTAAAGGCGGCCTGTAGTCCAGAGATTCTTAGCACCCTCTGCTGCGTTGCAGCTCTTACCGCCGCCGTGGTCAGTTGCTTCGCACCTGCTCGGAACTGAGGGCCGTGAGTTATTTGACGTATGCATGTGGGAGGTAGTGGCCAGATACTGCACCAGGGTGGCCAATCCTTCTCTGGTGAGGGAGTGCTTTCCCGGCGTTGGTTACCGGTGAGGCCGCACCTCAGGCCTCTTAATGCAGTTCCATCAACACGCGGATTTTTTTTTTTTCCCCGGTTGGGAACTGCGCGGCACCGGGATTTGAACCACGGACCTCTTGCATGCGAGGCAGATTCTCTAACCACTATGCCATCGCCACACCCGGATTGTTATGTTCTAAATGTAGGTTTCAGCGGTGTATCAGTCAAGTTTGTGGTTGTTTTTATAAAAATGTTTTAATGAAATGAGATTTCTACTGATTACCCCCTTAATTAAGGGTCTAGAGCGTACGGAGTTGGGCCTCCGATTAGCCTATGGGGTGCTGTTTATTGATATATTAAGTGGACAAAATTTAAATTAGTTTGTGAGGCGATGTTACCAAATTAATCTTTTTTAGTGATTAGAATTAAATTTGGTCTCGAAATAGTCCCGGTACTATTACTCCTGTCCTGATAAAACCTGAGCGGCGACAGGTCTACAGTTAGGGCTTTGCACTGTATGAGTTAGAAGTTTCCCGGTAGGTTATTAGCAAAGTTAAAAGCGATCGTAAGGGAAAAAACACGTGGTTCAAGACTTTGATCTGACGGGCGTACCTTTCTCCCGAGCAGTGAGCCACCCTCCTCCTCTGAGCGAGGGAAGACGCGAGCGCCTCACGTTTATTAGCGGTTTTCGTTATATTCTTTCTAACTCTGTATCTTCCGGTTACCTTAAGCTATCAAAATTATTTTTACACGGAAGAAAGCGGACTGTTGTGTTCTAAAAGAAGATATTGTCGCGGGTTATGAATGACAGGGAGTTTATTTAAAAACCTGGACACTGGGACTTGTAGAGACGCTCTCAGAAAAGGCCGCTAAGATTGTCGTCTTCTTCACTCTGCTGCGCTGCGCCTCTCGAGCAAATCCGGGTTCTTCGTTGTCGTCGCTATTTCACCGCTGAATGCAGCTATGCACGTGGCATTACCCTCCCGCCAAAGTGAGCGTCGTCCCGACGCTCAACAGGTAGAGCTGCGGCCATTGAGTGTTTACATCACTCAGAGTGGTAAAGTTTCATGCGGACCACGTGCACTGTCTCAGGCAGATGCTGGCGACGTTTTGAACAGGAGAAGGCGTCGGGCACGACTTCGTACGTCACGTCGCTAAGACGACGCAGAACCTTGTAGGGTCCGAAGTATCGGCGTAGAAGTTTCTCTGAGAGGCCTCGTCGTCGTACAGGAAACCAAACCCAGACTCTATCTCCTGGTTGATAAATGACGAATCGATGGCGAAGGTTGTACCATTGGGCGTCAAGTTGCTGCTGGTTCATTATTCTGACACGGGCAAGCTCCCTTGCTTCTTCGGCGCGCTCAGTGAAGTCTGCGGCGTCTGTCTCTGAATCATTGCAATCGTAAGGCAGCATGGCGTCAAGCATTGTCGTAACTTCTCTGCCATGAATTAGTGCGAACGGCGTCATTTTTGTTGTTTCCTGGCGCGCCGTATTATACGCGAATGTGATGTACGGCAATATTCGGTTCCAATTCTTGTGTTCTACGTCAACGTACATGCAAAGCATGTCAGCGATTGTCTTGATAAGTCTTTCTGTAAGCCCATTAGTTTGTGGGTGGTAAGTTGTCGTCTTCCTATGCGCTGTGCCACTGAGCGTAAGCACAGTGCGCAAAAGCTCGGCTGTAAACGCGGTGCCTTTGTCTGTTATGACGACATCTGGAGCACCATGTCTCAGAACAATGTTCTCAATGAAGAACTGGGCCGCTTCAGCTGCAGTGCCACTCGCGATTGCCTTGGTCTCTGCGTATCGGTTGAGGTAGTCTGTCGCCACTATAACCCATTTGTTGCCGCTGTCCGATGTTGGGAATGGGCCCAGCAGATCCATTCCGATTTGAGAAAACGGGGTTTCTGGCACGGGCACAGGATGTAATAGCCCAGCGGGTTTGACAGGTGATACCTTGCGCCGCTGACAGTCAATGCATGTTCGGACGTAATGTTCAACCTCTGCTGCGATTCTTGGCCAGTAATATTTTTCTTTGATGCGTGTCAGTGTTCTTGTGAAACCGAGGTGGCCCGCAGTGGCTTCGTCATGGCAGGCTTGTAAAATTTCGCTGCGGAGAGCTCCAGGAACTACCAGCAGATAGGTTCTACCTGTTGATGAAAAGTTATTTTTGTACAGAATTCTGTCCCGTAAACAGAATGACGATAAGTTCTTCGAAAACACTCTTGGTGCATTGGCGGCTCGTCCGTTCAAGAATTCTATAAGCGAGTTGAGCTCCCGATCATCTTGTTGTTGCCGAGAAATGATAGCTGCATCAACAACTCCTAAAAAACCTGGGAAATCATCATCCTCTATAGCCGGTGATTCAATCGGTGACCTTGACAAACAGTCGGCGTCTAAGTGTTGCCTTCCGGACTTGTAAACTACGGCCATGTCGTACTCTTGGAGCCGTAAGCTCCATCGTGCTAAATGTCCAGATGGGTCTTTCATGTTGGTCAACCAACAAAGAGAGTGATGGTCGCTTACGACTTGGAAAGCGCGGCCATATAAGTACGGGTGGAACTTCGCACCTGCCCAAACGACGGCCAGACACTCCTTCTCCGTTGTTGAGTAGTTGGACTCGGCGCGTGTCAATGCTCTGCTAGCGTAGGCAACCACTCTCTCCACACCATCTTGGCATTGAACAAGAACAGCACCTAGGCCCACATTGCTGGCGTCTGTATGGATGGCTGTTGGTGCATTCTCGTCGAAGTGAGCGAGGACAGGTGGAGTTTGTAGACGCTGTCGCAGCTCGTTGAATGAAGCTTCTTGCTCTTCACCCCATACAAATGCGATGTCTTCCCTTGTAAGGCGGGTGAGCAGAGAGGCGATGTGTGCAAAGCCTGCTATAAATCGCCGGTAATAGGCGCAGAGACCCAGAAAACGCCTGACCGCTTTCTTATCAACAGGCCTTGCAAACTTTGCGACGGCTGCTGTTTTATCTGGGTCAGGCTTCACACCTTCGCGACTGATCACGTGTTCCAGGAACTGGAGTTCTTCGAAGCCAAAGTGGCATTTTTCCGGTTTGAGTGTGAGTGCAGCGAACCGTATGGCTTGAAGGACTGACAGTAGCCGCTTTAGATGCTCTTCAAACGTGGCCGAAAAAACGATCACGTCGTCGAGGTACACAAGGCATGTTTTCCATTTCAGGCCGGACAGAATGGTATCCATTAGTCTCTGAAACGTGGCTGGGGCTGAGCATAGACCGAAAGGGAGGACTTTGAATTCATAAAGCCCGTCTGGCGTCACGAAGGCGGTCTTTTCTCGGTCTCGCTCATCTACTTCTATTTGCCAGTATCCACTTTTAAGGTCCATTGACGAGAAGTAGCGCGCATGCCGTAGCCTGTCCAAAGAGTCATCGATCCGTGGTAATGGATAAACGTCTTTTTTTGTAACATGGTTCAGCTTACGATAATCGATGCAGAAACGCAAGCTGCCATCTTTCGTTTTCACGAGTACCACTGGCGATGCCCAAGGACTTTTTGATGGTTGGATAACGTCATCCTCTAGCATCTTCTTGACTTGCTGCTGGATTACCTCACGTTCTTTCTGAGCGACGCGATATGGGTTCTGTCGGATCGGTCTTGCTGTGTCTTCCAGAATTATACAATGCTTAGTCAGAGGCGTTCGACCCACTCGTGATGTCGATGAGAAGCAGTTCTTGAACTGGTCAAGCAGCTCCATAAGACGGCATCTTTCAGTCGGTGTTAGACTCGGACCGATATCAACTGGTGGTGTTTGTGGAGGTGATTGAGCTGTGGCTTTCCCTTGCATTAGAAGACAGTCGTGAGAGTAGTCGAGCTCTTCGAGGTACGCCACAGCCGTGCCTTTACCGATGTGCCGGCGCTCATTCGTGAAGTTGGTCAGAAGCACGTCTGTGCGCCCATCCACTAAGCTGACGATACCGCGAGCGATGGCGATGCCTTGGTGAAAAAGAAGGTCAGTGATGCGTTCGACTATGGCATCTTCATTACAGTGCACGGCGCAACACACAGAAACAAGACTACATGACAGTGGTGGCACGCAGACGTCGTCGTCGACCACACGTAACACCCTGGGTTCTTGGTCTGGATCAGTGGTCACAGACTTGTCAGCGGCGAATGTGATCACACCGTCGCGTATGTTGACCACAGCACCGTACTCTCTTAAGAAATCCATTTCCAGAATCATAGGTTTGCAGCACTGCGGTAGGATCAGAAATGTGGCTACAAAAGCCACATTCTCGATAGTGAGTCTTGCTGTACATTTTCCCGTGGGAGTCATTATCTGGCCTCCAGCACTTCGGATATAAGGGCCCGTCCATTCCATCCTGACTTTCTTGAGTTCGTCTGCCAATCGCTCACTCATTATGGAGAAGTCTGCACCCGTATCGACTAAGGCCGTCACTTCAACGCCGTCAATCTTCACAGCGAGGTCGGCAGTCACAGTTTTTTCGGCGAAGTCTTCATCGTCGTCTCTCACGTGTTTCGGCAGCAGTGGGGGTTTTTCGGCAATTCGACGGCTTGCAACCTTCCCCCAAGAGGTCGCTGCTTTCAGTTTCCCCACCATGGGCTGGGAGACCGGCCTCTGACGGCGTCAGCAAAACTACAGCGGCTTGGTGAACCAAAGCGAGCCGGTGATGGTGACCGCGTCCGGAAGGTAGAAGAGCCTTCCCGCCTGCCAGCCTGGTCGTCGTCGATGGGGGCACGGCTTTCGTCGAACTGTCGGCGCGTAGCTGTAGGTGCACCACCGCGGTATTCAGCTCAACGATGTGGGCAAAAACGGCAAATGTGCCCTGGCTCTCCACAGTTGTAGCAGAGTGGTCGACGATCCGCAGTGTGCCATATGTCGGTCTTCCGCATATAGGGTCGCCTGACAGAATCCTGCTGAGCCCAGGCTGCCACAGGATACGGTTCGAGGTACTGCGGCGCTGGCATGGGCGTGTGTCGACGAACAGCATCTGCATAGCTGTATCCGTTCGGCTGGTACGACACTTCTGGAGCCAATGGACGACGCACAGCGTCTGCATAGGTACACGAGCTTGGACGGTGCGGTGGAGCGGAATATTGCTGAGGAGAGGCAAACGCTTGTCGAAGTTCATGGCGAACGATTTCAGCGACGGAGGCTACCGTGGACTCCTGCTGCGGAGGCGCCTGTGACTGCAATGTGTATTTTGCCTTCTCCTTCGCGATCTCCTCATGCACGATCTGTCTAATCAGGTGGCGTAGAGCAAACTCGTCGTTTGCGGTAAGTGCGGCGGCGCCTGCAGCTGCGCCGGTGGCCGGGCGATCAGACTGTCGGTACCGTTGCTGTAGCGCACGCTCTATTGCGGTGGCCTCCCTGGTGAACTCGTCCACTGTTGTCGGCGGATTGCGCACAAGACCAACAAATAGCTGCTCTTTGATGCCCCTCATGGGATGGGTTAGCTTTCGAGCCTCGAGCATGTTGGGGTCCGCGCGGTGGCACAAGCGCACCATATCCTCGGCAAACATGGCGACGCTTTCATGCAGCTGTTGGGTGCGTCCTTCAAGAAGGCGTCGTGCGTTTTCGCGTCGGTCCGCGTTACCGAAGGTGTCAAGAAACCGACGACAAAACTGCTCCCATGTCGTCAATGTTGCCTCCCAGTTTATAAACCACTTCTTTGCGCCGTCTTCAAGGGTGAAGTATACGTGGAAGAGCTTTCCATCGAGACTCCAGTAGTTCGATTTAGCTACCCGTTCGAACTGCTCAAGCCAATCTTGCGCATCTTCGTTCGGTCGGCCATGAAATGGTTCAGGAATGCACATATTCTGGACCGTCACCTGTGCACGACTCCTTGCGTTTTCTTGCGTAGGGGTGGTTGTCGGAAGTGTTGCTCCCTTTAAAAGGCAAATTCTGGTTCAAGACCTTGAAGGCGACGGCTTGAGCGGTGCACAGGCGTCTCCACGCGTGGCTGTCTCGTAGGGCTGGACTCGGGGCTTCTCACAGGGGTGCTGATCATGAGATAGTAGTGCCCAGCTCCTCCACCAGTGTCGCGGGTTATAAATGACAGGGGGTTTATTTAAAAACACGGACAGTGGGACTTGTAGAGACGCTCTCAGAAAAGGCCGCTAAGATTGTCGTCTTCTTTACTCTGCTGCGCTGCGCCTCTCGAGCAAATCCGCGTTCTTCGTTGTCGTCGCTATTTCGCCGCTAAATGCAGCTATGCACGTGGCAATATTAGCTATCTTTCGGTGGCGTTTATAGCTCCTTTTGAAAATTTGTTTTAATGAAATGAGCTTTTTGCTGATTACCACCTTATTTAAGGGCCTAGAGTGTACGGAATTGGGCCTCCTGGTAGCCTATGGGGTGCAGTTTATTATTATATTAAGCAGACAAAATTTAAATGCGTTTGCGAGGTGATATTACCAATTTAATCTTTTTAGTGATTAGGCTTAATTTTGATTGCGGAATAACTCTGGAACCATTAAACCTAGGCTGATCAAACTTCAGTAGCGTCAGGTCTACCCTAAGGACTTTCAACTTTATAAGTAAGAAGTTTCCCGGTAGAATATTAACGAAGCTACAAGCGATCGTAAAAAACACGTGGTCTGACTGTTGTTGTTTTCACGGATTCACACTGTTTTCCGCTCCTAAAATTTAAAATTTTCGTTTGTAATAGCAGTATTTGTAGCGGTTCAACTCCTTGTATCTTCACGAACAAATAGACACCACTCTGACCCTCCTAGAACCAAAATTGCTAAAGTTATAGGCAGATATGTGCAGAACTCACTTACACGTGCTGCTGACGCGGCCGCTCCCGTGACCTACTATCAAGTAAATATTGTAATTACGTCTATCTTGTAATGTGTCTTGGTATGATACTTACTCTGACTCACATGCCATGGACCTCCTCCGTGAACTCTAATCATAGAACGAGAGCTTTACAAGCAATGAGACAGCAAAGCCATGGCATACATTCCTCGCCTATGAATGGCCATCTAAGGAGGAGCTCATTGCTTAGAGGTGCACACGCTTTCCAACACCATCGACCTCGAAGCACTGACATGCATTTATTTCGATGATGGTTTAGTGTTCAATGCCCCAAAACCTAGACCCAATAATAATTAGGCACGCTATAGTAAAGGGTGCCAAGAATTTCGGTCACATGTTTTTCAATATGCACCTAAATCTAAGTACAAGGTGTCAACCATTTTTGCCTCCACTAAAAATGGAGCCACCATGGCTGAGATTTGATACAACGTCCTTCGGGTTATGAGTTCAGTACCATGACAACTAGACCACTGTGGCAGGTAGTCACGAAAACTTAGCACAGCATTAAAAGCTAACCGTCAAACGGGTATCAAATTTATTTTCACGTGTGTGTGCTCTGGCTGGCAGCACACAGACAGCCACTGTATGAATCGAGCAAGAGAGGTACACTGGATTGAAGCAACGTTGAAAGCTCAGTGAAACAGAGAAAATGCAACCGTAGAGACGACACAGCTGCAAGCTTCTCACATTGGCGAATAGGGCAACGTCAAAAGGACATGAAGCAGAGAGAATGCAACCATAGCGACGACACAGCTGAAGTCTTGTGACACAAGTGCGATGAAACAAACCTTCAAGGCAGTTGGGCAACCATGCAACCATGACTTATTTGTGGAAAGTGCTGTCAAATGTTATTTTAGTGTGTGTGTCATACGGCTGGCAGCACGCAGGGCCACTGGGTGAATCGAGCGAGAAAGCCACATATGACTGAAGAAACTGCCTTCCTGGCAGTTGGGCAACGATATAGCCATGATTGCTTTTTGTGAAGTGCCGTGAAATGTTATTTTTACATGTGTGCTACGGCTAGCAGCACACAAGAAGCCACTGTGTGAATCAACCGAGAGAGCTACATGTTATTTTCGCGTCTGTGTGCTATGGGAGGCAGCCCAAACAGAGCTAGATCTACTTGAGATGGCATCACAAGTTTGACAGATTGACTAGATGGGAGTATTTGAGAAATGCCCCTCGTTTCTTGTTTGGGTGAACCTTCTGTTTGGTAGGTGCTTCTGTTTGGCAATTGTGCACCTACTTTTTAAATGTCGACTAATGAAATAGTCTGCGATTATCATCATAAGCGATGCGATAAGCAAGCCCCACATATTATTCTCTTAAAAATCATGCATGAAGCACAACTATTTTGGAGCGAGAGATTGCATAACAATTCTATTGGAAAAAACAAACCTGTGCAAAACAGGTCAACCTAAAAAGACATCAATGCCGAAATCATTTATGCGTGGATATCATTGATGTGTAGTTGAAGAAAGCACAGGCAGCTTGTACTTTAATTTCAAGTTGAGATATAAAACCTTTCACGTGCCCACAGAAGTATATCGGAAGCCCACATAGTCGGCTGACGAAAACTGCTTCCGGATGACGATGACTATGCGTGCAGGTAATACAACTGTGTTGCGTAGCCTAAACCTCTGCCTAATCCATCGCGTGAAGAAGCAGTTCGCGAGAAAGAGATATTTCCTGGAAGAAGGCTTAAGACGACGTTGCTTGAACTGCAACTTCAAAATGTTTTTTTTTTGTTTGATACAATATTCCCTGTGCACTTTTCCTTCAACCATGACGTCGTTCTTCAGCATGCAACACCGCGGAGTTCAGGCACACTCTTCGGAACTCTTCTTGCCGAGTTATGCAGCAGTCCGGACTTTCGCGAACAACTTCTGGTATCTTGCGACAGCAGACTTCTTCAAGGGCCATTGGCATTGTTTTACAAACCCAAAAGTTGTACCTGCACTCACGAAAACTGGCCTAAGTTATCGTTATCGTGGATATCGCACAAACACCGCGACATGAAGACAATGACGAAATTGTTTCTTTGCTTGTGATTATGCAGCACAACTTACAAGTTACACGCGCGACACAGCAAACTCGAACGCGAGGACGAACAAGTATCAAATAGAAAGGGCTACTTAAATCATCTTTACACTAATCCGTGATCGTTGACGTCGTCATGGAAGTGTGGTGGGTCAGGTGGCGGCGGATCACCGCTGTCATCTTCGGCACGAAGCTCTGAATCGCGCAACAGTGTGTCCCTGTATTGTTCGAAAACCATTTCACCGCTCATTGGGCACAAACGCTGTTTAAGTCCGGGGTTCATGGTGAACAGTGGTTCAAAGCGCCGTGAAACAAAACACAGGCTGCCCGCATTGAGCACACAAACAGATGATCAGCCCAGCTGGCCCAGCCGCAGTCAAGCGCCTGACTGCCGGTGGCTCTCCTCTGGCTTTGACTTACTGGAAGTAAAAGACACAGCATCACGCATGCGTTCTCTCGCGTCACATCGCGACACAGGCCCTGTGAAGGTAGAGCTTAGCCCCAAGTGCTTGAAGGAAAAGTTAACGGTGAAAGGTGTTGCAGAGGAGGAGAGTACCTATTCATTACTCGTAGCTACGTTAATAATGGGTGTTTCGATTGAATTATGGTGGCAATGATTCACTCCAGTAGTGGTTTAATCAAAAACGTATTGTGAAAAAACCGTTTCAGGGACCCTTTAAGAACCAGATAACTGCAATAATAATGGTGGGCTGATACACAGCCAAGGTTCTGCATACATAAATGTAATACCAGAGCGAAGTATTGTAGACGTAGTGGTTATATAGTATTGGCTATATATATTACAATTGTTTTATATGAGACATAAGAGGAAAGCTTGTCGGTTCAAACGATTTTGCATTTAATGCAACACCGATGTAAAAGATGTACGAGTGTTCACTTCGTTGAGTGCAATAAGGCAACCGGCGTTTAAAGCAAAGCTGCCGTTTTCTCTTCTTTCAGTGTCAATCTTCCGCAGCCTCCTGGCCTACTCGTCAGAGAGTGAGGTTCATATTCCATGTGAATACGTCTCAACACAATGGGCGAGGCACTCGGTATATGGCAAAGGTTCCAAAAAAGAGCAACTTTGTTCGCTAAAAGGATTTAATAGGCACACTTTGACAGCATGTTTTTGTGTGTGTACATGCATGTGTGTTTTTGTGTGTGTACCATTAATTGCAGTTTACTCATTCGCTATATTTATGCTTAACATCACTCCTCTAAATGAAGACATAACTTTCACGGTTTCAGGTGTGTCCTGCAACGATGGGGTAATGGCTCTTGAAAGTGCACTCTGCAAGCACAGTGAAACATCTGAACGTCTACTACAACAGGTCACCCCTATTGTCATGCCCGTGATAATGTACTTGTCAATGGTTTACCAGGCATCTCGTATCTTGTTATGGGTACTGGTCACTGTTAGCAGCCTGCTGTGTTTTTCAGAGTTGCCATAAGCCACCTGTTGAACAAATAAGAATCTCCCCCCCCCCAAAAAGAAAGCAGCAGAACTTTTGAGAGAAGCCCTAACAAAACAGAAGTCTAGTAAAAGTTCTCATTCTTCAAAATAGTTTCAACTATTATAAAAATGCCATTCAAATATGATATTCTTACAAAAATTGACATTAATTATTTTGCATCACAAAAGTACACATAACTGCATGAAAGCATGTGTGCACTGTATAACAGTTTCCGATTATAGTTTTTGACTCTTCTATAGTAGGTTTCATTTCAGTGCTCCACTGTGCAATGTCAACTATGTCTAAAAAAGTTTGACAATCAACTGGACCATTCTTGAGCAATGTGGGAAAAGAGCCTAAATATACTTAATATAAGCGAAACTTATAACCGGCATTATTCAATTACAGTACAAATAACGCTGAAATTCAACATGAGCTTTGTGCCTTTGTCGCATTATGTCTGAACATCATGAATGGCAGTGAAGGGAGTCATGAATTTTTACATCATTGAGTTATGCCTTCTGAAACAATTTTTTAGACAAACTAGATGCTCTTTTTTCCGTAACGAACTCTGTTTGAACTGCAAACAGGCTGCATCTTTAGAAAGGTGTGCTTTGCTTTAGAAAGCTGGCTGTGAACTGAACTTAATGAGATCTTTCTAACTATTTTGCGTCAAAAACAGCAGATTACAAATAGGGTGAGAATTACTGTAAAAATATGTAATGTCACGCATATTTATGTCACATTGACAGCATTCATTATCTTCAGTAGGGTTTAATTATACATAGACCGTAGAGTGCTATAACATGGAAAGTGGGCATGAAAAGAGCAATAATTTTGAAACTATGACAGAGGTTGTTTGCTGCATTGGGGAGTAAAATCACTGTAGCCTTCAGATGAAAGTAGTGAAGATGTGTTATGTGCTGCATATTCTGCGCTGACGTCACCATTGCGCGGCGCGCACGATTACGTGCGCATCTTTCGTTCTTTCGCGGCGCAGCTATCGCCGCTCGTCTCCCTCGTTTCTCTTCCTCTCTTACGTTCATACTAAATATAAGCGAGCCTGGCTTTGACAATAAAGCGACGTTTCGCTCTCTTGTTGACCGGCGTAAGCTTTGTTCTTTGGCGCGCCTTTGCGCGGCCTGCGGGATGCTACAGTGGGGACGAGGATTGGCGACGTGTTAGTCGCGAAGAAGGAACCTGAAGACCGCAGCATGCCGGGGGACGACATGGCCCATCTCAAGCTATCAGATTTCGACGAAAGCAAAGAAAAGTGGAAACCGTACCTTATCAAGGTGGAAGCTTTCTTCGAAGTGAACGCCGTTGAGAATTCAGCAACAAAGAGAGGATTACTTGTGGTGGCATTGAGCACGCACGTGGTAGAGACTTTCGCAAAGAAAGTAGCTTGCGTGCGCCAAATTTCTTGACCTACGAAAAAGCAGTGGCCACGCTCAGCGAGTATTATGGCCCAAAAAGGAACGAAATTTCGGAAAGCTACAAATTTTTCAACGGGTGCCAAGCTGAAGGGGAGCCTATGCATACCTTTTTCGTAATAATTCGGCGGATAGCTTATAACTGCAACTTCGGAGGCGCGCTGGACTGGATGCTACGGGACCGCATTTTTTGGGGCGTACGTAATAGTGCGTTGCAGAAACAGCTGTTCCAAAAAAAGGACTTAACACTTGAAGAAGAAGAAGTTATAGCAATAGCAGCCGAATGTTGAAAGCTGTGGCAGATGCGGTAGTGGAAAACACGAGAAGGACTTTTCCAGGGCCAGGTGACTGTGTCATCTGTGTAAATGTAAAGGGCACCTTGCACGAAAGTGCCAAAGTCGTGCAATAATGATTCTAGAATGGGGCCAACCAACACTTTGATGGTCTCAGAAGGGTCATCTAACGAGGAAATGGAAACAGCCCATATCTGGACACTAGCGTCTAAAAGAAAAAACGTTCTGGAACATCCAATTCCGCGAGTATTCACATTGGGGGGGGGCATTGAATTGCCAATGGAGGTAGACACCGGGTCAACAATTTGCATCATTTTTCACGAACTTTATGAGAAGCACCGCAGGCAGTGGCCAAGTGTGAGAGCCTCCGGTATGAAGCTTTTTTTGCTACGTAGGCAGCCTACTTGTCCCCGGAGAACTTCAGTTACGCGTCAGCTACGAAGGGGTGTCTGTGGACTGTTTGCTGACTGTGTTGGACTGTGCGGCCGTGATTTGCTTCGTTTACTCGACAACGCAGGAGCTCCAATATATCAGGTAGCAGCACGGGACGTCCTTCCGGAAGAAAAGACGACGACAGCATCTTCGAGGACTACCAGGACGTCTTTTCTGCTGACCTTGGCCTCATCGAGGGAACCCCCGCCAATCTGCACCTAAAAGAAGGCGCCATTCCAAAATTCTGTAAGGCACGGCCCCTTCCCTACGCTTTGCGCGATAAGGTAATGCAAGAGCTGGACCGGCTGGTTTCAGTAGGAGTGTTGTCATTAACATGCACGGTGACCTCTTTTGCTTTAATAGGCTGCCGTTCGGAATAGCATCCGAACCGGCAATCTTTCAAAGAAAGATGCTTGAGGTATTGACAGGTCTGCCGGGCATGCAAGCTTATCTAGGTAATGTACTTGTGTCGGAGAAAAAAAAAATGATAATGGCAAGCGACTAAGAGACGTTCTGCAGCGCTTCAGCAAATGGGGAATAAAGCTCAGATTTGATAAGTGCGAACCGCACAGAACGTCTGTGACGTAGAGATGATCTTCACCCAACAGAAAAGAATGTGGACGTTATTGTTGAGGCACCAAGTCCCTGCAATGTTACCGAGCTGCGCTCCTTTCTTGGTATGCAGACGTTTTACGCGAAGTTCCTGCCTAGCATGTCAACTACGCTTTTCCCTTTATATCAGCTGCTAGAAAAAAATGCACGCTGGAACTGGAAGGAACAGCACGAAGCTGCTTTTACAGCTGCGAAGTGAAGGTTCAAAGATGCACAAGTGCTAGTGCTTTTCAATCCAAACAAAGACTTGAAGTTCGAATGTGACGCATCCCCCCACGGTGTCGGAGCAGCTCTGTTCCACACAGTATGCAATGTTTATAAACCCATTGGGTTTCATTCCAGAACATTGACACAAGCAGAGCGGAACTATTCTCGACTAGTTCTGCGTCGGTGGTCTATTGGCTAAGGTACTCGGCTGCTGACCCGCAGGTCGCGTGTTCGAATCTCGGCTGCGGCGGCTGCATTTCTGATGGAGGCGGAAATGTTATAGGCCCGTGTGCTCAGATTTGGGTGCACGTTAAAGAACCCCAGGTGGTCGAAATTTCCGGAGCCCTCTACTACGGCGTCTCTCATAATCATATGGTGGTTTTGGGACGTTAAACCCCACATATCAATCAATCCATCAACTATTCTCAACTAGAACGACAGACGCTGGTGCTCATTTTTGGAGTAGCAAAATTTCGTGACTATCTTCTAGGGCGAGAGTTCACGCTGGTGACCGACCACCAACCACTTCTGGGCCTGCTGAGACCGGACTGCCAGACACCAACGATGGCAGCCGCCCGAATCCAACGGTGGGCACTTTGCCTCGGGGCCTACCAATACAAGCTTCAGTACACTCCAGGCATGCAGATGTTCAACTCCGACGCCTTGAGCCGAAGGTTTTGACTGCCACTGATTTTTGACTGCCACTGACTCACGTGAGCTGAATGTTTTGACTGCCACTGACCCTGTCCTGTCCGAGGTTAAACATTGTACACTGAACGGGTGGCCTCAAACGAAAAACTTCTTCCACCATTTGGTCCTGCCATACTTCGACCGGAAGTTGGAGTTGCCAGTGGCTTATGAGCTACTCTACTGGGGAAACCGTGTTGTGGTACCGGAAGAGGTTCGTACCCGAGTGTTGCATCTACTGCTTGACACGCACCAGGGGCCATCGGCGATGAAAGCTGTTGCACGTTCACTGTTTTGATGGCCAGGACTGGATAGAGATATCGTGCAAATATCGGCTTCGTGTCAAAGCTGCATCCAGAACCTACCAATGCCTACAGCAGCCCCACCAGTCACCTGGCCAGCGACGAATGAGAAGTGGTCTCGTGTTCACGTAGATTTTGCGGGTCTGATCGCAGGAAAAATGATTCTGGTGGTAGTCCACACGCATACAAAATGAATCGAAGCCATATCGCTGGTGCACACAACCAGTGAAACCACGGTTAACTGCCTGGGCGCTATTTTCAGCAGGTTTGGTGTCCCACAAACCATAGTTTCTGATAATGGTCCGCAATTTACCAGCCAGGAATTCGAGACATTTGTAAAGAACAACAACATAGTACATCTAAGGTGCGCCCCCTAACCACCCCCAGTCAAATGTGGCGGCCGAAAGAGTAGTGCGAACGATAAAGGAGGGGCTTCGAAAAAAGAAAAGGGGAAAAATGGAGGACAATCTAGTGCTACTCTTGTGCAACTATTGGAGAACTCCACAGAAAAATGGGGAGCCACCAGCATAAAATCCTTCTCGGTTACCAAATCTGGTCCCTGCTGGATTCGTGTTTGCCTTCTACACTTGCAGAGCCATCGCCGGGTCAAGACGGCTGGACTTGCTACCCGAGACCAGTGTCTACGTTCAGAATTATGGTAGCGGTGACAAGCGGATACCGGGACGAGTCAAGACTACGTCCGGATCAAGGATGACTACCGTGGAAGCTTTGGGAGGACTGGCCCAGCGACACGTTGATTAAGTCCGCTTGCAACGCCTCAGTTCAGTGGAGCACCAGCAGCAGCCTGACGGTGTGATCGAGCAACGCCTGGCATCCAGCCCGCCAACGACAGCAAGAGAAGGTGATCCGGCGACCAACACACCTCGGTGCGCAAACTCTCCGATACGAGTCTCCGGCGTCGCCTCCCCACCTCAGCCTATGACCAGATCAACCCCCACGGATAACACTGCAAGAAGCCCCCCAAGAAATCCTGAAGCGTTCTACGAAAATACGCCGACCAGTGGAGCGCTTCCACTTTTAAGAAGAAAGAAGTGCTGCATATTCTGCGCCGACGTCACCATTGCGCGGCGTGCACGATTACGTGCGCATCTTTCATTCTATTGCGGGGGCAGCTATCGCCGCTCCTCTCCCTCGTTTCCCTTCCTCTCTTACGTTCATGCTAAATATAAGCGAGCCTGGCTTTGACAATAAAGTGACGTTCCGCTCTCTTGCTGACCGGTGTAAGCTCTGTTCCTCGGCACGCCTTTGCGCAGCCTGCGGGATGCTACATTATGTAAAGCGTGATACGTGAGAAGTTGAAAAGAAGTAATGTCGGGGGGCAGTAATAAAATGGGCAATGTAGTGTATTCACATTGGGCTTCACATTGGGTCGCCTTGCAGTAGCAAGACTGACAAGCCACTGATACTGTAAAAGTTCTTGCTAGCCTTGCCTTAAATGTTGAGGGCTGGGCTGTGACATATGTCACCAGAATAGAATAGAACAGAATTGAAGTTCAAGAAAATGAATGTGAGTTATCATTGTTGGAGATTCTTAAAAAGAAAGTGTGGGTCTATATGATTACGCAAGCAATGGATGAGGTGTGAAGTGTCTTTTAAGAAGCTTCAGGTAATGATGTTTCTGCTCTATCTTCATAATGTTCATCCAATAAAAACATGTAGAACAGGCAGATTATTTCCACATCCCACTGATTCGACAGGTGCAACAATTGTGCTAAGCGATGAAACATACTTTGCTCGGAATTTCTTAGAAATCTTTGCGTTTGCATTGATTGTGCATTAAAATTCACCATCACCGTCAGCGAAAAAAAAAGTAACGTGTTGCCGCTGCCGTTGCTTCGCAACCATGAAATATAGTCAATGTGTCTCTGCTGCAAGAAACCACAGTAATGATTGCTTAGATGTCAAATTCATGTTTCACTATAAGCTTGTTAGCTAAACAAGTATTATACCCAAAATGATCATTTGAAGGGAATTATTTACACAATTAAGCAGGACCTTAGAATGTTACTGTGACTTAAAGTGGCCTGTATAAAGTTATATGTAGTGACATCCGGCTGTTTGGTTCACGGTGGAGCCATTTTTCTCAACGGGCCATTATTCACAATCTTAGGTTCTATCATCCTCGGTATCTGCAATGAAAGCATGACTGAACTCACAGAATGCTTGCACTTATTTATGGGCAATTTTATAATAGTAAAAAAGTCCTTTTATGCGCTAGTTACAAAACAAAATGTCTGTGCATAAGCATTTTTTGTGTACTTTAGCCGATATAATTACTGCAATAAAATTTAGAGCGTTTATGTGAGGGTGTTCAAGATCAGCTTCCCTCGCTCAGGAGTTAAACACAGCTGCCATTGCAAAGAGAAAAAAGCAAAATTTGTTTTTAAATGAAGTTGATAAGCCTTATCCACTTTGCGCCAACTCTTACGTTGCAAGTATAATAAAGTGTCGCATATTTAGACATTTTCCAAAAGACTTTTTTTTTCACTTCATATAGTTGTTTTACCCCTTGTTGCGCATACACTTCATACACAAAATGCTATCTTTGTGATGGTAATACATTTGTGTTACATTGTCGTGAAATCTTGAGAATGACAGGCAATGAAATTGGTCTCTTGGTGTTGAATATGTTTGATGTTTTCTGCCTTGTAAATCGTCCACCGAAATAAAAAACACGGTTCTTTTAGGGGCTGCTGGGTGATATGTGCATAAAATGTTAAATACTCAATCAAGTTTAAAATATACATTGCTCGATTCGTGTCGATCTTTTGTGTAATCACCCATTGGCGATAATCATGCTAAGAAGACCTACTTGCTTTTATATCTAAGTTTAGCCACAGGTTGGCTAACTCAGCCAGACTCAGATTGAGCCGTGAGTCCAGGTGAGTAATATATTGCTGAGTCTTAGTCCGAGTGAGTACCATGGAGATAAATTTCAGTAGGTCTGCGTGCAAGTGAGTCTGGCTGAAGAAAAGTTTGGTGAGTGTGAGTCCAAGTGAGCCATAAGGGCGATGTATATTAGATGAATGAGTCTGAGTGAGCTCACAATGTTTTGCCGGCGTCTCGTCGTATTTACCAAACTGAAGCATTACTATCACGCATCAGTGCTGTAGTGTACATATGCCATCTCAGTTAAACAGATGCAGCAGTTTTGAAAAAGGGAGGGTCCTAATCCTACCTGCCATTTTGATTTGAATGAAGGTAAAGAAACGTGTCATGCGAGTCATAACATATCATAAAAATGTCCTTAATGGAAGTCAACTGCTGATGGCTCATGTTTCGAGATATATGACATGAAAAGCGCCAAGTAAAGGACTGACTTTGTGAGATATCTTTGTTAAATGTAAAAAGCATTGATGCCTTGGACAAAACAGCTGATAGTCCGCTAATAGACTCATGAGTTGACTCACTCAATCAGGCAGGCCATTGAAGTTAACCTATTATATTACGAGTTACTGCTTGAATGGGGTAAGGCTGCACATAAAAATAATAAAACTGCCTATAGATGGTAACGGTCCTATAAGTCGACAACATAGAACTTGTCAGATTCGAAGTGGTGGTTTCTCACCACACTGTGCTCAGCGACTGTACATCTTTATCACTTGAGCATGCGCATGTCGTTTTTTTTTGTTGTTGTCGCAGCCTCTTGGGGAAGTTGTTTGCCTTTCCTACATACAAAGCTTCACAGTCGGCAAGTGGTATAGAGTAAACCAGCCCATGCGCATTCTCTTCGTGTGAACAAGTCTACTGTTGCTTCGCATGATAAGCCAACACGTTTCATGTGAAATGTGTTGTGAACGATGAGAAGCACACATGAAACTCGGGTATAGCAAGGGTACGGCCATGTTCGAATAATTTTATTAAATGAAAAAGTGGATTTTTAAGTTCATATATATCAGAACTTGTAATGTTATTAACAATAGACGTAAAGAGTAAATGCAGTGGTTGTGCAAACAGGCAGAGAAAGAAAGCCCTAGAAAATGCAATGATATATCCATTGGTTCACCCTGAAAAATTAGTTACAATGTGCTTTTAAAGCTAATTTCTGTTGCCTACTGTACTAAGATGCCACAACAAGGTTATGTGCTCACCCAAAATATCGCGATGGCTGCACAGCCGCTCCCCACTATAGTGATACAAAAGCAGTAGGTGGTATTAGATATTTTGGTACCTGATGTTATTATAACTAAAGACCGAAACTTTAAGCTAAATGCCTATTTTTTCCAGGTGTCAGTTTGGAGCCTATTTAATATACAAACAGCAACTAATGAATGAGAAACATTTTGATCACATATTGTTTGTGGTTAGAAGTGCCTATTCTGAGGTTCGTGTCTATATCAGCTTTTCAGCGCCTAAAAATGCCTTTTCACGTTTGTCGAGTAATGGTTTTGCTTAAATTACCTGTTTATATGGAGGAAAACAAGAGCGCTTAGTGTGGCCATATTATTGACAACACGTGCATAGCGTGCTAGTTTTTTTTTTTTTTTCGGCCAATGTGCTCCAACGCGTGTGACGTTTGCCAACGCTCTAATAAGGTTGCGCTGTAAACACGCCTTTACGTGAGCGGGGCTTGTACCCCAGTGTGGCAAAGCGAGTTTAGCATCTATAGTGCTATTGAGCCTTCCTGTAAGACTTTCATCGCTTTGTTCGAGAGTAGTGCAGATTGGCCGTTGCGTGAGCTAGACTAGAGAAGCAAACTAGCCAGAGTTTACTGTAACGAAGCGAGGAGAGGCCAATGCTAGTGTACCCCGTTTCCCTGGAAGGTCCCCATCGCTAGGTTCAAAAGTGGTGCAGCTCGATGGTTGCGTTTGGGAGGCCAGAGTACAGTGTAGCTAGAACGTGTCGAATCTGCCGAAACTAAGCAAGGCTCTGACTGCCGCCTGCAGCATACACGTAAGTTTCGTTGGCATTTATGTACCTTATAACGGCAGCTGTCGGAAGTCTGTCGAGCAATGCGGAATAAAAAAAAGCTGTGAAGTGTTCTTGTCAGGCAATGGACCATGGCGGATCAAAGCGCCACTCCGTATATCGAGAAACGTTCCATGTGGAAAACAGGGGAGAACAAATTGGAAAGGCCAATAACATATTGTGTTTGATTCTACTCTGAAGCACGCATAGACATAAAGCTCTCAACATTGCTTACGCAACTGCCAATTGATTTAACTAACCCCTGAACTCGTGCAAACAACATGTATTTTGTGGTCATTCTACAGGCACACACATTCATTTTGCTATTATTATATCTGCGTCTGTGTACTTCTCATGCACCCAATACATATAATACAGCCATATGCGACAGCTTCACTGCACAATCCACTTTCAACTTTATAGCTTCCAATGTATGGTAATCCACAATTTAAACTTCTCGAATAACATCGTGCAATCAAAATTATGCACTGAGTGCTTGAAGTACACACAAGGGCCGGGATATTGCTATTGTGTTCAACGCTTTCAGGGAAGCTTGCGTATTCCCAGTTTTTTCGGACATCCAGGAAAGGTTTGCCTTGACCCCAATAAACCCGTTGCTGGCAGGGTTTTCTCAAAGCTTAAATCTGTCTAGGAAAGAATCCCGCATAGTATGTGCTAAAGCAAGTGTCTAAAGTTTCAAGTCGGGCTGATTCAAATATTCTGGATTGAATTAGAGCCTTTAAAGTGCTAGGCCACAAGTACACTTCAC
Source organism: Rhipicephalus microplus (assembly GCF_043290135.1). Classification (NCBI taxonomy): domain Eukaryota; kingdom Metazoa; phylum Arthropoda; class Arachnida; order Ixodida; family Ixodidae; genus Rhipicephalus; species Rhipicephalus microplus. The sequence continues at coordinate 143,510,970 of NC_134710.1, read as the reverse complement.
TAACTTCAGTGGCCATCCAGTGTTCTTTTTTGCATAAAAAACAAATACTGACTAAAAGCAAGCACAATTCAAGCCAATTAATACCATTTTTCCGCAATGTCAAATTACCACCTAAATATGTTCAAATGATTATCTTTTTTTTTCATTCTTTTCATAGAAAAACTAAATTCAGCTTTCCTAAAGCACAGAATTTGCCTGCTGTGTTTGTTAGAAGTTGAATATTTGTCCTGAGCAAGCTAACTGATGTAAATATAAATTGTGCCTAATTATGCATTATTGGCAGTGTTTAGGGACTATTCTAGTCACCTGAAACATTTTTTTATGCCTAAAGTACCGGTCTCTAATTATAATTTACTATATCAGAAAAACGACTTTAATATCAAAATATCTTATTAGCTTAACACTTCCTCCCTTCTTCGTCTCTGGATATGTGTCACCACCCCTTTATGTTAACTTCAAGGAGTGGTGCCTCGGTGGGGATAGGCTCAACAGGCCAGTCCCATCGTTTTTCAGACCATGTTAGACGTCCTTTGTTGTTGTTGTTTAATTGAGCAAATTTAGCAGCAGATGACACACTTCGCTTTTTTTCTACTTTGTTTAATTCAATAGCCGTAACAGCGAATTGGATATCATTCTGACATCCTAAACGCTTGTATGTAAGTTGTAGATGGATACGTACTATATTTCCCAATAGGTTATGCGAAAGCCCACAAGTTGGCGATCATGAGAGCATCCAGATGTTCGCTAAATAAATAGAAATTCTCAAAGCGCTTGTTGTTCGCTAAGAAATGCTTCACATTCAATAGAGATTACAGGACTAGGAGGGAACAGCGGAGGGTTTTTCGAACAGGCCACGTCCACCAAGGCTGCAGATGGCTCTGCATTTTCATTTATTGAAGGTGATTATCTTGCTTCCACAAAGAGCCTCAAAGTTTAAATAGTTACCCACCCGTTTAAAACAAACGCACGTCGTCGCATGACGGCAGAGAATACTTGCGTCGCGTATGCATCTGGAGAGAGGTGTTCCTGTCATGCAGACAAAAATTACGGACGACCAACCCTGTTCGTTGCACTAAAGCATGAAAATGAGCGTAGCGGCATCGTAGTTAACATCATGAATAAAAGAAGGGAGAGCTCCCTTTCGCAGGAGTTGGACCTCCTCTGTTCGCATGGACTATGTTTTCGGGCAGCAGAGGGTGGTTGTAAAAGGAGCACTTACTCCCCACCCAAGCCGCACCAGCGCCTACCTCTCCCACAAAACGATGCTACACGGGATTACATATTGTAAAAGAAGATCCTGCAGAAGACTAAGAATGTGTTCAAGTGTCTGACCCATTTAGAGATTGCAAGAACAGATTTAGCATTTTCTCTGGGCACACAAACGGGGTCTATACAGGGGGAAAAAAGAAAAAGAAATAAATAAGATATGTCCCGTCAGTAAGGTGAAGGGTAAGCCGGGCAGGTCGTGGCCACCTTGCAGAAGCAACACATTGACCTTCAATAAGGGGAAATGCGGCGCCATCTACAGCCTTGGTGGATGTGGCCTGTTCAAAAAGTCCTCTTCTATTCTCTCCTAGTCAGAGCATTTTTTAGGTAACTGCAAACACTTTGAGCGTTTCTATCTATCTATGTTGCAAACGTCTGGGTGCTCTTGCGATTGCCTTCTTCACTTATTGTAGATAAAAATTAGTGTGGGAGGGCAGGAGTAGTTGACGAATATGTCTAGCTGGTCAAGACAGGAATAACGTGAAATCACGTCGCACACATCATCAAACACTTTTTATATTCAACAATTTATATCCTCCTAGTAACAGTGAGAATATAATTACTAGTTTATGTACAAGGGAGTTGAGAATAACCAGCAAGTATTCCACCGCAAAGCTATGTCAGGTCTTGAAACTGGTTTGAAAAACGACCCTATGCACTTTATGCACTATGTGCTATAAACGTAGAAGTTTGACTGATGTGTGTTAAATGTGGCTGACGCTTCCACGTTTAATGCACATACATGCCCAATAAAGTAGATGGGGGAGTGGCCGCCGTGGTAGCTCAGTTGGTAGAACATCGAACGCATTATTTGAAAGTCGCAGGTTGGGTTCCTGTCCATAGCTGGTTATCCTTTCATCCAATTTTATTTCTTCACATCTACTATTACTTTTAATGATATCCCTATACTTTTTTTGGTATAATTGTCTATGAATTCTGATTAATACCTTACCATTCATTGTTTTGATTCTCATTAAAGCAACACTTGTAAAAGTATTGTTTTGAACAGCAGTATTATACGCTCGTAGTCCACTGGTCTAGTGCTATACACCTAATCGATTGGTAGGTATTTAATTTTAGTATTGTGCCCCCATGAATATATTGTAATAACTCCCACAGGAAACAACATAGGAATGACCCTTTCTGAATCTGCACCATAAAGCTCGTTTGGCTGACCCCTTAAACTCATAAATTGCCCCAAAATATTGGTTGGCTATAATGCGAGGACAGTAAAAAGGATTCAATGTGCAGAAGAAAAAGTAAAGTGCATGTTTCGTAGTATTCGAAACGCAGGAAACCCTTGTTTACGTACTGATAGTGCACATATTCTTGCAACAGAACAACAACGGAAACATGGGAATTTCTCATAAACGGGAGACCTCGAAGAAGGACTGCAGTCTAAACAAGGAGTGAAATGTTATCGTTTGCAAAGTTAGTTCTCAAGAGCCGACCTGTTCACTTATAAGCATGAATCAACGCCTTATCAAAAAATAGTGACCGATGTCCAAAATCAATGAGGACCTGTGATATGTATGCCATACATTACGGAATTCTCCTTCCGGAAGAAAACTTATCCCCTGCATTGGTCAAAATTAGCTGTTGCACACTTTTGATTTAAATATTCACTTCATTATACTTAACAGCAACTCTTTTGTCTCTGTCCGAAGCATTATTTTGTTGTCGATTGAAAACAAAGGGATGATAACTTCTTGAATGTATCAGATGCTGCATCTTCCATCGACATTACTACTATATTGCAAAAGTCTGCCCATGTCTCGAGATAATGAAAACTTTTTGACAATGTTAACTTTAGACTTGGCAATAATATATATATATATATATATATATATATATATATATATATATATATACACACACATTGTGGGCATTTAGTATACTCATCCTCTTCCCCTGTATATTATCATCATTATCATGTGTTGCTCATGCATCCTAATCGCGGTCGCGTAACATCATCATCTTGGTTCATTCATCGTAGCTGTCGGCTGCCAGTTCCTTGGGCCTAATAAAGGTCATCCAAACCAAGACTTCATACGTGGTGGAGCATGCTGTTAGATCACCCGTCATCCTCTTGACCACTCTACCTCCTGGAGCTACGTTCAGGTCGCCGCTTGGGCCAGGTGTCCGGTAATATGTCGCACCAACATGAGGTCAGTGCTGCAGCCGTTCCCACTCCACCTCCGCATGCCGCGCCTTTTCACGTCAACAGCCTCCAGCGTGAGCCCCATCCCTTCGCTGGTATGCATGGGGAAGATGGGGAGGAATGGCTGGACGATTTCGAATGTGTCGGCGCTGCTAACCAGTGAGATAACACCTACAAACTCGCTCACGTCTCATTCTACTTCACGGGTGTCGCGAATACGTGGTTCCTCAACCACTTTATTGACATCGACAATCCCTTCTGGTCAGCCTTCAAAGATCAGCTTCGCCTTGTCTTTGGCACACCGGCTGTTCCTTTGGCTCTCGCAAAGAAAGCTCTCGTGACTCGGAAACAGCACATCGGGGAGTTGTATACATTCTACATCGAGGATGTTCTTTCACTTTGCCGCCGGGTTGACACATCAATGACAAAGTCAGACAAGGTACGCCAGCTTCTTAAGGCGATTGCACCTATCGCATTCAATGCCCTTATAATCCAAAATCCAGCTATCGTTGCTGACATTGCGACAACCTGTCAGCGCCTTGAAGAACTTGAGTTTATGCACTTGCAACCGCACAGTGACGCGGTCCGTATTACGGCAGATTCAAACCTACGAGACACGATAAGGGTGATTATACGCGAAGATTTAGACTCAATCCTTCGGTGTGTCCTTCAGTGTGTCCCACCTTCAGTGTGTCCCACCTTCAGTGTGTCCCAGTCAGTCTTCTTCAACGTCATTGCGGGATGTCATCAGAGAGGAGCTCACGTTCATGACCCACATGGCCCACCTGCAGCCCACTGTCGCTCGTACTCTCCCATCGTTCCCACATGCCGCCGCCGCGCCATCAGGCACCGTCAGCTCGACTTCCCCGCCACAAACGTACGCGGCGGTTGCTGCCGCACCTCCCACAAGCTTTCCCACGAGCTTTCCATCACCACCACCTGAGCTGTCATCTGTCCTTCTCACTGCTCTCTCTCCCAGTGCAGTTAGCGCAAGCTACTACCCTTCTTATCGATTGACTCGCTCTATGTGCTATTATTGTGGCTATCGTGATCACATTTCATGCTTTTGCCGTAAGCGCCAGCAAGACGAGCATCGAGGGTACGACATACGCGAACGGGACTGTACCGCAGGAGCCTTACACCAGTGCCGCTGTTATTCTTCACCGCCGTGTCAGTCTCCATCTCCGCCAGCATCAGGTATCCATCTCCACCAGCACCGGGCAGTAGTAATCAATCAACCCGATGCCGTTCACCGTCGCCTTACCGTCGCTCCTCTTCTCTTTAGCCTGCTTTTCTCGCTTCTGATCGGCGTCCGGAAAATTAAGCGATGCAGTTTTTGGAGGACAAACTGTATTCCAACACAGAACTCCAATTCCTCCAGCGCGCCCTTACAATATGATTGCAGTAACAGTTGAGGAAGTGGACGTTGATGCTTTGGTGGACACTGGGGCTGCATTTTTTGTTATTCGTGCTGATTTGTGCGCTCGTCTTCAAAAAATCACGAAGCCTTATGATGGACCAACACTGGCTACACCCAAGGGAACAATGACTCGCCGTTCCGCTCTCTGTACTGCTCGTGTGCTAATCGACGAAATTCTTCATCATATATCTACGTAGCTGTTGTATCAACGATCAGAAGACGACAACGAGAAAGTGGTCTGTCGGTTGTGCGAGCTGTCTTCCATCTTTGTCGACGCCATACTCATCAGCTTGAATCTAGATTTTAAATAGACACGCCTCGTGTCATTTTTTACGTAACATCTTTGTGGTGGAGGTGCGGGGTACTTCCCTGTCTTCATCACGAAGCATCACAACGGCCGCATCATCATAGGTCGAACCATGTCACAGGTTGAACAACCATCGTCTTCGCCACCTGCCCCTACCGTGACTTCTACATATGTCATTCTACCTCCTGCTCGTGATCCCGGTGTATTTTCCGGTCAGGATGCCGTTGATGTCGACAAATGGATTAACCGGTACGAATGGGTCAGCGCATGCTATAGGTGGGACCCGACTCTTATGCTTGCCAATGTGCTTTTTTACCTCGATGGCCCACCGCGAGTCTGGTTCGAGACGCACGAAGCGAAGATTACGAGCTGGGACTCCTTTAAAGAGAAGATCCGCGACCTTTTTGGCGACACCGTTGGGCGGCAGATCGCAGCGCGGAATCAACTGGCGGCTCGTGCACAGACGTTGACGGAGTCGTACGTCACGTACATTCACGACGTCATCGCCTTATGCCGCCAGATTGTCGAGCACATGAGTGAGTCTGAGAAAGTGGCCCATGTGCTAAAAGGCATAGCAGTCGACGCATTTAATCTTCTAGTTTACAACAACGTTGCCACCGTCGACGCCATCATTAAAGAGTGTCGGCGGTTCAAAGAAGCCAAGACCCGCCGTATTACTCAGCGATTCACCCGGCTGCCCAACACGGCCGCTACCTCATCGTGTGAAGCCGCCCGCCAGTGCCCCACGTATGACAACGTCACACGCATTGTTCGTCGGGAAATCGAAGCTGCCTGTCCGGCTCCTCTTCAGCCACCTGTTTTCGCAACGCTCGCCTCTGACCAACAACAGCCGTCAGTGGCGTTAATACAAGCTGTGGTGAGGCAGGAGTTTGCGAACCTCAGCCTTCCATCAGCATGTCCCTTGCCTTGCCCTGAAGTCCCGTCCTACTCTCGTGGACACGCTCGCTGTTCACCTCCAACAATGCCCTTCTGTAACCCTTTGGAATGGCGAACACCCGACGTCCAGCCTATTTGTTTTTCCTGCCACCAGCCTGGGCATGTTTCTCGCTATTGCCGCCGCCGTTGGTCAAACCAACCACGTCAGACTTTCTCTACCTTGGCGCTCATGCATCCGACGACCCTTCGACGTTCAGTCGCCGTACCCTTCAATTTTTATTCGCCGTCATCTTACGAGCCTTCCACTGACGCCCCTTTGCCCGGTCGCCGCTACCCTGACGCCCCTTCGTCCGGTCACCGCAGCTCTCGCTCCCCGTCGCCACTACGTCGCCAATCCCGCTCTCCGCCACCTCGGCGCTTTTCTTCGCCAAGCTTCTCTGGACGACCGCAGCAGAAAAACTAGATATTGCAGCTTATAGAGATGAAGCTGCAATACCAATGACGGCCGAAAACCCTCTACTGACGCTTCCCACACACCATAGCCTGCTTGAAGTACAAGTCGACCATGTTCCTGTGACCACCCTCATTGACACAGGTGCGCACCTGTCTATTATGAGCGCTTCTCTACGCTGCCGCTTACAAAAGATTATGATGCCATCTACGACACAGGCAATACGTGTTGCCGATGGCAGTACTGTACCAGTAATCGTAATGTGCATTGCTCGTGTCAGCATTGCCGGTCGTCACGCCGTGGTCCTTTTTGCCGTGCTAGCCTGCTGCCCTCATGACCTCATACTTGGCCTTGATTTCCTTTCGGCACACTCGGCCTTAATTGATTGTTCGTCTGGTACCCTCAGCCTTTATCTACCAATCTTTGCCGACTACTCTGCAAAGCCCACCAGCCGCTTGAGCCCAACCACTTTCGTTCGCCTGCCACCTCAAGCCGTCACGTACGTGTCTTTGTCATCGACCGCTCCCGTTCCTGACGGTGATTATATCGTTATGCCAATTACTGACGTTCGGCTGACGCGCAGTGTTACTGTGCCCTATATCATCGCGACCATAGCGGATAACTGTGTGTTACTTCCACTCCTTAACTTTGGTTTCACCCCTCAAGTGTTGCCCTGCCAGATGTCTCTAGCCCAGCTAATTGCCATAACAGAGGACAATGTCAGTGTTGTCGCTGTATCTGCTCTTGATCTAAGCGCAGTCTCACGGTCACCCAGCTCAGATGATGGTATTTTTCGAAACATGATTGGATCGGAGCTGTCGCCTCACCAGGCTGTCGCTCTCTGCCAAGTTTTGGCCTTATACAGTGACATTTTCGACACCAACAATCGTCCCTTGGGCCAGACTAAAATTGTCACTCACCGAATCAACACTGGTGACTCTGCGCCCATTCACCGTCGGCCGTACCACGTGTCAGCGTCCGAGCGAGAAGTGATTCAGAAAGAATTGGCCAAAATGCTTACGAAAAACGTAATCGAACCATCAACGAGCCCTTGGGCATCTACCGTGGTATAAATAAAAAAGAGAAACGGCTCATGGCGTTTCTGCGTTGATTATCGTCACCTTAACAAAATTACCAAAAAAGACGTGTATCCTCTACCACGCATTAACGATGCCCTTGATTGCCTCCATGGCGCCACCTTCTTTTCATCTCTCGACCTCCGATCTGGCTACTGGCAAATTGCTGTAGATGACATGGACCGAAAAAAGACCGCCTTCGTTACCCCTGACGGTCATAACCAATTCAAGGTCATGCCAATCGGGCTCTGCAACGCTCCAGCGACCTTCGAGAGAATGATGGACACGCTCCTACAAGGATTTAAATGGTCGACATGTTTATGTTACCTGGACGACGTGATCATTTTCTCACCTACCTTTGCAACCCACCTTGAACGCCTTTCGACCATTCTATCCATATTTCGACGGGCCGGCCTGCAGCTCAATTCCTCCAAGTGCCACTTCGGTCTTCGTCAGATTACCATATTGGGTCACCTTGTTGACGCTGCCGGCGTACGGCCAGACCCGGTGAAAGTACGCGCTGTAACAAACTTCCCAGTCGCACGTTCTGTCCATGATCTTCACAGTTTTGTGGGCCTCTCCTCCTACTTTCGCTGGTTCGTGAAAAACTTTGCGGCACTCGCACGGCCACTCACCGACCTTCTCAAACAAGACGTCCCATTTTCTTGGGGCTCTCCTCAAGCTGACGCCTTCTCTCAGCTAATCACCGCTCTAACGACACCTCCTATTCTTGCACATTTCAACTCCGATGCTCCTACAGAAGTGCGAACAGACGCGAGTGGTCATGGAATGGGTGCAGTTTTGGCGCAAATTCAGCAGGGCAACGACCGTGTAATCGCGTACGCAAGCCGTCTGCTTTCTAAGTCTGAACGCAATTATTCTATAACAGAACGGGAATGTCTCGCATTTGTTTGGGCGGTTTCTAAATTCTGTCCTTACTTGTATGGCCGTCCTTTCCGTGTCATCACAGATCATCACGCGCTGTGTTGGCTTTCTTCTCTGAAAGACCCCACTGGCCGACTTGGTCGTTGGGCATTACGCCTACAGGAGTATTCCTACTCGGTTGCTTATAAGTCTGGACGTCTCCATCTTGACGCCGATTGCTTATCCCGCTACCCTGTTGATCAGCCCGACGAACCAGACATCGAGCCTAGCCTCAGCATCATGTCAATGTCCCAGTTTCTTCAGATTGGTGATGAACAACGTCGTGATGCTTCTCTGCGACAACTTATTGACTGTCTCGATTCTGCTCTAAACGACGCGTCACTTCACATGTACGTCCTCCTGAATGGCACGCTGTACCGTCGTAGCCTCCAGCCAGATGGCCCTGAGCTCCATCTCGTCGTGCCGAAAAATTTGCGTTCAACCGTGCTGCCTTCACGATGAACCAACTGCTGGTCATCTGGGTGTATCTCGGACGTACGACCGCGTGCGTCGCCGCTTCTTTTGGCGCGGTCTCGCCCGGTCGGTTCGCCGTTACAAGTCCTCCTGCGATAAATGCCAACGTAGGAAGCGACCTACTGCGCCCCCGGCTGGACTTCTTCAACCGATCTCCATCCCAACCGAACCTTTTTACCGTGTCGGTATAGATCTTCTCAGTCCTTTTCCTGAGTCGAAATCGGGCAACAAGTGGGTCGCCGTTGTTATAGACTACGCGACTAGGTATGCCATCACTCGAGCACTCCCCACCAGCACCGCTACTGACATCGAAACGTAAGAAGACATAAAAGTATTGCTCTTTCGTACGTGTACTCGCTTGTGCTTTTTATATATATACATATATATATATATATATATATATATATTTATATATGTATATTTCAGAGAATAAAAAGTACACAAGCATATGCCCCTTTTTTAAGGGCTGGTGAAATCGTACAATGGATCAGAATGGTGATTAGGGAGTACGACCGCAGTCCCAAACAACATTGTCAGCTTAACTTTATACGAATACTGAGCAACAATATCGTTGTCAAAAACTCAAGATATGAGTGCGTAGCTGGCATAGGGCGAATATTTAATGTAATAAAGCACTTTTTAAGCTGAGTGAATATCATCAGCGCAACTCACGCACACTGTAATATACCAGAGGAACAGTAAACGAAATTTAGCTAGTAACTGAAGTGTGAAGTTTGAGGCCAAACTACTGCATGAACATATACAATATATGGATGCACACAGAAAATAATCAAATAAATGAAAAAAGAAACGTCGACATGGTTTTTGGGGCATTTAACGTATTCTTGTGATGGACAATGCTACATAGAGAGTAAAGTAATGCGTCTGGTGCTTTCGTTGATGCCTGAGTGCAGAGTATTGAACTTGTTAATGGGATAAGACTCGCAAACTTCTCGGTCATGACGAGTTTTATACCCAGATTGTAATATTGTGGACTTGATATTTTCAAAAGAGTGCCCTGGCATCAGGACATGTTTTGACAGTGGAAGATGAGGAAAGTTAGAAGCATAGGCTCTGTAGTTGTTGAAACGTAAACGGAATGATGTTTCAGTATGCTCTATGTATTGCATTCGGCAAGTGGAGCACTCAAGCATGTAGATAACATTAGCGATGTCGCAAGTGAAGTCTCCGTTAATTTTTAAGGAAAAGTTTGAGGCGGTGCTAGTTGCGGTGTGGGCACTTGACAGGTGCGGGCAAACCTTGCAGTGGGGCTTATTGCAAGGGTGGCAACCACTGTAGTTGGACCTATTAGGTATTTTGATGATGTTAATGTATAATGCAGGTTGCGTGATCTGCGGTAAACTACCTTCGATGATTCCGTAAAAATGTCTTTTAAGCAATCATTTTGTTGTAAGATGTTGTGGTGTGTTTTTAGAATATTGGCCACATTAGGAATCGAAGCTGAGTGCGTAAATGAGGTTAACACTGTTACGTGAAGCATTCGCAGATCGTTCGTCGTTTGTGAGCAACTCTTTAGTATCGATGCTGTCAGCCTTCTTGAGGGTGTTGTCTATGATTCCAGTCGGGTATCCTTGCCTCGTAAGTGCACTTCGCAGGTCTTCGCAGTTGCGAACGAATTCATTGTCATCGGAGCAGATGCGTTTATATCGAATGGCCTGACTATTTTGAATACTGGTTTTGCAGTGTTTCATATGACTACTATGGAAATGTAGATACTGGTGTCTATCGGTTGGTTTCCTATATAGCTTGGTTGTCAATTTTCGATTGCACAGTGTCACTGTGATGTCAAGAAAGTAGACACTGGTGTCTGAGTACGAGTGCGAGAATGATATGTTCAGGTGGGCATTATTATAATCGCCGATAAAAGAAAGAAGCTGGGATTCATCATGATGCCATATTAAAAAATTTCATCGATAAAACACTTGTAATAAAAAGGGTTCAAATTGCGGCTAGCAAGAAAATCGCGTTCTAGAAGGCCCATTAAGATTGCGTGATTTGAGTCTATTCTTGTGCCCACGGAAGTGCCGCTAACTTGAACGAAGTGTTGTCCGTTGAACTCGAAATTGTTTAGTTCAAGAATTAATTTGAGAAGCGTAGCTAGTGTAGAGGAGTCAATCGTTTTGTCGAGGTCAGACTCATTATTCGCTTGTACAACAGCACGGATATTATCACAATGGCGAATATTGGTGTACAAAAAACAAACGTCAAGTATCACAAAAAAGGGTGCATCAGGTATGTCTAAATCAACGATATCATTTAAAAAGTGATTTGTGTCTTCAATATAGGAGGGAAGTGAAACCGGAATGAAAGAAATGAGGGTATCAACATAGCGTGACCAGTTTTCTGTCATCGTACCTATACCAGAAAATATTTGTCTACCGGGATTGTTTTCTTTGTGAATTTTGAGTAGTGTTTAGAACCTACCTGCCAACGGGCTTAGTGGAATCAGCGTACGTAATACAGAATGAGCGATATTGTTTTCCTTTACAAGATCTGCAATAACGTCACTGACAATACGTTTGAATTTTGCTGTTGGGTCGCCATTTAGATGCCTGTAGTATGTGGTGTCATAAAGTTGTCTCTGGGCTTCATCAATATAACTGTCAGGATTCATTACTACTACTGCACCATCTTTATCTGCCGGCTTAATTACTATATCATTGAGGCTAGCCAATGCTTTGATAGCCTGAGCCTCTTTAAAGGTCGCATTCTGTTGGAAGGGCAAGCGTGTTTTGTTTGCATGAAGTATATCATCCTGTACAGCTCGTATGTGTAAATCGAGGCATTTATCCCGTTGAGTGGGTGGTGTCCAGTATCTACTGTTTTATTGGGCGATTCTCAAACCATGTATCTTCACCAGTATTTTGATCTGCTCATTGATGGAACGCCTGCATTCGTCACTCAAAGTGGTGCCTTAATCAACAACATTTATTCACTGTTGGACTTCGTCCCACAATCAACAGAAACCCTGATCCTTCATGTGAGCACATATGACTTGACTTCGTGCTCAGGACGTGTTGCTTTCGAAAGATACAGGGGCGTGCTCGGCTTCATTGCCAGCACCCGTCCAAGTGTAAAGCAGATATCGTGAGGAGGCTCTAAGAAGCGCTTGCAGGTGTGATCTAGCTCGGCCGTGGAGAGAATTTGACGACTGCTGCTCGCTTTGCTGACTGTCATACAGCTCGCGCTTTTTTTTCATAAAAAAAAGAAAAAACGAACAGGAGGTCGTTTTGAGATGTAAGGCGATGGGAAGGCCAGTGGCGCTTTGTCTCAGAGTTCTACAAAAGTTTTCAACCCAGCCTTGTACTTATGTCAGCTCCGGCGACATCGTCACCTAGCTAATCTAGAGGGAGTTGCATGGCCTTGTGCCACCGCACTGCCCCTTCCCTCCAACCCAAACGGTCGTGTGAGGTTTTGGGTACTCCTGCCCCACAACTATTTTTCAGTCTAGCAGGCTTGCTTCTAACAGTGCTTCTTCGTGTTGAAATGTAAAAAAAAAGAAATGAAAAAAATTAATACAGAATATTATGCAAATCGTGGGTGAGAGGAGACGAAGTGGAGTTGTGCACAATCTCTACCACCCAAGTTCCTCAGCTGTTGTGCCGAATGATTTACAGAAGCAACTTCTTCTGCAAGGTACACTGCAGTTTCACTCGTACATGTGGTCCTCTAGCCAAAAATTTTACACGAAACCGGTAAAGTCTCAGTGAGAGGTGAGGCTTCAGTTCTTCCCCTCTCCCAGTAACTTAGAATGCGCATGCATACTATTAGTGGCCGTACACGTGGGCACATACACTTAGCTAGGCTAAGGTAATGTCGCAACTTCTGCATAACAGAGAAAAGGAAGTGCTCTTCTCTCATCCCTTTTTCCTATACCCTCTTTTTACTGCTTTTTGGGTATAGATTGGTCAGGATAGCAATCACGAACGAGTTTTCTTCCTTTTTGTCTTTCTTGTTCACGTTCAGACAAGAGCTATTTCAGTTGGGGGGGAAAAGATAACTCACCTAAAAAAAAAAGAAGACCACCTCAAGAATTGCGAATGAATTCAGGAAAAAGTGGTGCAGAAGAGCAGTTATGCAAGGCAACTATTTTCTACTAGTTATAGCGAAAGTATATATATGAGCAATGCTCTTACAGCTCACTGTCCAGTACGCGGTCACATTAACATTACCCGTGCATAGAAGTGGTAAGTTTCTAGGCTACTATATATTTCTAGGCTTTCCAGCAGCCCTGCACATTGCAGTGACGCATTGTATAGGTCATCTCGGAATGCTCACAACATATACAATTCCAAGTGATCTTTCGTATATTTGCCTATACTTACTTTTTTTACAAGTTCCTGTAAAATACTGACTGCGGAATATACATATAATTCACAATGGCCCGTGAAGGTAACATCATGTGATACCACATTACCGAGCATTTGCCAGGGAACGAGCGTAAGAAGTGATGCAAAGAAGCACTTGCGCTCATGTGCAGAAGAACAATGTGGGTACCTTATTTTGCAGCTGCAGATTCGCTTCAAAAGCCTTCACAGGGGTGTGGTCTGTCCATGTAAAGCTTGCTTCACCACACACACAAATGATTCTTTGTCTATTTCGATATGTTCACTTCAGCTGTAGAAATGGTAGAGTGCTGATGCTGTCCCTGAAAACACTCCCTAAGTTCAGATGGGGCAAAAGTTATCTAGAAAATGATTGCCATGTACCATTATGCACAATTAGATTTAGCGAGAAATGTGGCAATTCTGCAGACTGATTTCAATTATTTTTTAGTTAAATTACTGTGAAAATCTACATAAAACAATGCTGACTCGTTGGTGAACTTTCGTTTCTACAAAGTTAGCAGTTAACAAGAATTGGCTTTGTGATTGACAGTTTTCTCTTTTATGAATAGAACGAAAATTCTGTGGCTTTCATAAAAATTGTACAGAGTTCAGACATAACGGCCTGATTTCTACTTTTTAAAACCATGGTAAAGTAACTTTTATAGAGCTTAAATGTACTTAGGGGAGGTGGCAGCCTGTTACCATTCTGCTAATTGTTTTAGCTGATGTTAAACGTTCTTCGACAGAAAAAAAGTGGGACGTAAGTCTTTGCCCATCCTCCCCTCAATTTTTCAATCTTTCATTTGTATATGCACAAATAGAAACACACCTATGAACCTAGTCAAAGTATAGTCAACCCCACCCCCTCCCCTGACAAAAATTTGAGTATCCTGCAGCAACTGCATAGGGAACTCGATGTGCACATATACTTGAAATATAATGAAAAAGTACAAAAGGCAGTATGGAGGTTCGTTAAAGGGATAATGAACAAATTTTTTGCCGCCAATATTTTCAGCCAAATTGATAGAATGGATCCTGAAATCGATATAGACCACCTTTATTCCAAGCATAAATTACCGGAAAATAATAAATTTCATGTGTTTTTCACAAAGTGTCCTTTGTAGCGGCAGCGCCACCAACTAGAGGATGTGATGTTGGGTGACGTCGAACTCGCCAGAAACTGGCAAGCCAACAATGCCATCTATCGCCCGTGTCTCTCGAGTCGCTAATCTTCCACTTCGTTTCCTAGAATCGGTATGAACAGAAACGTGTGCGAACAATGCTTCCGGCTGGGGCTAAGCGCCAGCGCTTTGTGGAAGGGAAAGAGTAGAGTGAAAGGACAGCTGGAGAAAAGGAAGAGAGGACAAGAACACCTGCATCCTGCATGTGCCTCGGTGAGTGTGACGTGACCGCTCATGCTCGTGAGCAGCCGTCGCGCGCTCACAATCTATCAAAAATACAATCAACTGTTCAAAAATACGGGAAAAAACTCTGTTTACCAAAACAGTAGCATCTTCAGAGTTTATTTTTGAAGTTTTGTCAGTTTTCTCAATTTTGTTCAGTATCCCTTTGAAGTCGTGGTGCTATTCAGTGCATAAACATCAATAGTGAGTGGTCTTGTTCTTATATTCATTACTTTTTTATGGGTTAAATTGAAAATTTCCTCTGGCTATGCTTATGCTTTTGATTTGGCGCATACAAGTATTCGAAATTTCGAGCATTGTTTGAATAGTGTTTTCGATTTCATTCGCACTGGAATTTTATATTCGAGCTTCCCGAAGACAAATGCAGTGAACGTCCTATTAGAAGCGACCCCTTCATATCTTCAGTGTGCTTCACCTCGTTAATCTTTGTGTTGCAGCAAAGCTGCCTTTCAGGCTCCGCTACAGTTGCAAGTGTATTAGCTAAAAAAAAACCGCTGGTTCCAACACGAAAATAATGGAAGTGCCAGAGGTGGGGACTCTATTATTGCCATTTTCTACCGGAAATTCAGGCAGGAAGACCGAAAAATAAGATGCCAAAGTTTTTTAGCATCCAAAGTTTCACGTGTTCTTGTATGTTGACTCCTATAAAGTAGATTTGGACCTCCTAAAGTGAAGGATGCACTACCTTGTCTGCCACATCAATCACGCTTCCACAGAAGTTGAAAAAGGTGGAGAGGCTGAGGAAATAGCATCTTTGCTTTCACACGTGAATTGTTGTCTACAACACTTTGGTTGTATCAAATCATGTATTAAACACGATTCTGCCAGGGCAATACTTCATTCTCAATAAACGAACAGTTAAATACCGCATTGCCAGAATTCATCAACCTAGCGAGAAGAAACGCTTACATGCTGCTATATTTTATAAGAATATGCTAAGGAATCATCTCGCAACATTTTCTTTTTCTGAAATTTCGCTTTTCTGAAACTCGCACCGCAATATTTGAATTCTGTTCACACTTTAAATTTTGCTATTTTCACAGCCCTACATTTGATTATTGCCAGGCTCATGCTTTCAGAAAGGCAATGGTGCAATGTGGTCATCTGTATGGCCGGGCTCGTGTGCTGTAGTGCCTTTTGCTGCTACAATAACTAAACTGTGCCAAATATTCAGTCAGCCTTTCTAGTTTAGCAAATTATTAGAATTAGAAGCTAGTGCACGAGCTGTTACATCGTGTGGCTGCTTTTTAATATTCACTTGTAAACAACAAGATTTACATTTACCTCTGGCACCACTTTTTGACTAGAACCTATGTAAACACCTTGAAGCGAACATAGCCGTGAAGGCTGTTCTAGATTTCAGCTAGTGGGCAAACTTTTCAAACTTTCAAGCCACAGTAATTGTCAGAAAGGCAAAACAGCTCTTCTAAGTGAGCTGAGGAATCTGTGGCTATCTCTATCAAATTGTGCGCTATCCAGATTTGTGCAACAAGATCTCTTGTAGAGGGCAACTCAGAGCCTTAAAGACATTACAGCCCTTTTGTCTGGAGATCAACCAGTTGATGTGCTTGAGGCAAATATAGTTTGTTATGTGTCAGGCTATTTGGTGCACACTTTCTTAAAGAAAAAGGCCTGTGAGAAGTGTACAGTACTGCTGAAGGATAGCAGCGAAGAGCTGTCTTCAGAGAGTCGGGTAGACATGATGCTGAGGACTTAAAGAGCAAGCCACGAGGACATATCGCTGTGCCAACTGAGGCAGCGCTCTCTTTTGTTCATAAACTGGTAGCCTTATTCAATGTGCAAATCGGTGCTGTTACACACCCCATAGGAGTATCTCGCACACTTCTCGACACTGGAGATCCACGAAGGGCCATTCTGCAGTGGAGACTACCATGCATTGTTCCTGCGAATATATGAACGAATCAGGATACTCTAGTTTCTGAAATTCAAGAAGAGGGAGGTAAGCAAAGCTAAGGCATTGAAGTCAGCTGCGAAAAGAAAACTTCAAAAACTAGTGTGACAGCCTTTGGTGGGAAACTGAAATGTCCTGCCCAATTCTAGTGTGTTTGAAGTAGGTGGCTTCATTGTGTTTCAGATTGGGCAGGTTTTTTCTTTGGCTATATAATCTTCCGTCATGCTGGCATTTCGTTCGGGTTCTTATGTGCCTCAGTATTCCCAATATATAATGCACCTACAGTATCACACAATGTTGTTTCACTTGCTGTCGGTGTTGAAAGGTGCACTACCTTCACAGCGGGTTGTCCCTTGTTTTTGTGAGCTTCTAATGCATTCTTGTTCATTACAGTATAGGCTTGATGCATAGTCGACCTTTTTAGAGAGTTGTATCCCTGTCATTTTATTAGGTTATAGTAGGAGGCTGGAGTGTTGTGTGATGATCTAAGACTATCAAGATCGCCAGAATGAAAAGCTTACAAAATCTGAAGGCGTTCGGGTGAGCACACCAAAATGTATCCCATTTTTTCTTTCTAAGGGGATTACTGCATGTGTCGTGTGACCATCAAAAAGGCAGGTTGTATTTTGGAAGGACGAGTAGTTACCCAAAGTGCATAGTTTAATGGTGAAAAGAATTTTTCATTTTCCAAGTAGAGTTATACTTTCCAAAGGAGCACTCGTCCCTAGTCATTTAA
This sequence comes from Rhipicephalus microplus, assembly GCF_043290135.1. NCBI lineage: Eukaryota > Metazoa > Arthropoda > Arachnida > Ixodida > Ixodidae > Rhipicephalus > Rhipicephalus microplus. Next base: position 143,493,573 of record NC_134710.1, on the reverse strand, counting down.
ATTGTGCTTTATGACTAATACTTGCTGTGCTGACTGTGGTGGATTTACTAAGCATGTTTCGGTGAAATCAGATCCTCAATTGCAACAATGCATAAAAAGGAGGCGTATGCCACCTCGACATTTGACAATAATCAATGCATCGTACAATCAGGAAATCGATAAATGCACTCACAGTTAATTAAGGTCGATTCCATGAATGATCAAAAACTGTGGTATGGTTAATATCTTAAATTTTCCTGGTGTATTTCTTTATATTATGCCCGTTTGATCGAACTGCTCGAAATCCCATTCTGTTTTCAAACAAATAGTTTTGCCAACAAAGGAAAAAAATCGAGAAGCATCGCTGGCTGACGACGACCATTTTACGAAAAGTGCGTATGTTAACAGCAATGCAAGCTATATATTGCAAATATCTTCTTTTTTAGCACTATTAGAAAGGCAGGTAGCACGCATAAGCAAAGCTGACTGATTATTATCCAAGATACAAATTTTGTTCTCTCTGAACAACAGGAAGAAAAGGAGGACATTTCTGGAGGCACTTTCTTTGGGCTGAGTGGTAGGGAAGGCCAGCCAAGTCGCGAACTACTCAAATGCATTTCATTCTAGAGGTAGCTTTTTTAATAAACACTTTGTACTTGTCATAAATACCTTTCTACGGTTATTTTGCAAAATCGGAGCAAAAAAAATTCGTTACTGTTATTTGTTTTAAAAAAAAGATGTGATTTACATCATACGTTCTGAAAACCTGACATTTGAAAATTTGTAACTTTGTTTTGATCAAAATTATGCAACATGCTTTTCCAGAGTATGATAGCGCAGTTTTAAAAAGTTTGAGCAAAATTGAGAGTAGGTTTTTTTTCACTCCTTTGAAAAACGCCAGGCAAACGAAAATGCAGAGTAAAATTACCTTGATTAGGTACTATGAGCACTGTAAACATGATCTAGCTATGAAGTTCACAAAAACATATTTCACCCCAAAAACAAGCAAGATTATAAACATAAGGTTTTCGAGATTTTTAAAAAATACTTATATTGCCCAGAATTTGAAATGATCATGTGAGCTTTTTCTTCATTACTTCTAATTGTACTAAGTAGGAAGATATTTGTGATATACAGCTTGCCTTACTGTTGGCATGATCACGAATTTTGAATACATGAAAATGTACTTTTCGTAAAATGGCCATTGTCACCCGGCAATGGTTCTCCATCTTTCCTTGGTATAAAAAAGTTTTTATTTGAAAACTAAATGTGATTTTGACTTATTCTGTCTTACGGGCATAATAAGAGAAAAAAATAAAACTCTGAGATGTCAAGTATACCATGTTTTTCTATCTTCCGTAGAATCGACCTTAAGTGTTCACTTTGCAACGTTCAGCCTACTTGGTATGGGTGCTGCTTTTTTTTACAATTGCTTTGTGCTGCAACAATGCTGCTGTCAGCCCATGCACTGACACCAGTAACTGCAGTTATTTAGAGCAAACAACTGCTTATTTGTACTTAACCAGGTGCGATTCCTACACAGTTGCTGCAAATCTGAAGCTTATTTCACTGACACACCACCTGACCATGGTCAGTGTAGCGATTGGAGGTCAAAATGCACAATAATAATAACATATCCCATGTCTTGGTATCCATTCCATAGCTGCAACTAATCCTTGTTTGCTCAGGCATGTACAGTGTTCCCCTTCAAGTGGAGGAGAGGGACGTTCGTTGCATTGAACCCTTCCACCTCAATGCATAGGGCTGACGTTGCATTGACTTAGGTGACTAGGGCTTCCATGAGAGCCTTGGACTTGATTTTAGTAAAAGTTAGATGCCACCTCTACTACAACTCAAGTAAGTTTCCCTGCTTATTGCCCTACTTACCCTTTGCTTCATGCATTTTGGTTCATCCCACTTTGGTGCTTCCATTCTTAATCTCTTGAGGGACAATACTTTAATCTGATATTATTGTCTACAGTTGTTTGAAAAAGCTTACCTATTTTTCACCTTAGTGCTATAGACTTCCAAACTGCTTCAATGGTGTCAGAAAATTTGCACCTGTCCGCATTGTGTGCTTTTATCTTTATATAGCTTAGCACATTGTCTACTCCTTCAATGTGATGAACACACTTGGCAGCAACAAGTTTTCATCGCATGACTGTTTCGCTAATTTTTTTCATGGTCATATTTTAATGTATCCTATTTTTTGTTCTTTATGCCACTCCTGCATCCCTATTCTTATGTGGACTGCATCGAGGGTAGCCCGTTTTTTTTTTTTTTTTTCATGTTCTCTTCAAGTTTAGTGCAGTCTTTGAGCTCTCTGGACTGTGCACACTGCTTCCATGGCCTTTATCATCCCGGTGTTCCCTCATAACACGAGTCCAACTCACTTTTTATTTGTTCACTAAGGCTTTTTCGTGTCCTTTTTACTGTTACCATGCTTTCTGAAGGCGTTCATTACATAGTGTAAATTACTTTTCCTCAAGATATCACGTTTTCTATCCCAACACTCGAAGCCATAGTTTCATAATGTATTAAACCCCACATAGCAATCATTAGTTTCATAATGCTTCATTTACTTCCTTTCTTTCTATTCTTGCATTTAAGCCTTCCATGAATATTGAGCTGTAGTAAATGTTCTTAGTTGCATGATGATGATACTGCATTCATTTTCTGAGTAGCTCTTAAACCCTTCAAGCACCATGCCTATTCGTATAACTCTTTCACCTCTTTGTTGTCATGGCTTAGTGTTGGAGTTCAATTTTTAACTGCTACTCAGTTTTTCCACTACACATGGTGTTGTTTCGTTGACACCATTCATATTCATAAGCTTCCTGCATGTGTAGCTTAGAACTCTGAGCTACTTTTCTGCTTATCTGGGAGATTTCCCTGACGGACTTTGCCCATCAGTCAGGCCATCTTTCCCTAATTCTAACCTCATTAAGACCCTCCCATTCAACACTTACTTCAAAGTTATTACCCTAATCTAGTTTCGTCATTTGAGAGTTTCAACACTAGTTTAACTTCACCATTGCATTATAAGTTCTCAAAGCAAGAAACAACTTAGCAACAAGCTCAGGAACCCTGGAATGCCAAAAATAAGTGAACCAAGTGATATTTTCATTGTTGTTGTCAACTAGCTGTACAGTGCTTTGTGTTCTGTTTTTTCTTATAGTACAGAAATCTGCATGAGTATTGTTGCTGTATTGTTCAAATGACAATCAGCTGTAGATGCATATTCTATTTTTCAATCTGTTATCGCAGTGTATCTTTTGAACTTGTGCTTTTGTACAAATGCGCTATCATTGTAAGAAAAATGCACAACTGCATACAAGTGCAGGATCAATTCTAACGGGAATTAATTCGTGACCAGGCACTTGCCGTACTGCCAAGCGGGCCCCTTCGGCATGCATGCCCAGATTCCTCTTGGCCCTGTTAGTTGCAGTCACTGCCATCACCAGCTAGTGTGACAGTTCTATTTGCTCAAAGCCCGATGTGAAGTCTGTAATGCAGTTTTTTTTTCTAGAGTAAAATCTCACGCAATCACTCTCTGACATAAGGCTTCATGCGGACTATGTGAACGAGTTCAGGATGGTGCTGGCGACGCCTGGTACAATACGAACTATCAGGAACAACTTTGTAAGTGACATCACTCAGTCTTCGCAGCACTAGGTATGGTCTAAAGTATCTTTTTAAGAGCTTTTTGGAAAGTCTTCGTTTCCGTACCGGCGTCCAAACCCATACTTTGTCACCAGTTTGGTAGACGACTGTTCTGCGGTGAGCATTGTAGCGGCCTGCATCGTACTCTTGCTTCTAGCTGATCCGTAAACGTGCAAGTTGCCTAGCTTCTTCCGCGCATTCAGTAAACATGTCAGCATTTGGGACGATGTCGTCGCCTTCGTGCGGTAACATTGCATCTAACATGGTCCATACTTCCCGTCCATGAACGAGGCTGAACGGTGTCATGCGGGTCATTTCTTGCTTGGCTGTGTTGTATGCAAATGTTATGTATGGCAAGATTTGATCCCAATTTTTGTGTTCAACGTCTATGTACATCGAAAGCATGTCTTCAATGGTTTTGATTAGACGCTCTGTCAGCCCGGTCATTTGCGGGTAGTAGGCGGTGGCCTTGCGATACATTGTTCCGCTCAGCATCAAGACATGGTGCAAAAGAGCTGCCATAAATGCAGTTCCTCTGTCTGTGATTTCAACGGTTGGTGCACCATGCCTCAGTACAATATTCTGGATAAGAAATTTTGCCACCTCCGCATCTGTACCTCTCTGAATAGCCTTTGTCTCGGCATAACAGGGCAGATAATCCGTTGCGACGATAACCCATCAGTTGCCTGCAGTAGAAGTAGGGAGTGGGCCCAAAATGTCCATGTCAATCTGGTGGAATAGAGTCATTGGGACCTTTAAGGGTTGCAGGACGCCAGCTGGTTGAGTTGGTAGTGACTTGCGTCGCTGGCAGTCAAGACAGGTATGAACGTGGTTCTTCACGGCTGTGGTTAGTCTTGGCCAGTGATACCTTAGCTGTACCCTGGCCAACGTTCTCGTGTAACCCAAGTGGCCAGAGGTAACCTCGTTGTGGCATGCTTTTAGTACTTCAGTGCGCAGGGCTGCTGGAATGACGAGTAGATAGGCAGATCCTGTTGACGAAAAATTTCTTTTGTAGAGTACTCCGCCCCGTAAACAAATTGACGACAACACTTTTGCGACAACTCTTGGCGCCTTCCGAGATCTGCCATCCAAGTAGCTAATTAGGCCAAGCAACTCAGCGTCATCACGATGTTGCTTGGCAATGGTGTTGGTGTGGAGGACACAGAGAAAGGATGTTTTCTCCTCTTCGGGTAGGGTTGCCGACTCAATGGGTGAAAGGGAAAAACAGTTGGCGTCCATATGTCGCTTCCCTGACTTATGTACGACTGCCATGTCGAATTCCTGCAGCCTGAGACTCCACCACGCTAATCGGCCGGTAGGGTCTTTAAGATTTGCTAACCAACACAGTGAGTGGTGGTTGCTAATTACTTTGAAGGGGCGGCCATATAAATACGAACAAAATTTGGTAACCGCCCATACCACGGCGAGACATTCCTTCTCAGTCATGGAATAATTAGCCTCAGCGCGTGTTAACGTTCTGCTTGCGTAAGCGATTACCCTTCCTTTGCCCTCTTGCTGCTGCACAAGCACAGCTCCTAGACCAACATTGCTAGCATTGGTGTGAAGCATCGTAGGGGCTCTCTCGTCAAAGTGGGCAAGGACTGGAGGTGTTTGTAGTCGCTGGCGAAGATCGTTAAAAGCAGCTTCCTTTTCGTTATTCCACTCAAAGGTGACATCTTCTCTCGTGAGGCCAGTTAACGGCGATGATATGTGTGTGAAGTCTGCGATAAAACGTCGATAATTTGCACAGAGGCCGAGAAAGCGTCTGACAGCCTTTTTATCGGTCGGCATAAGGAGCTGTTCTACAGCTGCGATTTTTTTCAGGATCAGGACGAACAATATATACTTCATCGACGTCCTGATTCCGCAGTGTCTGCATGATGGCTGATATTTCTACTGAATCAAAAGCTTTCTCGTAATCTATGAAGGCTATGTATAGTGGTTGGTTATATTCTGAGCATTTCTCTATTACTTGATTGATAGTATGAATGTGGTCGATTGTTGAGTAGCCTGTTCGAAATCCTGCTTATTCCTTTGGTTGATTGAATTCTAATGTTTTCTTTACTCTGTTAGCAATTACTTTTGTAAATAGCTTGTATACTACAGAGAGCAAGCTGATCGGCCTGTACTTCTTCAAGTTCTTGTCATCTTTTTTCTTAAGTATTAGGATGATGTTTGCGTTCGTCCAAGACTCTGGTACTCTTCCCGTCAGGAGACACCTCGTAAATAGGGTGGCTAATTTTTCCAATGCAATCTCTCCTCCATCTTTCAGCAGATCAGATGTTACCTGAGCCTCACCAGCAACTTTGCCTCTTTGCATGCTCTCCAAAGATTTTCTGACTTCTATCATTACTGGTGGGGTGTCATCTAGGTTACTGCTAGTTCCTATAGTATTAAGGTCATGGTTGTCCCGGCTACTGTACAAATCTCTGTAAAACTCCTCCGCTATTTTAACTGTCTTATCCATATTGGTAGTTATTTTGCCTTCTTTGTCCCTTAGTGCATACATCCGACTTTTGCCTATCCCAAGTTTCCTCTTCACTGCTTTGACGCTTCCTCCGTTTTTCAGAGCGTGTTCAATTCTCTCCATGTTATACCTACTTACGTCGGATACTTTACGCCTATTAATCAACTTCGAAAGCTCTGGCAGTTCTATTTTGTCTGTTGTACTTGAGACTTTCATGATTTGATGCTTCTTAATGAGATTCTTCGTTTTCTGGGAAAGCTTGCCAGTGTCCTGTCTAACTACCCTTCCTCCAACTTTCACTGCACACTCAGTAATGATACTCGTCAGGTTATCATTCATTGTATCTATGCTAAGGTTGGTTTCCTCACTAAGAGCCGAGTACCTGTTCTGAAGGGAGACTCTGATTTCCTGTACTTTCCCTCTCAGTGCTAGCTCATTGATTGGCTTCTTGTGTATCAGTTTCTGTCGTTCCTTTCTCAAGTCTAGGCGAATGCGAGACCGTACCATTCTATGGTCACTGCATCGTACCTTGCCAACTACTTCCACATCCTGCACGATGCCTGGGTGTGCACTCATTATAAAGTCTATTTCATTCTTATTTTCGCCACTAGGGCTCCTCCATGTCCACTTGCAGTTTCCTCGTTTTCGATAGAAGGTATTCAAAATCCGTAAATTATTGCGTTCTGCGAATTCTACTAGTAGCTCTCCTCTGGTGTTTCTAGTACCGATGCCATAATCACCTACTGCCTGGTCTCCAGCCTCCTTCTTCCCTACCTTTGCATTAAAGTCGCCCATCACTATGGTATACTGTGTTTTTACCTTACTCATTGCCGATTCCACGTCTTCATAGAAGCTTTCAACTGAAGCGTCATCATGGCTAGATGTAGGTGTGTAAGCCTGTACCACCTTCATATTGTATCTTTTTTTCAGTTTAATTACGATACCTACCATCGTTTTGTTAATGGTATAGTATTCCTCTATGTTGCCAGCTATGTTTCTGTGAATTAGGAACCCCACTCCCAGTTTTCTTCTATCAGCCAAGCCCCTATAGCAAAGGACGTGTTCATTTCGTAGCACCGTATAGGCCTCATCTGTCCTCCTAACCTCACTGAGCCCTATTATATCCCATTTAACACCCTCTAGCTCCTCAAATAGTACAGCTAGACTTCCCTCACTAGATAAGATTCTAGCGTGGCCAAGTTCAGGTTCCAATGGCGGCCTGTCCAAATCCAGAGATTCTTAGCACCCTCTGCTGTGTTCCAGATGGTGCTAAGATAGTGTGCTCAGTTTTATTTGCTCAAGGCACGTTTTCAGTCAGCTTGCTGAGCAGGATATGCTGCAGCAAGTGTAAAAGAGCTCGAATTTCGATTCGTTGCTCACCAAAACTGCAGCCAGTGTTACACTGGTCAGTTTCGATTGTAATTTTTTTTTAATATCGCCGTTGGATTCTTTCACAACATGCATAAGGAACCAATTGGGGTGAATACAATCATGACTATGCTGGTATTTCTCATTAGCTTTACCGTGTGTCAGTCTGGTTGTATTGACACACATTGGGTGTTTCGTCATTTTCGTTATAATAAATGGTTTGCAATTAACGTTTCAAAACTATGATATGCATGAGAAACCCTGTAGTGGAGGGCTCAGAAAATATCGAGCACCTGTGGTTTCTCAGCGTGCACCTAGATCTAAGCACATAGGCTTCATTTCACCAACAATTCTATTGCAGGCGAATGATTCACTTCTTTTTAATTTTTTTTCAGCAAGCTGACTCAACAGTAAGCTGAAGGAAAATTATTATTCAGCAAGCTGTTAGCGCGCATATTGGAGTGTTATTTTATGCTTAGATCTATTTTATCGCTTGTATGCTCTTTTGAAGTTTAGTTTGAGAGAAATTGTTTGTCTTACGAGGACAATAAAATGATTTCACCTACCACGTTGTTGCGTGTGCCTTCGTTATTTGAGGCCCTGTTCATTCGTATGGCACAATTCCCTTATAAAAATGCGATGACTGTCAGATAGTGTCGTCGCCTCCAGTTTCTTGCATCTAATAAGTTTGTGCTGGCGTGCGAGCGTAGAAAAAAACCTGTAGAACCATACCTCTCCAAGCAATTCCAGAGCTATAGTGCACTAGAACCAATGCCATCTGTCCTTGCGTATTGCAGTTCAGTACGCCGCCATTACTAATTTACATATTATTTTGATACAACGGTCCAAAGGTACAGTTTTCTGTTCTCTAAAGTGGTATAGGTTTTTGATGCGTGCACCCTAACACGTCAGAGCACGCTTCTCTCTACTCACCATGACCTCAGAAAGGGTAGGCGTGCAGTAGATTAAAAAAATGCAATGCAAACGTTATTATGTATGTGCAATGTTAACTAAAAAATAGTAGCTAAGTCGTAACTAAACAAACAAAAATTCAATACTTTGCGAAATTATCATAATTTCATAATTAAACAAATAACAGTGCAAGTGTCAATTAAACACAGAAGAATCAGACAGTTTGCAAAAAAATGCTTTATCACATCATTTGTCATTGTTATTATTTATATTGTTGTATATTCATCCATTTATTCATTTATAGGTGCAGCAATATGGTACCACATCTTATTAGGGTGGTATACGTAGGAAATGTACAAGCACTTTAGCTCATACAAGTTTATATTGATTACAAGCATTACTCAAAAATACGTGAAGAATTGCTCGAATAGTGCAAGTAAACATATGAAATATTGGAACAGACTAATAACATTTCAAACATTTTCAAAACATTGTTAAGAACTTTTTATCGGATTTTTGGCATTAACATTCACCCAGCCTGTTATTGTTTTGAAAAAAAAAAAGAATATTCATAACAGTTACTTCTTGCATTAGTTGTATTCAAGTGCACCAAGTGTAAAACGTTATGAAAATGAGAGTCCTGCACAACGGGCGTGACCCTAGGTCGGCTAGCTCACTCACGAGTCAACTCACTCGGACTCGCTCAGAATAAGATCGAGCGGAAAGTTTGAGTTTGAGTCTGCCCTGGTGAGTAATATTTGGGTGAGTTTGTGTCCAAGTGAGTCCTTTGGAAGAAAGTTTTTGTGAGTTGGGCTCACAAAATATTTGAGAGAGTCTGAGTTAGTCCAAATTGAGAGACCTTTTCAGTATCTCTTCAGTGAGTCGAAATGCGTTTTATTTGTTTGCCCGACCTATCAACGCGACTGATCTATAAGAATTGTTCCTGTCCTGTGAGGTTTGGGTAATAAATGGCTGATATGTGTGCATTGAGCATTGCATGATTCCCACCTTTCTGGGAGAAAGAATGGAGACCTACAATGGAGGGATATTATGGTCGTTATGCAGGGTGCGATTGGGACATTTTGTGAAGAAGACATATGCGGGAGAAAAGACGGCAACAGACAAGCGACAAAACGTCTAGAATCTATCATAGAAGTGATACTTAAGGTACACCGGTAGCTTGCAAGGATAAAGCGGGCAGAATAATGTTGGACTAGCTCAAGAGCGGAGGTAGTTACAGTAGAGAACAGGTACCAAATGGATGCGATATATTTTAGTTCACTATGTATTAAAATTTTGTAAAAAAATGGCACATCATCATCATCATCAGTCTGACTCCGTTCACTGCAGGACAAAGGCCTCTGCCATGTTCCGCCAGTTAACCCATCATGAAGGGTATCAAACCGCTATCTGTCACAAAAATTGGGTAAATTCCTAAACACTTACAATGCAGAAGCCAACAGTTATTCCCAGAAAAGGCTGTAAAGCTCTTGGGTTATCTCCAGAGCACAGACTCCTTATCAAAGACTGATACCATAGGTTGAGAACCGAGGACCACAAGGAAAAGAGTAACACCAAACTTGCTACTACCTTGATACAGCCAACTTCTGCCTAGATCCAGCTATAAATAGGTTTAATACCAATCAACTTAGCGCATAAATTTTATTTATCGGAGCAATCTAGCCGGCCTCTGCAAAAGAGCATTGCGAACCAAGGTTGTCGAATGATGGCACCATCTACCCCAGAAAGCAAGACAAGCTTGTGTTCTGCCTGTCAGGGCCCCCGCGCGGCAAGCAATGATTCGCTGCAAAGTGAGAGCAGGTGATGTTTGGAGCAGCACGCGCACATCGACTCATTTAAGGCTCCTGAAGAAGGTACACCAGTCTCGCTGACTAGCGAAAATGTAATAATCATGGCTCTTCTTCGAAGCATTGCTCTTTATTATACATTGAATAAAAAAGCACAAAAATACTAATTATACAAATGGAAATATCGAACAAAAAATTCGTGATCTTGATTTTGTATCTCAATTTTTCACTTTCTTCGAACCAGACCCTGGCACAGATCGGGCGTTCTCCTGTGCAGCGCCGCATCACAGTCTTCCAGTTGCACCCGTACAGCTTGTATGAGACTGTAAACTGTGGCGGAATGTCTTCAAAGTCTATTATGACCGAGTCTCCTTCTTTCAGGCTGCCAAATTTTCACGGGTCCTTTGGTCTTGGATACAAAATACACGAATTAAAACGTGGTTTAAAATACAAACAGTATAAACGAAAATGTCAAATAAAAAATTCAAGATGAAAGATAATCGTAATGAAACTACTGGGTGTAGATGCATCATTTCAAGTTCCACGACAAAGCCTTGATGAGGGGACCACATCCAGCTCCTGAAACACAATCATTTTGCAGTCCGGTGGGCTGTAGAAACCGGCCGACTGGAGTGTCAGGTTGCGCAAAGTCCCTCTGGTCTTGGCCAGGCAATGGGCAAATCCTGGCCACATTTTTGAGCCAACGACGGTGCACAGCAACGTGCCAAAGGCAAGCTCGAACAGGGTGTCGTCGTCCATGAGCAGGCTGATCAGCATGGTCACTTTGGGGTCTCTAAAGTTGAGGTCGGCAAGGGTGAAAACCACAGAACAATAAAAAATGAGAGAACCAGTGTGAAATATGGGCGAAGTCGAGAATCTCATAATATAACGAGACAACATTTACACAAAAGAAGACATCCACGAAAATACAGGTAGTAGGACATGAAAAGAAACAAACAAAACACCAAAAAGCTAGTAATTTCGAAAAAAAATGCAAATCTGATTACATTCGCAATTACGTGGATTTACCTTTGATAACAGATTAAGCAGAGACATGCATTCTTTCAGGCATAACACTTGCTTGGTTTAAGTAACATGAAATATTTATGTGCAGTGTTGTAGGTGTGACAGTAAAGAAAATATTAAATATGTTGGTCCATAAAGAAAGCAGAATTCATTATACTCTACTGGAACGACTTTGCTTGTTGATTACTGTAATGCGTGCAGAAAAACCAAAGAGAAAGAGAGATAGTAAAAAATGTTACACTAATTGTTGATCCATACATGATTCTTAATACTTGACGTGAGGTCGCCCCCACAGATATCCACACACTGCTAAAGGTCATATTTTTGTAAACACCCGCGGCCAAAACCGGTTAGAACTTGTAGTAGGTGAGTATATATGACCCACACAAGCTGCGCTCTTTCGTCAGTTCCTTTGCTAGACGCATTCTGGAAAGGTTAAACTTCCCTTAAATACAACGTATGCTCAAGAGATGCACGAATCGCAAGTACAAGCTATACGTAAAGATGTAGGTAAAACTTGGTGCAGTTATGGGCTCGACTGATTAGATGACTTGGTGTCGTTCAACCACAAACCGATTGTCGTGAGACTAAATACAGGTTTGTAGGGGCATGTGCGAATAAACCATTAGCAGAAGAAAGCAAGGAAGACAGCGACCGAAAAAAAAAAAACTCACATTATCACTGCGTAAACCAATACAAAATTATATGAGCTGGAAATAATATAATAATTGATGCGGTTTCAAAACCATGATATGATTATGAGAGGGAACGTAGTCGATGGTTACAAAAGTTTAAACCTCCTGAGGCTAGTTAACGTGCACTTAAACCGAAGTACACGAGTCTCGAGCATTTTCGCTTCCATCGCAGTTGCGGCCGCCACGGCCGCTATATTCGATCCCGCGACCGGCGGATCAGCAGTCGAGCACCATAACCAATAGACCACCGTGGCGGGCTGTGAGCTACACGTCCAATGAATCAAGAGAATAACGAAAAATTCAAAGCGCTCACCACCAGCTGACGTTGCCTCGGCCAGGAAGTTGTGGCGGGCCTTGTACTGGCTAGCAGAGATGGTCGAGGTCTCCCTCGCAGGGCGAGACGCCAACGGTGGCGATGAAGCTGGCGGTCGCCTGTCGGCGTTGCCTGGCTGTTGACCCAGCTGTCCATCCCACGGGGGCCTCGTCTCCGCTGTCGCCAGAAGCAGAGCCACCGTAGAACTCGATCGACGAATGGTTCCCTTTTCTCCGGGAGCTGTGACCTCGCGCAAGCCGTCGAGTCGGAGGTACCGCCAGGTAAGGCTCACGATGGCCTGTGGAAGGCTACGCTGTCTCGCTTCTGGTCCGCTGCTTTCTTATATGACATACTCCGCACACGTGGACCAATCGCAGCCCACCACGCCTTCAGAACACCACGAGGCCAGTTTTCATTCGACTATCCAGTACACCATGTGACCCGATAGCAGCTATGCCACGATGATGATGACAATGTTCCTTCATATATGGCTCATATACCTACTCTGGAGGGTTATCCGAGATATGAAAATTGCATTCCGAGGTATCATAACCGTTTTCAAATCACTTATCCACGGGAAATGATAACTAAAGTACAAATATTTTGCCGCACTTCATCTTCGCCGTTCTATTCTTCCTTTTATTTCACTTAAGTCTCTACCTCGCGTCGTCGCTTCAGCACTTCTTTTTCTTCACTCGACACAGGCTTCTTGTGGGCACGTCGTGGTTTCGCTAAAGGTTAACTGATTGTTCGTTACCAAATAGCCGCATCATGATATTTGTGACTGAATGTCTTTTTCTGAGGGTTCATCACATCAATGACATTTGTATACAGGATTGGTATACTAGTGCAAAGCAACCTTCATTTTTGTACTGCGAGCGTTAATTTACAAGCCACTGCCTAATCCTGAATTAGGGCGAATACAAAAGTGATTTCATGTGATGTGAAATAACTGTGTAGATCAGTGAACGAAGTGAACCTCATGAGCAGCTTTCGTTGTCCTCGTGGCGAATTTGAGGAGGATTGCCGTCGTCCGTGAAAACACCGCTGCTACATTCGCCAGTTCATGTGGTTTGAGTTTTTGCTCACACAGGATAGTTACAATTTATGCTTCTGTATGGCTAGCATAAAGCGCCGACGTTATAGTAGGGGGGGGGGTGATTTTTAAATGAGTGAAAAGAAGATAAAAGTAAGCCCGTAACTGTCTCCCTGAGGGAGCACACCTCAACAGTAGCTCACGGGGGATGGGGGTAAGGAGGGATTAAAATGATAGGGAGAAATAAAGGTATAGAGATAGAGAGGGGTGGAGGGACAGAGAGACCACATACGCAAATAAGAACAAGATTGGAAAGGTGGACGCGGTCGCAGGAGTGCGAGGTCGGGGCACCACTGAGCGAGAGCTCTTGTCGGAATTAGGAGATGGCGTAGGGTGAACCAGGTGGCCAGATCTGCGCTGTCGTTGGAGATCGCGGGGCTCAACCAGTCGGCACGAAATCCAGCGCGCGATTCCCGCCGACGTTATACAACGCCGCTCCCTATAGCTTGTGTTCGTGTGTTTCGTTTCGTCCGTTGTTACCGCGGAATCATTGGCACAGGGGACGACGAATGAGGTCACAGAAGGAACCCATATATGACAGTGTGGCCGAATGGGCACATCCATTGTGTAGCAGTTCCATTTATCTGATTCATGGCTTGCTGAAATTCCATACTTATTATTTCCTTGGAATGAAATACTTAGCTCATTCACAATCCGGGAATGACCATGCAGTTAAATTCCATTCTTGTAATTACTTGATGCAGAAAATGCATCTTGATCGTTTTTTAGCTTATAATTTACGCCCCCATAAAGCTGGTGTCACGAGATGCATTAAAAAGTACGCAAAATACGTTACCATAAGGCGGAGGCATAGTAGCTGTTGTGATCGGCCCCCGTGTCTTGGCCCCGGTTAGACGCGTGGAAAGATATTTGACATTGGCGCGCTTCCTGAGAGTACAGTGAGCGACAGCGCAGTGAATGCTTTAAGTCCGTCCACTCGCCTCAAGCCCTCAGGAGTCAGGACCCGCTCGGCTGAAGAATTTCCTGGAAAGGGCTGTTTGGCTGTCTGGGCTGCCTAGAAAGACCGGTCTCCTGTGTGTTGTTGGAGTCGCCGGAATGCACCTCAAAAGGAACGGATTGCCGGAGGAACCGGAGTGCCTTTCGAGTGTTCTTTCCTTTCGATCCACCGACTTTCGGTGACAAGGTCTCCTCGACGATTCATCTTTGAACCTTGTGAAACTGGAGGAATCTACTCTGCGCGCGAGTTCTAGGTCAACACACCATGCCACCTGTGCCGCGCTTTTAGTGTGTACCGCCGCCTGACGATCGGTAAATCGGATCAATTGTATTTTTATACAGGATTGGTACTAGTGCGAAGTAGTCTTGATTTTTCTACTGCAAGCGTTAAGCCACTGCTGAATTCTTAATTATTAAGGGTGTACAAAAGTGGTTTCACATTATGTTGTCGAATTTCTGTTGAGATCAGTGAACGAAGCGAGCCTCACGAGCAGCTTTCGTTGTCCTCATGGTAATTTTGAGGAAGATTGCCGTCGTCCATGAAAGCACCGCCGCTACATTCGCCAGTTCGTGTGGTTTGAGCTTGAGCTCACACAGAAGCGCTCTACTTTATCATTCTGTATGGATATAACGCCGACGTTTTACAACGGTGCTCCTAAACATCCGTTCATGCGTTTCGCCTAGTTCATTGTGACCGCGGAATTATTGGCACAGGCGAGGTTGAAGGGGTCGCAAAGGGAAGCAATGCCGGGGCCTCCACTGAGCCCTGCGGTAATAAATGGAAATTAAAAAAAAAACGCGTATCCAAAAAGTGAATGATGATGAAGGAACTTCCCGCAAATGTTAAATCCGTGAATGCTCTGTCAATCGTTATCATAGAAAAATGTGACAGGAGACTCGTTGTGGTGTGATTGTATAAGCACGTTATATACACAATGTTTTTTTTTTTTTTTTTTGAAGAGCCACGCCACACGCTTTCATGGCAGCCCAAAAGTATATCATCCGCTGTTTTGAACAGCTATTCGCCTACGCATCCATCGTCTTGTACGTCGCCATGTGATAGTGGGCTGTACCAGCTATATGCGCAGCGCTCGACGCCTGGAGCGACGGTGACCATGGCGTTCACCCCACTTCCTCCACCAGCATTTCGAACGCGCATCTCCTCCTTGCTCGATCCTCAGAGCGGCGCGCAGCCAATCGTGGTTCTCGCCCGCTGCGTGGAGCCAGTATGGGGCCTCTCCCGTAGTGCTCAGACATAGCCTCCTATATAACTTTAGCCTCCTATAAATAAAGTTATATAGCATAGCCTCCTATATATAAAGTTATAGAGGAGGCTATGGCTCAGGCGAGTGAGCGTCGCTTGAGTGGTGGCGCGCCATCTAGTGAGCGCTTTTGAAACGAGGAGCACGTCTGCGCCTCCAGCGAGAGCAATGATCGCTAGCATACTGTTACACACCAGCGCAACGACGAGAGAGAACCCCCCAGCAAAAGGTGCAAGCTTCTAATAACGCAGTTTGCCCGAAATTGAGAACGCTGTGTCACAGCAGAGCTGGTTCGCGCGTAGCTGGCCCTGGCATGGCTGGTTTTTTACCTCCCTCCCAACTTCTCTTTTTCCAATCAAATGCCATATACCAACGCCTCCTTTGTTGCTTTCAATACCAGTGCAAACGCGCGCTTGTCAACGGGAGCCATCAGTCCGCCTCGATTCAGGGAGGGGTAGTGATGCGACGCAACATAATGGGTAGCGCCGCTTGCGACACACGTGCTTCCGAGCGCTTTTCCTCGTAGATGCGATGCGTTTCCCACTCCAATATCATACGTCTGTCCAATCTGTTCTTTCGTGCTTCATCTTTGTGGCTCGAAGGAATGCCACCGCTGCATCACAGCGCAGCTAATGCAGTAGCGTTGCAGTGACGCTTCACGATTGGTTGCCCGCACGCTATGTCAAAACCACGACCGCAAAACACTGTATCTTTTACAGAGCCAGTGTGCCTGCCGTTATTGTGAACACGAGGAATGCAAGGCGCCGCCCCTCGGATTTGTATAAAACTGACTAAAATTTACGTCATAAGATTTCCGTCGTGAGGCGCTGCATGAGGGGTTCTCTCCCCAATGACCGCGAAGCACACGCGGATGCCAGGCGATGGGGGAGAGCCGTTAAGGGCTAGAGGAGAGGGCGGTGAATGGCTTGATCGGGCGCATCTGGATGGAAATGATAAAATAGACGAGGGATTGGCTATGCTGTGCTTGCTATGCTCGCTGTCTTTTTTTTTTTCATCGCCCTTATTTCTTTCGTCGAATCTTTTTCGATCCCTTTCTCCACTTCTGTTTCTTTCTGTGTCTTTTTTCCCCTCTTTTTCGTTACTTTCTTTTTTCTTTCTTCCTTTCTTTTTGTTTTTCTTGGCTGAATAATTCAACCACACTGAGAAGAGTCAATGATTAAGTAAAATGAGTGCTAATTCATCACTTGTGCACCATGTATTTTACCACCATAAACTGGACTCGCCAATGCGGATAACAATAGGCCGATGATTTTAGTTTGATAGTAGCAAAACCTATGATGGCCGTTATTAATTAGATAAAAAAGTCACGTTGAAAATAAATACATATCTCACGTAATAGAAGGAAAACTGATGGCAATATGACCTCGGAAAATGGTGGGAAGGAAAATAACTATCTAGCAAAACACACTTCGAGGAATTTCACTAAAGTTAATTCATCGTTGCCAGTAGATTGATTGATATGTGGGGTTTAACGTCCCAAAACCACCATATGATTAGGAGAGACGCCGTAGTGGAGGGCTCCGGAAATTTCGACCACCTGGGGTTCTTTAACGTGCACCCAAATCTGAGCACACGGGCCTACAACATTTCCGCCTCCATCGGAAATGCAGCCGCCGCAACCGGGATTCGAGCCCGCGACCTGCGGGTCAGCAGCCGAGTACCTTAGCCACTAGACCACCGCGGCGGGGCATCGTTGCCAGTAGAAATGCAATGATTCTTCCAGACTAAAAAAGTTGTAACCGGGTTATAATGAATAGAAATTCAAGACCTACAAGACCATTCGGGCACATTAGCTCGAGGTTCAGTCAAGGACATTAAGTTGTAAATGTTAGTGATGACCTTGAGGTGAGCAATAAAACGAACACAGCTAAGAGAAAACAAAATTTAGGAATTTGCACACAATCTTATTGCTCATTATGCATTAGGCTCATTATTCTTGCTCTTTCGCACGTAAAAAGCTACTACATGCTGATTCATGGGGATAATTACATGTTGAACAAATTACCACTTAGTTATCGCAAAACACTGTCCAATAACGTCCGGTATAAAAGCATCCCTACACCTGCCGAAATCGCAATCTTTTCTTTTCAAGAAACGCGCCAGGATCGCGTTATCGTGGTGCGTAAAGCAGAAAAAGGACACTTAAGAGAATTACACTGGCAACAATTACATTGCTCAATATTCCACGGGAGTGAAAAAGCGTGCACTTGGATACAAGTAAGTGCTGCTGAGTTTTCAAATTATTGTCTCTGAAGGTAGGCACACAATAGGGCAACTACGACGAGCTCAATTTTACAGACAGGTTACTGAATCTTGTATATACAAACATTAGCCGAAATTGCCACGCTGCTTATGGGCTGTAGCATTTCTTACGACGTTGTTTTAACAATCAAATCGGCTGTAGAGTCTCTTGCAGTTCATACCAGGCAATGTATGACTGAATAAACTAATATGACGCCTGCAATTTCAATAAAAGTCATGCCTCTGTTTTCTTTTGGTTTGGAAGTATTGCATGGGATTATATTCGAGTATATATTATTATAAAAACCTCGCTCGTTAAACACACACACGCACACACACACACACACGCACACACACACACACACACACACACACACACACACACACACACACACACACACACACACACACACACACACACACACACACACACACACACACACACACACACACACAGGCTGTAGGACTTAAAATTGTTGCTGGGTTGCATTCGCTAGGTGAAGTTGGGTGATTTCCTACCCTTAAGATATCAACATCAAAAATAAGTAAATCCTACGTAATACAAGCTTTCTGCAAAAAAAGTGTCATGAGCGCCACATTTTCAGAGACTATTTACTAGAACACGGTCAGCAGACAGACAGCCGGACGGACGGACAGACAGACAAATAACTTTATTTCATCCTTAGAAGTTTTCGCGCGAACCGTTATCGGTGACCTGAGGAAACCGCTGGCAGTATGAAAATAGGGGCTGGGACATCGTGATGTTCCGTTCTTTTTTGAGCCATTCTGAATTGCCTGGAGTTGTGCATGGAGCGATGAGCTGCGGAGGGCTTGTTCCCAGTCAGCTTCTGTTAGGTAGCGCGGGACACTGCCAAAGCACGTGCTCTAAGAAACACTAACTTTAATTGCAGTTCGGACAATTTGAATCGATCTCTGTGTAGATATGACTGAGAAAGCCACGCGAGGGGAATGAGCCCGTTATTCTAAAGGTAAGTAACAGAACATTTTAGGCAAGCGTTTATGAAGTTGCGCGTATATACTCCTAACTGTTTATGGAAGTTGAACCGTATAGTGACTCCTGTAATCTAGCAAGCACTTTGTACTTGAAGGACGTCAGAAAGGCTATCTAAGTGATGTCTTCATCTGATGTTCTCTCGTTAATACATCTGAGCACAAATATTTATTCCTTTTGTTCATCTTTTCAAGATATGAAAATATTGAGTAAATAACGTTTCTCTTTTTTTTTTTTTGATCAGTCTCACAACAACAACCGAGTCTGCGCTCTGGACAGCAATAAATCTCATGGTCTGTCTATCGGCATCTGAACAAGCCACGTTTAACGGAACCGAACAGACTACGACCAACATACACACTAGTAAGGAGAACGTTGCGTGTTAAGGAAACATTGAAAAAAAGGAGTAAATTAGATTTACAGCGAACATCTTCCTTACAAATATGTTTGGCGTCAGAACTTGGGTTGGTTTTCGGCTCCTTTATTGGAGACGCACTACATTTTTTATGCCTCATTGAATACGGGAAGAAATAAAGACGGGGACCATGAATTCTTTTGCTCCGTGGGTAAGGTGAGCCTTAGAGAGAAGGATTCCCACAGATTTTTTTTTGTGTGTACGTCTATCTGTGAGCATGACACGTGGGCAGGTTCCTGGCTTGCGATTTCATGAAAGGTAACTCTTTCAAATGCCAAGCATTTTTTAGCGAACTTCGGCGACTTTGAGTGTATCTATCTATCTATCTATCTATCTATCTATCTATCTATCTATCTATCTATCTATCTATCTATCTATCTATCTATCTATCTATCTATCTATCTATCTATCTATCTATCTATCTATCTATCTATCTATCTATCTATCTATCTATCTATCTATCTATCTATCTATCTATCTATCTATCTATCTATCTATCTATCTATCTATCTATCTATCTATCTATCTATCCGCCTACGACATTTAGATTTTCTGGCCGTTTCGATAATGCTATCGATACCAAAATTGGTATGGCATTACGTGACTGTATGACGATCATGTCATACAGTCACGTCAATATTACGTTTCATGTCAATATTTACGTTACATAATCTTTCTGCTCTTACAGTGGTTTCGTTCACATGACATGTTGCAAAACTAGTATGGTATGACATGACTGCACGGATAATATAGGAGGCCCTGACGTAGAAATCATGGCATGCATATCATGTAAGTCATGACTACACGTCACGCTCATAGTGCTCTCGCGGTAGTTTCGCTAGCTTCACATATACCCAATATGGCGTTACGAGGCGTGAATGGACGACGAAGGTAAATGACACGCCCAAACACGATTATCTTGGTAAGCATGTCATATAAAACATGACAACACACCACGGTCATGATGCGCTCTCAGCCGTTTCGCTGGCTTCACATATACCAAATTTGGTATTACGTGACGTGAATGGGAGTGCTTGCCAAATGTGCTCCACCCCATTCTTATTCTTCTAGTTACTTCAATCTCGTGGTTCGGCTCCGCGGTTATTACCTGCCCTAAGTAGACATAGTCTTTTACAACTTGAAGCGCACTATTACCTATCCCGAAGCGCTGCTCTTTTCCGAGGTTGTTGTACATTACTTTCGTTTTCTGCAGATTCATTTTAAGACCTACCTTTCTGCTCTCCTTGTCTAACTCTGTAATCATGAGTTGCAATTCGTCCCCTGAGTTACTCAGCAATGCAATGTCATCGGTGAAGCGCAGGTTACTAAGGTACTCTCCATTAACTCTTATCCCTAACTGTTCTCATTCTATAGGCTTCTGAAAACCTCCTGTAAGCACGCGGTAAATAGCATTGGGGAGATTGTGTCCCCCTGCCTTACACCCTTCTTGATTGGTATTCTGTTGCTTTCTTTATGGAGCACTATGGTAGCAGTTGATCGCCTGTAGATTTCTTCCAGGATGTTTATATATACTTCATCGACGCCCTGATTCCGCAGTGTCTGCATGACGGCTGATATTTCTACTGAATCAAACGCCTTCTCGTAATCTATGAAGGCTATGTATAGTGGGTGGTTATATTCTGAGCATTTCTCTATTCCCTGATTGATAGTATGAATGTGGTCGATTGTTGAGTAGCCTGGTCGAAATCCTGCTTGTTCCTTTGGTTGATTGAATTCTAATGTTTTCTTTACTCTGTTCGCAATTACTTTTGTATATAGCTTGTATACTACAGAGAGCAAGCTAATTGGCCTGTAATTATTCAAGTCCTTGTCATCTCCTTTCTTACCTTCCTTGAGTCTAACTCGTTTTTTACGCGTCACCAACATGGCTTTAGGAAAACATTCTCGTGCGAAACCCAGCTTGTGACCTTTACACATAAATTAAACATTATTCTCGACCAAACTAGCACTGCCGACTGCATATTCATAGATTTCTCCAAAGCTTTTGATAAAGTCTGTCACAACTTGCTGTTGCACAAATAAACGAACTTAATATAGATCTCAGGCTTCTAACATGGCTCGAATGTTTTCTAAAAAATCGTTCTCAATTTGTTTCAGTTAATAATGTAAGCTCTGAACCAAGTGCCGTTAATTCCGGCGTACCACAAGGCTCCGTACTGGGCCCACTGCTCTTCCTTATATACATTAATGATTTACCGTCCTGTATTACCTCCAATATTCATTTATTTGCGGATGACTGCGTAATATTCCGAGAGATAACTTGTGATGGCGATATTACCTCTCTTCAACATGATCTTAACTCCATTTCTCTTTGGTGTAAAACATGGCTCATGGAACTAAACAATAAGAAATGCCAATTTTTACGTGTTTCGAGAGCGAACCATCAACTTCCAAACTATTACCATGATAACACCCCTCTTCAATCCGTGATAAACTATAAATACCTTGGGGTGCATATAACAACTGATCTGACCTGGACTGTTCACTGTAATTACGTCTTTAAAAATGCTAACCGAATGTTAGGTTACCTCCGCCGCAACTTTTAAACGGCCCCTTCTTCCTTGAAACTTCTTTTTTACACTACACTAATACGACCTAAACTCGAATATTCCGCTGCAGTATGGGATCCTAGTCATGCCAACCTAATACACTTTCTTGAAATGGTACAGAATAACTCAATTCGTTTTATACTTTCTAATTACAACAAGACAGCTAGCATAACAGCCATGAAATCTAGCCTCAACTTACCTTCACTTTCATCCCGTCGTAAAATGTTTCGTCTCCACTTGTTTCACAAGCTGTTTCATCACACATCGCTGCGGGACGGTCTTATCTTGCCTCCTAGTTATATCTCACCCCGGCTGGATCATTCCCATAAGGTCGGGTTGCCTTCCTGCAGGACTCGCGCCTTTTCTCAGTCTTTCATACCTTGCACCTCTGAGGACTGGAACCGGCTTCCCGCATCAGCGGCAACCATTGTAAATCACCTTCATTTCAAAAGTGTCTTAGCTAGTTATGTGTAATTACAGCCAACAAAGTATTGTATTACCCGATGCTGTGTTGTTCCTGTACAGTATTTATTTTCTTGTCGTTTTTCCTATCTTGATGTAATTCTCATCATTCCCGCGTTTTCGTTTGCCATAAAATCTGTTAGCTAACCTGTATAATTAAGATCTTCTGCTCGATGTAAGATTCGTCGCTGCATTTTGCAAAAATTTTTGTCTTTTCTTTCTCAACCACTCCCCTCTGTAATGCCGTTTGGCCCTGAGGGTATTGCAAATAAATAAAATTGCAAATAAATATGTATTAAGATGATGTTAGCGTTCTTCCAAGACTCTGGTACTCTTCCCGCCAGGAGACACCTCGTAAACAGGGTGGCTAGTTTTTCTAACACAATCTGTCCTCCATCTTTCAGCAGATCTGATGTTACCTGATTCTCACCAGCAGCTTTTCCTCTTTGCATGCTCTCCAAAGCTTTTCTGACTTCTATCATTACTGGTGGGGTGTCATCTGGGTTACTGCTAGTTCTTATAGTATTAAGGTCGTGGTTGTCTCGGCTACTGTACAGATCTCTGTAAAACTCCTCCGCTATTTTAACTATCCTAACCATATTGGTAGTTATCTTTCCTTCTTTGTCCCTTAGTGCATACATCCGACTTTTGCCTATCCCAAGTTTCCTCTTCACTGCTTTGACGCTTCCTCCGTTTTTCACAGCGTGTTCAATTCTCTCCATGTTATACCTACTTACGTCGGATACTTTACGCCTATTAATCAACTTCGAAAGCTCTGGCAGTTCTATTTTGTCTGTTGTACTTGAGACTTTCATGATTTGATGCTTCTTAATGATATTCTTCGTTTTCTGGGAAAGCTTGCCAGTGTCCTGTCTAACTACCCTTCCTCCAACTTTCACTGCACACTCAGTAATGATACTCGTCAGATTATCATTCATTGTATCTATGCTAAGGTTGGTTTCCTTACTAAGAGCCGAGTACCTGTTCTGAAGCGAGACTCTGAATTCCTGAATTTTCCCTCTCAGTGCTAGCTCATTGATTGGCTTCTTGCGTATCAGTTTCTGTCGTTCCTTTCTCAAGTCTAGGCAAATTCGAGACCATACCATTCTATGGTCACTGCATCGTGCCTTGCCAACCACTTCCACATCCTGCACGATGCCTGGGTGTGCACTCATTATAAAGTCTAAGAATGGGGTGGAGGACATTTGGCAAGCACTCTCAAATTATGACAGGTAGATTGCCACTATCCCTCAAAAGAAGGGTATATAACAGCTGTATCTTGCCGGTACTTAGCTCAGACGGAGCAGAAACCTGGAGACTTACAAAGAGGTTTCAGCTTAAATTGAGGACGACGCAGCGAGCAATGGAAAGAAAAATGGTAGGTGTAACCTTAAGAGTGTTAGGTTTGGCCTGGAGATTCGTCTCTCAATCCCTTCGGCGCCCAGTCTGCCAGACGCTGTCGAAGATTTGAACAATTACCCTGACAATGCGGCAAGTAAAGGCGAGTTCCCGTCTTTCAAATGCGGACCCCTTTGTCGTCTCTTCGAGCAGAAGCGGTGACTGATGCCATCGACGACTCATCGGGCGACGGGGAAGCTGGCGTGACCGGCGCCAGAGCTGACGGGGGAGCGGCGCTCTTTTAAGGCCAAACCACATAAGCGCGAAAATGCACGCGACAGCGACGAGCGACGCGACGTAGATCGTCTTCGCGCGATCTGTCGCTAGGGCAGGCAAACCTCATTCACGCGACGGCTTCGGCGAGCGAATTCCACTGTTGCTGGCATGAGGCCGTCTACTCGCACCAAGAAAACTGCGTAGCGAGCGGTATGCAATTTAAAAATAAGATATATTGTTGTGTAATGAAACGGAAAGTGTTTATTATTGCCTTGCAGCACTTTTTATATGCACATGCGTAATAAACATTGCGTTATTTCTTGTTGTGCATACGTGACTTGGGCAGGGTCACGTGCACCTACGTAGTCTTTGTCTTTTCCGGTTTTTGGCTATTGGCTGCTTGAGCCCAGCACTTCCGGGCGATGAGCGACGGTTTCCAAATCGGGAGAACCGAGCGATCGCGCGAAAACGAGCACGCGACACGTCGCGCGAACGCCCTGTTTTGTCGCTCATAGCGTCGCTCGTCGCTGTCGCGTGCATTTTCGCGCTTATGTGGTTTGGCCCTTAATCCTCAATCAAGTAGCCGACCGGCCGACTGCCTATGCCCGCCAGGCATTGTCCCTGCTAGCCGGAGGATGAGACGTCGTGTCGCCACGACATCGTAAACAGTTCCAGAGAGGACAACAAAGACAGCATCTTCCTTGGAAGAGATCGTGGCGGCTGCCGCAAATCGCGCCGCTAATTAAGTGAAAAAATCGGCGGACCCTTTGATGTATGCTGTCAGGATCGTGGGAACTCTCGACTAGCGGCACACACACGACGAGGAAGAGCCCTGCTGGCGCCACCTTGCGGTGCAGTGTTCACAACTCAATATTGGACGTTCACGTGAACCGTGCATGCTCGTCCCCCTCACCTGTTGTGTGTGATTGGCGTTTCACTCGGAGAGGAGGAGCCCGAGAGGGCTTAAAACGACGCTGCAGAGTGCTGGACGTCGCTCTGAACTGTGTAACGGTTCAACCACCACGCTCGTGGTTTGTAAAACCGCCAACCTCTCTTTGCTGTAAATATGTGTAAATAATGTCATAAACCTGTTTGTTTTCGTATCCTCTTCTTGTCAGCGTTCGTTTCCTCCACCCGGTTACACCACGCTACTACAAGAGACCGGGTAGTCCTCCATTAATAACAAGAGACAAGAAAAGAGCAGAGTTGATTAGGGAACAAACGGGGGTTAAGGATATCATGGCTGAAACCAAGAAGAAGAAATGGACATGGGCTGGGCATGTAGCGCGTAGACAGGATAACCACTGGTCGTTAAGGGTAACTAACTGAATTCCCAGAGAAGGCAAGTGGGTTAGGGGGAGACAGAAGGTTAGGTGGGCAGATGATTAAGAAGTTTGCGGGTATAAATTGGCAGCAGCAAGCACCGGGTTAACTGGCGGAACATGGGAGAGGCCTTTGTCCTGCAGTGGACGTAGTCAGGCTGATGATGATGATCATGATGATGACGTGAATGGAGAACGAAGGTAAATGACACGTGTACACATGATAATCATGATATGCATGTCATGTAAAACAGGACTTTATGCTACGCTTATAGCGCGCTAGCTGCCATTTTGCTAGCTGAACATATACCAAATTTGGTATCACGTGACGGCGAATAGACGACGAAGGTACATGACACGTTCAAACATAATAATCATGACATGGAACTCTTGCACGGCATAATTTGCGTCCGCCTCGTAACGTTGTGTTGATTAAGGTGACATTACAACATCCCTTATTCGTGCTTCGCATATTATTGATTCCTAATGTACGTGGGATCTGCTTTTTTTTTTTTGACGTTACAGCTTTGAAATGCTTGCCTTTATCGTTCCATGGTTCTCGCTGTAAGTGCGAGCTCTAGTCAAACACCAGAAAATCGCTTGCCGCTTTCTTCTTGGCCAGACTGATGCGGCAGCTGAGTGGTGGTATTGCTAAGCAAGAATCTCGCCGTTCTCACCCCACTCTACTCCAAAATAAATGTTTTCCGCATTGCTATATTGAAGCAGTGCTCACTTTTGTCTTTACTGCTCTGAAAGAAACACCTGGGCACGTTCGCTTACGATGAAAGCTTGAGTAGGTGGGCACACATTTTACAGCAACACTTTCTTTGTACACTGTTTTTTCCTCCTTGTAATGAAGAAGAATTTCTTCATATAATTTTCGAAGTAGATTTTGTTCTACTCCTAACAACGAGGTACTCAAGTTGAACTGCTGCAAAACAATAAATTTTCCGAAAGTGTCGCATTCATTATTGGGAACCGACATAATTAAGTCGCTCAGGTTTCTATTTATCTGCCTTCTGAAAAGCCGACAGGACTCTGAGCCAATAGTACGTAAAGGTAGCTTTAAAAACAGTAATTAAGATGCTCCACCCGTCATATAAACTATGTATTCGTCCTGCTACTAGCGCCTTCAGCGGCAATTTGATGAGCATCCTCTACGTTGAGGCAAACTCCGATGGACAGATAACGTCAATAGTGCAGCCTACTGCATATCTTCAGGTCATTTTCACTCTTAACACACCCATTTGAGAAGATCGTCCTTGACAATTATACCTTAATCTAAATCAACAGTCTCTTTAAAACCTGTCTATTCTAACCTGTACCGCGGCAGCTGTTGAGGCATAAATATCTTATAAGAAGTCCTCCTTTTTTGTAGTCGGCCCACACTAGGGCAAGATAGCCATAACATGCGACATGTAATTGTGCCATAAATAAATGAACGTTAACACTGCCTAGAAGTTAACAGCTTTCTACATCGCTTCATTAGAAATATTGATGCTGTGAACAATTTGCACAGTCGCATTGAAAGTCAGATACTCTGCATCTGCACCTGCCATTACGCCTGATTTCGTCCACATCGCAAAGGATCGATACACATACTATAGCATTTTTTGGGCAGAGTCATATGCAATGTTAACTGTCATGAAACACAATGTCAGTCAGAAGATTGAGGCGTCAGCACAGTTTACCGATTCCGCCAGTATCGTATATATATATATATATATATATATATATATATATATATATATATATATATATATATATATATATATATATACTTTGCTTTTTGCGCACCGACGAACCGCATAAAAACCAAATCCTTATTAATTTTGGGGAGTAATGACGCGCGGCCTATCAAATATATAGTTGTCATGCGTCATATTGGACATAGAAACAAAAAACCGCCAGTCCTGCCCGGTATAGGCGCTGCACCGTCACAGCGAAAGCTAGAAGAGCGGCCTTTCAGAGCCTGTTCATAACATTCATTGGGTAACTACTGCAAGCAAACTTGCTTGGTACCCACTTAATTATAAACTTTTGGGTAGTAGGACGCCATTCGCTATGCTATTTTTGTCATTCTTCTGAGACGCGTGGTATCCGCACAACATTTGCTGGGAATTTTGTGCCAATTGTCCATGCAGTGGCTCACGACGATGAGGAAATATGGCTGAAGTGGGCATGCGCTACAGTTTAAAGCGAAACAAGAACAAGCTTTTGTAATGCGTTGTAGCATTAGACGGTCCACTAGTTACGCTAATCGCATTGTGCGACGACTGGTTGTTCTTTCGCAGTTCTAAAACGCTTTACAAGTCGTATTACCGCGATTGCTTTCCCGACATCAAGCCTGCATAAGGCAAGTTTGACAACAAATCATAAGCACCGGAGTAACTCAGTGGTAGAATACTGGGCTGGCACCCAGTGGACCCGGGTTTGAACCCCACTGTGGCATTAGTGCTAGGTGATGCCTGCCTAAGGCAAGTTTGACAACCAGTTACAAGCATCGGTGTAACTCAGTGGTAGATTATTGTGCTCGCGCCCCGCGGACCCAGGTTCAAGCTCCTGTGTGCCATTGGTGCGAGGTTTTTTTTCTTCTAATTTCGCGCGATCTGGTTACGGACACCGGCGGTGGCGGCGGCGGACAACATGCAACTGCGCGTGACCAGAGTTGTGATCTCATAACAGTTTGCGGTGTGAAAGTGGATGCTCTTGCAGATTTAACCGCCCGAAAATCAGCCTGACGAAATTACTGCGTCATACGAGGATATGACAGCACTGCTCCGCGGTAATTAGTGCTAATGGGACCTCGCAATCAATATTTTTTTACAGACAGCGTCACATAACAAAAATATCTCTCTCCTTTAACGATATGCAAAAAAAAAAAGACGCGTTTCGACGACTCCGAATAGGGCTCACATACGGCACTCACTGCAGCCCTTTAACTGGTGCGAGTGAACCTTCATCGGATATTTGTGGGAACAGCAAGTCTGTTTTACAAGTTGTCAATAAATGACACCACTTCATCCATAACTCATTTTCACATCTCACTTGGTGCTCATTTTGTTCGGCACCATACATAATAAAAAAAAACTACTCCACTTTTTAGGCAACCCTTCTGAAATATTTCTGTACCTGAAATATTTCTGTTCACTTTTACCTTGGTTTGTACTGCCTCCTCCGTAGAGTGGTCCACCTTGGACTAAGATTTGTTGTCTTGTGATGACGCCCCCACGCGACGTGACAGTGACGTCATGACCGATTTGGGGATAGCGCGAGAACAAAACGACGACACAGAGACAAGAAGGGCACGAAGGACACGAGCGCTTCGTGTCGTGTCAATTTGGGGAACCATCATGCTACGATGACGTGATTTGGTGATATCATCACGAGATGATTTTTTTTGCTCCAGGCGTGCTGACGTCGCCAGCAATTATCGCACTTCCTGATACATATAAGGCGTTTTGTTTAATATATATTGTTGTATTAAACTTAGCGTGCTGAATGTCACAAATGCCTGTCTCACAATGAGGAAAGCAGACAGTTTTACGGAAATTCTTCCTTACAGATTTGGGAGCATGCGTATAGGCGTAACGTGTGTGACGGGGATCTGCGAGGTGAGCGAAAAATGAAATCACCTTCTTCACATTCTTTGTGCTTACGTGCTAGCCTTTGTGGTCGAGCAGATAAAATACTCGGTTGCTCATCCGCATGTCGCCGCATCGAATCCCGACTAGAGCGGATGCATTTTCGATGGAGGCAAAAATGCTGTTAGCCCGTGTGCTCAGATTTGGGCGCACGTTAACTACGGCGTCTCTCATAATTATATGGCGATTTTTCGACTTTAAGCCCCACATATATCAATCTGTCTCTCGGTGGAACACAAAGTGCACCTGTAACTCAAAAAATTGCTTAAACAATCATTATAAGGCGTGATTTGTAGGTACATTTACCACACAAACTCATATTAAGGCAAGCGAAAGAGCTAGTAAAGATAATGACGAAGAAGTTGGGCTCAGTTTAGTTAAAAGACCCCTGACAGCAAAAAGTTTCTTGTTTTGTGAGTTTTTTTACAGTAAGTTGTACTTTTGGGTCTGGTAATGCCGAAATTATATCATAAATAGCCTCACACATGATATAACTAACGCTAGCGTCGTAAATTCAGAGTTATGTTGCGTTAGTGTTAAACACCCGCCTAAATAGCATAAGAAGCTAGCGCCCCACAGCATAGCAGCACCTGAGACTATGTGCGCTCATATGTGGCAGCTTGGGCTAGTTGGTATGACATGACGATAGCGCGAGAACAAAACGATGAAAAGAGACAAGAAGGCGCTCGTGTTCTTCGTCTCCTTCTTGTCTCTGGCATCGTTCTGTTATATTGCTATAACTATCATCGTGCGCTAGAGCTTCGTTAACGCTTTAACGCATTGTTTTCAAATTGGAGAACCATGGGCGGTAAGTAAAACTATGTGGGTACTTTGCGTGTGTCCCCCTCCGAAAAAAGAAAACCATTTCTGGCGTAAGGAACCTAAACCACCTAGAGAGCAGCCCGAGAACAGAGCGAGAGGGGGGACGAACAATGGTCCTCACCGGGTCCAAGTACGGCTATTGTGCGTGACCAGCAAATGTTCTCTGACCCCGGCAATACGTTCTTGACCACTGCGACGCCACAATGGTATCCCCTGTCTACTGAAGAAATTCTTGAGGAGACCCTGAAGTTCAAGTGATCACCTATAGGGAACGGAAAAAAATCAACCGCGGCGCGTTCCGGTTTAAAATACCCGCGGAGTGGATCTACTGACCCATGCGTTATGCATCACATGGGCGCCGTTAGTGAGGTTTCTAGTACAGTGTACTTGAAGAAAGCAGTGGGCTGTCTTCCCTATTACTGCGCTGCGCCACCATGGCCCTCCCGGCATCGACAGATCGGGCGCCCGCCAAGGGCACTGCCGCCAGTTTCTCCTGAAATCTACTGTGGCGCTGTGTGAAATGCGTTCGCGCGTCCCCGGGGTGTCGCTGGTTTCGCTGCAGTTTGGAAGGGGAGGGGGGGGGGGGTATTAAACGCGGGTTTGAAACGGGGAGAGGGCGTACACAATGACGAAAGAAGCAAAAACTATATGTGTACATACATAGAAGGAGTCAGGAGTTTTCAGCTTTATTATTTTTTTTTACTTTAAGCTGGCCTAATAGTTTGAGCAGCTCCTTTTGTTCGAGCGCGCTCTGCTGCAGGGCATGTTCACCCTATTTCCACGTTTGAAGGACTTTTGTCGGTACCACACAGGCTGCTTTGCTGCACTTGGGTATGTTTCTCTGAAAGATCAGCACCTCTGTCTATCCGCAAATTGCAAAAATATCAAAAACGGTCTGCCGTTGCATCTGGCCGGCAAAGTTGCACTTATCACAACCTCCGGTGGTCGTGCTAACAAAGCATGAGGCGGACGAGCAAAGAAAGCTTTTGGGTAGTGTTTCTATGACAAGAAAAGGTGAACCCATCTGGGAGTGACCTAAGTGTCAAGTACGATAAAAAACAAAACAAAGGAGAAAAAGGAAAGAAATTTGGAAAAACAAAACAGAAGTCTAGTAAAAGTTCTCATTCTTCAAACTAGTTTCAACTGCTATAAATATGCCACTCAAATACGATATTCTTGCAAAAAATGACATTAATTATTTTGCATCGCAAAAGTATACATAACTGCATGAAAGCATGTGTGTACTGTATAAGAGCTTCCAATTATAGTTTTTGACTCTTCAAATGTAGGTTTGATTTCTGTGCTCATTTTTGCAATGTCAACTATGGTAAAAAAAGTTTGACAATAACTGGGCAATTCTACAAGCAATGCGGGAAAAGAGCCTAAATCCACTTATTATAAGCGAAACTTGCAACTAGCATTATTCAATTACAGTACAAATAACGCTGAAATTCAACATGAGCTTTGGGCCTTTGTTACATTATGTCTGAACATCATGGATGGCAGTGAAGGGAGATATGAATGCTTACAACATTCAGTATTGACTTCTGAAACAATTCTTTAGGCAAGCTGGAAGCTCTTTTTTCCGTACAAACTCTGAACTACAAATGAGCTATATGTTTAGAAAG
Organism: Rhipicephalus microplus; assembly: GCF_043290135.1. NCBI lineage: Eukaryota > Metazoa > Arthropoda > Arachnida > Ixodida > Ixodidae > Rhipicephalus > Rhipicephalus microplus. Next base: position 143,462,276 of record NC_134710.1, on the reverse strand, counting down.
GTGTTCTTTCCTTAGAAATCTGGCTGTGAACTGAATTTAAGGAGATCTTTCAAATTATTCTATGCCAAAACCAACGGACTATAAATAGCGTGAAAATTATTGGGAAAATATGCAATGTCACGCGTATTATTGTCATAATGATAGCGTTCATTATTTTCAGTACGGTTTCATTATACAAAGACCGTAGGGTGTTTTAACATTGAAAGCGGGCATGAAAAGAGCAATTATTTTAAAACTATGATGTAGGTTGTTTGCGGCATTAGGGAGTAAAGTCACTGTAGCCTTCAGATGAAAGTAGTGAAGATGTGTTATGTAATGGTGATGCATGACAAGTTGACAAGGAGTAATGTTGGGGGTGGTAATAAAATGGGCAATGTAGTGTATCTAGTGGCTTCACATTGGGTCGCCGTGAAGCGGCAAGACTTACAAGCCATTGATACGGAAAAAGTTCTTGCTAGCCTTGCCCTAAATGTTGAGGGCTGGGCTGTGACATTTGTAACCAGAATACAAGTTGAAGAAAATGAATGTGACTCATCATTGTTAGAGCTTCTTAAAAAAAAGCGTGGGTCTATATGATTATGCAAGCGATGGATGAGGTGCGAAGTGCCTTTTAAAAAGCTTCAGGTAATGATGCTTCTGCTCTATCTCCATACAGTTCATTCAATAAAAACATGTAGAACAGGCAGATTATTTTCACATTCGGCGGATGCGACAGGTCACCAACTGTGCTAGGCAATAGAACATACTTTGCTCAGGAAAAACATTTCTTAGAAATCTTTATGTTTGCATTGCTTGAGCATTAAAATTTCGTTGTTTAGGTTTGTCAGGGGTAAGAAAGTTGAAGGTACTGCGAGATCACAATAATAGGTCGAGTGAAATAGTTTTCAACAGTTGTAAAAATCTACCCAAAGCTCTGTAGTAAGTGTTTCCGGGGAAAAAAGCAACTAGGAAGATTAATCAATACATCAGCAAAAGAAAATGCGTTACCACGCTATGTAACTTACAAAAAAAAAGAGTAACACGTGACTGTCAGCAAAAAAAAAAAAAGTAACATGTTACCGCTGCCGTTGCTTCGCAACCATAAAATATAGTCAATGTGCCTCTTCTGCAGGAAACCACAGTAATAATTGCTTAGATGTCAAATTCATGTTTCACAATAAGCTTGTTAACTAAACAAGTATTATACCCAAAATGACCATTTGAAGGGAATTATTTACACAATTCTGCCGGACCTTAGAATGTTACAGTGACTTAAAGTGGACTGCATAAAGTTGCATGCGGTGGCTTCCGGCTATGTGGTTCACGGTGGAGCCATTTCTTTTAACGAGCCATTATTCACAATCTTAGAGCTTATCACCGTCGCTATCTGCAATGAAAGCATGATTGAACTCACTGGATGCTTGCACCTATTTATGAGCAATTTTGTAGAAGTGAAGAAATCCTTTGATGTGCTGGTTACAGAACGAAATCTCTGTGCATAAGCATTTTTTTGTGCACTTTAGCCGGTGTAATTACTGCAAAAAATTTAGAGAGTGTATGTGAGAGTGTTGAAGATCAGCTTCCCTCACTCAGGAGTTAAAGGCAGCTGCTTTGCAAAGATAAAGAAGCAAAATTTGTTTCTATAATGAACTTGATAAGCCACTTTGCGTCAACTATTATGTTGCAAATATAGTAAAGTGTTGCATATTTAGACATTTTCCAAAAGCAATTTTTCTTCACTTTACTATCTTCCTCTACCCTTTGTTGCGCATACACTTTATACACGAAATGATATCTTTGTGATGGTAATACTTTTGTGTTACATCGTCGTGAAATCTTGAGAATGACAGGCAATGAAATTGGTCTCTTGGTGTTGAATATGTTTGATATTTTCTGCCTTGTAAATCGTCCACCTAAAAAGAAAACACGCTTCCTTTACGGGCTGCTGGGTGATATGTGCATAAAATAATAAATACTAAATCAAGTTTAAAATATACGTTGTTCGATCCGTGTCGATCTTTTGTGCAATCACCCATTGGCGATAATCATGCTAAGAAAACCTACTTGCTTTTATATCTGCGTGTAGCCACAGGTTGGCAAACTCACTCATCAGTCAACTCACTCAGACTCAGCCAGACTCAGATTAAGCCCTGAGTCCAGGTGAGAAAAAGTTATCTGAGTCTGAGTCCGAGTGAGTACCATGGAGATACATTTAGGTGAGTCTGTGTGCAAGTGACTCTGGTTGAGGAAAACTTTGGTGAGTGTGAATCCAAGTGAGCCGTAAGGGCGATGTATATTAGATGAATGAGTCCGAGCTAGCTCACAATGTTTTGCCGGCGTCTCGTCGTATTTACCAAACTGAAGCATTACTATCACGCATCAGTGCTGTAGTGTACATATGTCATCTCAGTTAAACAGATGCAGCAGTTTCGAAAAAGGGAGGGTCCTAATCCGACCTGCCATTTTGATTTGAACGAAGGTAAAGGAACATGTCATGCGAGTCATGACTTCGCGTAAAAATGTTCTTAATGGAAGTCAACTACTGATGGCTCATGTTTTGAGATTTTCGAGATATCTGACACGAAAAGCGCCAAGTAGAGGACTGACTTTGTGAGATATCTTTGTTGAATGTAGAAAGCATTGAAACCTTGGACGAAATAGGTAATACTCTGCTAATTGAGTTATCAGTTGACTCAGTCAATTAGGAAGAGCCGTTCAAGTTAACTTATTATAGTTAAGAGCTGCTGCTTGAATGGGGTAAGACTGCACATAAATATAATACAACTGGTTATACATTGTAATGGTCCTGTAAGTCGACAACATGGGACTTGTCAGATTCGAAGAGGTGGTTCCTCACCACACTTTGCTCTGCGACTGTACTCCTTCGTCACTTGAGCTTGAGGATGTCGTTTTTTTTTGTTGTTGTTGTTGTCGCAGCATCTTGGGGAAGTTGTTTGCCTTTCCTACATACAAAGCTTCACAGTCGGCAAGCGGTATAGAGTAAACGAACCCATGCGCATTCTCTTCGTGTGAACAAGTCTACTGTTGCTTCGCGTGATAAACCAGTACGTTTCATGTGAAATGTGCTGTGAACGGCGAGAAGCACACATGAAACTCGTGTGTAAAAAGGGTACGGCCATGTTCGAACTATTTTGTGAAATGAAGAAGTGGATTTTTAAGTTCATATATATCCGAACTTGTAATGTTATTAACAATAAGACGTAAAGAGTAAATGCAGTGGTTGTGCAAACAGACAGAGAAAGAAAGCCCTAGAAAATGCACTGATATATGAATGGGTTCACACTGAAAAATTAGTTACAATGTGCTTTTAAAGCTAATTTCAATTTCCTTCTGTACTAAGAGGCCATAGTAAGGTAATGTGCTCACCCAAAATATCGGAACGGCTGCACGGCCGCTCCCAACCGTGTTGACGCAAAAACGGCAGTACTAAATGTTTTGGTACCTAACAATATTATAACTAAGGACCGAAACTTTAGGCAAAACGCCTACTTTTTCTTGGTGTCCGTTTGGAGCCTATTTAACATATAAACAACAACTATGGCATAAAAAACATTTTGATCACATATTTATTGTGGTTATAAGTGCCTATTTTGTGAGGTGCGTGCTTATATCAGCTTTTCAGCACCTAAAAATGCTTTTTCACATTCGATGAGTAAATGTTTTGTTTAAATGACCTGTTCATATGAAGGAAAACAAGATGTGCTTAGTGTGGCCAAATTAACAAAAACACGTGCATAGCACGCTAGTTTCTTTTTTTTTTTCGTCCAGGTTATTAGAAGTTGGTAAGGTGCGATTATGCTTCAACATAGGGTCGACACGCACATACGCTGTGTCATGCAGGCGAAAACAGACCATAAGTCGACGCACTACCACGGCCTACGTATATCTGGACTCATCCGATGCGCTCTGACGGTTGGGACGTTTGCCAACGCTCCAATAGCGTTGCACTAAACACGCGCTTTTGCGTGAGCGGCGCTTGTACCCCAGTGTGGCAAAGCGAGTCTAGCATTAATAGCGCTTGTGGGTTACCCTGAAAGATTTCCGTCGCTTGGTTCAAGAGTATTGCAGCATGGCAGTTAAGTGAGCAAGACTGAGTAGCAAACTTAGCTAGAATGTACTATAATAAAGCGGAAAGGGGCCAACGCTAGTTTACCCGGTGCCTCTTGAAGGTCCCCGTTGCTAGATTTGAGAGTGGTGCAGCTCGACGGTTGCGTTTGGGAGGCTAGAGTACAGCGTAGCTAGAACGCCTCCAATCTGCCAGAACTAAGCAAGGCTCGCGCTGCCGCCTGCAACATACACGTAAGTTTCGTTGGCATCTATGTACCTCATAACGGCAGCTCTCGGAAGTCTGCCGAGCAATGCGGAAGAAAAAGAAGCTGTGAAGTGTTCTTGTCAGGCAATGGACCATGGCGGATCAAAGCGCCACTCCGTAGATCGAGAAACGTTCCATGTGGAAAACAGGGGAGAACAAATAATATATTGGAAACAGGGGAGGCCAATAATATATTGTATTTGATTCTGCTCTGAAGCACGCATAGACATAAAGCTCTCAACATTGCTTACGCAACTGCCAATTTATTTAACTAACCCCTGAACTTGTGCAAACAACATGTATTTTGTGGTCATTCTACAGGCGCACACATTCATTTTGCTATTATTATATCTGCGTCTGTGAACCTCTCATGCACCCATTACACATAATACAGCCATATGCGACAGCTTCACATACACAATCCACTTTCAACTTTAGAGCTTCCAATGTATGGTAATCCAGAATTTAAACTTCTCGAATAACATCGTACAATCAAAATTATGCACTGAGTGCTTGAAGTACACACAAGGGTCGGGTTATTGCTATTGTGTTCAACGCTTTAAGGGAAGCTTGCGGATTCCCAGTTTTTTCAGACATCCAGAAAAGGTTTGCCTTGACCCCAATAAACCCGTTGCTGGCAGGGTTCTCTCAAAGCTTAAATCTGTCTAGGAAAGAATCCGGCATAGTATGTGCTAAAGCAAGTGTCTAAAGTTTCAAGTGGGGCTGATTCAAATATTCTGGATGCAATTAAAGCCTTTAAAGTGCTAGGCCACAATTACGCTTTACTAACTTCAGTGGTCGTCGAATGTTTTTTTTTTTCACATAAAAGCAATTACTAATATAAAGCAAGCACAAGTCAATCCGGAAAACCTAAAGATGATGTCAGTTTGTCAAAATTTTCATACCGTTTTCCCGCACTGTCAAATCACCACCTAAATATGTTCAAATGTTAATGCTTTTTGTTCATTCTTTACATGGCAAAAATACATTTAGCTTTCCTAAAGCACATAATTTGCCTTGAATATTTGTCCTGAGCATGCTAACGGAAGTAATTGAAAATTGTGCATATTTCTGGCCAAACCATAGCTTTTGACCCCTATATATGCCTAAATGGAAGTGTTTAGGGCCTATTATAGTCACCTCAAACATTATTTTTTCGCAACTAAAATACCAGTCTCTAGTTATACCTGACTATATAGGAAAATCGACTTTAATATCAAAATATCTTATTAGCTTAACACCTCCTCCCATCCACATCTCTGCATATGTGTCACCACCCCTTTATGTTACCTTCAAGGAGTGGCGCCTCGGCGGAGATAGGCTCAACAGGCCGGTCCCATCAATTTTCAGAGCACCCCAGGCGCCCTTTGTTGTTGTTTAATTGAGCAGATTTACCAGAGGATGACACACTTCGTTTCTTTCCCTCCTTTGTTTAATTCAATAGCCATGACAGCGAATTACTTATCATTCCGACATCCTAAACACGTGTATGTAAGTTGTAGATGCATGCATACTATATTTCCCAATAGCTTACGCGAAAGCGCACAAGTTCGCAATCACGAGAGCACCTAGATGTTCGCTAGTTAAATAGAAATGCTCAAAGCGCTTGCTGTTCGCTAAGAAATGCTTCGCATTCGATAGGGACTACAGGACTAGGAGAGAATAGCGGAAGGCTTTTAGATGCGGAAGCATCTTATACTCGCGCCTTGTAGTGCGCCGTCCGCGCCGTCCGCACCGCTTCTCGAACATTCGACAGCTGACGCGCGCGCATGCGCCATCACGCCGTCGCCCACTCTTCCACCATCTGTGCATCCCTTCCTCCTCTACACACCGCGCCTGCTTAACTCCTCCACCATCTGTGCACCCTTCCTCCTCTACACACCGCGTTCGACATCTACAATTCTCCTGATTCTCCAGTGGACGCGCATGTGGCGTCGCGCTTCAAGAACATTCAACAGCTGACAGTGCATGCGCCGTCGAGCTGTATATATACTCAAGGTCGGCGCTCGCTCGCTCAGTTGCCGCTCGTCGGTTGGTTTGTACGGCGCGTCGATGTCCAAGGTCGCGGTGAAATGAATTCCAACGAATCTACAAACACAATGATCGACGTCCCTTCGACCAGCGCCGCCCTTTCGCATACGTGTGTACGTGTTCACTCATTTAACACCCCCTCCTACAACCACGTTAACCAATTTAGCCATCGACCCAAGTAAGTCGCAATTTAACACCCCATTTCACAACCACGTTAACCAATTTAGCCATCGACCCAAGTAGGTCGCACTTTAACACCCCGTGAATTAATTATATGCTCCGCATCCTCCTCAGTGTTCCCCCGAGGGAAGCTGCGGGCAATTTTTTTGAACAGGCCACGTCCACCAAGGCTGCAGAACTCGCCGCATTTCCCTATATTGAGGGTGAATATCTTGCTTCCACAAACTGTCCTCGAAATTTACATAGTTACTCACGCGTATAAAGCGAATGCACGTGGTCGCACGACAGCAGAGAATAGTTGCGTGTTGTGAGCGTCTGGAGAAAGCTGTTCCTGGCACGCAGACAAAAAGCATTGACGACCAACACTGTACGTTGCACTGAAACATGGAAATGAGCATAGCGGCATCGTAGTTAACATCATGAATAAAAGCAGGAAGAGCTCCCTTTCGCAGGAGTTGGACCTCCTCTGTTCGCATTGACTATGTTTTCGGGCAGCGGTGGGTGGTTGTAAAAGGAGCACTTACTCCCCACCCAAGCCTCACCAGCGCCCCCTTCTCCCCGAACACGATGCAACACAGGATTACATATTGTAAAAGAAGATCCTGCAGAAGACTAAGAATATGTTCAAGTGTCTGACCCCTTTTGAGATCGCAAGAACAGATTTAGCGTTTTCTCTGGGTGCACGTACGGTGCCTAAAGAGGGGGAAAAATGATATGTCCCTTTAGTAAGGTGAAGGGTAAGCCGGGCAGATCGTGGCCACCTCGCAGAAGCAACACATTGACCTTCAATAAAAGGACATGCAGCGCCATCTACAGCCTTGGTGAACGTGGCCTGTTCAAAAAGTGCTCTACTATTTTCTCCTATTCAAAGCATTATTTTAGAAACTGAAACACTTTGAGCGTTTCTTTCTATCTATGTTGCGAATATCTGGGTGCTCTTGCGATTGCCACCTTCAATTATCGTAGATAAAAATTAGTATGGGAGGGCAGGAGTAGTTAACGAATATGTCTAGTGGTCAAGATGGAAGAAACGTGAAATCACATCGCGCATATCATCAAACCCTTTTTATATTCAACAATTTATATCCTCCTAGTAACAGCTAGAACATATTTACTAATTCATATACAAGAGCGTTGAGAATAACCGGCAAGTATTCCACTGCAGAGCCATGCCGGCCAGGTCTTGAAGCTGGTCTGAAAAACGTCCCTACGCACGGTATGTACTATAGGCATTTAACGTGGGAGCGTGACTGACGTGTGTTAAATGTGACTGATACTCCCACATTCAACGCACATACATGCCCAACAAAGTGGATGAGGCGATGGCCGCCATGGTAGCTCAGTTGGTAGAACTTCGAACGCATTATTTGAAGGTCGCAGGTTGGGTCCCTGCCCACGACTGGTTATCCTTTCATCCTTTTTTTTTCACATCTACAATTACTTCTAATGATATCTCCTATACTTTTCTTGGTCTAATTGTCTGTGAATTCTTATTATACTTACCAAAATTGTTTTAACTCTCATGAAAAGAATACTTTTAAAAGTATTGTTTTCATTAGGAGTATTATACGCTCGCAGTCCACTGCTCTAATGCTATACATCTATTCGATTGGTAGATACTTAATTTTAGGATTGCGCCCCAATGTATGTAGCGTATTACCTTCCACAAGAAACAACATCGGAATGACCCTTTCTGAATCTGCACCATAAAGCTCGTTTGGCTAACCCCTTAAACTCATGAATCCCCCAAAATATTGGTTGGCATTAATGCGAGAACAGTAAAAATGATTCAATGTTCAAAAGAAAAGCTAAAGTACGCCGTTTGTAGTAATTTAGACATAGGAAAAGCTCGTTTACGTACTGATAGTGCACATATTCTTGCAACAGAGGAACAAAGGAAACGTATGAATTTCTCATAAACAGGAATCCTCAAAGAAGTCATCATGATCAACATCATCAGCCTGACTACGCCCACTGCAGGACAAAGGCCTCTCCCATGTTCTGCCAGTTAACCCGGTCCTGTGCTTGCTGCTGCCAATTTATACCCGCAAACTTCTTAATCTCATCTGCCCACCTAACCTTCTGTCTTCCCCTAACCGCTTTCCTTCTCTGGGAATCGAGCTAGTTACCCTTAATGACCAGCGGTTATCCTGTCTACGCGCTACATCCCCGGCCCATGTCCATTTCCTCTTTTTCATTTCAACTATGATATCCTTAACCCGTTTGTCCCCTAATCCACTCTTCTCTCTTCTTGTCTCTTAAAGTTACACCTATCATTTTTCTTTCCATTGCTCGCTGCGTCGTCCTCAATTTAAGCTGAACCCTCTTTGTAAGTCTCCAGGTTTCTGCTCCGTAGCTAAGTACCGGCAAGATACAGCTGTTATATACCTTCCTCTTGAGGGATAGTGGCAATCTACCTGCCATAATATGAGAGTGCTTGCCGAATGTGCTCCACCCCAACCTTATTCTTCTAGTTACTTCAATCTCGTGGTTGGGCTCTGCGGTTATTACCTGCCCTAAGTAGAAATTGAAGTGCACTATTACCTATCCCGACGCGCTGCTCTTTTCCGAGGTTGTTGTACATTACTTTCGTTTTCTGCAGATTCATTTTAAGACCTACCTTTCTGCTCTACTTGTCTAACTCTGTAATCATGAGTTGCAATTCGTCCCCTGAGTTACTCAGCAATGCAATGTCATCGGTGAAGCGCAGGTTACTAAGGTATTCTCCATTAACTCTTATCCCTAACTGTTCCCATTCTAGGCTTCTGAAAACATCCTGTAAACACGCGGTAAATAGCATTGGGGAGATTGTGTCCCCCTGCCTTACACCCGTCTTGATTGGTATTCTGTTGCTTTCGCTATGAAGTACTATGGTAGCAGTTGATCCCCTGTTGATTTCTTCCAGAATGTTTATATATACTTCATCTACGCCCTGATTCCGCAGTGTCTGCATGACAGCTGATATTTCTACTGAATCAAACGCCTTCTCGTAATCTATGAAGGCTATGTATAGTGGTTGGTTATGCTCTGAGCATTTCTCTATTACCTGATTGATAGTATGAATGTGGTCAATTGTTGAGTAGCCTGTTCGAAATCCTGCTTCTTCCTTTGGTTGATTGAATTCTAATGTTTTCTTTACTCTGTTAGCAATTACCTTTGTAAATAGCTTGTATACTACAGAGAGCAAGCTGATCGGCCTGTAATTCTTCAAGTCCTCGTCATCTCCTTTCTTATGTATTAAGATGATGTTAGCGTTCTTCCAAGACTCTGGTACTCTTCCTGTCAGGAGACACCTCGTAAACAGGGTGGCTAGTATTTCTAACACAATCTGTCCTCCATCTTTCAGCAGATCTGATGTTACTTGATCCTCACCAGCAGCTTTGCGTCTCTGTATGCTCTCCAAAGCTTTTCTGACTTCTTCTATCAATACTGGTGGGGTGTCATCTGGGTTACTGCTAGTTCTTATAGTATTAAGGTCGTGGTTGTCTCGGCTACTGTACAGATCCGTAAAACCCCTCCGCTATTTTAACTATCCTATCCATATTGGTAGTTATTTTGCCTTCTTTGTCACTTATTGCATACATCCGACTTTTGCCTATCCCAAGTTTCCTTTTCACTGCTTTGACACTTCCTCCGTTTTTCAGAGCGTGTTCAATTCTCTCCATGTTATACCTTCTTACATCGCATACCTTACGTCTATTAATCAACTTCGAAAGCTCTGTCAGTTCTATTTTGTCTGTTGTGCTTGACACGTTCATGATTTGACGCTTCTTAATTAGGTTCTTCGTTTCCTGGGAAAGCTTGCCAGTGTCCTGCTTAACTACCCTTCCTCCAACTTCCACTGCACACTCCGTAATAATACTCGTCAGATTATCATTCATTGTATTTACGCTAAGGTTGGTTTCCTCACTAAGAGCCGAGTACCTGTTCTGCAGCGACACTCTGAATTCCTGTACTCTCCCTCTCAGTGCTAGCTCATTGATTGGCTTCTTGCGTATCAGTTTCTGTCGTTCCTTCTTCAAGTCTAGGCAAATTCGAGACCGTACCATTCTATGGTCACTGCATCGTACCTTGCCAACGACTTCCACATCCTGCACGATTCCTGGGTGTGCACTCATTATAAAGTCTATTTCGTTCTTACTTTCGCCATTACGGCTCCTCCATGTCCACTTGCGGTTTTTTCGTTTTCGGTACAAGGTATTCAAAATCCGTAAATTATTGCGTTCTGCGAATACTACCAGTAGCTCTCCTCTGGCGTTTCTAGTACCGATGCCATGGTCTCCTACTGCCTTGTCTCCAGCCTGCTTCTTCCCTACCTCTGCATTAAAGTCTGCCATCAGTATAGTATACCTTGCTTTTACTTTACTCATTGCCGATTCCACGTCTTCATAGAAGCTCTCAACTGAAGCGTCATCATGGCTGGATGTAGGCGCGTAAGCCTGTACCACCTTCATCTTGTATCTTTTATTCAGTTTAATTACATTACCTACCACCCTTTCATTAATGCTATAGTATTCCTCTATTTTGCCAGGTATGTTTCTGTGTATTAGGAACCCCACTCTCAGTTCTCTTCTGTCAGCCAAGCCCCAATAGCAAAGGACGTGCCCATTCTGTAGCACCGTATAGGCCTCATCTGTCCTCTTAACTTCACTGAGCGCTATTATATCCCATTTGACACCCTCTAGCTCCTCGAATAGTACAGCTAGACTTCCCTCACTAGATAAGGTTCTAGCGTTAAATGTTGCCAAGTTCAGGTTCCAATGGCGGCCTGTCCGGATCCAGAGATTCTTAGCACCCTCTCCTGCGTTGCAGATCTGACCGCCGCCGTGGTCAGTTGCTTCGCAGCTGCTGGGGACTGAGGGCCGTGAGTTATTTGACGTATGCGTGTGGGAGGTGCTGCATGTGGGAGGTGCTCAAAGAAGTGCTGCAGTCTAAAAGAGGATTGAAATGTTTAGAGGGATGGTGTTACCAAAATTGTGGCATGTGTGTTCTTTGCTGTAAGCGTTTCTTTCAGCTCCAAGAAGCATGATACACGCATCAATATTCGTGTATTTCCACTAGATAGTTTGATAATGCGATGTTTATGTGGATCATTTTCGGTTTCGGTTTTTGCGTCGCCGAGTTGGGCCGTGACGTCGTTGCATAGGTGGCTTGGTGACGTATTCACACACAGCTTTGGTGCACTTCGTGCCGAGTTTCGTCTGCTCTCACACACACATGCCACACAACAAACGCCGGCAGAACAAACGCACTGACAGTCACCATGGCGAGCTGCAGTAGCCAAGATTCCGAATCCTCTGCATCCGCGTCCGATTACGATGAGGATATCGACCTTTTTTTTTTGGAAGCAGCGAGGAGGACGAGGCACACGTGTTGATTGAAAATCCAGACAATCATTTTGATTTTGATCCCCTGGCCAGCAATGAAAAAGAGGAGGCCCATGCGGTGCCGGAGGCCGACAATGAGGTTCAACAGCATGTCCAACGAAGTGGTAATACTAACTGGTAAGTGGCGATGGTTCACGTTTTAGAATGTTAGGTTATAATCGTGTTATAAATATTAACTCAGCACATTTTATATAACAGCCACGGTTTGCGTTGAAGCAATATATTGCATTTTTGTTCTTTGCATCGTCGCGCTGTAGGTGTTCGGCATCTGCTTTCCCAAATATTATTGTTATACGCTGTTGCACTGATTGTGTACTTACGCTGTCAATACTTGCAACATAAATATTTACTTTGCCGGTTGCGAGCGGACAAACAACTACTTCCGAAAACGCGCACATGCATGTGGCAGTGCGCGCCCCACGTATCGTGTTTTTGTGTAGTTGAATGGCTCTGTGACATACGTATCAGTTTGTATAAGCTAAATTAAAATGTACATTTACTGCAGGTGCAGGTGCGGTCGATGTCGGCCTATGGGTAATAAGCTATAACCTGTTTGCTGCCGCGAGGTACCAAAAGTTGCTGCCCATGTGCCAGAGTGGGCGAAATGCATAACGAGTCACCCCGGTTTTGAGCCCGTATGCCTGAACATCTACGCCCTGCAGGTGGCTTACTATGCACTGATGGAAGACGGGCCTTCTCTTGTCGATGCACCCGATATACACACATACGTACAAGGAGGTAAACAGCCTTGTGCATGTGTGAAATACGACGTGCAGCATAAGCTGTTAATTTCTACGGTTTGTACCGGTTCTTCTGCAACAATCGCTGCTTGTAGGACTGCACAGCGTTGCGTAACTAGGGGGTGTGCATGTACGAACACTCATTAAAAAAAAAAAAAAACTTCAGAGCAGCTCCTCTTTCTACAATATAGAAAAAATTGCAGGCTATACTGCTACTGTAGAGGGTAAATATATATAGTGCTTAACCCTAAAAATATGTTTATATATAAAAAAAGAAAAAGAGCATGAGACACAGGACAATGACAGACACATTATGTGCTTACTTACAAACCATTTTCTCTAGTCAGCATCTCAGTTACTGTTGTGCATTTCATGCCTTTTCTTGTTTTCTGTGACATGTAGCAACTGCACCAGGTAAACACTTTGGTGTTTATATATGTGAAAGACGGAGAAAGCACTTCATGTGCAGCAGTCAGAAAACAGTCAGAAAGTACGGGTGATAGCAGCAAGATACACGTATTCCTTTGGCAGTGTTCTTCTTCCCGTGAGCTTGCTACAGACTAAAAGCACGATTGAACAGAGGTGTCAATTCCAATCAAACATACATTCGGTGAAATTGCAGTAGTAATTTGCAAGAAAGACTTTGCAAAGAATTGTTAAGCTATCTATTGTTTGTTTATAAAAACAGTCATTATCTCACCTGCAAATAGCTACTGCTGACATTTATCGTTGGGAGATTAGGGAATTAACGAAATACTTGCTCATTCACCCTTTTCTATTTTTAGCAGGTCCAGGTACACAGCATACATACAGTTTGTCCGATGGATATGGGTGTGGCTAGTCCGGCGAAATCAGAAGGTGCTGCCAAGCCGCGTGGTGAACGAGATTAGAAATGCTTTTCCCTCAGAACGGTACGCTGGATTTAAATACCCAGTATGATGAATAAATTACTGCTTTGAGTCACAGTCAAACATATTTCACTAGAAAAGTATTGCTTTATTAGGTATCAATATGCAAGACAATCACACAGAACAAGGTAAGCAAAAGAAGAACTTGAGAAGAGAGGAAGAACAGTAACCATGCAAATAAGTCGTGTTCACATTCTGCACCAGGTGTTTAAAAAGTGGGAGGCATACTGGCCATGAGTAATACAGCCATGCTTTCCTGTAAGCCAGGCATTGAGCAGTAGTGAAGAGAAAAGAGGTCTATTATCAGCAGAACTAATGACATACAGCTTTAAAAAACGGTAATGGTATCAATAAAGGCCTCAAATTCTATTCTGATGAGACAGCTGTCGCATTATGCAGTAGGTTGGCACATGTGATGTGATATAATGTCTTGAAGGCAGAAATACGATGCCAGATAGTAGTACAGTTGTGTCCACCTTTAAAGAAACTTCCGTGTGCAGGACATGTTTGCTCTGTTGAAAAAGCATAGTGACACACATTTTGTGTAAGACTAGGCGGTTAACAGTCCTACAACTCCCTTTGACGGCATGTAAATTTTTTTCAGCTGCAGCTGTCATTTGGACATGAATACAGGTTGTACATAGGTCTAACAACAAAAGACACGGTATTGGAAAGCCCCTGCTGGGGCTTTGCCTGCGCAGCCATTTTTGTTCCTGCTGTGTATAGTAGATTGCAAGCAGCTTGTGCATGCCACGGTTGCTTAAAGGTTATTCTCGTAATTTAGGATGCATGTTTCGTGGTTTTCTTGCTGAAGTGTAGATGAGATTCTCTGATCGTTTTGTTGCTGCATAGAGTAGTTACACAATATGGCCTGCTTACTCTCTTCCTGCAGTGCTTCCAGGAGTATCAGTTTACCTGTGCCAGTCTTCCACTTCGAGAATTCCTACGCCTCGTAAGTTCCATGCCTTGCTTTCTTAACTATAGATATGATTCTATCATTATTCTATAGCTGCTTGAGCAGGTGTGCATTCTGACTTGCATCCTATCTTCATACAGTGCCTCCAGGATTACCAGACTCTCCTGAGCCACATACATCAGGCCCAAAGGCTCCTACTTCCATGGACCGTGAGTTTCATACCATACTTGCTTGTCTTCATATAATGTTTCATGTGAATCTTCTTTTGCTTGAGTGAATGCAAATTATGATCTATTGGTTCTCTTTTCGTAGTGCTATCCGAGGCATCTACGTCATTTGGAACAGCCTCCACAGAACCTAAAGGACATCAATTCATGGGCACCACACCCATACAGAGTAAGTTTCTGCTTTCTGTGCAGAGGCAGAACATTGACAACAATTAATATGGTAATTTTTTTCATTGGCATTACATTGCTTTTGCCATCTATTTTCCAGGCACACCGAAAAGGCCAAGATCAGAGTCCGGTAAGTGCGATCTCCATGTACAAAGCAGAAGCTACAGCACCACTGCAGCCTAGTCATGAGGCATCGTCGAGTCATCTCCAGAATAAAAAGGCCTGTGAACCGTACTCTCCCGCATGCGCAGCTCATTTCTGAAGCTGGAAAATACCTCAGCAAGGACTTCTTAGAGCTACTAAATGTACAAGTTCACTTTGAACCCCTGAAAAAACATGGGAGGCGTTGGCTCATGCTATTTACGAAGTTTGCCTTAAATCTCTACTTTTCAAGGCTGAGGGCATATAAATGTCTTTCCAATTTTTTTAGCCTTCCAACTGTGAGAAGGGTGAGGACATTGATATCTGCCGTTACCATTAAATCTGATTTGCTGCCTGCTATTCTCAATCTAATAAACAAACCAAAAACTGGCCCTATAATCAGAACGAGCTTGTTGCTGTGTATTAAATGAAATTTCACTGAAAAGAAATTTTCAGTACGACCCTACAGAAGATGTTATTCACGGGTACGTTCATAATGAAAAAGAGAGGACGGGCAGTGTAGTGAATACTACTGTGCTGATCCTGGTACGAGAAAAAGCCAAAAAATGGGTCCTAGTGGCATACTTTCTAACAGGGGATGGCATATTTCATTCAGGACCCCTTCTTTTGTTCCTCGAGCAGGTATTCAGCAACGTAAACTCATGCAAATTCTCTGTAAAAGCAATACTATGTGATCAGGGGGGGGGGGGGCAATTGTCTTGTAGCAAAAACACTTGGTCTAAGTCCTGATAGGCCATTTTAATTTTTTTTGCTATGTTACACAAGATAAAGCATGCACAAACATCACCTTAAAATCTGTGAAAATGTATCTTGGAAACACATAGGAACTTTATACGAGTCTAGCCACCACTTGAAGCTGAAGTGTGTCCCAAAGTTGACTGATTAAGATGTATACAAATGCCCGTTCGGGAATATAAAAGTGTTTTCGCTGTGCAGGTTTTAGGCAACAACGTTTATTTCGCAATCGAAGCTTTTGTTGACTTGAAAGTTATTCCACCACAAGTCACGAGAACAGCTGAATTTGTCGAAAGAATAGACCAGCTATTCGACTTGTTATATAGCTCTTGTGTCTAAACGAAGAAAGGAAGGTAAGGCATTCTATCAGTGAAGAAACTGAGCATATAAATTTTCCCGGGTCCGGCCTTTTCTCAATAAAGTCATGGCAATTCAATGCACCTTGCAAACCACGAACTAAAAAGGGCTGACAAGTAACGATTAAGGCTGTAATTATGCTCTGGTCAGACCTCCATGAACGACTCAATTTTGAATTCTTGTTGACACGCTGTTTAAATTGGGACGTCTTGGAGAATATGTTTCGCGTTGTTCACCAGAAGCATGAGTACATTGAAACTTCTAACCCTTACCTGTTTGCATCTGGCCTGAAGCATGTTAATATGGGCAAACTTTTCAAACTTTGAGACCACAGTAATTGTCAGGAGGGCAAAGCAGCTCTTCTAAGTGAGCTGAGGAATCTGTCGCTATTTTGATCAGATTGTGCGCTGTCCAGATTTGGGCAACAAGATCTCTCGCACAGCGCAACTAAGAGCCTTGAAGACATTACATTCCTTTTGTCAGGAGATGAACCAGTTGATGTGCTTAAGGCAAATATAGTTTGTTATGTGTCAGGCTATTTGGTACACACTTTCCTAAAGAAAAATGCGTGTGAGAAGTGTACAGTACTGATGAAGGATAGCAGCTACGAGCTGTCTTCTGAGAGTCGGGTATACACGATTCTTTGGAGATGGAGGGCAAGCCATGAGGACATATCACTGTGCCAACTGAGGCAGCGCTCTCTTTTGTTCATAAACTGGAAGCCTTATTCAATACGCAAATTGGTGCTGCTGCGCACCTTGTACGAGTATCTCGCACACTTCTTGACACTGGAGATCCCCGAAAGGCCATTCTGCAGTGGAGACTGCCAGGCATTGTTCCTGACGACGGCCATTTTACGAAAAGTGTGTATGCTAACAGCGATGCAAGCTATATATTGCAAATATCTTCTTTCTTGGCACAATTAGAAAGGCAGGTTACATGCATTAGGAAAGCTGACCTATAAGTAACCAAGAAATAAATTTTGTTCTATGTGAACAACAGGAAGAAAAGAAGGGCATGCCTTGGGGAGCTTCTTTTGAGCTGAGTAGTAGCGAACGCCAGCCAAGTAGCGAACTACTCAAATACATTTCATTCAAGAGGAAGCCTTTTTCAAGGAGCACTTTGTACTCGTCGTAAACACCTCTCTACGGTTATTTTGCAAAATCGTAGCAAAAAGTGTGTTACTGTTATTTTTTTAAAATATGTGATTTACATTATATGTTCAGAAAACACTATGTTTGAAAAAATTGTAAGCTTGTTCTGATAAAAAAAATGCAACATGCATTTCCAGAATATGATAGCGCAGTTTTAAAAAGTTTTAGCAAAATTGAGAGTAGGTTTTTTTTCACTCCTTTGAAAATTGCCAGGCAAATAAAATGCAGAGTAAAATTACCTTGATTAGGTACTATCAGCACTGTAAACATGATCTAGCTATGAAGTTCACAAAAACGAATTTCACCCCAAAAACAAGCAAGATTATAAACATAAGGTTTTCGAGATTTTTAAAAAATACTTAGATTGCCCAGAATTTGAAATGATCACGTGAGCTTTTTCTTCATTACTTCTAATTGTACTGAGTAAGAAGATATTTGTGATATACAGCTTGTGCTACTGTTGGCATGATCATGAATTTTGAATTCACGAAAATCCACTTTTTGTAAAATGGCCATTGTCACCTGGCAATGGTTCTCTATCTTTCCTTGGTATAAAAAAGTTTTTATTTGAAAACTGAATGTGATTTCAAGTTATTCTGCCATACGGGCATAATATGAGAAAAAAATAAAACTCTGAGATGTCAAGTATACCATGTTTTTCTATCTTTCGTAGAATCGACCTTAAGTGTTCACTTTGCAAAGTTCAGCCTACTTAGTATGAGTGCTGCTTTTTTTTTACAATTGCTTTGTGCTGCAACAATGCTGCTGTCAGCCCATGCACTGACACCAGTAACTGCAGTTATTTAGAGCAAACAACTGCTTATTTGTACTTAACCAGGTGCGATTCCTGTACAGTTGCTGCAAATCTGAAGCTTAATTCACTGACACACCACCTGACCACGGTCAGTGTAGCGATTGGAGGTCAAAATGCACAATAACAATAACATATCCCAAGTCTTGGTATCCATTCCATAGCTACAACTAATCCTCGTTTGCTCAGGCATGTACAGTGTTTTCCTTCAAGTGGAGGAGAGGGACGTTCGTTGCATTGAACCCTTCCACCTCAATTCATAGGGCTGACGTTTCACCGACTTAGGTGACTAGGGCTTCCATGAGAGCCTTGGACTTGATTTTAGTAAAAGTTAGACGCTACCTCTACTACAACTCAAGTAAGTTGCCCTGCCTATTGCCCTACTTACCCTTTGCTGCATGCATTTCGGTTCTTCCCGCTTTGGTGCTTCCATTCTTAATCTCTTGAGGGACAATACTTTAATCTGATATTATTGTCTACAGTTGTTTGAAAAAGCTTACCTATTTTTCACCTTAGTGCTATAGACTTCCAAACTGCTTCAATAGTGTCAGAAAATTTGCACCTGTCCGCATTGCATGCTTTTATTTTTATATAGCTTAGCACATTGTCTACTCCTTCAACGTGAAGAACACACTTGCCAGCAACAAGTTTTCATTGCATGACTGTATTGCTAATTTTTTTCATAGTCATTTTTTATGTATCTTATTTGTTCTTTATGCTGCTCCTGCATCCCTATTCTTATGTGGACTGCATAGAGGGTGGCCAGTTTTTTTTTTTTCATGTTCTCTTCAGGTTTAGTGCAGTCTTTGAGCTCTCTAGCCTATGCACACTACTTCCATGATCTTTATCATGCTGAGGTTCCCTAATAACACAAGTCCATCTCACTTTTTATTTGTTCACTAAGGCTTTTTCGTGTCCTCTTTGCTGTTACCATGCTTTCTGAAGGCATTTATTACATAGCGTAAATTACTTTTTCTCAAGATTTCACCTTCTCTATCCCAATAATCGAAGCCATGTTTTCATGATGTGTAAAACCTTACATATAAATAATTAGTTTCGTAACACCTCATTTACTTTCTTTCTTCCTGTTCTTACATGTAAGTCTTCCTTAAATATTGAGCTGTAGTAAGTGTTCTTAGTTGCATGATGGTGTTACTGCATTCGTTTTCTGGGTAGCCCCTAAACTCTTCGAGCACCCTGCCTATTCGTAACTCCTTCACCACCTTGTTGTCATGGCTTAGTGTTGGAGTTCAATTTGTAACTGCTATTCAGTTTTTCCACTACACGTGGTGTTCTTTAGTTGATGCCATTATTATTCATAATTCTCCTGCAAGTGTAGGTTAAAACTGGTGCCATTCTTCTGCTTCTCTGGGAGCTTTCTCCGACTAATACTTTGCCGATCAGTCATGCTGTCTTTTTCAAATTATGACCTCATCATGACCTTCTCATTCAACACTTACTTCAAAGTTATTAACGTAATCTAGTTTCGTCATTACAGAGTTTCAACACTAGTATAAATTGACCATTACAATATAAGTTTTCAAAGCAAGAAAAAACTTAGCAACAAGTTCAGAAACCCTGAAATACCAGCAATAAGTGAACCAAGTGATATTTTCATTGTTGTTGTAAACTACCTGTATAGTGCTTTGTCTCTTTTTTATTGTGCAGAATTCTGCCTGTGTATAGTTGCTGTACTGTTCAAATGGCAATCAGCTGCAAATGCATAGTGTATTTTTCAAACTGTTATCGCAGTGTATCTTTTGAACTTGTGTTTTTGTACAAATGTGCTATCATTATAAGAAAAATACACAACTGCATACAAGTGCGTGACCAATTCTAAGAGGAATGCATTGGTGACCACACTTGCCATACTACCAAGTGGGCCCTTTCGTCATGCATTGATTGATTGATTTGTGGGGTTTAACGTCCCAAAACCACCATTTGATTATGAGAGATGCCGTAGTGGAGGGCTCCGGAAATTTTGACCACCTGGGGTTCTTTAACGTGCACCCAAATCTGAGTACACGGGCCTACAACATTTCCGCCTCCATCGGAAATGCAGCCGCCGCAGCCGGGAATCGAACCCGCGACCTGCGGGTCAGCAGCCGAGTACCTTAGCCACTAGACCACCGCGGTGGGGCGATTCGTCATGCATGCCCAGATTCCTCTCCGCCCTCTTGCTTGCGGTTAGTGCCATCACCAGCTAGTGTGCACAGTTTTATTTGCTCAAGGCATGTTTTCAGTCAGCTTGTGGAGCAGGATATACTGCAGCAAATGTAAAACAGCTCAAATTTCGATTCCTTGCTCAGCAGAACTGCAGCCAGTATTACACCGGTCACTTTCGATAGTAATTTTTTTTATATCGTGATTGGCTTATTTCGCAACATGTACAAGGAACCAATCACGATCAGTGCAATCATGACTATGCTGGTGTGTCTCGATAAGCTTTACCGTGTCGCAGTTGGTATGTATTGATGCACATTGGGTGTTTCATCAATTTCGTAATAATAAACGGTTTGCATTTAACGTTTTACAAACCACGATACGCATGAGAGACCCTGTAGTGGAGGTCTCTGCGAATATCGAGCACCTGGGGTTCCTCAACGTGCACCTAAATTCAAGCATATGGGCCTCGTTTCGCCTACAACAATTCCGTTGTAGGCGAATAATGTGCTTCTCTTTAATTTTGTTTTTCCAAAAAGCTGACCCAACCGTAAGCTGAAGGCAAATTATGAATAAATAAGGTGTTAGCGCACATAATTCAGTGCTATTTTATGCTTAGATCTATTTTATTGCTTGTATGCTCTTTTGCAGTATAGTTTGAGATAAATTATTTATTTGTGTCTATTTGTTTACGAGGCAATAAAATTATTTCACTTACCACGTTGTTGCGTGTACCTTCGGCAGTTGAGGCCCTGTTCGGTCGTCTGGCACAATTCTCTTATAAAAACGCGATGACTGTCAGATAGTGTCGTCGCCTTCAGTTTCTTGCATCTAATAATTTTGTCCTGGCATGCGAGCGTAGAAAAGAACCTGTAGAACCATAGCTCTCAAAGCAACACCAGCATTATAGTGAACTAGAACCAACGCCATCTGTCCTTGCAGTATTGCAGTTCAGTACGCCGCCAATACTTATTTACACGATATTTTGATACAACAGTCTAAAGGTACAGTTTTCTGTTCTCATAAGTGGTATAGGTTTTCGATGCGAACACCCTCACACGTCAGACCGCGATAACAGTGCAAGTGTGAACTAAACGAAGAATAATCGCACAGTTTGTGAAAAAATGCAGTGTCACATAATTTATCATTATATTGTTTGTGTATATTTATCTTTTTATTTCTTTATATATATGGTACCACATCTTAGTAGGTTGGGTATACATAGAAAATGTAAAAGCATTTTAGCACATACAAGTTCATAATGATTACAAGCATTACTCAAACATACGAGAAGAGTTGCACAAATAGTGCAAGTGAACCCATGAAATATAGAAACATAGACTCATAACATATTCAAACATTTTTCAAACATTGTTAAGCACTTTTTATCAAATTTTAGGCATTCACATTCACCCAGTCTGTTGTTTTAAAAAAAAGAATATTCATAACAGTTACTTCTTGCATTAGTTGTACTCAAGTGCACCAAGTGTAAAACGTCACATTGTGTAAAAGTAAACGCCCATTGTGTAAAAGTCGTGCACAATGGGCGTGACCATAGGTCGGCAGGGTCACTCAGGAGTCAACTCACTCAGACTAAGATTGAGCCGAGAGTTTGAGTTTGAGTGAGCCCTGATGATTTGGATGAGTTTGTGTCCGAGTGAGTCCTTTTAAAAAAAATTTTCTCGAGTTGGGCTCATAAAACATTTCAGAAAGTCTGAGTGAGTCCAAAGTGAGAGACATATTTTTTGAGTGAGTCTGAGTGCGTTCCATTTGTTTGTCCGACCTATCAACACGACTGATCTTGAGAGATTGTTCCTGTCCTATGAGGTTTCGGTAATAAATGACTGATTATATGTGGGCATTGAGCTTTGCATGATTACCACATTTTTGGGAGAAAGAGTGGAGATGCACGATGGATAGATATTGTGGTTGTTATGCAGGGTGCGACTGTGACATATTTCAGTAAAAAGACGTATGCTGGTGAAAAGACGACAGATGAGTGACAAAAGATCTAGATTATTTCACAGAAGTGATACTTGAGGTACACCAGTAGCTTGCAAAGATATAAAGTGGGCATAATAATAGTGGACTAGTTCAAGAGGAGATGTAGTTAGAGTAGGGGACAGGTCCCAAATGAATGGGGTATACTTTAGTTCTAAAATTTTGTAAACCAGATGGCAAACCATCATAATGGGTATCTACTGTCACAAAACTTAGATAAATCCCACAAAGGGCCACTGGTATATTTACAGTGCAGAAGGCAACAACTATTTCAGGAAATGGCTGCGAAGTGCTTGGGGCATCTCCAGAGCACCGACTCCTTGTCAAAGACTGATACCGTGGGTTGAGAACTGAGGACCATGAAAAAAAGAGTAACACCAAATTCTCTGCTACCTTCATACTGCCAACTTCTGCCTAGATCCAGTATTAAGTAGGCTTAATACCAACCAACTTTACAATTTTTTTTCAGAACAATCTAGCCGGTCTCTGCAAAAGAGCTGTGCGGACCAAGATTGTCGATCGATAGCACCATCTACATAAGGAAGCACGTTGTGCTTGTGCTCTGCATGTCAAGGCCCCCGCACGGCAAGCAAAGGTTTGCTGCCAAGTGAGAGCAGGTGAGGTTTGGAGCAGCACGCGTACGTCAGTTCACTTAAAGCTCCTGAAGAAGAAGGTAAACTGGTCTCGCCGACTGACGAAAGAGTAATACTCATGGCTCTTCCTCGAAACATCACTCTTTATTAAACATTCAACAAAATTGTTTATTACGAGCATTATTATATGCATATTACAATCAAAAGTTACAAAACACATCATTATTAAGGGGACCACGTTCAGTTTCTGAAACACAATCATTTCACAGCCCAGTGCCCTGTAGAAACCGGCCAACCCGAGTGTCAGGCTGCGCAAAGTGCCGTTGCTCTTGGCCAGGTAATCGGAAATTCCTGGTGACGTCTGAGCCAGCGATGGTGCACAGCGATGTGCCAACGGTGAGCTTGGTCAGGGTGTCGTCGATGAGCAGGCTGATCAGCATGGTCACTTTGGGGTCTCTAAAGTTGAGGTCGGCAAGGATTAAAACCACATAGCAATAACAGAATAAGAGAACCAGTGTGAAGTATTGGCGAAGTCGAATCTTATAATATAACGACACAACATATACACAAAAGAAGACGCCCACAAAAAACGTGTAGTAGTACGTGAAAACAAACAAACAAAACACAAAAAAGCTAGTAATTTCGAAGAAAAAAAAACGCAATTCTGATAACATCTGCAAATACCTGGATTTATCTTTGGCAACAGGTTAGGCATATACATGGAGCCGTTCATGCATAACACTAGCTTTGTTTAAGTAGCATAAAATGTCTGTGCTAAGTGTTGTAGCTGTGACCGTAAATATAATAAATACATTGGTCTATAAATAAAGTAGAATTCGTTAAACTATACTAGAATGGCTTTGCTTGTAGATTACAGTGATGCGAGCACAATTTCAAAGAGAAAGATAGCAAATAATGTTACACTAATTGTTGATCCATACGTAAATCATAATACTTGACATAACGTCTTTCCCACAAAAATTTACACACTGCTTAAGGTCACATTGTAAACGCTCGCAATCAACACTGGTTAGAACTTGTAGTAGGTGAGTAAATATGACCTAAACTACCTGCTCACTTTCATTGGGGCAGCTCTTTGCTATACGCATTCTGGAAACGTTAATCTCCCCTTAAATACGACGCATGCTCAAGAGATGCACTAACTGCAAGTACAAGCGATGCGTAAAAATGTAAGCAAAACTTGGTGCATTTATGGGCTCGACTGATTAGTTTTGCATGGTCTCGTTCAACCACATATGCGGCGTCCAAACGTCGAAAGTCTAAATACAGGTTTCTAGGGGCCTGCACGAATAAACAATCAGAAGAAGAAAACAAGGAAGAGAGCGACCAAGAAAAAACGCACATTATCACCACGTAAACCAATACAAAATTCTATGAGCTGCAATTAAGTAATAATATAACTGATGGGATTTCAAAATCACGATATGATTCTGAGAGGGGATGTAGTCGATTATTACAGAAAATTAAACCTTGTGAGGCTGGTTTAGGTGCACATTAACCTAAGTACGCGAGTCTCGAACGTTTCCGCCTCCATCATGGTTGCGGCAACCACGGCCGCGGTACTCGATCCCGCGACCGGCGGGTCAGCAATAGCACCATAACCAATAGACCACCGTGGGGGGCTGTGAGCTGCACGTCCAATGAGTCAAGAGAATAACGAAAACTTCAACGCTCTCACCACCAGCTGACGCTGCCTCGGCCAGGAAGTTGTGGCAGGCCTTGTACTGGCTAGCAGAGATGGTCGAGGTCTCCCTCGCAGGGCGAGACGCCAACGGCGGCGATGAAGCTGGCGGTCGCCTGTCGGCGTTGGCTGGCCGTTGTCCCAGCTGTCCATCCCGCGGGGGCCTCGTCTCCGCTGCCGCCGGAAGCCACCGTAGAACTGGATCGACGAATGGTTCCTTTTTCTCCGGGAGCTGTGACCTCGCACAAGCCGTCGAGTCGGGGGTAACGCCAGGCAAGTCTCACGATGGCCTTTGTATGGCCACGCTGTCTCGCTTCTGGTCCGCTGCTTTCTTATATGACATACTCCGCACACGTGGTCCAATCGCAGCCCACCACGCCTTCAGAACACCACGAGGCCAGTTTTCATTCGTCTATCCAGTACACCATGTGACCCGATAGCAGCTATGCCACGATGATGATGACAATGTTCCTTCATATATGGCTCATACTCTGAAGGGTTAGCCGAGATAGGAAAATTGCATTCCGAGGTATCATAACAAAGTTTTCAAATCACTTATCCACGGGAAATGATAACTAAAGTACAATTATTTTGCCGCACTTCATCTTCGCCGTTTTATTCTTTTTTTTTATTTCACTTAAGTCTCTACCTCGCGTCGTCGTTTCAGCACTTCTTTTTCTTCACTCGGCACAGGCTCCTCCTGGGCATGTCGCGGTTTTGCTAAAGGCTAACTGTGATTGTTCCTCACCAAATAGTCGCATCATGATATCTGTGACTGAATGTCTTTTTTCTTTGGGTACATCACATCAATGGTATTTTTATACAGGATTGGTGTACTAGTGCAAAGCAGCCTTCATTTTTGTACTGCAAGCGTTAATTTACAAGGCACTGCTTAATCCTGAATTATGGCGAATACAAAAGAGGTTTCATGTGAAGTGAAATAGCTGTGTAGATCAGTGAATGAAGTGAACCGCATGAGCAGCTTTCGTTGTCCTCATTGCGAAATTGAGGAGGATTGCCGTCGTCCGTGAAAACACCAGTGCTACATTCGCCAGTTCATGTGGTTTTAGTTTGTGCTCACACAGGATAGTTTCAATTTATGCTTCTGGATAGCTAGCATAAAGCACCGACGTTATAGTAGGGGGGGGGGGGGAGTGATTTTTAAATGAGTGAAAAGAAGATAAAAGTGAGCCCGTAACTGTCTGTCTGAGGGAGCACACCTCAACGGTAGCTCACGAGGGATGGGGGTCATGAGGGATTAAAATGATAGGGAGAAATAAAAGTATAGAGATAGAGAGGGACGGAGGGACAGAGAGACCACATTCGCAAATAAGAACAAGATTGGAAAGGTGGACGCGGTCGCAGGAGTGCGAGGACGAGGCACCACTCAGCGAGAGCTCTCTTTCGCGTCAGGAGATGGCGTAGGGCGAACCAGTCGGCCAGAGCTGCGCTGTCCTCGGAGATCGCGGGGGCACTACCGGTCGGCACGAAATCCAATGAGCGAGTCCCGCCGACATTATACAACGCCACTCCTTGTGTTCATGCGTTTCGTTTCGTTCGTTGTTACCACGGGACCATTGGCACAAGGGAGGACGAATGAGGTCACAGAACGAACCCATATATGACATTGTTGCCGTATGGGCTCCTCTGTTATGTAGCGATTCCATTTCGCTGATTTACGGCTTGCTGAAATGCCATTCCTCGTATTTCCTCGGAATGAAATACTTAGCTCCTTCACATCCAGTAATGACGTGCAGTTTAGATCCATTCTTGCAATTACTCGCAGCAAAAAATGCATCTTTATCGTTTTTTAGCTTATAATTTACGCCTCCATAAAGGTCGTGTCACAAGTTGCATTAAAATGTACGCAAAATGCGTCTCTTAAGGCCGAGAGATAGCAGCCTTTGTGATCGGTCCCCGTGTTTTGGCCCTGCTTGAACGCGTGGAAGGACATTTGACTTTGGCGCACTTCCTGTGGGTCTAGTAAGCGACAGCGCAGCGAATGCTTTAGGTCTGTCGGCTCGCCTCAAGCCTTTTGGACCCGCTCGGCCGACGCATTACCTAGAAAGGCCTGTTTTGCTGTCTGGGCTGCCTAGAAAGACCGTTCTCCTGTACATTGTTGGAATCGTCAGAACGCACCTGATAAGGCACCGATTGCCAGAGAAACCGGAGTGCCTTTCGAGTGTTCTTTCCCTTCACACCACGAACTTTCCGGTGACAAGGCCTCCTCTACGAGTCATCCTTGAACCTTGTCAAACCTGAGGAATCTACTCTTCGCGCTAGTTTGAGGTCAACACGCCGTGCCAGCTGTGCCGTGCTTTTTGGTGTACTTCCGCCTGACGATCGCTGCGCGCCTTTCTCCCTTTCCTGCGAGGTGTTGTGGCTGCTTCTTTGTGCTCGCTCGCGGGATTCTGCGCCGATCTGTCGTGCCCTCCGCAATCTCCGACGAGAGTCCAGCTCTGGCCGACCGGCTCAACCTCCATCTCCTGACGCCGTTAAGCTCTCGCTGAATGGTGCCTCGTCCTTCGACTCCTTCGACAAGTGGTGCGCCGTCCTCGGACTCTTTAGACAATCATGTCGTCGATTCGTGCTGACATGATTTAGAAACTAAGCGCTACTGCTATCACGATATCATTTCTGAGCACTTTTACAATATACAATGTCTGCACACGAAAAAAACGTGTCGTGGTGTTTTTCGCGGCTTAGAATTTTGTGAGATTTTTTGGCAAAAATCTCGGCTACGAGTGCTTTAAGTTGTCTCGGCGACGAGATACATTCTCAAGTTCTCTGGGAATCCAGTCAGTTACTTTTAATGACCAGCTGTTCTTACAATGCGCTACATGCCCGTCCCATGTACATCTCCTGTTCTTGATTTCAACTATGATGTCCTTTACCCCGAATCGCTCCCTGGTCCACTCTGCTTTCTTCTTGACTCTTAAGGTTACACCTATCATTTTCCTTTCTATCGCTCACTGCGTCGTAATCGATTTGAGCTGAACCCTCTTTGTAAGTCTCCAGGTTTATTTATTTCAGAAGTACTGCCAGCCTCACACATGAGGCCTTAGACAGGGGTGGGTGATACAAAAAAGGAAACAGATATGAAGATACAACAGGAAAGGAAACACGTCACGCAGAGCTACACCCTCAAGAACTGGTGCATCAAAGTAAAACGCCAGTACTTACACAATTGTAGTGGTTTACGCGTACACGTACAGAAAAAAGAAAACGTAAAAAAAACTATGACAACAAATATCTGTTCATGCACAATTAAAAAGAAACATCTTATAACGCTTCAAGAATTGGCAACATTTCAAAAATACAACGCAATGGTAGGAAAAAAGTGATAGAAAGTGGAACTTAAATGGAAGCGTGTTCAGGACGCGCGGTGAAATAATAGAGGGCGAAGCGCAAAGAAAGATCAAAGTCAAGTAGGTTGCTGGTGTTTTAAGTTTTCCCATGAACGGGTGAACGGTTTCGCAGTTCACTAGATTGGCAGAAAGAGCATTCCAATTAGTGAGAGTGCGCGGAAAAAAATGAGTTTTAAAAGGGTTTTGTTTTACAGGAATATTCCTTCAGTTTTTTTGGATGCTTGGAACGAGTTGATCGGCGGTGAACCATTTTTATGCACGCGTGCTTTTCTATGCGTAGCTTGTCGTGGTATAGTAGAAGCATGTACTTCAATCGATCGTGTTGCCGTCTTGCCTGCAATGTATCCAAGTCAGCTTTTTTTAACAGTTTAGTGGGTGACGTAAGAGCACTGTAGCGATTATATACAAATCGGATTGATTTTCTTTTAATCATTTCAAGTGTTTTAATATTTATTTGGCTATGAGGGACCCAAACCACAGATGAGTACTCCAGGATCGGACGAATAAAAGTTTTATACGCAATAATTTCAATTGCGGGGTAGATTTGCGCAAGGAACGTCTTAGAAATGCTAGTTTCGGTAAAGCTTTCTTTTCAATGTAGGCAACATGCTCATTCCACTTAAAATCTGCACTTAATACAACCCCCAAATATTTATAGGTTTTAACAAACGATAGTTTTTCACCATTGATCGAATATGAGTGTTTCAAAGGAAGCCGCTTGCGCGTACCGGTCATAGCTACCGTTTTCTTTTCATTAATCTTCATTTGCAACACTGCACACCAAGAAGATATTTTTGTTAACGCTGCGTTTAAAAGAACCTGGTCGTTTGCACTATGTATTTCCTGATAAAAAATGCAATCATCTGCAAATAACTTGATAGAAACCGGGGTATCATCGGCAATGTCGTCTATAAAAATTAAAACAAAGAAGTGGTCCAAAGACTGAGCCCTGAGAGATTCCCGAATTCACCGGTCGTGAATCAGACTGGGTGTTATCTATAGAAACTATTTGATTTCGATAAGAAAGGTAGGCCTCAATCCATGACTTAATGTACGGTTCTTTAGTATAGGTTTAAGTTTCGCGAGAAGTTTTGAATGCGACACGCGATGAAATGATTTTTCGAAGTCTAGGAAAATCATGTCAATCGGGCCTTGCCTATCTAGAATCTATTTGGGTATAGGGATAATTTTTCCGAATTTCCAGCCATCTGGAAGCGTGCGCTGTGACAGTGACTTCTGAAAAATGATGCACAAAAACTTCGAGCACCATTCAGCATACCTCACAAGGAACGCGTTAGGTATGCTACCAATACCAGGCGTCTTTTGGGGATCTATGTTAAGAAGCAGAGACAAGATTCCTTCCTCATATATTGCAAGGCCATTTATTGGTGGGATATAATGAAGCGTTTTTGAACATGGCCTTCTCTCATCGTCATCAGTAAACACTGGACAAAAAAAACGTGTTAAATTATTCTGCGATAATTTCTTTTTTAGTTACGATAGCCCCATTTACACATATATTATGAAAACGCTTCTTTTGGGGGGCAAAATGCTGCCGGAATTTCGCTGGGGATGACAGCAAGAATTAACCCGACCGAACAGAGGTAATTCAGCGGGGGTAACTTGAGCGCTCTCCAGGCGGCGAAGTTCAGAATCCGAGCCGGTGCAGGCAGCTCCGTAGACTGCCGCCAGCTGGGCAGGTCAGAAGTACAGTATGTCGTGGTTGTGAAACACGCAGCACAGGTATTTCTTTTCTAAAGAACAGAGAACAAAATTCGTAATTTTTAAAACACCTTACAATTTCTGTGCTTAAAATTTTTTGCTAACAAAGAGAAGACGATTGCACTTTACAATTAAGCTTTGGGACTTCCGGCACACGGCAAACGTTGTCTGCTTGTGAGCTGCAAGTCCATTGATTGCCGACAAGTGAAGATGCGACACCGTGCGCCTGGGAAGGGCAGCCGGCGCACCGAGTGGCTGCGGCGCATCGGATTGCGCGTATCAGATCGGCGGCGGGATTTACGCGTATGCGGTCGCCACTTTAAGCTGGAAGACTACGAACGCGATTCCGTGCTTGTTCGGCGTTGTGAAGAGGCATCCGCTCAATTCCTACGCACTGTCGTCTTTATTCCTTCCAGGTGAAAAGGTAAGTTCACGGTCGATCGGGATCGTGCGACACGCACTGACAACGCGGTTTGCACGTGTGCAACGAGAAAATTCTATGTAACCTCGTTAATTATAACTATAACGACTGTGTCTATTCAATGCAAATCGGTCCACTTTGCAATAATTATATACACGCTGAAAAACTTTCGCCGGTTCTGGATTTGCTGAACCGATTATAAAATGACTGGCTGCCTCTTTGCACTATTGTATACGGCGTAGGGCCAGTGGTAAAATGCAGGTTCAAATTTACCGCATGCATGTTATACATGATGAGCTCAAAGAAAGCCCCGCAATAGTGCAACACGTTCGACGGCGTTGATAGGCTACAACCCGTTTGCGTGTTGTATTCATGCCGAATAGCAATAGCACGGCGTGCTAGAAAATCGTCTTGCAGTGCCGGCGTTCGAAGTGCGTTGAAGCTTATGCTTCAACTGTAGCGCATATGCTTTATTTGTTCATTTGCCGGTGTGAATGCACTTTTGTGTATGTGTAAAGGCAGCCTTGCAAGATAAAGCGTGCCGATTGATGGGTGGTTTCATTCGTCGACTGTGCTTGGGGAAATTCATTCAAAACGATTATGGCTTCTTACGGGGCAAATTACAAGCATGCAGCTTTACGTTGTGGCATATCATGCGGGAAAACGAAGAAGCCGATAAATATTTGCACTACAGTCTCCTAATTAATAAATTAATTGTTTAACTGCAATACTCCATTTCTTTACGTCATAATGCATGATCACCAAATCACAGCAGTGCAACGAAATCATGGCTTCACATCTAGCAAGAACTTGGCAGCTCATCAAAAAAAAACTGCTAATTAGTAAAACTTCATGCAGAGTTAATGTACTTATTCCATATGAGATGTGAAAAAAAACAACAAAAAAGCCGAAGATAGTTTTTATACCAATACAATAAACTCTCCAGCCTCTTTCAGTACTATACAAGATTTCTTTGCAGCATGTTTTTAGTACACACATAGAAAACAGTTTATGCTATGTATACAGAATATTTGCACATAAAATGTGTGAATGGAAATGCGAAGACAACACTTAAAACCATTGTCATAAATTCTGTTTGTGGTAAAAAAAATTGCTGCATTTTTCAGCATCACACACTGCTCCAGAAAAGTGTTGTAGAGTGTGGCACAGTCTTGGAACGTTCTGCTAGCCAGGTTAGTCCTGCTCTGTTTCTGTACATTGGCACTGCACAAAAGTGGAATGTATATGCGTTGCATATCATTGCTGCATATTATGGAAAATAACTCGGAACACATTTCTTATGCAGCTACACACTGTGCAACTAGCTCATGCCAGGTAAGGCAGCTCGACTTCCACAGCTGTATCATAATATGTTTTCCACAGATGTAACATAATATGTAATTTCCACAGATGTAACATAATATGTTTAATCTCACCACCTCATATCCAGACAACAACACAAAAAACTGTGCGCAAGGCAACCATAAGTACAGTGGCAACTCGGAAGACAGTGGAATGCCGGTCTGTTGGTAAGTTGACCTGAAGGTTGAAAAATGCACGTATGAGGCATAAAATATACAGTAGCTGTTCAGTTACAGGATTCACACCTAAGCTCCTAAATAAAGAAAACTAGCAGGAAATAATGTATGATGATGAACAATTGGACATGACACTAATCGAAGAAGTTTTCTTTATTTGAGTGTTTCATAACCATCTCAGCTGCGCAGGTGAACATGACCCTGAAGGTGCAGTTTCGGCCAATACACAGACAGCAGCTGCCTTCACCACAGAATCGGCAGTGCAGACACAGTGCGGTGCTTCATCACATGAGCAGTAGTAGCAGCTTCAGCCGATGTTTCTTCACTGCCACAGTTTCCAGCAGGTTTCAGGCCTCTCGGCTGCTCAACACCTGTACGAATGGATGAATCTTCTCCCGCTAAAGAAAAGCCAGCTGCTGAAACATCTGTCCAAATGAACGGATCTTTTCCTGCTGAGGAAGAAAAGCCAGCTGCTGAAGTTGACGTCACATACTTGCCCTCATTCAGCGAGAGTTTCTGCAGGTATTAAAAGCATTAGTCTTTGGTGGAATAACAATAACGTTTAACTTTTTAACAATGTCAGATGCTTAGCAATTCAGTGATCTTTAACATGTGATAGGCGTGTTGTCACCAACTACTTCGCATACTGAAACCACCACTTGAGACAGTTATTCTCTGGGGTTGTGTCTGCCCTTTCATGTTTGCAACAAAGGAAGTTAAGCCCCTTAGTTCCCTGAAACTTTTCACCTCAGAGTAGTAGTGAGAATTTATTAGAAGGCAGAGAGGTCAGCCTGAGCTAGTTCGCTCTAGAGTAGTTCATGACAGTTCATGTATATTTGCTAGAACTCAAATGGTCCATTCTGCACTGCATGCTCATTTTCCCCACCTGTGTGTTTTAAAACTATACGAACGTGAAGGGGCAGTTCTATTCCTGTGAAACGCCTGCCGAGACACTTTCATGCATTACCGGGCAACCTGCAGATTTTATAATGATGTCAATAAGAGCTTGTACAATTGAATGCAGAGGCTGGTGGCTAGAAATGTTTCAGGAGTGGCCCACTTGTTGAGGGCCTTTAAAAACCCGTATTTTCATTATTCATGTTCGGTAGAACACACCCCCTCCATCCTAATTTCGAGGAGGGTAGGGCAGGTCCCTAGCGCACCTTTAATTCTGGCCATGGGCCTCATTGAGGACCTGTATAAGAGACATGCACTGGGGAGCAATTGAAGAATCATGTGGATTTTCTCATCACCCTTATTTCAAAGTAGGCACACTGGTTTCTCTTATGCCGCTTTGTCTCGTATATGAGTGTATCTTATGTAGGAGTTCAACTATATAAGCAGCAGTTAGAAAGCCTCTTTATTGACATTAGCTAGATAAGAGGATTTCTATGACAACAGCAGCGAAGAATGTTGGTACTCATTTGCAATTCATGATACTCTATAATACAGGAGTGTTTTTAGATGTCAGAACCTCTAGCGAGGTAACGAAGAGCACAGGAGACCACGTTCCCCTGCAGTGAGTACCCCTCCGTACTACCCCTTCATTCCCCTGCCGTAGTGGAGGGCTCCGGAAATTTCGACCACCTGGGGTTCTTTACCGTGCACCCAAATCTGAGCACACGGGCCTACAACATTTCCGCCTCCATCGGAAATGCAGCAGCCGCAGCCGGGATTCAAACCCGCGTTCTGCGGGTCAGCAGCCGGGTACCTTAGTTGCTAGACCGCCGAGGCGGGGCAGCCCTGCCGAATGCAGTAAGACCTACTTCACACGAAAGCACAGGGTGGTTCATGAACACTTTCTTTTATTACAAGCACGTGTTTTCATAAGTTCGCCAAATAAGAAGGGGTACACTGACAAGTGTACAATTACATTCTGCACAGAATCTACAACTGGCTGCCACCTACCAAAATCAGTATCACAGTGGACACAAAGAAACAGTAAAATGATTTCATGTGAGACTATTTACACATTATTTGTGTGTTAATACATCAATTTCTTTTGTATAAGACATTGCCAGTTACCTTATATAAGACTTCCAAACAATGCTAGACTTAGCTCATGGAGTAACGATTTTGTGATAGCATAATTGTGCGGCGTTTCCGGCTATTATTAAAATGGAGTACGCCAATTACGTTATCTTAGTTGGTTACAAAGAGTTGCACCTAAAGGGTTCCTGCGATGGTTAACTGAAGCTGCGCTAGCATTTCTGCTATAGCACAATGTAATAATAAGCACCGTTAATTGAGGTATTCACCTTGCATCATGACTGCTAAAAGCTACAAGCTTTCTAGCAGTGCTTTTGCTCCGGATCCTATTTAGAATGCAACTGTCACTAGTGCACGATTAGGCTGTAGCTATTTGTCAACAATATACTTGAATATTTCACTACAACAACATTACTTTTATCGGCCACCTAAATTTTTTCCTGTGCACCTGTATTCGGTAAACACTAAGAAGTATTTAGAGAAATTAAGTTAATCGAGACCATAAGCAATAAAATATTGTAGTAGTATCTTTGGAGGTGAAGTAATGGCTTCAGATGAGTGGATGCTGACACCCATTTGATATTCTAGTGCTCACTCTACTTATTGACCTCGGCAACTCCTCTGGAAGGTTGACTGGAGTTAGCACTGATCAATAGATTTGTTGCAAGGTGAAATGCAAGAAGGGCAGACCATGTGGTTCAAGGACACTGGAAAGTCTCACTTTATTCGTGTCAATCTAAAAAAAAGAAATAGGAGGCTATCTCTTATTGAGAAGATAGGGGTCAAAGGAAGCCTTGCATTGGTGGGTTTGGCCTTTTTATATACTTTCTGTCACACTGTGCAATGCTCCCACGTGCTAAGCAACACAACACATGCTACAGGCAACATAATGATTGCGACTAAAACCTCTTCTCAGTTATATTATAATTACTTTAATAACATCCCCAACACGTTCTTTGGCATAATTGTCAGTCAGTTCTCATTATTATTGTCTAACAAAGAACACAAGCCCTTAAGTTTACCCTTATTTTTTTCATTCATCGCGAGGGTCTTATTCTGACAGACCTAATGCCATTGGGTAGTATGTCAGGGAATATTAGTCAGCTGCCAGCCGTGAGAACATCACCTGTTGTATGATGCCTATAGGCAAAAAATGAGTGTCCACCACTCGCTGCAATGGCAACAGGCAGCGCTGACTGACACTACCACATTTAAATGCACATACATATCCCATAAAGTAGACGGGGAGGATGGCCGACATAGTAGCTCAGTTGGTAGAGTGTCCAATGCGTTATTCGAAGATTGCAGGTTCGGTCCCTGCCGATGGCAAGTTATCTTTTCGTCCACTTTTCTTCACACTTACATTACAATTACTTTAATAACATCTCCTATACTTTTTTCGCATCATTGTCTGTCACTTACCACTAATCTAATCAAGCCATATTAATGAGAACTAACCAACAATAGTGTCAAAGAAAGTATAGGAGATGTTATTAGTTGTAAATGTAATGTAAATGTGAAAAAATAAAGGTGTATGAAAAGATTGCTTTTCGTGAGCTGGGAGTGAAGTTGTGAACTTCGAATAACACATACTCTACTAACAGAGCTGTCATGGCGGCCATTCCCTCGTCCACTTTTTGGGGGACATATGTGCACTTAAATGAGAGTGCGTCATCAGCCCCACCACGTGTTGTGCGACACCAACAGGCGGAAAAAGCATTTCACACTCGCCGTCATGGTTGCTAGTTGTGCTGACTCCTGCTGCCACTTGTAAATGCACATATATATTGGATAAAGAGGATGAGGGAATAGCTGCCGTGTTAGCTTATTTGGTAGAGCATCGGGCGTGGTATGGGACGGTCGCAGGCTCAGTCCCAGTTCCTGGCAAGCAATTTTTTCGTCCACCTTAATTTCTTCTCATTTACGTTGCATTTACTATAATTAGTGTAGTACTTTTTTATGGCATTATGATAATTTAGTTCTCATAAATATCATGTCTAGCTAAAAAAAATTAAGCCTTAAAATTTTTACTTTCTTCTTTCAACCAAGCCATGTGACTTGTCCATTGTGCAATACTGAGTAACACACAAGCACTAACATATTTTGAGGGGTCATTCATCTGCAGTATCCTTCAAGACAACAGCACTGGAGTATCTAACAATGGAAGAGCCTTTTTCCAGGGAACGAAAGTTCATTGTGTTAGAGAGCTTCCTTCATGTACTGCTCACTAACTGCTCCATATGTGGCCAAGCAGTTGGCAACCTGAACTTCAGCGTCATGGGAACTCTGGTCGTTGTAGAGGGGGTGTGCAAGCAACTGGAAAAGCTCCCGGTGGAGAAGCCAGCCGCTTGTTCGAGGGAGCGGCGCTGGAGCCGGCAACTTCCTCCTGGCCGCTGGCGTGCTCTACTAGGGTTGCGTGGTGGCTGCAACCATCTGATGTCTTGGTGCTCAAGTCATCATGGAGTGCGCCTTCTACAAATACCAGAGGGCCTGCTTGCTCCCAGCAGTAAAACAGGTGCACTTATTGATCAACATCTAAATATAACTATAGCAAGACATATAGACATATTAGGCAGCGTGAACACAAATGCTTATACTTCTCTTGCATTACAAGTGAATCTTATTTTTTAAACATAATTTTGCCATATATTTACACATTGCAAAGCATTTGCTTCCTTCTGTATATCTTTGTCAATGTTATATAAATTCAGAACTTGAAATCATCCTGTATAAAACTAGCCCATCTGGTTTTATGGTTGCGATGGGAAAGAGAAGCCCGATATTTTTGCATGCTAATATATAAATGTTGAAATCCTTTATCTGGAAAAATTATACTTTTGCAAACAGTTTTAGCATACCTCCTTATTTATCTTATTGTGTAATACGAATACTCATGATAGAACCGAGTTTGAGTTGACGAACTTGTACAGTGGTAAAAATGTAGCAGTGGTGGAATACTCGTGGGCATGTCGGCATGAAACATCATTGCTGTTATACAAAGCCCTGGAAACTCGGCGCTACTTTCAGTTTCAAAGAACATGCACGCTCGTAGCGGTTGCTGGGCACACTAAGATCCGGTTGAACGGAGTGAGGTTGATGTGAATACAGTCGAGCTCGCTTATAACGAACCTGAGCGTGATGCGGCATCCGTTCGCTGTATCCCGAGGTTCTTAGTAAATGAAACACAGCTTTTAAAAAAAGTTGCGAGTGACAACACAAACTTTTTTTGCCCCAAAAAGTCTGTGATGCACGTGTTTCGAAGAGCAGAAGCGATAAGGGCGGCCTCGAGTGCATTTAAAGCAGCAGTGTGCTCGTTCACCGAGGCACGTAACATTAGCTGCATGAGGCACTGGCTCCAAAGTTTGGTCGTTCTTGCAATCCGATTCCTCCAAACCGCTCTCGCCACGTACTTCATTAACAATGCCCCAATCTGTGCACAGTTCCGCAGTGTCGGCATCTTCATCCGCCGTAATCAAACCATCGCAACAGATGTCCCACCTGATTTCCCAGGTCGGAGTCGACGACGCGCTGCCACAAATCACCGCCGCAGTTCGGAAACTTCAGTCTCGGCATCGTGCCCGACATCGACGAAGTCGGCCTCGCGAAAAGTTTGGTGCGCATGTCGTCACCGCTGCCCATGAAATATTCACCATCTCCACAGCTGAATACCGGGACGCCCGAAGCAGCAAGTTGGCTGCCAGGTGGTAAACAGCTATGAGCAAGCGCTGCGCAACGTGGCGCCTAACACGCGGATTACGCTCAAGCCAAGCGGTTAAACTTTCGATGTTTTGTTGAGTGGCAGGAAAAAGCGTGCTAGTCCTCTCGTCGGCCGTCATGACCACACACACACACACCAAGAGCGAGCAAGAGGCAATCACGTGACACACATGCCAGAACGCGTGGAACAGCTCTGGGCCCGTTTCAAGTCAGAAAACGAAACTAATTCAAGCCAGCGTGGCGGGCATCGCGGAGCGGTGGAGACAGATAGAGGGGTTGTGATCAAGAGAGGAGAGCAGACTCGCGAGTGAAGGGCAAGGAGTTGCGATAAAGAAAGGGGAGGATGCGCAGGGAGGGCAATCTTGAAAACCAAAACACACGGGAAGGAGGCAGGTTGGGTAGGTAACTTGCTTGAAAGGTCCGCAATACTCGCACGTAGAAAAACTTCGAAGGAGTGCCTGCACGCGCAGAAGTAAAAGCATGGCCGCACGACGGTGTTCCAAGAATCGGCGGCCGTGGTCGAAAAATTGTTTTGTTGCGCTGGCAGTTTTGCGTGGCCTCATGAACTGCGATATTTTGTGATTCGTTCCGCGCACATTAACAGTTATTTTCGCGCTTTTGCACGTGCGCGGAACGCATGCTGATCTGAGTGCGAAGTGAGCAAGAACAAGTCCTAAACACGAAACAAATCGCAAATTATTATAGTCGGTGGGGTAGCATACGCGCGTGCACT
Source organism: Rhipicephalus microplus (assembly GCF_043290135.1). Lineage (NCBI taxonomy): Eukaryota > Metazoa > Arthropoda > Arachnida > Ixodida > Ixodidae > Rhipicephalus > Rhipicephalus microplus. Next base: position 143,424,241 of record NC_134710.1, on the reverse strand, counting down.
AGACGCAGACTATCGGTTAGAGTCGGTGGCCGACAATGTTGGCATATGGTCTGTCACTCCAGGCCGACAACGCCAACGATAGTACCAACGATCAAAAACAGGGTAGATGGTTGACCGGTCTTCGAAAGATAACACGAGCTTCGTCTGGGGATGCGTGGTGCTCAGAGTAGTGGGGGAGGGGGGAAGATCAAAGGACGGAGGGGTGCCTAACAAAAAGCGGTCGACCCACGGAGTGGGTTGGGAAGAGCGGCAACTAGAAGGGCGTGGAGGCAGGGTCAGTGTTTAACAATAAAAATGTATGGGCACCTCGCCGATGCCTGATCAGTGGCCGTTAGGCCATTTAAGAAATCGGCGCCAGATACCACTGCTGTTTTTTGTTCGGTGCTTTTCTACCTGTCGGCCTTGCACGCAAATGCTGTCGCGTTTGATATATGATGAAAAGGATTTTGCTGTTATCTGGGGATGTAGAGCAAAACTCAGGCCCTCTAACACCGCAACAGGAAAAGCAGATGTTCGACACCATCATGACATTACCTTCAATGCAGGTCTCTCAGTCTGCCATTCTTGATGAACTTAGCTCTATCCAAGCTAACCACGAAGCGTTTCAACAAAAAAATAAAAGAAGAAATACATTCAGTGCGAAAAGAGCAACAGGCTCTTCAGCAGGGAGTGGCAGATGTAAATGATAGATTAACTCGTGTAGAAAATAACACCCCCCTAGGTAACACGGGCAGAAAAGAACTTGAGCAACTTGCAGCCCAATGTGGAGTGCTTTCGCGTGCATGTCAGGCTATGAAAGGTTGTCTGGACGACCTCTAAAGTAGGGATCGTCGAAATAACCTGGTATTTTATGGTTATGAAAATGAAACATGGGCACATTCAGAGGAAAAAGTTATTTGTTTTTGTTCTAGTGACTTACAGCTCAAAATTGCCCTTGACGCAATTGAACGAAGTCACAGATTAGGCCGATATTCGGCTGCGAGGAAAAGGCCCGTCATAGTAAAGCTTCTATCTTTTAAAGAAAAACAACGTGTGCTGAAGTCTTCTGGCAAGCTAAAGGAAACCAACTTTGGAATCAGTGAAGACTATTCACCCAAAGTCAGGCTAGAGAGGCAAAAATTGATACAATACGCTAAAGGAAAGTGTGGTGATCTTAAGCTGCGTTTCAATAAGTTATTCATGAATGACCAAATATTCCTGTATAACAGTGCTGAAGATAGAGTTGTGCCTAGTCATAGATAGCAATCCCCTAGAAATGTCGTGTTACTGACAAAAGAATTGAGAAAAAATGAACTAACGTGCATCGTAGTTAACTGTCGCAGTTTGAAAAACAAAAGCACAGAATTTCGTTATTAGACATGACTAAACCACACATAGTTTTTGGCACGGAATCTTGGCTCGATACCACCATCGCAGATCATGAATTCTTTCCGTCGACCTATGCAGTATACCGAAGGGACTGCACGGCGCATGGAGGTGGTGTATTCCTAATGATCCATAACAGTATCAGTAGCGTATTCATGGTGTTAGTGACTTGTGTGAATCTGTGTGGTGTAAGGTTATGCTGAGTGGTGGCTCAACAGTGGCTGTTGATTCCTTCTACAGACCCCCTAGTAATACAGCACCGGAGCCTTTATTTACTTTAGGCAGTATTTTGTCAACCCTAAATACAACATACATAATGGTTGCCGGTGATTTTAACCTACCTGATGTTGCATGGTCCTCATTCAAACCGATAATTCACAGTGAGTCACTGCTACATAGAGCTATTCAAGAAGTCGTGAATGCCCATCAGTTATATCAGATTGTGACAGCCCCCACGAGGGTGGGCAGTACTAGTGCCAACGTATTAGACGTGTTTTTTTGCAATGATCAAACGCTTGCTTCCTCTGTTACAGTACCAGGTATTAGGGATCACGAAGTTGTCCTTGTTAAAATGTGCTTAGGTGTAGCTCAACAACGAGCTTCGGGGCCCAGAAAGGTGTTTTTATATGAAAAAGGAGACTACGCTTATATTTCAACAAAACTAGATGCTTATTTACCTGAGTTTCAAAAACAATGCTCGTGTTCTGACAAGAATGGCTTGTGGAATGAGCTAAAAACAAAACTGTTATCTCTAACTCAAACTTTTGTACCATCGTGAGTCATATCAGCCAAACAACGAAATGATAAACCATGGCTAAATAAGGAACTCCGAGTGCTCATAAACAGAAGAGATCCTCTCTATCGCAAATATTGTTACACGTCAGACTTTGAAACATACAAACAGGTGAAACTACTTGGTAAGAAGATAACCAAAGATCTTAGGAAAGCAGAGAGAGCATACTTGAGTGATCTGAGTATTAAGGTGAAAACTTACCCAAAACTCGTCTGGAAATACGTTAAAAGAAAGACAAAGGTTCCTGGTGGTATTCCTGATATAAACGATGGTACTAAATACAGTAAAAGCTTGTTAATTTGACACCTGTTAGTTCGGAAATTCGGACGGCTCTATTGGTCCAGGCCAAAGTGCATGTTAATCTATGGGACCAAACCTTCGTTATTTCGTCAGAATTCTGCTCCACACCGCTTAATTCGGACAAATGCTGACGGCTGCTGCTACAAAAAAGTGTGATAAAGCAGGGCTGGCACCACTGGAGTGAAACCGAAACCTGAGTGGCATCACCATCATCATCAACTAGTGGGGGCGATCGCAGCGTCACCGAACGTCGGCGTCTTCTTTCTTCTCCACTCAGCGCCTCCGACGCCATTTTCCCTTGTGTTGTCGTGTCGGAACCATCTCTTCTTGCGGAGTTCTCTTTTTCTTCCATTGTGACGGTATTTGCATGCCACCACCATCATGCGCTACAGTGATGGCAACGCCGAAAGAGCGGCAGAGTCCACAAACCGAGTCCACCGACGATGGCTGCCCAACTTTCGATGCTGTCCTTCCAACAGATGTGACCTTTCAGGACTACATCGCGATTGATCATGGTGTCGCCTCGAGTGGTCTCCTGACCGATCAAGAGATTATTAATGATGTCACGGGCGCCCATGAAGACCACGATTCCGACGAAGAATTATGCGAGGAGATACAGCCGCGACCTCATCGCACCTCACGGGAAGTCTCGGAGGCGCTGGTAATATTAGAGGACGCTTGCCTGAACACTCCCAACAGCTTGCGTGCTGTTGGCCATTTGGAACAGTTAAGAAAAATTGTGATGTCAGCCGGAATCTGCTCGAAAACGCAGACGACAATTACAAAATACTTCAACAAATAAAGGTATGCTTCTGCAGCTTGATTTTAAATGCTGTTTTCCCTGTTCATTCGTTAGTTCGGCATTCGGTTAATTCGGACAGTTTTTCCTGTCCCGTGAAATCTGAATTAACGAGCTTTTACTGTACTTGTCAGACAGTACAAGTAAAGCTGAATGCTTTAACCGGTACTTTCAGTCTGTGTTTTCGGTTTCGTCAGCGGTTCAAACTACAATGTGCAACACAGTAACGTTATCGGAAATGGCGGAGTTTGAAATTTCAGAACAAGGTGTTGCATGTCATTTAAAAAACCTTAGTGCAAACTCGGCATCAGAGCCAGATGAAATCTTAAACTTCATTTTAAAGAACTGTGCCCTTTCAATTAGCCCATTTCTTACAGCTGTATTCAGAAATTCTTTATTGCAGGGTGCATTACCTGATGACTGGAAACGAGCAAATGTAATTCCTATTTTCAAGAATGGTGACAAGTCAAGTACTTGCAACTATCGGCCCATTTCGTTAACGTGTGTGTCCTGTAAGACACTTGAGCATATTATATACTCGAACGTGGCAAAGCATCTTCAGACTAACAATTTTTTCTGTCCAACACAGCACGGTTTCCGGAAAGGGTTTTCCTGCGATACGCAACTCGTAGATTTTACACATGACATCGCCGCAACGTTGAATTCCGGTAGCCAAATTGATTGCATATTTTTAGACTTTAGCAAGGCTTTTGACACCGTTACACACTCGCTCCTTTTAGTGAAATTATCGTGTCTCAATATATCTGCTAACATGCTGGAATGGCTACAAGCTTATCTCTCATGCAGGAAACAATGAACAATCATCGATATCGCGCCGTCGTCACATGTAGATGTCGTTTCAGGAGTGCCACAAGGCTCCATCCTGGGGCCGCTTCTCTTTTTGATTTATATCAATGATCTTGCTGAATGCGTGGACAGTCAAGCGAGGTTGTAAACAGATGACTGCTGCATATATTGTGAAATTAAGTGCACTCAAGATTCCGAACAACTGCAGAAAGACGTTGACTCAGTAATAGCATGGTGCAGTACGTGGAAAATGCAGCTTAACGTGTCAAAGTGCTGTGTTGTTAGGTTTACCAACAAGAAAGCAGCCTTTTAACACAAATTACTTTATGGAAAGGATGGCATTATCTATGGTAAATGAATACAAGTATCTTGGCATTGTCATCAACAGCACACTATCGTGGAATGATCATGTTCGCATGGTATCAGTGAAAGACAGTTGCGTGCTGAAATTCCTACGCCGCAATTTCAGAACTGCCCCCTCTATTCCTAAACAAGTTCTTTACATGTCAAATGTATGCCCGATTTTAGAATATGCTTGCACTGCCTAGGACCCGGCCACAAAGTTAAATATTGATGCATTGGAGCGCATTCAGAAACGTGCCGCCCGGTTTGTGACGGGTGATTACGACTTCACCAAAAGGTCTAGCGAAATTGTTAGTTCACTTGGTTGGCCGTTACTCTCCTCAAGGCGTAAATATATCAGGCTATGTCTTTTGTACAACCTAATAAACGACAAAACTAGGATCGAGAAAAACAAATACATCAGACCACCCACATACATCTCATCACGACGGGACTATCCTTTGAAATTGTGAATATATGTGCCGAACAACAACGTATGCAAGTACTTTTTTTCCTAAAACTATTCACGAATGGAACAATCTTCCAAAAAACATTGTGACCGCCCCTTCCACAGCGTTTCGTTCCCTTTTAAAGGAATATGTGGTCACACAATGATATTGTATGCTAAGGTTTAGGCATTTTTTATTTGTTTTTATTTTTTGAGTGCCGTGCAATTCAACTTGTCCCCACTGATTTAAATGTACTTGGAATTTGTAAACCCCCTACAACAATGCTCCCAGAGGGCACTGTAGGTATAAGTATAAATAAATAAATAAATAAATAAATTGGTTTCCCGGGAAGTCGGCAGACCACTGACTCCGTTCGCTGTAACTGATCAGCGCCGCTCGGAGAGGTTCATTGTAAGTGCGATTTTGTGCCATTGAACCAATGTATATTTTCACCGTCACGCGGATATTGTTCGTTTCAAGCGAAGTTCGTTTTAAGTGGGGCCGTTATATGTGGGCTCGACTGTATTTGCATTTGTTGGCCATCACAAGTTTTTATAAACAAAGAAATTCTACGCCCCATAAAGAGCTTCTCTTTCGTTTATATGTTTTTTTTCTTATGGCTTATTTAGAGAATTTAAAGTCAGGTGAAGTATTTAACAAAATTGATTTGCGTTCGTAGTGCTCAGTTATCTCGGTCGGCTGCCTAGTCAACTACGAGAAAGATAAAGACGGCAAGTTGTGGCGGGCAGAGAATGGACCACAGTGACCAACGCCGAACGAGTAAACCATGCATTCATCGAAGATGGCTTAATCGGGCAACACATGTTTTTTGCGGCTTTGCGGTGTGCAAATCCGGTGATTTCTAGTTCCACGGAGGTTTTTCAGCGTTTCCTAAAAGTAACGGGTGAGCACAAGAACCTGGACCAATTATTGGAGCAGGTATTGATTTTCCATGAGTACATATGACCGAACCCAGTTCCCCGCAAGTCTGACTAGACTGAGAGAAGTGCAGTGTCGCTTGACTAATTGGTAAAGACAGCAGTCAAGCTCCTGTAGAGAAAAATGGGTTTATTGAAAGGCCAACTCGGCTATATAGCTTTAGCTACTTTTACTTTTGGCAACTAGTTAAAAAGATGTCAAATAATTATAGGCCACTTCCTGTTTATGAAATTCTTGTAGCCGTGGTTGCAAATTCTGTGAGTCCTTACTTCTAATAGTGTCACTCGAATACACGTCAAGGATTAAAAGCTTCTAAATAATATTACAGAGAATGTTGATGGAGGCGTTTTGAAAAGTGAACTTTTCTTTGTCAAGGCAACGCTGTTTTTCTCATGAGGACAAGTAAACTTGCCGAAACACTGTTTCCAGCTACGTTCTTTCTCGAAGAACTTCTGATCACTTTAAGCCTCTTTGTGCCTCTGAACTTCAGTCTAGTTTGGTACTCAATTTCTATGTCCGTCGTCATAACAAACGAGATTGAGCCAAATACATGTCCTATCCGCAATCCTTGATAATTTTAACATTGGTTCAGATATTGGTTTCAACGTTTGCTCATTATATAGATATGTCAGTTGTAAATTGAAGCTGTATTTATAGATTTACACTTTCACACTACGTGTATGTACCTGTTTTTGTAATGCAAAACTTGCAATAAAAAAAGCATTTCATTCGTGTCGATTGAGTTTCGTCTTGCTGCAAAATCAGTCAGCTTAACTTTTTCCTTTTCAGAAACGCGAACAAAATTTTAAAAAAGATTACCAAAATTTTATGGATGCATTGCCCAAGCGGCCAGCGGACCTGCAAGAAGGCACGAGCGCATTCCGCTTGCATGTGAAGTGGGAAAGAAGAGCTTCCGCGGCAAGCCTCCTGCTCTCAATTTTTTGTCCTTTCCTTCTATTTAGGAACCTTCCCAGTGGTGTCATGAAAAAAATTTTCTGTTCGTGATTTACTTCTAGTAGGATGCCTGGCAACTGCCAGTTGTAAAAGTGGTGCTTCCGCCGCCGAGATCAAATACATGGGAGGTACAGGGAGTTTCTGCCCCCTGATTATACCGTGGAATACTAGAAGAACCTATCTATTGTGGGACCTGTCTTTCCAACTCTCCCTCAAAAAACAAGCAGCCATGGTGGATGCACTTGGTGACTTGCTAATTGACCTGGCAGGTGATGGGGGATGTGACTCTTCTGGCTACAGCGCCAAGTATCTCACGTACAGTGTGCTTGCCAAGCAGAATGGCTGCATTTTACACACTGAGCTGGTTCAAGTCGGAGAGGTAAACTTGCAGTGGTACTAGTATACTTTTCAAGTGCAAACAAGAGACCTCACCCCGCCGCGGTGGTCTTGTGGCTAAGGTACTTGGCTGCTGACCCGCAGGTCGCGGGATCGAATCCCGGCTGCGCCGGCTGCATTTCCAATGGAGGCGGAAATGTTTTAGGCCCGTGTGCTCAGATTTGGGTGCACGTTAAAGAACCCCAGGTGGTCTAAATCTCCGGAGCCCTCCACTACGGTGTCTCTCATAATCATATGGTGGTTTTGGGACGTTAAACCCCACACAACATCAAACAAGCTCTTGCTACAATTTTGCTCAGAGTCACCCAAACTCCCCTACAATGTCTCCATGGAAAAGCAAGGACTTGCTAAGTACCTGACTGCTGTGGAGAATCTAGGCATCCACATACGCTCGTTGGCAACAAGTACCATATGTTTTTGCGAAATTTGCTTGTGAATCTAAGAAACATCAAGTTAATAAAAGTATATCTTTATGTGAAATGCAACAAGTACCATATGTTTTTGCGAAATTTGCTAGTGAATCTAAGAAACATCAAGTTATTAAAAGTATGTTTTTATGTGAAATTCTTAATTTACTGTTTCAAGAAGAAATGTTGGATTCAAGGGTGGGGGGGGGGGGATGGGAGTTTTATCACTCTTGTAGAAAGCACTGTGTGTGCCCATGACAGCAGTTCCAAGGGACTTATTAGGCATAATTTTTCCCATATCGACATCCTAGTGTCAAGCTATACTGCCGCAAGCACAAGCCAAACATGCCACACTGGTATGATGTTTGGCACGTTGGTAAAGGTAAGCATGTGCACTGTTTATGAAAATAGTGTGGCACATGTACAGTAATTTGCCCCATTCTGATAAATTGCCTAAGAAGGCTGATATTTACACATGAGTAACATCTTAAAAACTGGCTTTTTAACTTGTAATCATGGTTGATGCACTTGTAACTTGCCAGTTTCCTCTTGCATGCTTGATCTAATTACAATATTGAAGACATCCAGCAATAACATACTAGCTTATAAGAAACCCTACGATTAGTGCAACTTTGGAGAAACTTGTACCGAACATATGCTGAAACATTTGTATTTAATTCATATTTGTAGCAAAAAGAAAAAAAAACAAGCACAAAGACAACTGATACACACTACCAGCACTAGTCCTACGTATGTGTTCCTTATGTCTGCATCAGCTTTTTTCTTTTTTCTATGAATATGAACACAAGTGACTCAAAACAACCAGCCCCCATCACCGCTATGGCTGCTCATACATGTTTTGACATTATAAGCAGCGCGAGTGTCCCAAAATACTTTAAGTAGTGACAATGCTCTCATAAAAACTTTTCTATGTAACAGTTTATTTTAACAAACAGAGCTGACACCAAAATTTCTGTCATCTGAGCTCTGTTATGTTATCACATTAAAAGGAAGTCCCTATATTGTACATGAAAATCTGATACCTGGCATTGTAGTTTAAATAGGCTAAGTGTTTGGGCATATAATCTGAGGTTTGTATGTTCGGTTACTGCAGGTACAAAGTTGTCTTTTTGTTTTATTTTACACTTATGTCACAGTTACTACTACAATACTAATAAAAGAGCACAATTAACATACTTTATACCTTCCTTGGTTTCTGTATTGGCTAGTTTTCAATAATTTCATATAAGGAGGCTTGAAGGTGACCTTCCACTTTCTGTAATGTCGCCACTGCAGAGGAGCTTTCAGCTGGTGCAGCTAGTAATAACACTTTAAAAAAAGGGTGCACATTTGTTAAGGAGTGTTGGCTGTTAATTGAACAGATGTGCTTCTAACAAACTGTGGTGCTTCATATGTCAAGCAACGGTAAGGTAAGAGTTAAAAGAAAAACGTCTTCTGAACAAGCGTGCAATAAATATATGCTAAAAGCAGAGCCTGAAGAGAAATATAAGGTAACCATGCCTCAGCACATGTGCTTCTCATGTTAGTGGTCGTCACCAGATGCACTACTTATTGTCACACGAACTTATCCCCTCCCAAAATGTGAATTTATATAGTTTATAAGGTAGGTTGACCTACCATCAAGTAAATATTGTAATTACGTCTATCTTGTAATGTGTCCTGGCATGATACTCACTCTGTTTCACATGCCATGGACTTCTTTTGAGAACTCTAATCATATAATGAAAGCTTTACAAGCAATGAGACAGCAAAGCCATGGCATACATCCCTCACCTATGAATGGCCATATTGCTCAGAGGTGCACACGCTTTCCAACACCATCGACCTCAAAGCAGTGACATGCATTTATTCTGATGATGTTGGTTTAGTGTTCAATGCCCCAAAACCGTCACACAATAATAATGAGGTATGCTATAGTGAAGGGTCCCAATAATTTCGGTCACTTATGTTCTTCAACAAGCACCTAAATCTAAGTACAAGACCTCAATCATTTTTGCCTCCACTTAAAATGCAGCTGCCAAGGTCGAGATTTGAAACAGCATCCTTCGGGTTATGAGTTCAGTACCATGACAACCGTGGCAGGTAGTCATGAATACTTAACACAGCATCAAAAGCTTACCGTCAAACTGGCATCAAATTTATTTTCACGTGCGTGTGCTCTGGCTGGCAGCACACAGACAGCCACTGTATGAATCGAGCAAGACAGCTACACTGGATTGAAGCAACGTTGAAAGCTCAGTGAAGCAGAGAAAATGCAACCGTAGAGACGACACAGCTGAAAGCTTCTCACATTGGCGAATGGGGCAACGTCAAAAGGACATTAAGCAGAGAGAATGCAACCATAGCGATGACACAGCTGAAGTCTTCTGACACAAGTGCGATGAAACAAACCTTCAAGGCAGTTGGGCAACCATGCAACCATGACTGATTTGTGGAAAGTGCTGTCAAATGTTATTTTAGTGTGTGTGTCATACGGCTGGCAGCACGCAGGGCCACTGGGTGAATCGAGTGACAGAGCCACATATGACTGCAGAAACTGCCTTCCTGGCAGTCGGGCAACGATGCAGCCATGATTGCTTTTTGTGAAGTGCCATGAAATGTTATTTTTACATGTGTGCTACGGCTAGCAGCACACAAGGAGCCACGGTGTGAATCAAGCGAGAGAGCTACATGTTATTTTCGCGTCTTTGAGCTGTGGGAGGCAGCCCAAACAGAGCTTAATGTACTTGAGATGTCATCACAAGTCTGACAGAATGACTAGATGGGAGTATTTGAGAAATGCCCCTTGTTTCTTGTTTGGGTGAAGCTTGTTTGGTAGGTGCTTCTGTTTGGCAATTGTGCACCTACTTTTTAAATGTCGACTAATGAAATAGTCTGCGATTATCATCATAAGCGATGTGATAAGAAAGCCCCACATAATATTCTTTTAAAAATCATGCATGAAGCACAACTATTTTGGAGCGAGGGATTGCATAACAATTCTATTGGAAAAACCAAACCTGTGCTAAACAGGTCAACCTAAAAGGACTTATGAATGCGAAAATCATTTATGCGCGGATATCATTGATGTGTAGTTGAAAGCATGGGCAGCTTGTACTTTAATTTCAAGTTGAGATATAAAAGCTTTCACGTGCCCACAGAAGTATATCGGAAGCCCACATAGTCGGCTGACGGAAACTGCTTCCGGATGACGATGACTATGCACCAGTTAATCCAACTGTGTTGCGTCGCCTAAGCTTCTGCCTAATCCATCGCGTGAAGACGCGGTTCGTGAGAAAGAGAGATTTCCTGGAAGAAGGCATAAGACGACGTTGCTGGAACTGCAACTTCAAAATGTTTTTTTTTTTGTTTGATACACTATTACCTGTGCACTTTTCCTTCAACCGTGACGCCGTTCTTCAGCATGCAACACCGCGGAGTTCAGGCACACTCTTCGTGCCGAGTTATGCAGCAGTTCGGACTTTCCCGAACAACTTGTGGTATCTTGCAACAGCAGACGTATTCAAGGGCCATTGGCATTGCTCCACAAACCCAAAAGTTGTACCTGCACTTGCGAAAACTGGCCTAAGTTATCGTTATCGTGGATATCGCACAAACACCGCGACATGTAGACAATAACGAAATTGTTTCTACGTTTGTGATTATGCAGCACAACTTACAAGTTACACGCGCGACACAGCAAACGCGGACGTGAGGACGACCAAATATAGAATAAAAAGGGCTACTTAAATAATTTACACTTACCCGTGATCGTTGACGTCGTCATGGAAGTCTGGTGAGTCAGGTGGCGGCGGATCACTGCTGTCATCCTCGGCACGAAGCTCTGAAACGCGTAACAGGGTGTCGCTGTATGGTTCGAAAACCATTTCACCCCTCATTTGGCGCAAACGCTGTTTAAGTCCGGGGTTCATGGTGAACAATGGTTCAAAGTGCCGTGAAACAAAACACAGGCTACCCTCATTGAGCGCACAAACAGACGATCAGCCCAGCTGGCCCAGCCGCGGTCAAGCGCCTGACTGCCGGTGGCTCTCCTCTGGCTTTGACTTACTGGAAGTAGAGGACACAGCGTCACGCATGCGTTCTCTCGCGTCACATCGCGACGCAGGCCCTGTGAAGGCGGAGCTTAGCCCTGAGCACTTGAAGGGAAAGTTAAGGGTGAAAGGTGTTGCAGAGAAAGAGATTACCTATTCATTACTCGTAGCTACGTTAATAATGGGTGTTTCGATTGAATTATGGTGGCAATGATTCACTCCAGTAGTGGTCTAATCAAAAACGTAATGTGAAAAAACCGTTTCAGGGACCCTTTAAGAACCAGATAACTGCAATAATAATGGTGGGCTGATACACAGTCAAGGCTCTGCATACATAAATGTAATACCAGAGCGAAGTATTGTTGACGTATTGGTTATATAGTATTTGCTATATATATTACAATAGTTACATATGAGACATAAGAGGAAAGCTTGTCGGTTCAAATGGTTTTGCATTTAATGCAACACCAGTGTAAAAGATGTACGAGTGTTCGCTTCGTTGAGTGCAATAAGGCAACCGGCGTTTAAAGCAAAGCTGCCGTTTTCTCTTCTCTCAGTGTCAATCTTCCGCAGCCTCCTGGCCTACTCGTCAAAGTGTGAGGTTCATATTCCATGTGAATACGTCTCAACACAATGGGCGAGGCACTCGGTATATGGCAAAGGTTCCAAAAAAGAGCAACTTTGTGCGCTACAAGGATTTAAAAGGCACACTTTGGCAGCATGTTTTTGTGTGTCTGCATGCATGTGTGTTTTTGTGTGTGTGTACCATTCATTGCAGTTTACTCATTCGCTATATTTATGCTTAACATCACTCCTCTAAATGAAGACATAACTTTCACGGTTTCAGGTGTGCCCTGCAACGATGTGGTAATGGCTCTTGAAAGTGCACTCTGCAAGCACAGCGAAACATCTGAACGTCTACTACAACAGGTTACCCCTATTGTCATGCCCGTGATAATGTACTTGTCAATTGTTTACCAGGCATCTCGTATCTCGTGTTATGGGTACTGGTCTTGCCCCGCCGCGGTGGTCTAGTGGCTAAGGTACTCGGCTGCTGACCCGCAGGGCGCGGGTTCGAATCCCGGCTGCGGCGGCTGCATTTCCGATGGAGGCGGAAATGTTGTAGGCCCGTGTGCTCAGATTTTGGTGCACGTTAAAGAACCCCAGGTGGTCAAAATTTCCGGAGCCCTCCACTACGGCGTCTCTCATAATCATATCGTGGTTTTGGGACGTTAAATCCCATAAATCAATCAATGGGTACTGGTCACTGTTAGCAGCCTGCTGTGTTTTTCAGAGTTGCCATATGCCACCTGTTGAACAATTAAGTAATCTCCCCCCCACCCCAAAAGAAAGCAGCAGAACTTTTGAGAGAAGCCCTAACAAAACAGAAGTGTAGTAAAAGTTCTCATTCTTCGAAATAGTTTCAACTGTTATAAAAATGCCACTCAAATACGATATTCTTGCAAAAACTGACATTAATTATTTTACATCACAAAAGTACACATAACTGCATGAAAGCATGTGTGCACTGTATAACAGTTTCCAATAATAGTTTTTGACTCTTCCATAGTAGGTTTGATTTCAGTGCTCCTCTGCGCAATGTCAACTATGTCCAAAAAAGTTTCACAAGCAACTGGACATTTTTGAGCAATGTGGGAAAAGAGCCTAAATCTACTTAAGCGAAACTTGCAACTGGCATAATTCAATTACAGTACAAATAACGCTGAAATTCAACATGAGCTTTATGCCTTTGTCACATTATGTTTGAACATCATGAATGGCAGTGAAGGGAGATATGAATTTTTACATCATTGAGTTATGCCTTCTGAAGCAATTTTTTTAGACAAAGTTGATGCTCTTTTTTTCGTAACAAACTCTGTTTGAACTGCAAACAAGCTACATCTTCAGAAAGGTGTGCTTTGCTTTAGAAAGCTGGCTGTGAACTGAATTCAATGAGATCTTTCAAACTATTTTACCCCGAAAACAACAGATTAAAAATAGGGTGAGAATTACTGGAAAAATTTGCAATGTCACGCATATTTATGTCACATTTACAGCATTTATTATCTTCAGTAGGATTTCATTATACATAGACCGTAGGGGGCTATAACATTGAAAGTGGGCATGAAAAGAGCAATAATTTTGAAACTATGACGGAGGTTGTTTGCTGCATTGGGGAGTGAAAACTATGACGGAGGTTGGTTGCTGCAATGGGGAGCGAAAGGTGCGCACGATTACGTGCGCATCTTTCCTTCTGTCGCGGCGCAGCTATCGCCGCTCATCTCCCTCGTTTCTGTTCCTCTCTTACGTTCATACTAAATATAAGCGAGCCTGGCTTTGACAATAAAGCGACGTTTTGCTCTCTTGTTGACCGGCGTAAGCTCCGTTCTTTGGCGCGCCTTTGCTCGGCCCACGGGATGCTACAGTGGCGACGAGGATTGGCGATGTGTTAGTCGCGAAGAAAGGACCCGAAGACCACAGGATGCCGGGGGACGACATGGCCCATCTCAAGCTACCAGATTTCGACGAAAGCAAAGATAAGTGGAAACCGTACCTTATCAAGGTGGAAGCTTTCTTCAAAGTGAACGCCGTTGAGAATTCAGCAACAAAGAGAGAATTAGTTGTGGTGGCATTGAGCACGCACACGGTAGAGACTTTCGCAAAGAAAGTAGCACCACGTGCGCCAAATTCCTTGACTTATGAAAAAGCAGTGGCCACGCTCAGGGAGTATTATGACCCAAAAAGGAACGAAATTTCGAAAAGCTACAAATTTTTCAACCGGTGCCAAGCTAAAGGGGAGCCTATGCATACCTTTTTTGGTGGAAATTTGGCGGATAGCTTATAACTGCAACTACGGAGGCGCGCTGGACTGGATGCTACGGGACCGTATTGTTTGTGGCGTACGTTATAGTGCATTGCAGAAACAGCTATTGCCAAAAAAGGACTTAACGCTTGAAGAAGCTATAGCTATAGCAGCCGAAAGCTGTGGCAGATGCGGTAGTGGAAAACACGAGGACGACCTTCCCTGGGTCAAGTGACTGTGTCATCAGTGTAAACGTAAAGGGCACCTTGTACGAAAGCGCCAAAGCCGTGAACCGCATGCAAGCGACTCTAGAACGGGACGAACCAACACTTTGATGGTCTCAGAAAGCTCCTCTAACGAGGAAATACAAAACAGCCCATATCTGGACACTAGCGTCTAAAAGGAAGAACGTTCTGGAACATCCAATTCTGCGAGTATTCACATGGAGGGGAGGCATTGAATTGCCAATAGAGGTAGACACCGGGTCACTGATTTGCATCATTTTTCATGAACTTTATGAGAAGCACCGCAGGCAGTGGCCAAGTTTGAGAGCCTCCGGTATGAAGCTTTTTTGCTACGTAGGCGGCCTACTTGTCATCGGAGAACTTCAGTTACGCGTCAACTACGAAGGGGTGTCCGTGAACTGTTTGCTGGCTGTCTTGGACTGTGCGGCCGTGATTTGCTTCGTTTACTCGACAACGCCAGAGCTCCAATATTGCAGGTAGCAGCACGGGACGTCCCTCCGGAAGAAAAGACGACGACAGCATCTTCGAGGACTGCCAGGACGTCTTTTCTGCCGACCTGGGCCTTATCGAGGGAACCCCCGCCAGTCTGCACCTAAAAGAAGGCGCCATTCCAAAATTCTGTAAGGCACGGCCTCTTCCCTACGCTTTGCGCGATAGGGTAACGCAAGAGCTAGACCAGCTGGTTTCAATAGGAGTGTTGTCGCCAGTGAAGGATGCCGATTTGGCAACGCCAATTGTGGTGGTCTTAAATAAAGACGGCACTGTCAGAATTTGCGGGGATTTTAAAGCCACCCTGAACCCAGCTTGTGCAGATTTGGGCGCACGTTAAAGAACCCCAGGTGGTCAAAATTTCCGGAGCCCTCCACTACGGCGTCTCTCATAATCAAATGGTGGTTTTGGGACGTTAAACCCCACAAATCAATCAATCAAATCAACCCAGCTTGTGCCACAGAGCAATACCCGTTGCCCGTGATTAAGAACACGTTTGCTCGCTTAAGCGATGGTGAATGCTTTAGCACTCTTGACCTGCGCGATGAATACAACCGAATGCCACTCGACGAAGCTGCAAGAAAAGTCTCCGTCATTATACATGCACAGTGACCTGTTTTGCTTTGTTAGGATGCCGTTCGGAATAGCATCCGAACCGGCAATCTTTCAAAGAAAGATGCTTGAGGTATTGACAGGTCTGCCGGGCATGCAAGCTTATCTAGGTAATGTACTTGTGTCGGAGAAAAAAAAATGATAATGGCAAGCGACTAAGAAACGTTATGCAGCGCTTCAGCAAATGGGGAATAAAGCTCAGATTTGATAAGTGCGAACCACACAGAACGTCTGTGACGTAGAGATGATCTTCACCCAACAGAAGAGAATGTGGACGTTATTGTTGAGGCACCAAGTCCCTGCAATGTTACCGAGCTGCGCTCCTTTCTTGGAATGCAGACGTTTTACACGAAGTTCCTGCCTAGCATGTCAACTAAGCTTTTCCCTTTATATCAGCTGTTAGAAAAAAAATGCACGCTGGAACTGGAAGGAACAGCACGAAGCTGCTTTTACAGCTGCGCAGTGAAGGCTTAAAGATGCACAAGTGCTAGTGCTTTTCAATCCAAACAAAGAGTTGAAGTTGGATTGTGACGCATCCCCCCACGGTGTCGGAGCAGCTCTGTTCCACACAGAAGGCAATGTTTATAAACCCGTTGGGTTCCATTCCAGAACATTGGCACAAGCAGAGCGGAACTATTCTCAACTAGAACGAGAGGCGCTGGCGCTCATTTTTGGAGTAACAAAATTTCGTGGCTATCTTCTAGGGCGAGAGTTCACGCTGGTGACTGACCACCAACCACTTCTGGGCGTGCTAAGACCGGACCGCCAGACACCAACGATGACAGCCGCCCGAATCCAACGGTGGGCACTTTGCCTCGGGGCCTAACAATACAAGCTTCAGTACACTCCAGGGATGCAGATGTTCAACTCCGACGCCTTGAGCCGTCTAGCCTGGCGAGCTCCGGAAGCTGTCTCGGATGATGAACCAGCTGAATACGTTTTGTCCCTGGTAACGCTAGAAGAAGGGGGAGTGACCACACGTGAGCTGAAGGTTTTGACTGCCACTGACCCTGTCCTGTCCGAGGTGAAACATTGTACACTGAACGGGTGGCCTAAAGCAAAAAACTCCTTACACCATTTGGTCCTGCCATACTTCGACCGAAAGTTGGAGTTGCCAGTGGCTTATGACCTACTCTACTGGGGAAACCGTGTTGTGGTACCGGAAGAGGTTCGTACCCGAGTGTTGCATCTACTGCATGACACGCACCAAGGACCATCGGTGATGGAAGCTGTTGCACGTTCGCTGTTTTGATGGCCTGGACTGGATAGAGATATCGAGCAAATATTGGCTTCTTAGTCAAAGCTTCATCCAGAACCTACCGATGCCTACAGTACCCCACCAGTCAGCTGGCCAGCGCGAATGAGAAGTGGTCTCGTGTTCACGTAGATTTTGCGGGTCCGATCGCTGAAAAAATGATTCTGGTGGTAGTCCACACGCATACAAAATGGATCGAAGCCATAGCGCTGGTGCACACAACCAGTGAAACCACGGTTAACTGCCTGGGTGCTATATTTAGCAGGTTTGGTGTCCCACGAACCATAGTTTCTGATAATGGTCTGCAATTTACCAGCCAGGAATTCGAGACATTTGTAAAGAACAACAACATAGTACATCTAAGGTGCGCCTCCTATCACCCCCAGACAAATGGGGCTGCCGAAAGAGTAGTGCGAACTATAAAAGAGGGGCTTCGAAAAAAAAAGAAGAAAGATGGAGGACAATCTAGTGCGAATCTTGTGCAACTACCGGAGAACTCCAGAAAAAATTGGGGAGCCACCAGCATAAAATCCTTGTCGGTTACCAAATCTGGTCCCTGCCTGACTCGTGTTTTCCTTCTACACTTGCAGAGCCGTCGCAGGGTCAAGACGGCAGGACCTTGCTACCCGAGAACAGTGTCTACGTTCGGAACTATGGTAGCGGTGACAAGTGGATACCGAGACGAGTCAAGACTACGTCCGGATCAAGGATGAGTACCGTGGAAGCTTCGAGAGGACTGGCCCAGTGACACGCCGATCAAGTGCACTTGCAACGCCTCAGTTCAGTGGAGCACCAGCAGCAGCTTGACGGTGTGATCGAGCAACGCCTGGCATCCAGCCCGCCAACGACAGCAAGAGAAGGTGATCCGGCGACCAACACACCTCGGTGCGCAAACTCTCCGGTACGAGTCTCCGGCGTCGCCTCCCCACCTCAGCCTATGACCAGATCAACCCCCACGGATAACACTGCAAGAAGCCCCCCAAGAAATCCTGAAGCGTTCTACGAAAATACGCCGACCAGTGGAGCGCTTCCACTTTTAAGAAGAAAGAAGTGCTGCATATTCTGCGCCGACGTCACCATTGCGCGGCGTGCACGATTACGTGCGCATCTTTCATTCTATTGCGGTGGCAGCTATCGCCGCTCCTCTCCCTCGTTTCCCTTCCTCTCTTACGTTCATGCTAAATATAAGCGAGCCTGGCTTTGACAATAAAGTGACGTTCTGCTCTCTTGCTGACCGGTGTAAGCTCTGTTCCTCGGCACGCCTTTGCGCGGCCTGCGGGATGCTACATTATGTAAAGCGTGATACGTGAGAAGTTGAAAAGGAGTAATGTCGGGGGGCAGTAATAAAATGGGCAATGTAGTGTATTCACATTGGGCTTCGCATTGGGTCGCCTTGCAGTAGCAAGACTGACAAGCCACTGATACTGTAAAAGTTCTTGCTAGCCTTGCCTTAAATGTTGAGGGCTGGGCTGTGACATATGTCACCAGAATAGAATAGAACAGAATTGAAGTTCAAGAAAATGAATGTGACTTATCATTGTTGGAGATTCTTAAAAAGAAAGTGTGGGTCTATATGATTACGCAAGCAATGGATGAGGTGTGAAGTGTCTTTTAAAAAGCTTCAGGTAATGATGTTTCTGCTCTATCTTCATAATGTTCATCCAATAAAAACATGTAGAACAGGCAGATTATTTCCACATCCCACTGATTCGACAGGTGCAACAATTGTGCTAGGCGATGAAACATACTTTGCTCGGAATTTCTTAGAAATCTTTGCGTTTGCATTGATTGTGCATTAAAATTCACCATCACCGTCAGCGAAAAAAAAAGTAACGTGTTGCCGCTGCCGTTGCTTCGCAACCATGAAATATAGTCAATGTGTCTCTGCTGCAAGAAACCACAGTAATAATTGCTTAGATGTCAAATTCATGTTTCACTATAAGCTTGTTAGCTAAACAAGTATTATACCCAAAATGACCATTTGAAGGGAATTATTTACACAATTAAGCAGGACCTTAGAATGTTACCGTGACTTAAAGTGGCCTGTATAAAGTTATATGTAGTGACATCCGGCTGTTTGGTTCACGGTGGAGCCATTTTTCTCAACGGGCCATTATTCACAATCTTAGGTTCTATCATCCTCGGTATCTGCAATGAAAGCATGACTGAACTCACAGAATGCTTGCACTTATTTATGGGCAATTTTATAATAGTAAAAAAGTCCTTTTATGCGCTAGTTACAAAACAAAATGTCTGTGCATAAGCATTTTTTGTGTACTTTAGCCAATATAATTACTGCAATAAAATTTAGAGCGTTTATGTGAGGGTGTTCAAGATCAGCTTCCCTCGCTCAGGAGTTAAACACAGCTGCCATTGCAAAGAGAAAAAAGCAAAATTTGTTTTTAAATGAAGTTGATAAGCCTTATCCACTTTGCGCCAACTCTTACGTTGCAAGTATAATAAAGTGTCGCATATTTAGACATTTTCCAAAAGACTTTTTTTTTCACTTCATATAGTTGTTTTACCCCTTGTTGCACATACACTTCATACACAAAATGCTATCTTTGTGATGGTAATACATTTGTGTTACATTGTCGTGAAATCTTGAGAATGACAGGCAATGAAATTGGTCTCTTGGTGTTGAATATGTTTGATGTTTTCTGCCTTGTAAATCGTCCACCGAAATAAAAAACACGGTTCTTTTAGGGGCTGCTGGGTGATATGTGCATAAAATGTTAAATACTCAATCAAGTTTAAAATATACATTGCTCGATTCGTGTCGATCTTTTGTGTAATCACCCATTGGCGATAATCATGCTAAGAAGACCTACTTGCTTTTATATCTAAGTTTAGCCACAGGTTGGCTAACTCAGCCAGACTCAGATTGAGCCGTGAGTCCAGGTGAGTAATATATTGCTGAGTCTTAGTCCGAGTGAGTACCATGGAGATAAATTTCAGTGAGTCTGCGTGCAAGTGAGTCTGGCTGAAGAAAAGTTTGGTGAGTGTGAGTCCAAGTGAGCCATAAGGGCGATGTATATTAGATGAATGAGTCTGAGTGAGCTCACAATGTTTTGCCGGCGTCTCGTCGTATTTACCAAACTGCAGCATTACTATCACACATCAATGGAGTAGTGTTCATGTGCCATCTCAGTTAAAGAGATGCAGCAGTTACGAAAACGGGAGGGTCCTAATCCTACCTGCTATTTTGATTTGAACGAAAGTAAAGAAACATGTCGCGAGTCATAAATTCTCGTAAATATGTCTTAATGGAAGTCAACTCCTGATGGCTCATGTTTCGAGATATATGACTTGAAAAGCGCCAAGTAAAGGACTGACTTTGTGAGATATCTTAGTTAAATGTAAAAAAATTACGGCATATTCACGGGGTGAATGATGATGAATGGGTGAAGCTCCGGAGGGATTCATCGGTAAACTGTGAATCTTCCGTGTAATTCGCCCAGTCGATCATCATGTAAAGACGTGAGAAACGCTGTGTGTGTATATACACAAATCCACTTTTATTTGTTCTTAGACGATGGATGGCTTGGGATGTCCCTTGCCTCGCGCGCTCGCACATCGGGATTCTGTCTGCGAGCGCGCGCTGCTGCCGCCTTGCGCTCTCTCCGGTGTGCAGCCTTATCCATACGGCGACTCCGAGCGCGCGCCAACAGCGAACGGATTTTATTACAACGCTCCCGCTAGCGTACGTCGCCGCACTAAATCGAACGATTGCCTTCAACCAATGACACGCGCCATATGTGACATGATTCCTATTTTATAAGATCTCGCGTCTTTCATCAACTACAAGTACCGCTTTCTAGTTTATAACATCTTGCATCTTTTCATCATCAGCTACAAGTACCACCATCTAGTGAACACTACAAGAACTAAACGAGAGGTGGCTACATACAGGAGACGGTACCACCATCTAGTGAACACTGCAAGAACTAAACTGGAGGTGGCTTTATACAGGGGACGGTACCGCCATCTAGTGAACACTGCAAGAACTAAACTAGAGGTGGCTACATACAGGCTACAGGGGACGCACAGCCCACGCCCTAAGGAACTTCGCCCCTAAAAGCATTGACACCTTGGACAAAACAGCTGATAGTCCGCTAATAGACTCATGAGTTGACTCACTCAATTAGGCAGAGCCGTTAAAGTTAACCTATTAATATTACGAGCTACTGCTCGAATGGGGTAAGGCTGCACATAAAAATAATAAAACTGCCTATACATGGTAACGGTCTTATAAGTCGACAACATGGGACTTGTCAGATTCGTAGTGGTGGTTTTTCACCACACTTTGCTCAGCGACTGTACTCCTTTATGACTCGAGCATGCGCATGTTTTTTTTGTTGTTGTTGTCGCAGCCTCTTGGGGAAGTTGTTTGCCTTTCCTACATACAAAGCTTCACAGTCGGCAAGTGGTATAGAGTAAACCAGTGCATGCGCATTAACTACGTGTGAAGAAGTCTACTGTTGCTTCGCATGATAAGCCAGTACGTTTCATGTGAAATGTGCTTTGAACGACGAGAAGGACACATAAAACTCAGGTGTAGCAAGGGTACAGCCATGTTGGAATTTTTCCGTGAAATGAAGCTATGGATTTTGAAGTTCATATATATCTAAACTTGTAATGTTATTAACAATAATACCTAGACAGTAAATGCAGTGTTTGTGCAAGAAGGCAGAGAAAGAAAGCCCTAGAAAATGCAATAATATATCCATGGGTTCACCCTGAAAAATTAGTTACAATGTGCTTTTAAAGCTAATTTCAGTTCCCTACTGTACTACGATGCCACAACAAGGTTATGTGCTCAACCAAAATATCGCGATGGCTGCACAGCCGCTCCCCACTATAGTGACGCAAAAGCGGTAGGTAGTATTAGATGTTTTGGTACCTGATGTTATTATAACTGAAGACCGAAACTTTAGGCTAAATGCCTATTTTTTCCTGGTGTCAGTTTGGAGCCTATTTAATATACAAAATGCAACTAAGAGATGAGAAACATTTTGATCACATATTGTTTGTGGTTAGAAGTGCCTATTCTGAGGTTCGTGCCTATAGCTTTTCAGTGCCTAAAAACGCCTTTTCACGTTTGTCGAGTAATGGTTTTGCTTAAATGACCTGTTCATATGGAGGAAAACAAGAAGCGCTTAGTGCTATGCACGTGTTGTCATATAATTGACAACACGTTCATAGCGTGCTCGTTTTTTTTTTCATCCATGTTTTTAGTTGCTGGTAAAGTGTGATTATGGCTCAACGTAGGGTCGACACGTGCATACGGGTGTCATGTCGGTAAAAACAGACGAATCGACGCAGTGCAATGACCAACGTATATCCAGACTCGGCCGATGCGCTCCAATGCGTGTGACGTTTGCCAACACTCTGATAACGTTGTGCTGTAAACGCGCCTATACGTGAACGGGGCTTGTACCCCAGTGTGGCAAAGCGAGGCTAGCATCCATAGTGCTATTGAGCCTCCCTAAAAGATTCTCATCGGTTCGAGAGTAGTGCAGATTGGCCGTTGCGTGAGCTAGACTAGAGAAGAAAACTAGCCAGGGTTTACTGTAATGAAGCGAGGAGAGGCCAATGCTAGTGTACCCCGTTCTCCTGGAAGGTCCCCATCGCTAGGTTCAAGAGTGGTGCAGCTCGATGGTTGCGTTTGGGAGGCTAGAGTACAGTGTAGCTAGAACGTGTCGAATCTGCCGAAACTAAGCAAGGCTCGCGCTGCCGCCTGCAGCATACACGGAAGTTTTGTTGGCACTTATGTACCTTATAACGGCAGCTGTCGGATGTCTGCAAACACACGTGGTCGCACGACAGCAGAGAATAGTTGCGTGTTGTGA
Organism: Rhipicephalus microplus; assembly: GCF_043290135.1. Taxonomy (NCBI): domain Eukaryota; kingdom Metazoa; phylum Arthropoda; class Arachnida; order Ixodida; family Ixodidae; genus Rhipicephalus; species Rhipicephalus microplus. The sequence goes on along the minus strand of NC_134710.1, from coordinate 143,401,382 downwards.
GCGTCTGGAGAAAGCTGTTCCTGGCACGCAGACAAAAAGCATTGACGACCAACACTGTACGTTGCACTGAAACATGGAAATGAGCATAGCGGCATCGTAGTTAACATCATGAATAAAAGCAGGAAGAGCTCCCTTTCGCAGGAGTTGGACCTCCTCTGTTCGCATGGACTATGTTTTCGGGCAGCAGAGGGTGGTTGTAAAAGGAGCACTTACTCCCCACCCAAGCCGCACCAGCGCCTACCTCTCCCACAAAACGATGCTACACGGGATAGCATCTTGTAAGGCAAGATCCTGCAAATGCCTAAGAATGTGTTCAAGTGTCTGACCCGTTTGGAGATTGCAAGAACAGATTTAGCATTTTCTCTGGGCAGACAAACGACGTCTATACAGGGGGAAAAAGAAAAAGAAATAAATAAGATATGTCCCGTCAGTAAGGTGAAGGGTAAGCCGGGCAGGTCGTGGCCACCTTGCAGAAGCAACACATTGACCTTCAATAAGGGGAAATGCGGCGCCATCTACAGCCTTGGTGGATGTGGCCTGTTCAAAAAGTCCTCTCCTATTCTCTCCTAGTCAGAGCATTTTTTAGGCATCTGCAAACACTTTGAGCGTTTATATCTATCTATGTTGCGAGCGTCTGGGTGCTCTTGCGATTGCCTTCTTCACTTATTGTAGATAAAAATTAGTGTGGGAGGACAGGAGTAGTTGACGAATATGTCTAGCTGGTCAAGACTGGAATAAATTTAAATCACGTCGCACACATCATCAAACCCTTTTTATATTCAACAATTTATATCCTCCTAGTAACAGCGAGAATATACATTACTAGTTCATGTACAAGGGAGTTGAGAATAACCAGCAAGTATTCCACCGCAAAGCCATGTCAGGTCTTGAAACTGGTTTGAAAAACGACCCTATGCACTTTATGCACTATGTGCATTAAACGTAGAAGTGTGACTGACGTGTGTTAAATGTGGCTGACGCTTCCGCGTTTAATGCACATACATGCCCAATAAAGTAGATGCGGGGACGGCCGCCATGGTAGCTCAGTTGGTAGAACATCGAACGCATTATTTGAAGCTCGCAGGTTGGGTTCCTGTCCATAGCTGGTTATCCTTTCATCCAATTTATTTTCTTCCCATCTATAATTACTTTTAATGATATCTTTTATACATTTTTCGGTCTAATTGTCTATGAATTCTGATTAATACCTTACCATTCATTGTTTTAATTCCCATTAAAACAATACTTTTAAAAGTATTGTTTTGAACAGCAGTATTATACGCTCATAGTCCACTGGTCTAGTGCTATACACCTATTCGATTGGTAGATATTTAATTTTAGTATGGTGCGCCCATGAATGTATTGTATTAACTCCCACAGGAAACAACATAGGAATGACCCTTTCCGAATCTGCACCATAAAGCTCGTTTGGTTGACCCCTTAAACTCATAAATCACCCCAAAATATTGGTTTGCTCTAATGCGAGGACAGTAAAACGGATTAAATGCGCAGAAGAAAAGCTGAAGTGCGTCATTCGTAGTATTCGAAACACAGGAAAACCTTGTTTACGTACTGATAGTGCACATATTCTTGCAACAGAGGAACAACGGAAACGTGGGAATTTCTTGTAAACGGGAGACCTCGAAGAAGGACTGCAGTCTAAACAAGGAGTGAAATGTTTGCTGTTTGCAAATTTAGTCCTCAAGAGCCGACCTGTTCACTTATAAAACTAAGTCAACGCCTTATCAAAATATAGTGACCGATGTCCACAGTCAATGAGGACCTGTGATATGCATGCCATACGTTACGGAATTCTCCTTCCGGTAGAAAACTTATCCCCTGCATTGGTCAAAATTAGCTGTTGCACACTTTTGATTTAAATATTCACTTCATTATACTTAACAGCAACTCTTTTGCCTCTGTCCGAAGCAATATATTGTGATGTCATTAGTGGACTTTCTGGTTTCATCGAAGTATCAAATGATTTAAAACAAAGGGATGATAACTTTTTGAATGTATCAGATGCTGCATCTTCCATCGACATTACTACGTATATTGCAAAAGTCTGCCCATGTCTCGAGATAATGAAAAATTTTTGATGACATTAACACGAGACTTGGCAATAATATATATATATATATATATATATATATATATATATATATATATATATATATATATATATATATATATATATATATACATTGTGGGCATTTAGTATACCCATCCTCTTCCCCTGTACATTATCGTCATTATCATGTGTTGCTCATGCATCCTCATCGTTGTCGCGTAACATCATCATCTTGGTTCATTCATCGTAGCTGTCGGCTGCCGGTTCCTTGGGACTAATAAAGGTCATCCAAACCAAGACTTTATACGCGGTGGAGCATGCCGTTAGATCACTTGTCATCCTCTCGACCACTCTACCCCTTGGAGCTATGTTCAGGTCGCCGCTTGGGCCAGGTGTCCGGAAATATGTCGCACCAACATGAGATCGGTGCTGCAGCCGTTCCCACTCCACCACCGCATGCCGGGCCTTCTCACGTCATCAACAGCCTCCAGCGTGAGCCCCATCCCTTCGCTGGTATGCATGGGGAAGATGGGGAGAAATGGCTGGACGATTTCAAATGTGTCGGCGCTACTAACCAGTGTGGTAACACCTACAAACTCGCTCACGTCTCGTTCTACCTCACGGGTGTCGTGCAGACGTGGTTCCTCAACCACTTCATCGACATCCCCTACTGGTCAGCCTTCAAAGATCAGCTTCGCCTTGTCTTTGGCACACGGGCTGTTCGTTTGGCTCTCGCAAAGAAAGCTCTCGTGACTCGGAAACAGCACATCGGGGAGTTGTATAAATTCTACATTGAGGATGTTCTTTCTCTTTGCCGCCGGGTTGACACATCAATGACAGAGTCAGACAAGGTACGCCAGCTTCTTAAGGCGATTGCACCCATCGCATTCAATGCCCTTGTAATCCGAAATCCAGCTATCGTTGCTGACGTTGCGACAACCTGTCAGCGCCTTGAAGAACTTGAGTCTATGCACTTACAACCGCACAGTAACGCGGTCCGTATTACGGCAGATTCAAACCTACGAGACACGATAAGGGTGATTATACGCGAAGATTTAGAATCAATTGGATTCACACTACCTTCAGTGTGTCCCATTCAGTCTTCTTAAACGTCATTGCGGGATGTCATCAGGGAGGAGCTCACGTTCATGACCCACATATCCCACCTGCAGCCCACTATCGCTCCTACTCTCCCATAGTTCCCGCATGCCGCCGCTGCGCCATCAGGCACCATCAGCTTGACGTCCCCACCACGAACGTACGCCTCGGTTGCTGCCGCACCTCCCACAAGCTTTCCCACGAGCTTTCCATCACCACCACCTGAGCTGTCATCGGTGTCTCTCACTGCTCTCTCTCCCAGTGCAGTTAGCGCAAGCTACTATCTTCCTTATCGATTGACTCGCCCTACGTGCTATTATTGTTGCTATCGTCGTCACATTTCACGCTTTTGCCGCAAGCGCCAGCAAGACGAGCGTCGAGGGTACGACATACGCGAACGGGACTATACCGCAGGAGCCTTACACCAGGGCCGCCGTTATTCTTCACCGCCGGGTCGGTCTCCATCTCCGCCAGCATCGGGTATCCATCTCCGCCAGCACCGGGCAGTAGTCATCAATCAACCCGATGCCGTTCACCGTCGCCCTACCGTCGCTCCTCTTCTCTTTAGCCTGCTTCCCTCGCTTCTGATTGGCGTCCGGAAAACTAACTAAGCGATACAGTTTTTGGAGGAAAAACTACATACCAACACAGTGCTCCAACTCCTCCAGCGCGCCCTTACAATATGATTGCAGTAACAGTTGAGGAAGTGGACGTTGATGTTTTGGTGGACACTGGGGCTGCATTTTCTGTTATTCGTGCTGATTTGCGTGCCCCTTTTCAAAAAATCACGAAGCCTTATGATGAACAAACACTGGTTACAGCCAAGGGAACAACGACTCGCCCTTCCGCTCTCTGTACTGCTCCTGTGCTAATCGACGAAATTCTTCATCATATAAAATTTGCTGTGCTATCCCTGTGCTCCCACGAACTCATTTTAGGCTGGGACTTTCTTGCCTCTGCTTCCGCAGCTATTCGTTGTGCACAAAGTGTCGTCCATCTTACTGACACGGACCACTTGCTCAACGACGAAACCTACAGGCCACTTCGACTCATCGCTGCTGTAGACATCAAGTTACCACCACACGAACATCGATTAGTCACAGTTTTGTCTAACGACCTCGACTCTGGTGACATTTTGGTCATTCCGTCAACCCGTTGCCTTAATAAAAGCATAGCTCTCGCATCAGGTGTGGCTCGTTTCAACAATGGATCAACTGTCCTCGCTGCTACCAACACTACACCAAATAAAATTTTACTGCCACGGGGCAGTACTGTCACCTGCATTGCCGATCTGGAGCCTGTGTGCGTTGTGCCTCTTACCCCTGTCTCCTCTAAAGGCCATCCTGCAGATCATGCTGCTTCCTTGGCCTTTACAGCAGCCATCAACAAAGACTTGACAGACTCACAAAAGCAGCAGCTGCTTGATTTGTTGAAAAAGCATGCAAACTCTTTTGATGTTGATTCATCCACCCTGGGCCAGACAATCGCTATAGCACATCGTATTCAGACCGACGGAACATCCATTCTGCACCGCCGTCCGTACCACGTCTCTCTAGCCGAACGAAAAATCATTAAAGATGTAGACGATATGCTGCAACGGGAGATACTCCGACCCTCAACCAGTTCTTGGTCGTCTCCCATCGTTCTGGTGCGTAAAAAAGAAGGTTCCGTACGATTTTGCGTCGATTACCGAGCACTCAGTAAGATCACTAGGAAGGACGTATACCCCATGCCACGCATCGACGACGCCCTCACTTCCTTACAGGGTGCTGAATACTTTTCGATCCTTGACTTGCGTTCCGGCTATTGGCAAATCTCCATGCACGAAGATGATGAAGAAAAAACTGCGTTTGCAACACCGGATGGCCTATACGAATTCAATGTTATGCTGTTCGGTCTATGCAATGCGGCCGCAACTTTTGAGCGCATGATTGACACCGTGCTGCGTGGCCTAAAATGGAAGACTTGCCTATGTTACCTTGATGACATTGTTGTCTTTTCATCGACATTTCCTCAACATCTGTAATGCTTGGACGAGGTTCTGACTTGTTTTGCGGGCACTGTCTTCAAATTAACACCAAGCCTCGGTCATGTTGTGAGCAAGGACGTAATTCGTCCAGACCTTAATAAAACTGCTGCAATGCTTCGCTTCCCTCGCCCTGACAAACTGAAAGATTTGCGAAGTTTCCTTGGTCTCGCCTCTTACTTTTGACGATTAATACAAAACTTTGCCTCCATAGCCGCACCACTCCATAAGCTACTTGCTTTCGGTATGCCCTTTAAGTGGTCTCAGGAATGTGGATCGGCTTTCAACAGGTTAAAGAGTGCCCTCACGACCGACTCTGTACTTTTTCATTATCACGATGATGCACCGACCTTCCTGCACACAAACGCTAGTGGCCGAAGTTTAGGAGCCGTGCTCCTGCAACGCGACAACTCTTCGCGAGAGCGAGTCTTTGCATACGCCAGACGCGTCCTTTCTGCAGCCGAGAGGAACTACACGATCACCGAGCAGGAGGGCCTCGTCATCGTTTGGTCAGTGCAGAAATTTCGTCCATATCTGCACGGCCGCCATTTCACCATTGTCACCGACCACCACGCTTTATGTTGGCTTTTGACACTCAATAACTTGTCGGGACGCCTCGGTCACTGGATTATACGCATCCAAGAATATGATTTTGGCATCGTATACAAGTGTGGCAGGAAGCATAGTCACGCCGACGCTCTTTCTCGCTGCCCACTACCAGCAGCTCCACTCGGGGTTTCCGCAATCACTTTGCACAACACACCCGAGGAGTCCATGACTAGGGCGGTTTTCTCTCTCCCTTCTAAGGACCAGCTGCCTTTGGACGACCCCCACGATTTTCCTTTTCGACAGCTGGCTGACCCATACTGTCGACATATTATAGGCTACCTCACTGGCAGTTCCCGTCCGCCTAATGCAAGGCACCGGTGCCAAATCTCGCAATTTAAGCTGGACAACTCGGTACTGTACTGCGAAATTTACCATCCTGATGGTCAGCGCTGGGTTCCCGTTCTACCCCGATTGCTTCGGTCTGAAGTCCTCAGAGCGCTTCATGACCATCTGACTGCTGGTCACCTTGGTTACCATGAAACCTACAATCGCCTTCGAAGTCGGTTTCATTGGCCAGGCAGCCCCGCCGCGGTGGTCTAGTGGCTAAGGTACTCGGCTGCTGACCCGCAGGGCGCGGGTTCGAATCCCGGCTGCGGCGGCTGCATTTCCGATGGAGGCGGAAATGTTGTAGGCCCGTGTACTCAGATTTGAGTGCACGTTAAAGAACCCCAGGTGGTCTAAATTTCCGGAGCCCTCCACTACGGCGTCTCTCATAATCATATAGTGGTTTTGGGACGTTAAACCCCACATATCAATCAAATCATTGGCCAGGCATTTCCACTAGTGTAGCTCGGTATGTCGGGTACTGTACTACCTGCCAATATAGAAAACTACCAACATCTGCTCCAGCCGTTACACTACAGCCTCTTCCGTGCCCAGCCACACCATTCGAAGTTGTAGGCGTCGATCTTTATGGCCCCCTTACAGTCAGAGCTGCTGGAAACCGGTGGATAGTAACAGCCGTTAAGCATTTGACACGCTACGCGAAGACGGGATCCGTCACTATTGGTTCAGCTTCTGAAATTGCCGATTTCATCCTCTGAGCCATTATACTGCGCCATGGTGCTCCACGTGTATTGCTCCGTGACCGTGGAAGGGCCTTCCTTTCACAACTACTCAACGAACTTCTTTATGCCTCCGGCACAACTCACAAGACTGTCTCTAGTTATCATCCCCAGACTAACGGCTTCACTGAGCGATTCCAGTGCACTCTTGCTGACATTATCGCCGCCTATATTCAACCAGACCACAAGAACTGGGATGTAGTTCTACCATTTGTCACTTTGGCCTACAATACGGCCATTCATCACAAAACCGGCTACTCACCATTTTACCTAGTTTATGGACGCTCCCCTACTTCTTTCCTGGACGTCTCTTTCCTTGCCTGCCAGGCGGATTCATCTTCATCTTCTTCAGGGGAATACATTTTACGACTCGCACAGTGCCGTCAATGTGCTCGTATAAACACTGAAGCCCGACAGCAAGACAGAAAGCTAGTTTATGATGAATCGCATCGTGCTGTATCCTTCCAACCTGAAGATGAAGTGCTCCTTTTGACGCCTATTCGCACACCTAGTTTGTGTGACAAATTTCAGCCACAGTTTATCGGGCCGTACACAGTTCTTGAAGAGACTTCGCCAGTGAATTATCGCGTGGCGCCAGCTGTAGCCCCAGCAGATCGCCGTTATCGAACTACAGAGATCGTCCATGTCTCCCGTATGAAGCCCTTCATGCGACGCTCTTTGTCCCCCTGACTTGCCGCGGCCAGGCTGCCCGCTTTCACGTGGGGGGAATCGGTGTGGGCATTTAGTATACCCATCCTCTTCACCTGTACATTATCATCATTATCATGTATTGCTCATGCATCCTCATCGTTGTCGCGTAACATCATCATCTTGGTTCATTTATAGTAGCTGTCGGCTGCTGGTTTCTCGGGCCTAATAAAGGTCATCCAAACCAAGAACTCCTTATATATATATATATATATATATATATATATATATATATATATATATATATATATATATATATATATATATATATATATATATATATATATATATATATATATATATATATATATATATATATATATACATACATACATACATACATACATACATACATATTAAGAAGGGGCATATGCTTATCTACTCTTTATTTTCTGACGAAGGCCGTGCCACGGCTGCAACGTAAGAAGACATAAAAGTATTGCTCTTTCGTACGTGTACTCGCTTGTGCTTTCTATATATATATATATATATATATATATATATATATATATATATATATATATATATATATATATATATATATATATATATATATATATATATATATATATATATATATATATATATATATATATATATATCTCAGAGAATAAAAAGTACGCAAGCTGGTGAAATGGCACAATGGTGCCATTTCACCAGCTTGCGTACTTTTTAGAATGGTGATTAACATGAATGGTAGAACATGAATGGTAACATGAATGGTAGAATGGTGATTAGGGAGTACGACCGCAGTCCCAAAACAACATTGTCAGCATAACTTGATACGAATACTGAGCAACAATATCGTTGTCAAAAACTCAACATACGAGTGCGTAGCTGGCATAGGGCGAATATTTAAAGTAATAAAGCACTTTTTAAGCCAAGTGAATATCATGAGCGCATGTCACGCACACTGTAATATACCAGAGGAACACTAAACGAAATTTAGCTAGTAACTGAAGTGTGAAGTGTGAGGCCAAACTACTGCATGAACATATACAATATATAGATGCACACAGAAAATAATCAAATAAATGAAAAAAGAAACGACGACATGGTTTGGGGGGCATTTATTGTATTTTTGTGATGGACAATGCTACATATAGAGGAAAGTAATGCGTCTGGCGCTTTCGTTGATGCCTGAGTGCAGAGTATTGAACTTGTTTATGGGATAAGACTCGCGAACTTCTCGGTTATGACGAGTTTTATACTGAGATTGTAATATTGTGGACTTGATATCTTCAAAAGAGTGCCCTGGCATCAGGACATGTTTTGACAGTGGAAGATGAGGAAGGTTAGAAGCATAGGCTCTGTAGCTGTGAAAACGTAAACAGAATGATGTTTCAATATTCTCTATGTATTGCATTCGGCAAGTGGAGCACTCAAGCATGTAGATAACATTAGCGATGTCGCAAGTGAAGTCTTCGTTAATTTTTAAGGAAAAGTTTGAGGCGGTGCTAGTTGCGGTGTGGGCACTTGACAGCTGCGGGCAAACCTTGCAGCGGGGCTTATTGCAAGGGTGGCAACCACTGTAGTTGGACCTATTAGGTATTTAGATGATGTTAATGTATAATGCAGGTTGCGTGATCTGCGGTATACTACCTTCGATGATTCCGTAAAAATGTCTTTTAAGCAATCATTTTGTTGTAAGATGTTGTGGTGTGTTTTTAGAATATTGGCCACATTAGGAATCGAAGCTGAGTGCGTAAATGAGGTTAACACTGTTACGTGAAGCATTCGCAGATCGTTCGTCGTTTGTGAGCAACTCTTTAGTATCGATGCTGTCAGCCTTCTTGAGGGTGTTGTCTAAGATTCCCGTCGGGTATACTTGCCTCGTAAGTGCACCTCGCAGGTCTTCGCAGTTGCGAACGAATTCATTGTCATCGGAGCAGATGCGTTTATTTCGAATGGCCTGACTATATTGAATACTGGTTTTGCAGTGTTTCATATGACTACTATGGAAATGTAGATACTGGTGTCTATCGGTTGGTTTCCTATATAGCTTGGTCGTCAATTTTCGATTGCACAGTGTCACTGTGATGTCAAGAAAGTAGACACTGGTGTCTGAGTACGAGTGCGAGAATGGTATGTTCGGGTGGGCATTATTATAATCCCCAATGAAAGAAAGAAGCTAGGATTCACCTGATGCCATATTAAAAAATCTCATAGATAAAAGACTTGTAATAAAAAGGGTTCAAATTGTGGCTAGCAAAAATATCGCGTTCTAGAAGGCCCATAAAAATTGCGTAATTTGAGCCTATTCTTGTGCCCATGGAAGTGCCGCTAACTTGAACGAAGAGTTGTCCGTTGAACTCGAAATTGTTTAGTTCAAGAATTAATTTGAGGAGCGTAGCTAGTGTAGAGAAGGCAATCGTTTTGTCGAGGTCAGACTCACTATTCGCTTGTACAACAGCACGGATACCATCACAATGGGAAATATTGGTGTACAAAAAACAAACATCAAGTATCACCAAAAGGGTGCATCAGAAATGTCTAAATCAATGATATCATTTAAAAAGTGATTTTTGTCTTCAATATAGGAGGGAAGTGAAACCGGAATGAAAGAAAGGGTATCAATATAGAGTGACCAGTTTTCTGTCACCGTACCTATACCAGACAATATTGGTCTACCGGGATTGTTTTCTTTGTGAATTTTGGGTAGTGTTTAGAACCTACCTGCCACCGGGCTTAGTGGAATCAGCGTACGTAATGCAGACTGAGCAATATTGTTTTCCTTTACAAGATCTGCAACAACGTCACTGACGATACGTTTGAATTTTGCTGTTGGGTCGCCATTTAAATGCCTGTAGTATGTGACGTCATAAAGTTGTTTCTGGGCTTCATCAATATAACTGTCAAGATTCATTACTACTACTGCACCACCTTTATCTGCCAGCTTAATTACTAAATCATTGCGGCTAGCCAATGCTTTGATAGCCTGAACCTCTTTAAAGGTCACATTATGGTGAAAGGGCAACCGTGTTTTGTTTGCATGAAGTACATCATCCTGTACAGCTCGCACATGTAAATCGAGGCATTTATCCCGTTGAGTGGGTGGTGTCCAGTATCTACTGTTTTATTGGGCAATTCTCAAACCAAGTATCTTCACCAGTATTCTCATCCGCTCATCAATGGAACGCCTGCATTCGTCACTCAAAGTGGTGCCTTAATCAACAACATTCATTCACTGTTGGACTTCGTCCCACAATCAACAGAAACCCTGATCCTTCATGTGAGCACATATGACTTGACTTCGTGCTCAGGACGTGTTGCTTTCGAAAGATACAGGGGCGTGCTCGGCTTCATTGCCAGCACCCGTCCAAGTGTAAAGCAGATATCGTGAGGAGGCTCTAAGAAGCGCTTGCAGGTGTGGTCTAGCTCGGCCGTGGAGAGAATTTGACGACTGCTGCTCGCTTTGCTGACTATCATACAGCTCACGCTTTTTCTTCATAAAAAAAGAAGAAACAAACACGAGGCCGTTTTGAGATGGGAGGAGATGGGAAGGCCAGAGGCGCTTTGTCTCAGAGTTTTACGAAACTTTTCAACCCAGCCTTGTACTTACGTCAGCTCCGGCAACATCGCCACCTAGCTAGTCTAGAGGGAGTTGCATGGCCTTGTGCCACCGCATTGGCCCTTCCCTCGAACTCAAACGGTCGTGTGAGGTTTTGGGTACTCCTGCCCCACAACTATTTTTCAGTCTAGCAGGCTTGCTTCTAACAGTGATTCTTCGTGTTTGTAAAAAAAAAAGAAATGAAAAAATTAATACAGAATATTATGCGAATCGTGGGTGAGAGGAGACGAAGTGGAGTTGTGCACAAGCTCTACCACCCAAGTTCCTCAGCTGTTGTGCCGAATGATTTACAGAAGCAACTTCTTCTGCAAGGTACACTGCAGTTTCACTCGTACATGTGGTCTTCTAGCCAAAGCTTTTACACGAAACCGGTAAAGTCTCAGTGAGAGGTGAGGCTTCGGTTCTTCCCCTCTCCCAGTAACTTAGAATGCGCATGCATATTATTAGTGGCCGTACACGTGGGCACATACACCTTAGCTAGGCTAAGGTAATGTCGCAACTTCTGCATAACAGAGAAAAGGAAGCGCTCTTTTTTCATCCCCTTTTCCTATACCCTCTTTTTACCGCTGTTTGGGTATATATTGGTCAGGATAGCAATCACGAACGAGTTTTCTTCCTTTTTGTCTTTCTTGTTTACATTCAAACAAGAGCTATTTCAGTTGGGGGGGGGGGGAAGATAACTCACTTAAAAAAAAAGACCAGCTCAAGAATTGCGAATGAATTCAGGAAAGAGTGGAGCAGAAGAGCAGTTATGCAAGGCAACTATTTTCTACTAGTTATAGCGAAGGTATATATATGAGCAATGCTCTTACAGCTCACTGTCCAGTACGCGGTCACATTAACATTACCCGTGCATAGGGGTGGTAAGTTTCTAGGCTACTATATATTTCTAGGCTTTCCAGCAGCCCTGCACATTGCAGTGACGCATTGTATAGGTCATCTCGGAATGCTCACAACATATACAATTCCAAGTGATCTTTCGTATATTTGCCTATACTTGCTTTTTTTACAAGTTCCGAATACTGACTGCGTAATATACATATAATTCACAATGGCCCGTGAAGGTAACATCATGTGATACCACATTACCGAGCATTTGCCAGGGAACGAGCGTAAGAAGTTATGCAAAGAAGCACTTGCGCTCATTTGCAGAAGAACAATGTGGGTACCTTATTTTGCAGCTTCGGATTCGCTTCAAAAGCCTTCACGGGGGTGTGGTCTGTCCATGTAAAGCTTGCTTCACCACACACACAAATGATTCTTTATCTATTTCGATATGTTCACTTCAGCTGTAGAAATGGTAGAGTGCTGATGCTGTCCTTGAAAACACTCCCTAAGTTCAGATGGGGCGAAAGTTATTTAGAAAATGATTGCCATGTACCATTATGCACAATTAGGTTTAGCGAGAAGTGTGGCAATTCTGCAGACTGATTTCAATCATTTTTAGTCAAATTACTGTGCAAATATACATAAAACCATGCTGACTCGTTGGCGAACTTTCGTTTTTACAAAATTTGCAATTAACAAGAATTGGCTTTGTGATTGACGGTTTTCTGTATTATGAATAGAACAAAAATTCTGCGGCTTTCATAAAAATTGTACAGAGTTCAGACATAACGGCCCTATTTCCACTTTTTAAAATCATGGTAAAATAACTTTTATACAGCTTAAACGTGCTTAGGGGAATGGCAGCCTGTTACCATTGTGCTAATTGTTTTAGCTGATGTTAAACGTTCTTCGACAGAAAAAAAGTGGGACGTAAGTGTTTGCCCACCCTCCCCTCAATTTTTTAATCTTTCATTTGTTTATGCACAAATAGAAATGCACCTATGAACCTAGTCAAAGTATGGTCAACCCCATCCCCTCCCCTGACAAAAATTTGAGTATACTGCAGCGACTGCATAGGGAACTCGATGTGCACATTTACTTGAAATATAATGAAAAAGTACGAAAGGCAGTACGGAGGTTCTTTAAAGGGATACTGAACGAATTTTTTTCCGCCAATATTTTCAGCCAAATTGAGAGAATTGATCCTGAAATCAATATAGACCACCTTTATTCCAAGCATAAATTACCGAAAAATAATAAATTTATTGTGTTTTTCACAAAGTGTCCTTTCTAGCGGCAGCGCCACCAAGTAGAGGATGTTATGTTGGGTGACGTCAAACTCGCCAGGAACTGGCAAGCCAACAATGCCATCTATCGCCCATGTCTCTCGAGTCGCTAATCTTCCACTTCTTTTCCTAGAACCGGTATGAACAGAAACGTGTGCGAACAATGCTTCCGGCTGGGGCTAAGCGCCAGCGCTTTGTGGAAGGGAAAGAGTAGAGTGAAAGGAGAGCTAGAGAAAAGAAAGAGGAGGACAAGAACACCTGCATCCTGCATGTGCCTCGGTGAGTGTAACGTCACTGCTCATGCCCGTGAGCAGCCGTCGCGCGCTCACAATCTATCAAAAATACACTCAACTGTACAAAAATACGGTAAAAAACTCTGTTTATCAAAACAGTGGCATCTTCCGAGTTAATTTTTGAAGTTTTGTCAGTTTTCTCAATTTTGTTAATTATCCCTTTGAAGTCGCGGTGCCATTCAGTGCATAAACAGCAATAGTGAGTGGTCTTGTTCTTATACTCATTACTTTTTATCGGTTAGCTTGAAAATTTCCTCTAGCTATGCCTATGCTTTTGATTGGGGGCATACAAATATTCCAAATTTCGAGCAATATTTGAATAGTATTTTCGATTTCATTCGCACTGGAATTTTATATTCGAGCTTCCCGAAGACAAATGCAGTGAACGTCCTATTAGAAGCGACTCCTTCATATCTTCAGTATGCTTCACCTCGTTATTCTTTGTGTTGCAGCAAAGCTGCCTTTCAAGCTTCGCTACAGTTGCAAGTGTATTAGCTCAAAAAAACGCTGGTTCCAACATGAAAATAATGGAAGTGCCCGAGGTGGGGACTCTATTATTGCCATTTTCTACCGGAAATTCAGGCAGGAAGACCGAAAAATAGGATGCCGAAGTTTTTTAGCATCCAAAATTTCAAGTGTTCTTGTATGTTGACTCCTATAAAGCAGATTTGGAGCTCCTAACGTGAAGGATGCCCCACCTTGTCTGCCACATCAGTCGCGCTTCCACAGAAGTTGAAAGAGGTGGAGAGGCTGAGGAAATAGCATCTTTGCTTTCACACGTGAATTGTTGTCTGCAACTTTTTGGCTGTATCAAATCATGTACTAAATACGATTCTGCCGGGGCAATACTTCATTCTCTATAATCGAATAGTTAAATACCGCATTGCCAGAATTCATCAACCTAGCGAAAAGAAACGCTTACATGCTGCTATATTTCATAAGAATATGCTAAGAAATCCTCTTGCAACATTTTTTTTTCTCAAATTTTGCTTTTCTGAAACTCGCACTGCAACATTTGAACTCTGTTCACATTCTAAATTTTGCTATTTATACAGCCCTACATTGGATTATTGCTAGACTCATGCTTTCAGAAAGGCAATGGTGCAATGTGGTCATCTGTATGGCCGGGCTGGTTTGCTGTAGTGCCTTTTGCTGCTACAATAATTAAACTGTGCCAAATCTTGTCAGCCTTTCTAGTTTACCAAATTATTAGAATTAGAAGCTAGTGCACGAGCTGTTACATCATGCGGCTGCCTTTTAATAATCACTTGTAAACAACAAGATTTACATTTACCTCTGGCATCACTTTTTGACAAAAACCTATGTAAACACCTTGAAGCGAACATAGCCGTGAAGGATATTCTAGATTTCAGCTAGTGGGCAAACTTTTCAAACTTTCAAGCCACAGTAATTGTCAGAAAGGCAAAGCAGCTCTTCTAAGTGAGCTGAGGAATCTGTGGCTATCTCTATCAGATTGTGCGCTATCCAGATTTGTGCAACAATATCTCTCATAGAGCGCAACTGAGAGCCTTCAAGACTTTACAGCCCTTTTGTCTGGTGATCAACCAGTTGATGTGCTTGAGGCAAATATAGTTTGTAATGTGTCAGGCTATTTGGTGCACACTTTCCTAAAGAAAAAGGCCTGTGAGAAGTGTACAGTACTGCTGAAGGATAGCAGCGAAGAGCTGTCTTCAGAGAGTCGGGTAGACATGATGCTGAGGAGATAAAGTGCAAGGCACGAGGACATATCGCTGTGCCAACTGAGGCAGCGCTCTCTTTTGTTCATAAACTGGTAGCCTTATTCAATGCGCAAAGCGGTGCTGTTACACACCCCATAGAAGTATCTCGCACACTTCTCGACACTGGAGATCTCCGAAGGGCCATTCTGCAGTGGAGACTGCCATGCATTGTTCCTGCTAATATATGTATGAATTAGGATACTCTAGTTTTTGAAATTCAAGAACAGGGAGCTAAGCAAAGCTAAGGCATTGAAGTCAGCTGCGAAAAGAAAACTTCAGGAACTAGTGTGACAGCCTTTGGTGGGAAACTGAAATGTCCTGCCCAATTTTAGTGTGTTTGAAGTAGGTGGCTTCGTTGTGTTTTAGATTGGACGGTTTTTTTTCTTTGGCTATATTATCTTCCGTCATAATGGCATTTCGTTCGGGTTCTTATGTGCCTGAGTAGTCCCAGTATATAATGCACCTACAGTATCACACAATGCTGTTTCACTTGCTGTCGGTGTTGGAAGGTGCACTATCTTCACAGCGGGTTGTCCCTTGTTTTTGTGAGCTTCTAATGCATTCTTGTTCATTACAGTATAGCCTTGATGCAGAGTCGACCTTTTTAGAGAGCTGTATCCCTGTCATTTTATTAGGTTATAGTAGGAGGCTGGAGTGTTGTGTGATGATCTAAGACTATCAAGATCGCCAGAATGAAAAAAAGAATGAATGAATAGCTTACAAAATCTGAAGACGTTCGGGTGAGCACACCCAAAATGTATCCCATTTTTTCTTTCTAAGGTGATGGCTGCATGTGTCGTGTGACCATCAAAAAGGCAGGTTGTATTTCGGAAGGACGAGTAGTTGCCCGAAGTGCATAGTTTAATGGTGAAAAGAATTTTCTGTTTTCCAAGTAGAGTTATACTTTCTAAAGGAGCACTCGTCCCTAGTCATTTATATTGTTCTTTATGACTAATACTTGCTGTGCTGACTGTGGTGGATTTACTAAGCATGTTTCGGTGAAATCAGATTCTCAATAGCAACAATGCATAAAAAGGAGGGGTATGCCACCTCGAATATTGACAATAATCAATGCATCACTTTGTACAATCAGGAAATCTATAAATGCACTCACAGTTAATTAAGGTCGATTCCATGAATGATCAAAAACTATGGTATGGTTAATATATCAAATTTTCCTGGTGTATTTTTTTATATTATGCCCGCTTGATCGAACTGCTTGAAATCCCATTTTGTTTTCAAACAAATAATTTTGCCAACAAAAGAAAAAATCGAGAAGCGTCGCTGGCTGACGACGACCATTTTACGAAAAGTGCGTATGCTAACAGAAATTCAAGCTATATATTCCAAATATCTTCTTTCTTAGCACAATTAGAAAGGTAGGCAGCACGCATAAGCAAAGCTGACTGATTAGTATCCAAGATACAAATTTTGTTCTATCTGAACAACAGGAAGAAAAGGTGGACATTTCTGGAGGCGCTTCCTTTGGGCTGAGTGGTAGAGAAGGCCAGCCAAGTCGCGAACTACTCAAATGCATTTCATTCTAGAGGTAGCTTTTTTAACAAACACTTTGTACTTGTCATAAATACCTTACTACGGTTATTTTGCAAAATCGGAGCAAAAAAAGTTTGTTACTGTTATTTGTTTTCAAAAAAAAAGATGTGATTTACAATATACGTTCTGAAAACCTGACATTTGAAAATTTGTAACTTTCTTCTGATCAAAATTATGCAACAAGCTTTTCCAGAATATGATAGCGCAGTTTTAAAACGTTTGAGCGAAATAGAGAGTAGGTTTTTTTTTTTTTTCACTCCTTCGGAAATTGCCAGGCAAATGAAATTGCAGAGTAAAATTGCCTTGATTAGGTACTATCAGCACTGTAAACATGATCTAGCTATGAAGTTCACAAAAACAAATTTCACCCCAAAAACAAGCAAGATTATAAACATAAGGTTTTCGAGATTTTTAAAAAAAGTACTTAGATTGCCCAGAATTTGAAAAGATCATGTGAGCTTTTTCTTCATTACTTCTAATTGTACTGAGTAAGAAGATATTTGTGATATGCAGCTAGCATTACTGTTGGCATGATCATGAATTTTGAATTGCCCCGCCGCGGTGGTCTAGTGGCTAAGGTACTCGGCTGCTGACCCGCAGGGCGCGGGTTCGACTCCCGGCTGCGGCGGCTGCATTTCCGATGGAGGCGGAAATGTTGTAGGCCCGTGTGCTCAGATTTGGGTTTGGGTGCACGTTAAAGAACCCCAGGTGGTCTAAATTTCCGGAGTCCTCCGCTACGGCATCTCTCATAATCATATAGTGGTTTTGGGACGTTAAACCCCACATATCAATCAATCAATTTTGAATTCACGAAAATGCACTTCTCGTAAAATGGTCATTATCACCTAGCAATGGTTCTTTATCTTTCCTTGGTTTAAAAAATTTTTTATTTGAAAAGTAAATGTGATTTTGAGTTATTCTGTCATACGGGCATAATATGAGAAAAAAATAAAACTCTGAGATGTCAAGTATACCACGTTTTTCTACCTTTCCTAGAATCGACCTTAAGTTTTCACTTTGCAAAGTACAGCCTACTTGGTATGGGTGGGTTTTTTTTTTTTACAATTGCATTGTGCTGCGACAATGCTGCTGTCAGCCCATGCACTGACACCAGTAACTGCAGTTGTTTAGAGCAAACAACTGCTTATTTGTACTTAAGCAGGTGCGATTCTTGCATAGTTGCTGCAAATCTGAAGCTTAATACACTGACACACCACCTGACCACGGTCAGTGTAGCGATTGGAGGTCAAAATGCAGAATAATAATAACATATCCGATGTCTTGATATCCATTCCATAGCTACAGCTAATCCTTGTTTGCTCAGGCATGTACAGTGTTCCCCTTCAAGTGGAAAAGAGGGACGTTCGTTGCATTGAACCATTCCACCTCAATGCATAGGGCTGACGTTGCACCGACTTAGGTGACTAGGGCTTCAATGGGAGCCTTGGACTTGATTTTAGTAAAAGTTAGATGCCACCTCTACTACAACTCAAGTAAGTTTCCCTGCTTATTGCCCTATTACCCTTTGCTTCATGCATTTTGGTTCATCCCACTTTTGTGCTTCCATTCTTAATCTCTTGAGAGACATTACTTTAATCTGATATTATTGTCTACAGTTGTTAGAAAAAGCTTACCTATTTTTCACCTTAGTGCCATAGACTTCCAAACTGCTTCAATAGTGTCAGAAAATTTGCACCTGCCCGCATTGTGTGCTTTTATCTTTATACAGCTTAGCACATTGTCTCCTCCTTCAATGTGATGAACACACTTGCCAGCAACTAGTTTTCATCGCATGACTGTTTCGCTAATTTTTTTTCATGGTCATTTTTATGTATCGTATTTGTTTTTAATGCCACTCCTATATCCCTATTTTTATGATGCGACTGCATAGAGATGGCCAGTTTGCTTTCTTTTATGTTCTCTTCAGGTTGAGTGCAGTCTTTGAACTCTTAGCTTGTGCACACTACTTTCATAGTCTGCATCATGCAGGGGTTCCCTCATAACACAAACCCATCTGACTTGTTATTTGTTCACTAAGGCTTCTTCTTGTCTTCTTTGCTGTTACCATGCTGTGTGAAGGCGTTCATTACATAGTGTAACTTACTTTTCCTCAAAATTTCACCTTCCCTATCCCAACACTCGAAGCCATAGTTTCATAATCTATTAAACCACACATAGCAATCATAAGATTTATAATGCTTCATTTACTTCCTTTCTTTCTATTCTTCCATTTAAGCCTTCCATGAATATTGAGCTGTAGTAAATGTTCTTAGTTGCATGATGATGATACTGCATTCATTTTCTGAGTAGCTCTTAAACCCTTCAAGCACCATGCCTATTCGTATAACTCTTTCACCTCCTTGTTGTCATGGCTTAGTGTTGGGAGTTCAATTTTTAACTGCTACTCAGTTTTTCCACTACACATGGTGTTGTTTCGTTGACACCATTCATATTCATAAGCTTCCTGCATGTGTAGCTTAGAACTCTGAGCTACTTTTCTGCTTATCTGGGAGCTTTCCCTGACTGAGACTTTGCCCATCAGTCAGGCCATCTTTCCGTAATTCTAACCTCATCAAGACCCTCCCAATCAACACTTACTTTAAAGTTATTACCCTAATCTAGTTTCGTCATTTGAGAGTTTCAACACTAGTTTAACTTTACCGTTGCATTATAAGTTCTCAAAGCAAGAAACAACTTAGCAACAAGTTCAGGAACCCTGGAATGCTAAAAATAAGGGAACCAAGTGATATTTTTATTGTTGTTGTCAACTGGCTGTACAGTGCTTTGTGTTCTGTTTTTTTTTATAGTACAGAAATCTGCATGAGTATTGTTGCTGTATTATTCAAATGACAATCAGCTGTAAATGCATATTGTATTTTTCAATCTGTTATCGCAGTGTATCTTTTGAACTTGTGCTTTTGTACAAATGTGCTATCATTGTAAAAAAATGCACAACTGCATACAAGTGCAGGACCAATTCTAACGGGAATGAATTCGTGACCAGGCACTTGCCGTACTGCCAAGCGGGCCCCTTCGGCATGCATGCCCAGATTCCTCTTGGCCCTGTTGCAGTCGCTGCCATCACCAGCTAGTGTGCACAGTTCTATTTGCTCAAGGCCCGATGCGAAGTCTGTAATGCAGTTTTTTTTTTCTCGAGTAAAATTTCAGGCAATCACTCTCTGACGTAAGGCTTCATGCGGACTACGTAAACGAGTTCTGGATGGTGCTGGCAACGCTTTGTACAATACGAACTGCCAGGAACAACTTCGTAAGTGACATCACTCAGTCTTCGCAGCACTAGGTATGGTCCAAAGTATCTTCTTAAGAGCTTTTCGAAAAGTCTTCGTTTCCGTACCGGCGTCCAAACCCATACTTTGTCACCAGTTTGGTAAACGACTGTTCTGCGGTGAGCATTGTAGCGACCTGCATCGTACTCTTGCTTCTCGCTGATCCGTAAACGTGGAAGTTGCCTAGCTTCTTCCGCGCGTTCACTAAACATGTCAGCATTCGGGACGATGTCGTCGCCTTCGTGCGGTAACATTGCATCTAACATGGTTCGTACTTCCTATCCATGAACATGGCTGAAAGGTGTCATGCGGGTTGTTTCTTGCTTGCCCGTGTTGTATGCAAACGTTATGTACCGCAAAATTTGATCCCAATTTTTGTGTTCAAGGTCTACGTACATCGAAAGCATGTCTTCAATGGTTTTGATTAGACGCTCTGTCAGCCCGGTCGTTTGCCGGTGATAGGCGGTGGTCTTACGATACATTGTTCCACTCAGCATCAAGACATGGTCCAAAAGAGCTGCCGTAAATGCAGTTCCTCTGTCTGTGATTTCAACGGTTGGTGCACCATGCCTCAGTACAATATTCTCGATAAATAGTTTTGCCACCTCCGCTGCTGTACCTCTCTGGATAGCCTTTGTCTCGGCATAACAGGTCAAATAACCTGTTGCGACGATAACCCATCGGTTGCCTGCAGTAGAAATAGGGAGTGGGCCCAAAATATCCATGCGATCTGGTGGAATGGAGTAATTGGGACCTTTACGGGTTGCAGGAGGCCAGCTGGTTTAGTTGGTAGTGGCTTGCGTCGCTGGCAGTCGAGACAGGTATGAACCTGGTTCTTCATTGCTGTGGTTAGTCTTGGCCAGTAATACCTTTGCTGTACTGGCCAACGTTCTCGTGTAACCCAAGTGGCCAGAGGTAACCTCGTTGTGGCATGCTTCCAGTACTTCGGTGCGCAGGGCTGCTGGGATGACGAGTAGATAGGCAGATCCTGTCGACGAAAAATTTCTTTTGTAGAGTACTCCGCCCCGTAAACAAATCAACGACAACACTCTCGCGAAAACTCTTGGCACCTTCCGAGATCTGCCATCCAAGTAGGTAATTAAGCCAAGCAACTCAATGTCGCCACGTTGTTGCTGGGCAATGGTGGTGGTGTCGAGGACACCGAGAAATGATGTTTCCTCCTCCTCGGGTAGGGTTGCCGACTCAATGGGGGGACGAGAAAAACAGTTGGCGTCCATATGTCGCTTCCCTGACTTATGTACGTCTGCCATGTCGAATTCCTGCAGCCTGAGACTCCACCACGCTAATCGGCCTGTAGGGTCTTTAAGATTTGCTAATCAACACAGTGAGTGGTGGTGGCTAATTACTTTGAAGGGGCGGCCATATAAATACGAATGAAATTTTTTAACCGCCCATACCACGGCGAGACATTCCTTCTCAGTCGTGGAGTAATTAGTCTCAGCGCGTTTTAACGTTCTGCTTGAGTAAGCGATTACCCTTTCTTTGCCCTCTGCTCCTGCACAAGCACAGCTCCCAGACCAACATTGCTAGCATCGGTGTGAAGCGTTGTAGGGGCTCTCTCGTCAAAGTGGGCAAGGACTGGAGGTGTTTGTAGTCGCTGGCGAAGATCGTTAAAAGCAGCTTCCTTTTCGTGATTGCACTCAAAGGTGACGTCTTCTCTCGTGAGGCCAGTTAACGGTGATGATATGCGTGCGAAGTCTGCGATAAATCGTCGATAATATGCACAGAGGCTGAGAAAGCGTCTGACAGCCTTTTTATCGGTCGGCATAGGGAGCTGTTATACGGCTGCGATTTTTTCAGGATCAGGACGAACAATATATACTTCATCGACGTCCTGATTCCGCAGTGTCTGCATGATGGCTGATATTTCTACTGAATCAAACGCTTTCTCGTAATCTATGAAGGCTGTGTATAGTGGCTGGTTACATTCTGAGCATTTCTCTATTACATGATTGATAGTATGAATGTGGTCGATTGTGTAGTAGCCTGTTCGAAATCCTGCTTATTCCTTTGGTTTATAATTCTAATGATTTCTTTACTCTGTTAGCAATTACTTTTTGTAAAAAGCTTGTATACTACAGAGAGCAAGCTGATCGGCCTGTAATTCTTATAGTTCTTGTCATCTCCTTTTTAAGTATTAAGATGATGTTAGCGTTCTTCCAAGACTATGGCACTCTTCCCGTCAGGAGACACCTCGTAAACAGGGTGGCTAGTTTTTCCAACGCAATCTCTCTTCCATTTTTCAGCAGATGTGATGTTACCTGAGCCGCACCAGCAGCTTTGCCTCTTTGCATGCTCTCCAAAGATTTTCTGACTTCTATCATTGCTGGTGGGTGTGTCATCTGGGTTACTGCTAGTTCCTATAGTATTAAGGTCGTGGTTGTCCCGGCTACTGTACAGATCTCTGTAAAACTCCTCCGCTATTTTAACTATCCTATGCATATTGGTAGTTATTTTGCCTTCTTTGTCCCTTAGTGCATACATCCGATTTTTGCCTATCCCAAGTTTCCTCTTCATTGCTTTGACGCTTCCTCCGTTTTTCAGAGCGTGTTCAATTCTTTTCATGTTATACCCTCTTACATCGCACACCTTATGCCTATTATTCAACTTTGAGAGCTCTGCCACTTCTATTTTGTCTGTTGTACTTGAGACTTTCATAATTTGACGCTTCTTAATGAGATTCTTCATTTCCTGGAAAAGCTTGCCAGTGTCCTGTCTAACTACCCTGCCTCCAACTTCCACTGCACACTCCGTAATGATACTCGTCAGATTATCAATAATTCTATCTACGCTAAGGTTGGTTTTTTCACTAGGAGCCGAGTACTTGTTCTGAAGCGAGACTCTGAATTCCTGTACTTTCTCTCTCAGTGCTAGCTCATTGATTGGCTTCTTGCGTATCAGTTTCTGTTGTTCCTTCTTCAAGTCTAGGCGAATTCGAGACCGTACCATTCTATGGTCACTGCATCGTACCTTGCCAACCACTTCCACATCCTGCACGATGCCTGGGTGTGTACTAATTATAAAGTCTATTTCTTCTTATTTTCGCCATTAGGGCTCCTTCATGTCCACTTGCAGTTTCCTTGTTTTCGGTAGAAGGTATTCAAAATCCGTAAATTATTGCGTTCTGCGAATTCTATTAGTAGCTCTCCTCTCGTGTTTCTAGTACCGATGCCATTATCTCCTACTGCCTGGTCTCTAGCCTGTTTCTTCCCTACCTTTGCATTAAAGTCCCCCATCACTATAGTATACTGTGTTTTTACTTTACTCATTGCCGATTTCACGTCTTCATAGAAGCTTTCAACTGAAGCGTCATCATGGCTAGATGTAGGTGCGTGAGCCTGCACCACCTTCATCTTGTATCTTTTATTCAGTTTAATTACAATACCTACCACCCTTTCGTTATTGCTATAGTATTCCTCTATGTTGCCAGCTATGTTTCTGTGAATTAGGAACCCCACTTCCAGTTTTCTTCTGTCAACCAAGCCCCTATAGCAAAGGACGTGTTCATTTCGTAGCACCGTATAGGCCTCATCTGTCCTCCTAATCTCACTGAGCCCTATTATATCCCATTTAACATCCTCTAGCTCCTCGAATAGTACAGCTGGACTTCCCTCATTAGATAAGATTCTAGCGTTGCCAAGTTCAGGTTCCAATGGCTGCCTGTCCGGATCCAGAGATTCTTAGCACCCTCTGCTGTGTTGCAGATGGTGCTAAGCTAGTGTTCACAGTTTTTTTTTTTTTTTTTTGCTCAAGGCATGTTTTCAGTCAGCTTGCTGAGTAGGATATGCTGCAGCAAGTGTAAAACAGCTCGAATTTCGATTCGTTGCTCACCAAAACTGCAGCCAGTGGTACGCTGGTCACTTTAGAATGCAATTTTTTTTTAATATCGCCGTTGGCTTCTTTCACAACATGCATAAGGAACCAATTGCGATCAATACAATCATAACTATGCTGGTATTTCTCATTAGCTTTACCGTGTGTCAGTCTGGTTGTATTGACACACATTGGTTGTTTCGTCATTTTCGTTATAATAAATGGTTTGCAATTAACGTTTCAAAACTATGATATACATGAGAAACCCTGTAGTGGAGGGTTCAGAAAATATCGAGCACCTGGGGTTTCTCAGCGTGCACCTAGATCTAAGCACATAGGCTTCATTTCGCCAACAATTCCATTGCAGGCGAATTATTCACCTCTTTTTAATTTTTTTTTCAGCAAGCTGACCCAACAGTAAGCTGAAGGCAAATTATTATTCAGCAAGCTGTTAGCGCACATATTTGAGTGTTATTTTATGCTTAGATCTATTTTATCACTTGTATGCTCTTTTGAAGTTTATTTTGAGAGAAATTGTTTGTCTTACGAGGACAATAAAATGATTTCACCTACCAGGTTGTTGCGTGTGTCTTCGTTATTTGAGGCCCTGTTCATTCGTATGGCGCAATTTCCTTATAAAAACGCGATGACTGTCAGATAGTGTCGTCGCCTCCAGTTTCTTGCATCTAATAATTTCGTGCTGGCATGCGAGCGTAGAAAAAAACCTGTAGAACCATAGCTTTCCAAGCAATTCCAGAGCTATAGTGCACTAGAACCAATGCCATCTGTCCTTGCGTATTGCAGTTCAGTACGCTGCCATTACTAATTTACATATTATTTTGATACAACGGTCCAAAGGTACAGTTTTCTGTTCTCTAAAGTGGTATAGGTTTTCGATGCGTGCACCCTAACACGTCAGAGCACACTTCTCTCTACTCACCATGACCTCAGAGAGGGTAGGCATGTAGTAGATTAAAAAAATACAATGCAAACATTATTCTGTAAGTACAATGTTAACTAAAAAATAATAGTTAAGTCGTAACTGAACAAACCGAAATTCATTACTTTGCAAAATTAGCATAATTTCATAATTAAACAAATAACAGTGCTAGTGTCAATTAAACAAAGAATAATCAGACAGTCTGCAAAAAAGTGCACTATCACATAATTTGTCGTTGTTATTATTATTATTGTTGTATATTTATCTACTTATTCATTTATAGGTACAGCAATATGGTACCACATCTTAGTAGGGTGGTATACATAGGAAATGTACGAGCAATTTAGCACATACACGTTTATATTGATTACAAGCATTACTCAAAAATATGTGAAGAATTGCTCGAATTGTGCAAGTGAACACATGAAATATAGGAACAGACTAATAACATTTCAAACATTTTCAAAACATTGTTAAGCACTTTTCATCAAATTTTTGGCTTTAACATTCACCCAGTCTGTTATTTACTGGGTGACGCCAGACTGGGTCACGCCAGTCTGGTCATCCCAGTCTGGCGTGACACTGGTCACGCCAGACTTGGTCACGCCCAGTCTGGCGTGACCATAGGTCGGCTAGCTCACTCACGAGTCAACTCACTCGGACTCGCTCAGAATAAGATCAAGCCGAGAGATTGAGTTTGAGTGAGCCCTGGTGAGTTATATTTGGGTGAGTTTGTGTCCAAGTGAGTCCTTTGGAAGAAAATTTTTGTGAGTTGGACTCACAAAATATTTGAGAGAGTCTGAGTGAGTCCAAATTGAGACCTTTTCAGTACCTCTTCAGTGAGTCTGAATGCGTTTTGTTTGCACGACCTATCAATGCGACTGATCTAGAACGATTGTTCCTGTCCTGTGAGGTTTGGGTAATAAATGACTGATATTTGTGCATTTAGCATTGCATGATTCCCACCTTTTTGGGAGAAAGAGTGGAGATCTACGATGGAGGGATATTATGGTTGTTATGCTGGGTGCGATTGTGACATTTTGTGAAGAAGACATATGCGGGAGAAAAGACGGCGACAGGCTAGTGACAAAAAGTCTAGAATCTATCATAGAAGCGATACTTAAGGCATACCAGTAGCTTGCAAGGATAAAGCAGCCAGAATAATGTTGGACTAGCTCAAGAGCGGAGGTAGTTAGAGTAGAGGACAGGTACCAAATGGATGTGATATATTTTAGTTCACTATGTATTAAAATTTTGTAAAGAAATGGCACATCAACATCATCAGTCTGACTCCGTTCACTGCAGGACAAAGGCCTCTGCCATGTTCCGCCAATTAACCCATCATAAGGGGTATCTAAACCGTTATCTGTCACAAAAATTGGGTAAATTCCTAAACACTTACAGTGCAGAAGCCAACAGTTAGTCCCAGAAAAGGCTGTAAAGCTCTTGGGTTATCTCCAGAGCACAGACTCCTTATCAAAGACTGATACCATAGGTTGAAAACCGAGGACCCCAAGGAAAAGAGTAACACCAAACTTGCTACTACCTTGATAGAGCCAACTTCTGCCTAGATCCAGCAATAAATAGGTTTAATACCAATCAACTTAGCGCTTAGACGTTTTCTTCATGAATTTTATTTATCGGACCAATCTAGCCGGCCTCTGCAAAAGAGCATTGCGAACCAAGGTTGTCGATTGATGGCACCATCTACCCGAGAAAGCACGACGTGCTTGTGTTCTGCCTGTCAGGGCCCCCACGCGGCAAGCAATGATTCGCTGCAAAGTGAGAGCAGGTGAGGTTTGGAGCAGCACGTGCACGTCGACTCATTTAAAGCTCCTGAAGAAGGTACACCGGTCTCGCTGACTAGCAAAAGTGTAATAATCATGGCTCTTCTTCGAAGCATGGCTCTTTATTATACATTGAATAAAAAAGCACAAAAATACCAATTATTCAAATGGAAATATGAAACAAAAAATTCATGATCTTGATTTAGTATCTCAATTTTTCACTTTCTTCGAACCAGACCCTGGCACAGATCGGGCGTTCTCCTGTGCAGCAGCGCATCACAGTGTTCGAGTTGCACCCGTACAGCTTGTATGCGACTGTAAACTGTGGCGGACTGTCTTCAACGTCTATTATGACCGAGTCCCCTTCTTTCAGGCTGCCAAAGTTACACGGGTCCTTTGGTCTTGAATACAAAATAGACGAATTAAAACGTGGTTTCAAAGACAAACAGTATAAACGAAAATGTCAAATAAAAAATTTAAGATGAAAGATAATCGTAATGAAACTACTGGGCGTAGATGCACCATTTCAAGTTCCACGACAAAGCCTTGATGAGGGGACCACGTCTAATTCCTGAAACACAATCATTTTGCAGTCCGGTGGGCTGTAGAAACCGGCCGACTGGAGAGTCAGGTTGCGCAAAGTGCCCCTGGTCTTGGCCAGGCAATGGGCAAATCCTGGCCACGTTTTTGAGCCAACGACGGTGCACAGCAACGTGCCAAAGGCAAGCTCGGACAGGGTGTCGTCGTCCATGAGCAGGCTGATCAGCATGGTCACTTTGGGGTCTCTAAAGTTGAGGTCAACAAGGGTGAAAACCACAGAACAATAAAGAATAAGAGAACCAGTGTGAAATATGGGCGAAGTCGAATCTCATAATATAACGAGACAGCCTTTACACAAAAGAAGAAATCCATGAAATACAGGTAGTAGGACGTGAAAAGAAACAAACAAAACACCAAAAACCACCGTGGCGGGCTGTGGACTACACGTCCAATGAGTGAAGAGAATAACGAAAAATTCAAAGCTCTCACCACCAGCTGTCGTTGCCTCGGCCAGGAAGTTGTCGCGGGCCTTGTACTGGCTACCAAAGATGGTCGAGGTCTCCCTCGCAGCGCGAGACGCCAACGGCGGCGATGAAGCTGGCGGTCGCCTGTCGGCGTTGCCTGGCTGTTGACCCAGCTGTCCATCCCACGGGGGCCTCGTCTCCGATGCCGCCAGAAGCAGAGCCACCGTAGAACTCGATTGACGAATGGTTCTCTTTTCTCCGGGAGCTGTGACCTCGCGCAAGCCGTCGAGTCGGGGGTACCGCCAGGCAAGTCTCACGATGGCCTGTGTAAGGCTACGCTGTCTCGCTTCTGGTCCGCTGCTTTCTTATATGATTTACTCCGCACACGTGGTCCAATCGCAGCCTACCACGCCTTCAGAACACCACGAGGCCAGTTTTCATTAGACTATTCAGTACACCATGTGACCCGATAGCAGCTATGCCACGATGATGATGACAATGTTCCTTCATATATGGCTCATATACCTATTCTGGAGGGTTAGCCGAGATATGAAAATTGCATTCCGAGGTATCATAACAAAGTTTTCAAATCACTTATCCACGGGAAATGATAACTAAAGTACAAATATTTTGCCGCACTTAATCTTCGCCGTTCTATTTTCGCCGTTCTATTTCACTTAAGTCTCTACCTCGCGTCGTCGCTTCAGCACTTCTTTTTTTTTCACTCGGCACAGGCTCCTCGTGGGCACGTCGCGGTTTCGCTAAAGGCTAACTGTGATTGCTTGTTACCTAATAGTTGCATCATGATCATCATCATTATCATCAGCCTGACTACGTCCACTGCAGGACAAAGGCCTCTCCCATGTTCCGCCAGTTAACCCGGTCCTGTGCTTGCTGCTTCCAATTTATACCCGCAAACTTCTTAATCTCATCTGCCCACCTAACCTTCTGTCTCCCCCTAACCCGCTTCCCTTCTCTGGGAATCCAGTCAGTTACCCTTAATGACCAGCGGTTATCCTGTCTACGCGCTACATGCCCTGACCATGCCCATTTCTTCTTCTTGATTTCAGCTATGATATCCTTAACCCCCGTTTGTTCCCTAATCCACTCTGCTCTCTTCTTGTCTCTTAAGGTTACACCTACCATTTTTCTTTCCATTGCTCGCTGCGTCGTCCTCAATTTAAGCTGAACCCTCTTTGTAAGTCTCCAGGTTTCTGCTCCGTAGCTAAGTACCGGCAAGATACAGCTGTTATATACCTTCCTCTTGAGGGATAGTGGCAATCTACCTGTCATAATTTGAGAGTGCTTGCCGAATGTGCTCCACCCCATTCTTATTCTTCTAGTTACTTCAATCTCGTGGTTCGGCTCTGCGGTTATTACCTGCCTTAAGTAGACATAGTCTTTTCCCACTTCAAGTGCACTATTACCTATCTCGAAGCGCATCATGATATTTGGGACTGAATGTCTTTTTCTGAGGGTTCATCACATCAATGGTATTTTTATGCAGGCTTGGTATACTAGTGCAAAGCAGCCTTCATTTTTGTAATGCAAGCGTTAATTTACAAGCCACTGCTTAATCCTGAATTCAGGCGAATACAAAAGTGATTTCATGTGATGTCAAATAACTGTGTAGATCAGTCAACGAAGTGAACTTCACGAGCAGCTTTCGTTGTCCTCATGTCGAATTTGAGGAGGATTGCCGTCGCCCGTGAAAACACTGCTGCTACATTCGCCAGTTCATGTGGTTTGAGTTTGTGCTCACACAGGATAGTTACAATTTATGCTTTTGTATGGCTAGCATCAAGCGCCGACGTTATAGTAGGGGGGGGGGGTGTGATTTTTAAATGAGTGAAAAGGAGATAAAAGTGAGCCCGTAACTGTCTCTCAGGGGGAGGACACCTCAACAGTAGCTCATGAGGGATGGGGGTAAGGAGGGATTAAAATGATAAGGAGAAATAAAGGTATAGAGATACAGAGGGGTGGAGGGACAGAGAGACCACATACGCAAATAAAAACAAGATAGGAAAGGTGGACGCGGTCGCAGGACTGCGAACGGGGCACCACTGAGCGACAGCTCTTGTCGGCATCAGGAGATGGCGTAGGGTGAACCAGGCGGCCAGAGCTGCGCTGTCGGTGGAGATCGCGGGGCACAACCGGTCGGCACGAAATCCAGCGCGCGAATCCCGCCGGCGTTATACAACGCCACTCCTTGTGTTCGTGCCTTTCGTTTCGTCCGTTGTTACCGCGGAATCATTGGCACAGGGGACGACGAATGAGGTCACAGAAGGAACCCATATCTGACAGTGTGGCCGAACGGGCACATCCATTGTGTATCAGTTCCATTTAGCTTATTTATGGCTTGCTGAAGTTCCATACTTTTTATTTCCTTGGAACGAAATACTTAGCTCATTCAGAATCCGGAAATGACCATGTAGTTAAATTCCATTCTTGTAATTACTTGATGCAGAAAATGCATCTTCATCGTTTTTTAGCTTATAATTTACGCCCCCATAAAGCTGGTGTCACGAGATGCATTATAAAGTACGCAAAATACGTTACCATAAGGCGGAGGCATAGTAGCTGTTGTGATCGGCCCCCGTACGTGTCTTGGCCCCGGTTAGACGCGTGGAAAGATATTTGACTGTGGCGCGCTTCCTAAGAGTACAGTAAGCGAAAGCGCAGCGAATGCTTTAGGTCCGTCCACACGCCTCAAGCCCTCAGGAGTCAGGACCCACTCGGCCGAAGGATTTGCTGGAAAAAACCGTTTGGCTGTCTGGGCTGCCTAGAAAGACCGGTCTCCTGTGTGTTGTTGGAGTCGTCGGAATGCACCTCAAAAAGAACGGATTGCCGGAGGAACCGGAGTGCCTTTCGAGTGTTATTTCCCTTCGATCCACCGACTTTCCGGTGACAAGGTCTCCTTGACGAGTCATCTTTGAACCTCGGGAAACTGGAGGAGTCTATTCTGCGCGCGAGTTCAAGATCAACACACCATGCCAGCTGTGCCGTGCTTTTTGTGTGTACCGCCGCCTGACGATCGGTGCACGTCTTTCCCCCTTTCCTGCGAGGCGTTGTGGCTGCCTCTTTGTGCTCGCTCGCTGAATTCTGCGCCGATCAGTTGCGCCCCCGCGATCTCCGACGAGAGCCCAGCTCTGGCCGACCAGCTCACCCTCCATCTCCTGACGCCGTAAAGCTCTCGCTGAGTGGTGCCCCGTCCTCGAACTCCTTCGACAATCATGTCGTCGCTTCGCGCTGACATGATTTAGAAGCTAAGCGCTGCTGCTGCTATCACACTATTTACAATGTATAAAATCTGCATACGAAAAAAAAACGTGTCGTGCTGTTTCTTAAGACTTGTAATTTTGTGAGATTTTGGGCAGGAATCTCGGTCGCGAGTTTTTAACTTGGCGCGGCGACGGGATAAATGCTCAATTGGTGGTCACACTTGTACCCGCCGGAACAGATCTCGCCAGAGTCGATCACTACGATAATTGTAATAGGGAGAGGTTCATTTTAATGAAAATAGCCAGACATAGCTCCAACGTCTGATAGGCAGCACTATTACAATGTGACTCTTCGTATGTGTGCTAAGATATACTAGAGCCAAAATACGACATTTCTATTTAACCTTCGCACGTTTTGCTTACATCTAAACACACAAAAACGCACGCACACACACATGCACACAAGCACACGTGCGCAACAGAATATTCGGTTTACACACTTAACTCGGTTTGTATGCGAGTCTACAATATATATCATTATTATGCCCTAACGTCTAAGGCACTCCGAAGGGTTGTTTAGTGAATAAAATGCAACACAGGCAAACGTGCAGGCTAATCACAGCCCTAGAAAGGCCTACTGAAATACTAAACATGTAAC
This sequence comes from Rhipicephalus microplus, assembly GCF_043290135.1. NCBI lineage: Eukaryota > Metazoa > Arthropoda > Arachnida > Ixodida > Ixodidae > Rhipicephalus > Rhipicephalus microplus. Next base: position 143,369,804 of record NC_134710.1, on the reverse strand, counting down.
TTAGGCTCACAAATAAAAAAATGGTGGTTATAAACCTAAAGCAGCGTAATGATAAATGCAGTGTGGACAGCTGTAGTGAACACAAGATTTATTGTTCAGCACTGAGGCAAACAGTGCAGTGCAGAATAAGGAACATAAAGCTGAAAAAATATACGACAAATTATTCATATTTATTCGCTTCATGTGTTAGTTTCTTTAGATTGAAATGGTTTAGAAGGGTACAAAGAGCAATTTTTGCAACCAGTGACATGACGCACAAGAAATGCACAGAATGTAGAAACATGGGTGGGCGTATTATCATGTAAAATTACAGGCAATATACATAGTGACCACAAATTTTTACAAGAAATTAAAGAAACTTTGTGCAAGCAATGTCTCACGTCGCAAACAGACACATAAATAGCGGAATAATGTTGATTATTTTTCATTTGACAAAGCTTATTCTGCGCATTGCATGTCACAATATATGTCCCTCATGTTAACTAAAATTTGCTAGAGTTGTGACATGCAAATTTGGGTTGTTGCATTATCGTTAACATCTTTCTTATCCGCTAACCACGTCTAGAAGTGAAAGGTCCAACTGAAAAGCAAGGAGTAGGCAACAGGAGTGAACGGAATAACTCTGCCATGCTGTCACATTTTCAGCAATATAGCTCATACAGCTGAACCTGTTTCCTTACAGTTGGACGAAAAGCAGCGCATACTGACTTTACCAAAACCGTCTTTTTTACTACCCGCCCGGGTGGTCCAGTGGTTATGGGGCTCTATATCTGACCCGCAAGTAGCAGGATCGAATCCCTGTCATATTTTCGATGTAGGTGAAAATGCTTCAGGCCCATGTGCTTTGATTTAGAAGAAAGGGGTAAAAGTACTCAGCAATGTGATGCTATATCCGAAGCGTAGGTTACTGTTATGACCGTCATAATTATTGAAGTCTTTCGGTCTTTTTGGACGGGACGAAAATATTTCGACCCATTCCAAGCAAGGATGTGCTGTCAAGCAAGGATGCGCTGGGGATCTGGCGCCGACATGGCTGCTGGTCACTTACGCCTCGTACTTCTTCAGGTTCTGCAGATGGTGTCGACTTTCCACGTATCCGGAGCGGGGCGGCTTTTCGACCACGCAGACGGTGCCGCCTGGGATGTATGCCCTACCCTGCACTTTTTCACTGAAGCGCACCTTCCTTTGGATGTGACGGCGCTGCCGTCGCTGTTCGACTGTCGCTACGCTGACTGGCAACCTGGCACATCGGAACTCAACGTCACACTACATAAGCTACCGCCCCTGCATACCACCTTGGGATCTGGCGCCGACATGGCTGCTGGTCACTTACGCCTCGTACTTCTTCAGGTTCTGCAGATGGTGTCGACTTTCCACGTATCCGGAGCGGGGCGGCTTTTCGACCACGCAGACGGTGCCGCCTGGGATGTATGCCCTGCCCTGCACTTTTTCACTGAAGCGCACCTTCCTTTGGATGTGACGGCGCTACCGTCGCTGTTCGACTGTCGCTACGCTGACTGGCAACCTGGCACATCGGAACTCAACGTCACACTACATAAGCTACCGCCCCTGCATACCACCTTGGGATCTGGCGCCGACATGGCTGCTGGTCACTTACGCCTCGTACTTCTTCAGGTTGGTTTGTTCTATCGCCCTGTTAACGGTAAACCATTTCGAAAATTGGCGCCGGATCCCAACTCCGCCTTGAACTTTTGTACGCGCAGCATTACTTTTGTGCGAACCAAGTGTTTGTTATGTGTACGTTATCTGCGAAAACTACTGCAGCTTGCAGGTGATGTAGAACAAAACCCAGGCCCTCTGACTTCTGAGCAAGAACAACAAATGTTCACCGCTGTCATGGCGATTCCCACGGTACTGCAAAAGCAGACAGAAATTCTTGGGGAACTTCGTTCCGTAGCGTCACGGCAAGAAGCACTCGAGCAAAGGTTTTCGCAGATGGAGGACAGATTGAACGTATTTGAGGACAAATTGCTATCGGTGCTTCCAATAAAAGACAAGGTGATGCAGTTAACTGCGGAGACTGACAATCTTGCTGCCACGTTTTCGAAGCTGCAAGAATTGGAAGATGATATGGAAAATAGATCTCGAAGAAACAACCTTATCTTTTTTGGCTTTCAAGATGCAGCTGGTGAAAACTGGCAAGATTCGGAGACTAAGGTGATCGCCTTTTTCGAGGAAAAGTTAAAAGTCGCTATTTCGGCTGATGCGGTTGAGAGGGCCCACAGGCTAGGTCGCTTCATGGCAACAAAAAACAGGCCTATAATAGTTCGGTTTCTGTCGTTTAAGGAAAAGCAGCGTGTTTTATCAGCTACTTCGAGGTTGAAAGGTACAAGCTTTGCTATTAGCGAGGACTATAGCAACAAAGTTCGACAAGAGAGGCGGAAATTAATTCAATTTGCGAAGAATAAGGGAGGGGACTTCAGACTATCGTATAACAAACTAAAGATTGGCAAGGAAACTTTTGTCTATAATGCTGAAACAGACAGCGTGACTAAAACCAAGACATAGCAACTAAAAAAGGCCCTCGTAACTTCTAGACAACCATCCAGCCCGGATGACATCGTGTGTATTGTGGTAAATTGTCGTAGCGTAAAAAATAAAATTATAGAACTCGCCGCCCTCATTGAAACGACAAAGCCACATGTAGTACTTGGTTCTGAATCTTGGTTAGACGACACAATAAATGACAATGAAATCTTTCCAACCTGCTACACAGTCTACAGGAAGGACAGAAACGCGCATGGGGGAGGTGTTTTCATTTTGATTCACAATACTATATCTAGCTTCCTCGTTGACGTTGAAGCTGGCTCAACCGAAATTGTTTGTTGCAAAGTACTCTTGAACAACGGCTCGTCTGTGGCATTCGTTTCCTTCTACAGGTCACCCAGTACGAGAGACCCTCAGCCCCTTTTCAATTTAAGCAATGTGCTGCTGACACTACAAACTACTTATATTGTTTTGGCAGGTGACTTTAATTTACCAGATGTGATATGGCAGCAGCTTACACCAGTGTTGGTCAATTCATCCCTCCTGTACACGACCTTCCGCGAAATGATAAATGCCCATTCGTTACTACAGTTTGTGCAAAAACCAACGCGAATTGTGGCTAGTAGTGCAAATGTACTTGATTTATTTTTTTGCAATGTGCTTGATCTCGTGTCTTCGATTACCTTGATTCCTGGTATTAGTGATCATGATGTTGTCGTCGCTGAGATGTCCTGTGCCACCAAGAATTGTCGGTCTGCGCAGCCTCGCAAGGTCTTTTTTTATGAAAGAGGCGATTACGCAACAATATCATGTGAACTAGACAATTTTTTTCCAGAGTTTAGGGCTCAATGTTCGTGCCTAGACATAAATGCATTGTGGGATCTTTTTAAGACTAAAATACTGTCCTTGACACAAACCTTCATTCCCTCGCATGCCATTACTTCCCAGCGTCGAAACGATAAGCCATGGATTACTAAAGAGATTCGTACGATGTTAAACAGGAAAAATAGAGCCTTTCGTAAGCACTGCCACTCGCCGAATCCTACATTGTTTGCAAAGATGAAGGTAATGAGCAAAACGATAGCGAGATTGATGCGCAATGCACATAAAAAGTTTCTTTTCACTCTAGGACACAAAGTGAAAACTAATCCAAAAGAAATGTGGAAATATGTCAAGAGCAAAAAGAACTCTGGTGACGCTATCCCTGACGTCATAGATGGAAAAGCCTACGGCGCAGATATTTTGGCAAAAGCAGAGGCCTTCAATGCTTATTTTCACTTCGTGTTTTCATGCTCAAAAGCCGCACTTTTGAAATCACATGACGTCAGAGAGCTTACTCAGATGAGGGAAATTGAGCTGTCTGAAGATGGTATCGCATTATTACTACGGAAGATAAACATCCACTCGGCTACCGGTCCTGACTTTATTTCAAATTTTGTCCTAAAAAACTGTGCATTGTCTGTCACCCCTTTCTTAATACTGTTATTTAAGAAATCTCTTCAAGCTGGTGCTCTACCTTCGGACTGGAAAACTGCAAATGTTATTCCAATTCACAAAAGTGGTTCAAAAACAAGAACGTGCAACTACAGGCCAATTTCACTCACAAGCGTTGCTTGTAAAACATTAGAACATGTTGTTTATACACATTTAATGGCACACCTTCAAGAAAATAGCTTCATTATTCCAACGCAACATGGCTTCAGGGCTGGCTTTTCTTGCGACACTCAGCTTGTAGAATTTTGCCATGACATCGCAGCATTTATAAACTTAGGTTTGCAAGTTGACTGCATCTTTTTAGACTTTAGGAAAGCTTTCGATACCGTATCTCACACCCTGTTACTTCTAAAGTTGTCCTACCTCAACTTGCCGAACACCCTCCTGAAGTGGTTGGAAGCGTACCTGTTAGATAGAAACCAGCGCGTGATACTTCATGGTGTCCGCTCTTCTGATGTCTCTGTATTATCTGGAGTGCCACAGGGGTCCGTCTTAGGGCCCCTGCTTTTTCTTATATTTATCAATGACCTTACTGAACACTTGTCTTGCCATGTGAGGTTATATGCAGATGATTGCTGTATTTACCGTGAAGTTTCAAGTGAATCAGATAGTCAACTGCTACAGAATGATCTGAACAAAATCATGTCTTGGTGTTCGACTTGAAACATGACACTCAACCTGTCCAAATGCAACCTCTTAAGGTTCACAAACAAAAGACACCCTCTGATGGCAAGCTATGTCATGAATACAACACAGCTGTCCATTGTAACAGAATATAAGTACTTAGGAGTCATTTTTTCCAGCAATTTGACTTGGAATGCCCACATAAATTACATCGTAGCAAAGGCCAGCAACACATTAAACTTCTTAAGACGTAACTTTAAACAAGCACCGGCCAGCCTGAAAGAAATCCTGTATATGTCGAATGTACGCCCACTTTTGGAATACGCGTGCAGCACGTGGGACCCTTTTACTAAGGTGAACATCGACGCTCTAGAACGCGTGCAGCTGAGAGCGGCCCGTTTCGTCACGGGTGATTACAACTTTTCTAAAAGATCTTTCGAAATCAGGAGTACTTTAGGATGGCCTCTTCTTGAAGACAGGCGCAAATTCCTACGTTTATCTCTGTTTCACAAAATATTCCATGGTTTAACGGTTATTCACAAAGAAAACTACATATCGGAGCCTACGTATATATCTGCTCGTACTGATCACCCCTTTAAAGTGCGCGAGTTCTCTACCAGAATTAACCTTTTTAAATATTCATTTTTTCCGCGATCAATTAAGCAATGGAACAAACTACCCCATGAAATTGTAGCCGCGTCCAGGGAAACTTTCGCCACTGCGCTGGAACATCATATTTTATCGTAGCCTGAGCACACATTAAGGTTGCTTACACTTTCGTCTCATCTCTCTAGCGATTTACGCTTCAGCTCTTTTTTTTTCGCCTGCTTTTTATCTGTGTGTATTTATATGTATGTATATATCTGTGTGTGCGTATGCATTTTATATATATGTATATAAATTTTTTTCTTGCTGCTGTACCTTCACACACGTCAATGTTTATTTCGTGTCACCATTGGATGCTTTATTATGTATCTGTATTTCTTTTATGTTCAACTCAGTGTTAATGGACTGTCGCCTTTCTGCATTTTGAAATCGTTATCTCCCCCCTACACTAATGCCCCTCGCGGGCGCTGTAGGTACTGTAAATAAATGTAAATAAATAAATAAGACGGGTCGGTTTCCTGTCAGCAAAACGTGAATGAGGGGTCCAGGACTGGTTCGCTCAAAGAAAACGCACGACCCAAGAAAGGCCATTGTGAGCTCGACTCTATGCAAGGCTTTCGAGGCAGACAAGAAGGCAGCTGGGACATTTTCGAGGTCACCAAAGATCTGGAAATATCAGAACCAGCATGATATTTGCAGTTCGGGCTGAAAGCTAAAACCAAACTGACTGTGGCTGCATCTTGCGAGGAGAAGCAGAGCCCCGGATATTCGCAGCTAAGCCGTAGCTTCTAGCAAACAACGAGGAATAGAATGCGGGGTGGAAGGAAAGGAAAATGCACTATCTTCTACAACCCTTGTGGGAGCCCGCCTCGACGACGAGGGATTAGTCGACCACTCCTCCTTCTCCTTTCTCTATAGGATCAGATGAATGGAGTGGCCTGTTTTGACAATATGCTGGTGGACCACTACATTGTCCTACCCACGGTGTACACCGTGGTCCTACCCGAACGCAGTCAGGCAAGTTCGACACGTGTACCGAGAGCCGGTTTTTCCACCCTCACCCAACTGCCAGAAGAGTCTTGGAAACCAAGGTCATCTAAGATCACCAGACGTGCGCTAAATCTTGGTTACGTGTGCGAAACGTTGGTGCAGTGCGTTTGTGACCATATTTGGACATCGTGTAGACTGTCCTCTCCACATGAATTATGTGGTGTCTTTCCCCTCCTTCGTGGGTGGAGCCCTCAGACCATGGAGCGCCGCATTGGCTGAAGCCGCGGACAATGCGCCCAGAGTTGGCCACACGGCGCTATATAAGCGCAAGACTTTTGTATATTTTAAGTACTGCAGTTCAACAGTTCTCCTGTACAGTTCTTGACTTCTCGTTCTCCTTTCGAATTTTCAGTTAGTAACTATGTAAATAAATTGTCGTTTTTATGAGCGCCTCATCTGACTTGTTCGACGATGGGTCTTAGGACGAGGGCCCGCTACCAAACTGAGACCCGCAGGACCCGGAGTCGAAACAACTGGTGGCAGCGGTGGGATAGCGTCAATCCAGGTCGCAACCACTGAATGGCAGCGGAGGGGTGGCGTCAACCCAGGTAGCAACGACTCGACGACAGCAGTCAGATGCTACGACCCCATCGACTTCGAGACGCGATACGACAACAACGGTCGGATGCTCCGAGCTCATCGACTTGAGAGGCTGCCGAACGGCACTTCTGGAATGACACGGGGTCATCGACTGTGAGAGGCAACCGGAAGGCACTGCTGGGATGCACGACGCTGGTGGCATGACTGCGAGCCGGATGAGTGCCGACTTTTGATATTTATCAGGCATTTACTAATGTGTGAGTAAACGCTGGTAAGGAGAATAGCTATTTTGGTCATTGTGTATCTGGCGTCAGACAGATTGTGAGATAGCTTGATTAAGCTATATTCTGTGGGTGACGGCAAGGTTAACAGAGACAGAGCTGTTTTAGTCATTGGGTTAACAAATAACTTGCGTCAGGCAGATAATTGTAAGACAGCTTGTAGAAGCTCTAGTCTGTGAGTTACGGCAAGGTGACGGCTACGCCAAGGCTTTTGTGGGTTTCCTCTGTATGCAAGAACTCTCGACACGAAGCGTCGGACACAACAAACGCGTAAAATATATTTTAATTCACTTTTAAAAGTGTACCTGAATGCTCACTCTCGCGATGTAGTCCCATCGCTTGCGCAGAAACACTGACGTTTCAGAATAGGAAAAGCAACGGCAGTTGTCGTGACGTCATACCAGTTTTGTAGTGACGTGAGTGACCTCCGCCATCTCCGAAATGAAGCTGCTGTTACGAGCGTGCTGGCGTCCCTTGCAGATAGACTGTGCGCGTCGCTCGAAGACACTGGATGCTTTCGAAGAGACACTCTACGCGTCCTTTACGGACAACGAAGGCATCCGTCAGAGACGCTGCGCGCGTCCAACAGCAGGGCTGCCCCCTCCTCCTTCAGCCTACTGTATATACGGTGTAAAGATAAAGACTTTGTTTCTTTCTGGCTGCCTTTTGCCTTGCCAGTGCCTGGATGCTACTGCAGGTGGCCACGACGACTGTCAGCGCGTTTCTTTTGCTGGTGCTTGTGTGGCACGTCAGTGAGAGCAGACGAAACTCAGCACGATGACGTCACAGCCTTGTGTGGTCACTTGACCAAGCCACCTATGCATTGACGTCACTGTCCAACTCGGCACCGCGAAACCGAAACCGAAAATGGTCCACATAAGAAGATCACTATTCAATTATTTAGTGAAAACACACGGATCTTGGTGCTTGTATCATGCTTCCTGAAGCCATAGGAAACGCTTACAGCAAAGAAAACGCACGCCACAAATTTTGTGGCACCACCCCTTTTGCAGACTAAGTTAACAGGTAACTTGAGGCAAGGCAGAAAACTAGGACTGTCGTTGTTGTCAGGGTTAATTATTTGCAAGAAAGGAATCATTCGTGGAACAGAGAACGGTACCGGAAGTAGTCATGAATCTGAAAGCCCTGCGAAAACCCATGTTTCTAGCGATCGCAAGGGAGATGAAACTGGATGTGTCGGACTCCCCAACAAGAACAGGACTGATCGAGCGGATCGTCGGGACAGGGTTGGATGATAGGGAACTCTCGGGCTAGTCATGGACATTGAGGAAAGAAAGGCAGAAGCACAAAGAAAAGAGGCAGAAGACCAGATAGAAAAGGCCGAGAGAGAAGCCGAAAGGATACAACGTGTCCCCCCCCCCCCCTAAACCTGTATCTCAGAGGTTGAAAATGTCTCAGAGGTTGAGAAGGTACATTGCGAGGCTGTCGTTCCCAACTTGAATGACTTGAAAAATTAAGAACTTTGATCTAAGGGCCATTTCAAGAAAAAAGACGTTTCCGGATGAAGGAACCTCGTCACAGACGCTCTCTGCGCCAGCGGTTGCACAGACGACAACACGTAGGTGTACAAACAGGCACAAGTTTGGTGGAGGATCGTTTCGAGAAAAAGTCTAATCCCAGCAGCATGAACAGAGCTTGTGTGGTGTTAGAGACATGCCTCGTGCAGCGGCACGAAAACGATCAGCCGGACGCTAAAAACTACCCGGGAAATCAAGAAGTACGCGAATTTCCAAGAGTTCAGATCTGTGGAGAGCCCAGCGTCTGGTTTTGCGAGGGGTAGCACAGATAAATTAGCCTGACAGAGCTATGAAGCGGGGAAGTCGAAGGGCAAAGGCTGCAGAAAGGGTGGTGCACAGGCACTTTTGAAATGTAGGATTGCTGATGACGCAACCAGGGAAGTTTGTAACAACCAAAGGAAGGTTGTACGTAAGCGTCACCGCAAAAGAAGGAAGCGGGTACGTGTGGCACCACAAAATGAGGAGGAAGAGGGCGCGCCGCAGCGTAAACGGAAGGGTTGGTCATAGGGCAATTCTACAAACCTTCCTGTGTGGCGTCCTGTCAGGCGAAATTGGTGAGAGAGGAGTAGCGGAAAGGGACACGCGTCCCCAAGAAGAAAGGAGCGGTGGAAAAGAACAGGTTTGCGTCGACAACGATGTCGACAAGTTCCTAGATCGCTAGGTGGCGTCGAGGAGCGCGAACGTGAAAACGTCGGCTCCAGCTTTTCTAAATGTCTTCGGTCGTTTCTTTGCTCCAAGATCACTTGGCTTTGTGCTAATTCGAACAAGCAAGCTCTGCGGTTTCAGTGGAGACGCCATTTTTGGCGGTGAGTGAACTCTTAGACATATTTTTGCACTTTAAAGTACGACGCGGCGAGCGTCCCCGCTAACCCTAACCACACCTAGGGTTGGCGAGGAGTACGGCCGTTACACGTAGCCAATGGCTCGACCAGACGCGGCAGCTACTGGATCAATCTCCGTACGTCGCAGCCGACAACCAGGCACTGAAAATGCCTTCCACCATAACCGTGGAGGGAATGGAAGTAAGCGCGGAGATCTTCGACGAACCAGGATGGGCCACCGCCATGGGACGCCGAAGACAGACGACTCCGCCGAACGAGGAGCTGGCCGCTGGGACGGTCGAGCACAGCAACCAGCCGAAGCACCCCAGGGGCTTTAAAAAAAGTCAATCGGCACTACACCGTGTGGTATCCGCTTCCAGGCTACCCCGTCTACCCAAAGACCAGATCAGGGTAATTATGAGACCCAGAGGAGGATTGGACGTAGCCCGAGTCGACCTCGTTCTGCTGGCGAGAGCCGTCATCATGGCCGCCCAGATCACTGACGAACAAGCACGGGAGGACACGATCTGCCCCGACAATATGCAAAACATCATTGTTATTTCTACGCCGTACCAAAATAATCCTACATCATACGTGAACGTGCAGAAACTGCACACAAACCAAGACTCGTTCGAAGTTGCCGCATACGTGGCCGCGCCCGATAATACATGCAAGGGCGTCATCAAGAACGTTTACCTCTCCCTTGACGACGCAACGCTCAAACGCCTGATTGTGCACGACCAAAATCCCACTGCCATCGAGGCAAGACGCATTAAAAAGACCAAAGTAGTCGCAATCCTCTTTGACGGGTTGCGCGTTCCGAGCACAGTGATATGCGGAACCGCCATAGTTCCCTGCTCACTCTACAAGCGACAAGTCGATGTTTGCAGAACGTGCGGAGGAGTCGGCCATCGCGCCGATGTTTGCCGGCACACAAACGCAGCGAGCAAGAAATGTCACAACTGGGGAGAAACGCAACAAGAAGACGGCGTGTATCGCAGCGAGCCGAAATGCAAGCTTTGCGATGGAAATCACCCCACCGGAGATCGCGAATGCAAAAGACGCTTCCACATTCCATACATAGTCAGGAGAAGAAGACGCAGAAAGCAAGAGTGGCAAGCACAACAGCGTCAAGACGCACCAACATCTGTCACGTTTAAGAAACCCTGCCACAACCAGGTGCCGGGACGGGAGAACGCCACGAGCGTCCATCACCGTTCTCCATTCAAGGGGAGATCCCGATCCAGAGGGCGTTCCCGATCCAGAAGGCGTTTTCGATCCAGAGGCCGTTCTCATTCCGGAGGGCGCCCCTCGACCTTGTCGGGATCCGACAACCACCTGTCATCTCGGGAGTGCTCCAGATCCCGATCGAGAACGAAACCAACAGCCACGCAGCAGCAGCAGCCGAACAATGGCTCCTGGGCCAGCAGGGTTGCAGGTGAATCACGAAGCACAAGTAGCCAGCCCAAAGGTAAGGCACAGCCAGAGCACGCTCCCGATTCTCGTATTGTAGCACTTGAACAAGAAAACAGGGCCCTCAAGAAGGAGCTTGAAGAGCTCTGGGCCTCAATAGCTAGAATAGAGAGCTGCCACGGAATTAATCTGTCGAGCTCACCGGCACCACCGACAACACGCTCACAACTAACGATCCACAACACACACAAACGCAAAACCGTAGACAGCGACAGCGACACGATGGAGGAGATCGAGATGGTCTCGATAAAAAAAAGAAGCCCCACTGACAAATGTCGAGTCCGCGACGACTAAGCTCAACGACAAAATTGATACGTTGGTGAACACGCTTGCCATGTTTATGGAAACCTTTAAGACTTACACTGGCAAAGCTGACCAGAGGCTCGTGAGCCTGGAGAAGATGGCAGCCAACCCACCTGTGGCAGGTGCTCCTCAGAAGCTAAGCGCGGACAAACCAGCAATTACGGCAAGCGTGACTGAGACGTGATGTGACTGAGAAATGATAAAATTTACTGATGTGATGACGTAAACTGCGGCTGCTGAGTCACGCGAACTATTATGCTTTACTCACGAGTAAGCTATTCATGGACCAAATTTTCAAGTATAACCTACCTAAGCCAGCAGTTCATCTTCACACCCAAAAGATAAATGAGCTTGAATGTGCCAATGTTCATTAGCGGCACGATAAGTCATTTGCTCGCACAGATGACAGCCTACTCACCAACGTCGCTTTCGAAAAAGCAAATGCAACGACAACGAAACGTGCACATCGTGGCGTACACTGTGCGGCCATTAATGTTAAGCGTGGCTACTTTGTGTCCCGCTTGTTTCGAACAGAACGCATCATTGATATAGCTCAAACTATAAAATAAACGCCTTTGCGATGAATTTTCAGTGTTAGCTTCCACGTTTTGCTACCCATTTCCCGCGTCAGTACACTTATCTGCCACGGATGGAAGACGAGAATGACTGACGTCTTCCCGGTAACGGGGGCTTTCAACTAGTCCAATGTCTGAGTATCGCCTCTGTGCCGTTAGTCTGTGCTGAGCTTTACATTACCTTTGATAAAATAGACAGAACAAACCTACGTGCTCTGCGTAAACCTAAGTGTACAAAAGTGGTTTCACAATATGTTGTCGAATTTCTGTTGAGAACAGTGAACGAAGCGAGCCTCACGAGCAGCTTTCGTTGTCCTCATGGCGATTTTGAAGAAGATTGCCGTCTTCCGTGAAAGCACCGCCACTACATTCGCCAGTTCATGTGGTTTGAGCTTGAGCTCACACAGAAGCGCTCTAATTTATTATTCTATATGGATATAATGCCCCTGACACACGGGCACCCTAAAGTCCTTTAGACAAGGGGACATCTTTCGGAAAGGCGTTCGGGCGCAGTGACACACGACAAAGGAGTAACTCCTCTCCGGCAAAGATCCTTTTCGCAAAAGCAGATCCCGCATCTACTTTTCTGGCAGGAAGGGAGTACTCTCGCATACAGTGTACCTAATTTATCAATAAAAGAAAACGTGTCGCAACACTGCGGTGCCCAGTCAGTATTTTTTTTTTTTGCACTGAAAAAATGTTTTCATTTTCAACAGCAGTGCGATTTGTTGAAAAGTGAAGACCTATAGTCTGTCCATACTCTCAAACACCTGCATTACGTCACTAGCGCAATCATGTTAGGGTTGGCAGTGGCAGTTGCTGTGTCGGGGACGTAGTATTTTGTACAATGGAGTCGGCTCAGTCGGTGAAGAAAAAACCGCGCGCCCAGTGGACTGAAAAGGAGACCTGGGCGCTGATAAAGCTATGGGAGGACCATTTGGACGCCTTGCGAGGGCAAAAGCACAACGGTGGAGTGTACCAGGCGATTGCCGAGAGCCTCACCGACGCCGCTATTCCCCGTACACGGGCGCAAGTTCACAGTAAAATTGACAACTTGACACAGACATTCAGGTAAGACGGTCACTCACGCTACGCGTTGTCGCGCGCGTCCTGCTTGCTTGTTTAGTGTGTGTTAAGATCGGTCCTGTAAAATTCGACATGCTTGGGCACCTCGCATATCGAGGAACGCGGGACTCCACGGTACCTGCGAGTGCGCGGCAACAGATAATGGCGTCCCTACCATGCGCGGTCCGCGTCCCACAAAAACCCTTGGTGATAAGCGCGTCGGGTGTGCGCTCGGCTGTCTCTGACCTTTGCTGGTACACTCTTGTCATGTGAAGGCGCGTCTCTGCGCTCTTTTTTTGAAAAAAAAAACCATATAAATATGTTAATTAAACGTGTTCACTTCGTAAGAAGCGGTACAAGTGTCTTTCTGCGCCGGAAACTGGGTTCCAGCCTTTACCCCGCCTCGAGTCACATGAATGTTTATGCTTGAGAAGTAACCAAACATTGTACCGCTCAGGCCGAATTTTCAAGATCGGTGCCCTGAGTCGTGTACGAAGCATGTTGCTAGGTGCCAGCTGTATTGTATCACCTGTAAGCGAAGGTAGCAACAAAATTATGAAAAGCTTGCATACGTTGTATTTATATATTTCTGTGCTGGTCATAATATGATGGGGCCTTCCTATGTTGCTTGATAACTGAAAGCGACTGTGATCTTTTTTTCTTAGAAAAATTGAGCGAGAGCTCACGACAGGCTCCTCACCACCAACGTGGCCATACTATAAAGAACTGAAGAGGTTCATTGGCTGCCTGCCAATAAATGATCTGTCCCTCATGGAGGAAAGCTGCTGCGACACCAGTAGCGACCCTGTTGAGAAGGTGTGTAACGAACAAATCACCATTGTGCACTTTCCCTGCAATCAATACAAGTACTAGTGCACTTACACCGGTATTATTGTATAAGCTGATGTTTTGAACTAATTGGACTCGCAGAAGTTTTCTATTTACCTGAAAGTATATAATATGTATCATGGCTTATGTACATTTATGTCTTACCGAGCAATATTTACTCACACATGAACATTTTCGCATGTGACTGCATTCTCTATCGTTCTATAAGGCTAACGATGATCACCAAGTCCTCCACCGACATCTAGAACTTGTTTCTGTTTGGTGTGTAATTGTCTAATGAAGCTTAACGTTTTTGAATGTAAAATTGTCTGTTTTAGCCGCTAACGTACTGCATCTACCTTTTTGTACCATATAAACAACACAAATATAAACATGATACACGATAAAAATATCTTGGTGTTTACTTAACTTCTACCGTTTCGTGATCCACTCACATTGAATGCATATGCGCCAATGCTTCCAGATCATTTGGTTACATGCGCTGCAAGTCGCATAATTCTGCTAATGATATTCTGAACTAGCCTACATACCATTTGTATGACCTCAGCCTGAATATGCAGCATCGGTCAATGTTGACCAGCATCATGAAAGTTTATCCTCAATTGTGCTGTTCATTTCATCAATGTAATTATCAAGAGTTACGATTGTGGTGTGCTGCCTCTCAGATCAATTTTCTTTTTTTGTATGATCTTTGTAGCTGTTTTCTCTTAAATCTTCGCAGCTGATCTACGAAATGGAGAGTGGAGTCAGTTCCGAGGCTACTGAAACTAACAGCACGCCAGTGCCAGGAACACCAAATGAACAGACGCCACCACCTGCACCCACCACACAGTCGACTCCGAGCCCTGCAACAAGTACGGCAGCACGGGCAGCAAGGAAGCGACGGCGGCCACTGAGCGCAGCGCGTGAATTCCAAGAGGCTATGCTGGCTGAACAAAAAATGCTACGAGAACAGCTGGAGCGAGCTCAGCAAGCCGAGGTAGAGCTGAGATCTAAACACCTCCAGCTTCAAGAAAAGCTTGTAAATGCCCTCGTTGATTTCATCAATAAAAAATAAGGCAGAAAAAGTGTCACTCTTTTTATTTACAAATTCCAGTGCGAAAAGATTCTAGGAGCGGGCTGCCTGGGTCTGCATCCTCTGGATGAAGTGGTCCACAAGTGCAGAACGCACACTGACTGCATTCCCAATCTGTGAATCGCTGCCACGTTCTGGTTGGGGCAGTTGGGAGTCGGACTGCTTCACTTCCTGGAGCCATTGAAGCTGAACAGCATCGCTGAAATGCTCGCAAATGTTGTTGAGCACGCAGCATGCGCGAATCACGAGGCGAGCATTTGCAATGTCGCATTCCATTCTCTTCGATGTGAAGCGAAATCTTGCCTTAAGCCTTCCAAAGGCGTTTTCTACCACACGTCTCACTCTGCTGATGTGGTAATTGAAATTTTTCTGCTCTGCACTAAGTGGGGTGTTGTGTCCAAATGGCTTGATGAGGTTAGGTGTAAGTGGGAAGGCCTGGTCACAGAGCACCAGAGGTGGCACGGCAACGCCTCCTATTGTAGCAACTGGAGCCTTGAAAAGTGGTCCCTTAACCATGCCGGAGAGGCTCGACATTTGATACACATGAGAGTCATGGCATCTTCCAGGGGCACCAACATTTATAAACCTGAAACGGTACTTGTGGTCTACAAGCGCCAGGAGAATAATGCTGTACCTGTAAAAATTAACACAAGAGTCATTAACACAAGTCAAAGTCGGTAAGAACACTTCTCTGGTTTAAAAAATGCTAGCGATATTGACATAAATATATCAATGTGGTGAGAACAAATAATGAACAGATCGCTAAGGCACAAGGGTGAAAAAATGGGCACGTTAGCTTAAACCATTCAGAGGTGGAAGTCGTATACACGCATACGTCTAGATAGCAGTACATACATCGGGTAAACTATCTCGATCACAATTTATGCTCCTCTTGGTTACTATAACGCTTCGCAGCATTTTACGGCTTTTGCAAGGTACTATTGCCAATTCCTATTTGATGTTTCTAATTATGAGAAAGTTTTGCAAGGTACTATTGCCGATTCCTATTTGATGTTTCTAATTATGAGACAGTTTTTCAGCGGCTTCAACGTCTCTAATGAGATTTGCAACAAGCTTCCCGTTTGACGACACTTACTTGCGTGCACAAATAAGTTTTTTTTCTGAGCAGACTTTTTTTTTCTGAGTAGACTTTGTTGTTTTCTCGAAATCTTGTAGCGAGGATTTCTTCATTGGATCCCTGTAATTGCAAGAAACATGCGTGGCTGCACATTCTAGGGAGAAACTGACGTTGCTGGAGACCAATTTGTGAGTCATATGGGTAGCTTGTAACTTATAATTCGCACACAAGGAATGATTCACATGCGGATGTTTCACATGTTCACATGCGGATTTCTCGAATATTTAGGTGCGATGCCTTACACGCGAACGTTAATTACCAAAGTAGCCAAATCAACTTACCACCCCTTGTAGTTATAGTAATCAGTGGCATGTTCTTGTGGCGGCGAAACTGGGAAGTGGCAGCCGTCGAGGGCTCCTACAGCTTGGGGAAAGTCACTGACGGCCATGAATTCCCGAATGTGTTCGGCCATCTCAGATGGACTCAGCATTTTGATCCAGTCGCTTTCCAAGACAGAAACGATGGCTTCGCAAAACTCCTTGTAAATGCCGTTCACCGTCGATCGCCCGACACCGAAGACACTGGCCACGACTCGGTCCTCTGCCACGGAGCACAGTTTGAATAAGCCGATGGCCACCACCTTTTCAACCGCAATGCACTCGCGCATATTAGTTGTGACCCTCTCTAGCGAAGGGCGTAGGCTGTCCACAATGAAACGGAAGGTGGCTGGGCTCACTCGAAAACACTGCTTAAAGTGGCCGTAACCTAATAACGGCAATGTGTCTTCGAACCAGCGTTCGTTGCGCACATAGGCCCACCTTTCGCGGTTGATGGCTCGGGGGGACAGTGCGGAAGCAGTCAAAATGAAGCTGTTCATGACGAGTCTTTGTTTGAGGCTCATCACTCTTGCCTTCGCAGCGTTTAGCTCATCTTCGATGGAGCCGAGGGCGACAAGAGTCAGGCCCACCTCAACTGTCGCTTTATCTCTGTCTCTGCGCTGAGACATCGCAAGACCACGATGAAACGAGGCACGCCGTCACTGACCCAGCTGGACGCAGCCATGTAAACAGCACGACAAAAAACAAAAACAGCAAAACACCGACTGTTCATAGTTGCCAGACGAACTCAAGTTGCTGCTAA
Source organism: Rhipicephalus microplus (assembly GCF_043290135.1). Classification (NCBI taxonomy): domain Eukaryota; kingdom Metazoa; phylum Arthropoda; class Arachnida; order Ixodida; family Ixodidae; genus Rhipicephalus; species Rhipicephalus microplus. Next base: position 143,352,784 of record NC_134710.1, on the reverse strand, counting down.
AAACGCAAAAAAGCGAAAGAAAATTACAGGTATGCGCATTATAAGCCACCAGACAATAAAAAAATACGGTTTTATGCTCCGGCGTCACTGAATATGATGTACATGCGCAGATTCTTTTTAATATTTCCAATCTTGCTCCTTCCACAAACAGCGCCACTTTTTCTGCAGCGTTCTTCTGAGGCACTGCCTAAAGCAGTAGTCCGGTGCCGTGTGTCATGAGCGCCACTCCTTTCTGCAAATGGTCCCCTTAGGCGACAAAAGGGGTTTACTTCAAAGTACTTTACTTTTGCCCGTGTGTCACGGGTATAACGCCGACGTTTTACAACGGTGCTCCCAAGCATCCGTTCATGCGTTTCGCCTAGTTCGTTGTGAGCGCAGGATTATTGGCACAAGGGAGGGTGAATGGGGTCGCAGAAGGAACCTATGCCGGGGCCTCCACTGAGCCCTGCGGTAATAAATGAAAATTAAAAAAAACGCGTATCCAAAAAGTGAATGATGATGAAGGAACTTCCTTCAAAGGGTTAAATCCGTGAATACTCTGTCAATCATTATCATAGAAAAACGTGACAGGAGACTCGTTGTGGTGTGATAGTTTAAGCACGTTATATACACAATGTTTTTTTTAAAGAGCCACGCCACACGCTTTTGTGGCAGCCCAAAAATATGATATCATCCGCTGTTTTGAACAGCTATTCGCCTACGCATCCATCGTCTTGTACGTCACCATGTGATAGTGGGCTGTACCAGCTATACGCGCAGCGCGCGACGCCTGGAGCGGCGGTGACCATGGCGTTCACACCACTTCCTCCACCAGCATTTCGAACGCGCATCTCCTCCTTGCTCGATCCTCCGAGCGACGCGCAGCCAATCGTGGTCCTCGCCCGTTGCGTGGAGCCAGTATGGAGCCTCTCCCGCAGTGCTCAGTCAAGTGAGCGTCGGATGGATGGATGGATGGATGGATGGATGGATGGATATGGCTGTACCCTTTAGATCGGGCGGTGGCTAGTGCCACCAAGCCGTAATACTTAATGAACCAAAAACTAGATTTATTTTTTTCCTTTAAAATGTGAGTTTGAGGATTCGTACTTTGCAGTGAAGAGTTTAATTTTCACTCGTGCCTTGACTTTAGCCACCAATCAGATAACGTCTTTCTAGTTAAGTCTACTTGCTTAAAGTCTATTTTGCCCTCCAGGTCCCTAAACCCCAGTGCTTTGAAAAACTCTGCGCCATCATCCTGAACTATAGGGTGAAGCCCTTTACAGAACATTATCAAGTGTTCGGCAGTTTCTTCTTCCTCGCCACACGCACTGCATACCGTGTCTACCCGTTCGTATTTGTCCCGATATGTCTTGGTTCGCAGTACTCCCATCCTTGCCTCAAACAGTAAAGAACTACCCCGAGTATTATCATAGATCCTTTACTTGGCAATTTCCTGCTTAAAATTTTGATAGATCTCTAGTGCGGACTTCATAATCATGCCCATTCTCCACATGTCAGTCTCCGTTTCCTTCACTTTCTTCTTAACCGATAGTTCTTTTTGGTTTGGCCACCTTCTGCTTTTCAAGTATTTACCAATCAATTTCCTGGTTCGCTTCCTCCATTTTGTATCCACATTCTTGATGTACATGTAGCTGAAAACCTTCCTAGCCCAACGCTCCTCTCCTATTTCTCTCAATCGCTTCTCAAATTTTATCTTGCTGCTAGCTTCCCTGCCCTCAAATGATGTCCATCCCATATCACCTTGTACTCCCTGATTTGGTGTATTCCCGTGAGCTCCTAAAGCAAGCCTACCTATTACACGTTGCTTAATTTCTAATCTTGCTTGAACTTCTGATCTCATGCACAAGACCGCATTGCCGAACGTCAGCCCAGGAACCATGACCCCTTTCCATATTCCTCTCACAACATCATACCTACTGCAATTCCACAGTGCCCTATTTTTCATCACTGCTGCATTCCTGTTACCTTTAGTCGTCACGTATATTTCGTGTTCCCTCAGGTACTCGGACCAATTGCTCATCCATGCGCCCAAATATTTGTATTTATCTGTTATCTCTAGCGTGACCTCCTGTATTCTAAGCTCACTACCTTCGTTGTCATTGAAAATCATGACTGCTGATTTTTCCTTACTGAATCTAAAATCTAACCTATCTTCCTCATTACCGCAGATGTCCATCAATCTCTGCAAATCTTCCTTGTTGTTGGCCATTAGCACTATATCATCTGCGTACATTAATGCTGGTAGTGCCTGATCAATAAGTTTTCCTTGTTTGACTAAAGAGAGGTTGAAGCCCAGTCCACTTCCCTCTAATTTGGCCTCTAATCCTTGTAGGTACATCATGAATGATAAGGGTGACAGGGGACACCCCTGCCTAAGCCCCCGTTTTACCTCTGCAGGCTTGGATACCTGTTTTTCCCACTTTATAACTACCTTGTTACCTTTATAGATATCCTTTAAAAGATTAGTGACTACATGTTCCACGCCTAGTGTGTCCAGTATTCCCCACAATTCCTCTTGAACCACGCTATCGTACGCTCCCTTGATATCCAAAAAGGTAGCCACAGGGGCCTGTGTTCCTTTTCTGCTATTTCGATGCACTGCGTCAGTGAGAACAGATTGTCTTCCAACCTCCTGTGTTTCCAAAACCCATTCTGCAGTTCCCCCAGCACCCCCTCATCCTCTATCCATGCCTGCAGTCTTTCCTTTATAATCTGCATCGCCAGCCTGTAGACCACTGATGTCACTGTTATAGGACGGTAGTTGTTTATGTCAGCTTTGTCCCCCTTTCCTTTATGGATCATGCTCATCCTGCTAAGTTTCCATCCATCGGGAACTTCACCATCGATTATTATTTTGCTCACTGCCTCTCTCAAAGCCTGCTTAGACTTCGGACCTAATGTCTTTATCAGCATAATTGGAATGCCATCTGGGCCTGTTGATGTACTACTAGGAACCCTTTTCTCAGCCCTTTCCCACTCTCGTTGTGAAAATGGAGCCATTGCACCACTTGATTCGTCCTTGTCTATTGTGGTGCATAAAGTACTTCTTTGTTGAAATTTTTCTGTCACCCTTGTTCTTATATATTCAATAGCTTCGTCCCCTTCTAGCCTAGCACCTTGGGCTGTAGTTATAAAACTTTGCTCTAGGCTCGTCTCATTTCTTAGGGAGTTTAGATGGTTCCAAAGTTTCGCAGCTGCATTTTTTATCTTTTTTATGTACTTCTGCCAGCCACTGAGCTCCCTTTCTTCTAATCTTTTCATTTATCAGAAGGGATGCATCCCTTCTACAGCTTAGAAAGGTTTCCCATTTTCTTTCAACATCATCTGTCGGTTCACCCCGCTGCTTAGCATGTCTGTGTTCCCTAGAGGCTTCCTGACGTTTTGCTGTGGCTCTCTTAACTTCCTCATCCCACCAACTTTTGGGTTTGTGTCTTCTCTTCCGGGGTGACTTGTCACGCGTCTTAGCAAGCTCTAGCTCAAAGAGTTTAATTAGATTCGTGTATGTCCACACTGTCTTATCATCCTCCGTGGTTACTTTCTCAATTTGTTTAGTGGCTATTTTAATTTGCCTTTCTGGATAAAAATTTTCCTGTAGTTCCTCATCTTGTCTCCTTTCCACTTTCACTGCTCTTCCAAAACTTAGCTTGATACGTTTGTGATCACTACCCAGACTTCTGGAGCCACCTTCATCTATGTGCATTCCCCTGAGCTTATCATACATCCTATGTGACAACAGTGCATAAACTATCGTCGACTGCAGCCTTCCTACCTCCCATGTTATTTGCCCTTCACACTTCTCGGTACTGTTGCAAATGATCAAATCAAGCCTCTTTGCATGTCGGGTCGGTATATCCATCTATATCTTCTATGTGCGCATTCATGTCGCCTGTATAATTATCTCGCACTCTCTTCCTAACTCCTGAATTTCCTTTAATATACACTCTACCATTGTCTGGTTTTCCTCTCTGGCCTCACCTATCGCATGCATAGTCATGCGAAACATAATTAAACTTTGGAGCTGGATATCTCAGAGCCCAGATGTGCTAGAAAAAAAATTTCCAACTGAAGCCGTGTACAACCATCACTGTCTACATTTTTTAAATATAAACATGCCAACTTACCGAAGCCAGTAAAAAGTTAATTTTTAAATCTTAGTTATTTGGGTAACTGACAGCAATAATTATCATCTAATTTTCTGTTCCCCTGACCACTTAAATTATTTGCATATGCGGTTCTCACGTGATTTGAACGTCCAATTTAAAAAATCATAAAACTTAACTTTGAACACCCGGTATACATTCAGAGTAATCAGATAGCTATAACAATGATTTCTTTGCTACACTAAAACCGAGTGAAAATACATAACCTAGCGCATAGCTACCTTCATTCTCAACGACGGAAGGCCTACATGTGACTCAGCGACGACATTGTTAATTTGTTCACATTGTGAGGAATTTCTTCATGCGTAATAATTGCCAGTTCAGTGAATAGGAAAGGCCCGCAACGTATGCAGGTCCTCACACACCCATCTGATATATTTATACTTTGAATGATTAGTATTAAAGCAGATACAAGTAAAAAAATAGAACAGCAGCAACATGATTTGGGCACGAGCCTCTAACGTGGTGCGGAATCGGCAACTTCGTCAACCTTCCTACAGATGGCAGTGGTGTTGCATATGGCATAGATTCACTGTATATGCTACCTTTAAAGGTAGTATATACAGTAACTCTAATATGGTATGTTCATCCGCGTCACGTTTAGGCAATGCGAACGCGCCTACGGCACGATGCGCACTGCAGGTATTGGATGCCCTGAATCCAGTGCTTGCCAACGTTGCGTAAACACAATGATTCGCTGAAGTGTCACATTCGGACTGCCATTAATTCGTGCAGTAAGCTCACTCTTGTGTTGTCAATGAAGGAGCAGAGAAGTGTAAATTTAGGAGCTCATTTTCTTTGTTAGACACCATAATAACGAAAATGAACAGACAATGATGCCCAGATTGGTATAGGGGATGCTATTTGAAGTAATTGCAAAAGAAGTGTGCAGAAAGAAAAGTGGATGAAAAGATAACTTGCCACCAGCAGGATTCGAACCTGCAACCTTCAAATAACGTGTCCGATGCTCTACCACTGAAATATGGGTGCGATGATCCCCCCAACCACATTATTGGGTATATATGTGCATTTAAACGTGGCAGCGTCAGTCAGCGCCACCTGTAGCCCTTGCGGCGAGCGTGCAACACTCTTTTTGCTTGCTGGCGTCACGTAGCACCTGATCTTATTACGAGCTGGCAGCTGATCAACAATCCCTCGCATAGCACCTGATGGCATACAAGATTGCCACAACGAAACCCTTGCTATGAATGAAGGACAGAAGTCTAAATCTAAGGGCTCATTTTCTTTGTTAGACGCAATATCAATGAGAAATAAGAGACATTGATGTCAAGAGAAGTATGACAGATGTTATTAGAAGCAATTGCTATGTAAGTGTGAAGAAATAAAAGTGGACGAAACGCATTGGACGCATGGGCGCTTCAGTCGGGGGGAAGGGGGGCGCGAGCTCCCGCCACTGAGAAAAGTGGGGAGGAGGGGCCTAACACCCCCACTTTCGACAGTGGTTTCTCTTGGCTGCACGCTGGGGAAACCTAGAAGTAAGGCAAAGTTTTTCGTCACAACAGTAATCACTCAATTCGGTTTTACGAGAGAATGAAAATGTTACGAGGCTATGTTACAACATAGTGAAATTTTGCCAACATTTCCGCTGTGATGATTTTACTGGTAGGCTCTTCATGGTGTAAGTCCCCCATGCGACGCTTTTGCGTCTTGCGGTGTAGTATTGCATAGCAGGCAAGCGCCGAAGAGGGGCCCTGTAATATTACGTCACTTGTTCATGAATTTATTCTGCTGTGACTTGTTCATGCAGTTACGAATGGGAACGAGCAAACTTACTTAAAGAACAATGACAGCATTTGCTGTTTCCGAAAAATAATTTTCTTCGAAAATGATATATCATGACTGCTGCTCTTTCAAAACTGTTGCGAGCCGATGAGTGTGACGAATAACTTGAAGTGCGAAGCATTTCTTAGCGAACTTCGGCGACTGTAAGCGTATCTATCTATCCATCTATCTATGTATGTAGGCGTTTACGTTTGGGGGCTCTCGTGGTCACCCCCTTAACTTGGCGTGAACCAAAATTAGCATATCAGGGTGAGATGGTTTGACAAATATAACGCTCTGACAAATATAACGCTCTGGTCAAGACATGAACAATGTCACAATCCCGTCACGTACGGCGTCAAACACTTCGTGCCAGACAGTGGCACATACCCACGGGCGCGTATGTGGCACAGGTGATTGACACTTAGTATCTACCCAGTAACGACGAGAACACACATGGGCAATTTTAACGTGCAAGCGTTAAGAAATACCCGACATCGGTGACGTCGACCTGTCTAATGCAAAGAATTAAATGTTAGGGTCACTGCTGGAATCAAACCCAAGCATTCTGCGTGACAATGAAGCATTTTACCATACAACTACGCCAGGTCTCGGAACTACTTTTCAACTAGGCGCCAATTTTCGTGAAACGTCAATAGTGGCGGCAGTGCTGCCTACCCAATTTTATAAACATTACATACGAGGCGTTCTTTTTTCCTAAAAGAGCCAAATGCAGAAACCTGAACTAGGCTAAATTTCACTCCAACATAAAGCATGCCTAGGTATCTTCACTTTCTAGAACAGTTCTAATCAAAATAGAGGAATTTCTTATTGCAACATAAGCTCAAACAGGCAGTGTCTATTTAAAAATGAGCCAAGTACCCCAACTGTTTCAATCAAATAAGTGACCCAAGTTCATTAAACCAGCACTACGCTAATAAACATATTCATAACAACCAACAAGGTCCCACCCAAAATGTTTCATTTGTGTCTTAGTTGCTTTGTTATCGTATTTATGTTCTACAATTTGGTTTTCTAGCCCGAGTTGGCACTTACTGAAGGACATGATGTTGCATGACAAAACTCGATTGTAAAGAGTAAAAGACTGACTTGCTGGCTTCTTTTTGCATTGTAGTGATTCTTTTCGACTTTAGCACAACAATATCTTGTCCTCCGTTCCCTCCAACATGATATATTTGTAATAACATAAGCATGAAATAAAGATATTGGGCGTCTGTCTATTCTCTAAAGAAGAAAACGTGGTCAGAAACAGCATGGCACAAAACTAACTGGAACACTTTTCAAGGTCTTCAATAGGTATCAGAAACAAGAAAACATTGATGACAGTCCAGAATGGTGCGCGTTTTGCCAGGAAGGTCCCCTCACTCTTTAAGTCTAGTAATCGCGCTGTACGCACATGCGTTGAAGCACGGCACCAACGAAAGCACAAGTATGATGTCAATTTTATCGCAAAATAATGCTACACCGTACATTCGAACCATTTTACACTTATTTTACAAGTTAATTCCTGTCCAAGTGAAATTCTTTAATCTATACGAGCCAAATATAAACTTTACTTCACAATACTGACGACATTTGGCTATGTCCATTTGAGCCACAATAAGGCTTTGTGGTATTTAAGGGATAGGAACATACTAGCAAAAAGTTGTTTGAGCAGGCCCAACCATATTGTCAGTAGAAAAAAAGTGCGTTTTTCTCAGTTTCATTTGAAGTGCATTTGTCACTTTTAGAAACAAAACGCCTTATACGTACTCCTTTGATACAGCCGTCAAGTCGGGTTAATGTCAAAAATTGTTTCCGCTTAATTTTCTCATAAACCTGATCAGCCTTGCTTATGGTAACTTGGAGTCAGAGCGGCAGCTTGCAAAGTGGCGTAGAATAAAGCAGTGGACTCAGCATTTAAACTTTCCCCACAACTTGACCTACCAGACCAGAGAGAAGGTGAAAGACTAGCGGTGTTTACCACCATGGAAGCTTAGTTAAGAGTCGGGCTAGTTGGCTTTCACTCAACTTTAATTGCCAGTTCAAAATACATCTCCGACAGCAAAGAAGCACACACCTTCAGTGCTGCCTATTTCTCTCTCTTCCTCTTTTTCTCAGCAAGTATGAGCTCACAGAGACATATGCGCACACAAACTACGAAACGCCGTTACGCTGCAGTTGCAAATGTTTTTTTTAACTTATAATCTATCTCGCCAGCTGCCATAAGTAGCCGCTACTTATTTGATTGGCAGCTAGCCTATACTTGAATTACATTTAGAAGGAGACGCACTCCCGCTTTGTGACGTCATGTAACAAGCAGGAAATTTTGTGGCCCATGGAAAATTTTAAATGCTGAAAAATTAATGGTAAACAATTTGCCCCAAGGAAAAGAGTTTATTCTCCTCTTTTTACGTGGTCGTGCATAAGTGGCCATCACGTGATGGATCATTTTTGCGTCATATATGTTGCCTCGTGTGACAAGGTGGTCCTGTGTGCATGACAAGACTGTTTAAACCAATCATATTCCGCTAATGATCATTTCGAAAGGAATCAAGGAGGGATAGTTTAACGTTATAATTGCCCACATTTTGTTCTTTCAAAGGAACGTTTTGTTTACATCGTTTGAATTGGCGTATTTATGCAGGTGCCTGGGGGCCCCTTAAGAAATGGTAATACAAATACAATGAGTGTAAACATTGTAGTAAGCCCCTAACACCACATATTACACGCATTAAAAGAAAATGGTTGAGACGTTGATAAAAAGTGAATAACAGTCATATAACATTAGCAAAACTAGTATTACTTGCACGCTCCAGAAACAGTGCTCAGACTATTAGCTAACAAGGCAAATTGTAATACACACAAGCCTGAATATGTGCAAGAAAGTGTAATACTCATTATGAAAAACTACAACAGCAATCATTCGTTGAAAAATATAGGTTGCTCCCCCCGTCATGGAAATCGGCATAAAGCACGAAGGTAAAACGCACCTTTACAGGGGTAATTAAATGTTTCTGGTACATTGATAAAGGAGGGTTTGCCGAATGTATACGTTTTGGTGTTTGGCAGCTGTAGCCCCGTTCAACGTGGATATCTCCTCGTATACGCTTGGTATATTTCAATTCCGACGACTACAATTCATGATAAATTTAATTAACAAACTATTGTGTTATCTGTTGATTTTAACCGCAAAAGCATAATCAGAGAAAGAGGCGTGATAGCAAGATGAGCGTCGCATATTGGACGCGGAAATCGGGTTAAAGGCGCCATTCCTCGGCCTGTTAAAGTGTAATTGAACTTCACGGTATCAAAGAAAGCGCGTCGTGTAACCTCTGTGTACGCGAATTCATATCGACAAATTGCAAGCAGAGTGATAAAGTTCTCTCTCTCTCTCTCTCTCTCTCTCTATATATATATATATATATCTATATATATATATATCTATATATATATATTTATATATATATATATATATATATATATATATATATATATATATATATATATATATATATATATATATATATATATATATATATATATATATATATATATATATATATATATATATATATATATATACATTTCGGCTGACGAGTGAGGTAGGTTTGCCTTCCACCCCGCCCCGCCACTCGCAAAAGAGTTGGTACGTCACAGATCGGACGCGTTATTCGAAGGTCGCAGGTACGAATCCTGCCGATGGCATGTTATCTTCTTGCCACTTTTCTTACTTCACATTTACATTGCCATTACTTCTAATAACATCAACCATACTTCTCTAGGCATCAGTGACTGTTAGCTATCATTAATCTTCTGTTGTGAGAATTTCGGGTTTCCAACGGCCAATTGAACAATAACTTCATGAGCAAGTAGTTGGCTCAATTATTCAACACACCAGGCTATACGTCACGTAAGGCGACACGGTCACCTTTAGTGTCCGTTTCAGAATACGGAGCTCGGCGTTTCGGCTGCCATCACTGATAGCGTTGACGCCGAGTGACTCCGGTAAACGAAACGCCAGGGACGCCTGCGGAATCGCTCCATGTGTGTCGGGCTTTACATGATATCAGTCTTTAGTCAATTTCGGTGATAATTCTGAGTTTGTATACTTATACAGAGAATCTCTAAATCCATGTGTCAAAACCATGACAAACGCTGCCTACCACAAATGCAGTTTTTTTTATGCCAAGAAAGTGTATTTTTTGGTCATCTACAGCACGGAAGAGAAGTAACACGCTTGAAGTGATTCCGGCCATCGTATAAGCGCAAGAGTGCACCCGACTGCGCTGCCTCGGCGACTCACAAATGATGCTGCTGTCGGCACTGCTGAGCTACACTCAGATAAGTTGCCCACTTTGGCGAAGGTAGCTTTCACCGTTCAGGACTCTGCATAGCAACTCCTCTGGGCAAGTTGCCGCCCGAGCCTCCATTATGGTGCATCACACATCGCTACTTCTCCTTCTAGTTTCCATCTTGATTGGTGGTTCCTTGGGACAGTTTGGGTGAGTCAAATTATATTAATAAAAAAACCAACACTACGGAAAAGATACTGCTTCTCCCAAGCTGACTCTCACAATGTCACCTGTAACACGATATGTGTGGAGTCCCAAAATGTATTTAGTTATGTATCATATTTTCCCGGCCATGTTCCTCTTATCATTATTCTTTCCATCGGCAAGCATATAGTGCTCTCGTTCTCATGACGGACTTGTATCGGTGGCGCGTATACTATGCATCCATGTGGTTTCGTATACCTTACTGTGTAGCATAAAAAATTATTGCATAACAATAAAAATATTGCCTGTGCAGTTTATTATTAACGTTAATATTGCACAAGATATTGCACAAGATTAAGAGAAAATAAATACACGTTTTGTACTCGCCACACTTATTTTCTGTCGTATTTTATTACCCTTCTCACTAAAGCATCCCTTCACATTGATTCCATTATGCACTCCGTAGATTTGCATAGTTTTTTTTTTTGCTTTCAAACAAGCTGTACTGTGCTTCATCAAATATAATATTATACGTATATTAACACGTTTGTGCAACATAGCTTGGTGATTGTGCAATATAACCTGATTTATTTGTCTAACTTATTTTTTGCGCTCGCAGCATCCAGCTGCACTGCACAGATCCCAATGTAACAGAGATCCTAGGACAAGCGCCTGGTGACTCCATTCCCATAATCCTGGAGAACTACGAAAACGTAAGCAGGCTGACAAGTGCAAATGTAATATTTCTTTAAGCGTGCTGATTAGACAGCAGCCTAATGGTATTCTAAAGAACACGAAGCTAATGAAATTCTTCGCTAGTATGCCCCAATATGCCACAGCAAACAGCATTTTATGTACACGCAAAGATTCTTCATGAAGTTAGTACTTCAGCGCAGTTTAAACAACGAGATGACCCTTTGGTTCACTTCACTGGAACAGTATTGACGCATGAAGCAGTAACACCAGCATGAGACTGGGTGTATTCGTTTTTGCTTAATATTCAGTATAAGTTGTGCAATATAAGTAATGGTGTCTTTAACCAGCTTATTAAAACGCGAAACATAGCTCGTGTTGTACTATTTCTCATTTCCCACCCCTTGTACTCACAAACAGATGCAATACTTCGGCGTCCTGACCATTGGAACCCCACCTCAATCGTTCAAGGTGCTCATGGATACAGGCTCCAGTAACTTTTGGGTACCGTCAGTAAAGTGCGACGACAGCATGCTCTGCCGTGAGTAACCGCAGGCGATCGTATCGCATCACAGACTGATGTTTGGAAACTGATGTCGACAATCGATGCGAAGAGGGAATGGAAGGGCAGGGAAACATATGGCCGATGTGTTTTGCCTACTGCGTAAACGTTACATGCAAGACGCGCGCTTTAGTAATTAGTGGAGCACTAAATGATACTAATACATACTTAAGCGTTACTTTACATTTCAATTCTCCTTAGAATCAAAACTAAGTCAATATTTGTGCCTTACGTGTTGAAAAGCAAATATACTCATATATTTGTACATCTAAAACAGCATACCGTCAGTGATTGTAAATAAATTCAACGATTGTAATACGACAGTTTTTCATTATTGTAATGTGTGAATGATACCAGCACTCTTTCTAGATTATGAACTAGATGAAAGCGAATACCTTTATTTTATCTTAATAACTCTATGTAGCGTAGCTTTTAGTCTTTCTAAACTTCCTCACGGAATTGGCATATAATTTGGTATCTCTGACGGCTAGATGGAGTACTTGGAAGACATCACATTGTAGCCACATTGCTTGTAGCGTAAGGACAGTGTGGTCCACTGTTAGAGGGAACACTCGAGTGCGTGGCCGGCAGTCCGCGGAGCGCGAACTGGTCGTGAGATTTGGAAATACGGCGCTTATGCCTAGATTCATGAGCACGGTGCATGCTCTGCACCGTCTGCTATTTCTCTGTTCATGCGCTCGGCGTGTGCTAGCGAGCCGCGATTCTTCGGGCTTTTTGTTTTCATACTGTAAATCAACTGATACCAACTCGGTCTCCCGCGTTAGTAAGAAAATAGTTCGTAACTGCGGGGGTGAGCTCAGGAACGTTCGCTGCATCAGACTTTAATAGCTTTAACTGTTATCAAAAGTGGCCAGTTGCAGCTAGCAGTATGGGAAAAATATGACGCGCTTTACGGCGAGAGCTTGCGAAAAACGGCAACGATAGATAAAGCCACACATTCTTTGTACTTGCTAGAAATTCGACGAGCACAGCTTTGCCGCAAAGACGAAGCAATTAACACTATAACAACAAATTAGAAAGTCACGCTCCGAATGGCACGCAGATAGAAACGTTCCCCGCGTTGCTCACGCACAAATAATGCACGAAACGTACTCACAGGTGCAGATGATTGCAAATAAGCGTGTCAGTTGTTACTTAGCTGTGTTTGAAAAGCGCGCTTTTTTTCGCAAACGGAGACTGTGCAACGATTACAGTGACCTTTGTGCACCCGGTAACTACAACAGAAACGTTATAGTGAAAGCCCAATGCCAGCCAAGACGTACAATCGTTCTCACCGCGAGATAAGGGCGCGCGAGCGAGCGTCGACCTTTTCCACTCTGAGGGGTAAAGTAGTCGTAGGAGATGAGAACGCGCGACGCCGCACGCTCATTGAGCCATCTTGCTGGTAATGCTGAAAACACGATAGTCCCCCACCCCAAGATGCGCATCACCAGCGGTAAGGGGTAAATACAAATAGCTTGCCGTTCGTACGTTGAATGACGTTCTTGTCGATGGTCAGATCGTCATCAACATCTTACGACACCTGGACTGCAAATAGCCGTTGCGAATGCTCAATGCAGCTTGCGTTGCGTCAAACAAAGGCAGGTGCAAATACGGAATAAAAAAATGCTATCATGTGTAAAGAAAAAGAACCACCTTTTGAAATTCACACATGGTTAGCCAGGGATGCTATGCAGAATGGCCCGAGTTTCTCGGGCAGACGAGTCATAGAGTAACATAAAAATTGCAAGAGTGATCAATCACTCGGGCCAAAAGCGGGGAGCTGCACAGCTTCCCTCCAGCCGTAAGATGCCAACACATCACTCACTGCTTCAAGGAAACACGCGTACTAGTTATTTACTACTGTTCCTTTTCTAGATAATTATACGTCTACGTGTTCTTGCGACTGTGATAGTGGCATCGAGGAAGGAAACAATTCAGGAGAGGCCCTGGCTTAACTCCTTGTGAAGCCGTAGTGAAGCTGAAAGTCAGCCATATTGACTGGGCAAATTCTCCTTTCTTGTTACACCCGAATGTAAAGCAGAAGGCGCGACTATTTCTAGGGCCAAAAAAGCACGTGGGCTGCGCGGCGCGCGTGTCGTGGTGATCCGAAACTAACGGAACGGGGCTCAACACGCTGGGCCAGCGCGATGCCGTTGGCGAAACCATTTCGTCCGAGTATTACCAGCGAGTAAAAGCTCGTCGACCACGACGCAAGCACAAGAGAATTCGCAAACCACGCGCGCTGGATGCACTGACAACGGCGAGTGTTGTGTCAGGGCTTTGACGCCATTGATTCACGCTCTGTACAGACAACACGGTCGGCCGGGCGCCGCTTTCTGCGGTTGCATTCCATCTCTCACGTGGTCGACGCGGCGTCCGGTCATCGTGCCCTTTTTCTAAGTAAAACTCACCGGCCTCAGCATTGTGCAACCGCAGTGACTCTGTGCATGGTAAAGTGACACTCGAACGTGGTTGCTTTAATGCCAAAGGGGCGAGCATAGCAGGCGAAGCTGAAAAGGTGTTTCAATGCGCACGTGCAAGCTGTTACTGTACACATGTCGACACATACATGACGTCCATACATACACGACGTCCTCAGCAAAAATTTTTCGTCCATTGTCACAAACGGAAATCGTGAACAACCTTCACTGACCTGCAAGGACTTTGTCGTGATCGTGTTTTTTCATGTTGCCAAAATGCGATTTCTCTGAGCACTTCAATTACTTCATCCGTCTCACGACATTTGGATATACACGCTCGTTCCATGCACTGTTGAGGCCCCGTGGCAAACAATGGGTTTCGTAAACGTTGCCACTCGTACAACAACCACCGCAAGAGCACTGCGTAGCCAACAACGTGGCACAAAGCACGTATTTTCTTCGCTACGCATCAGTATACGAGACCTACGCAAGTGCACACGCCACCACCATGCCCGCCATTGTGCCCAGTAGATATAGACGCCATGACGTCATTTTCTCCGCACGTTTCACTTAGCGTGCCGACTAGGCATGCCCTCTCTTCTTATTCCTTCTTCTGTGAATAGTGGCCTGAATCCGTATTTGTCTGCGATTGTACGGTGCGATATTGTCGGGCTGGGATCAGGCATGAATCAGATGAGAGAGAAGTGCCAATCGCGTCGACGTGACGGCAACGTCGTCACACTCCGCGTTCATGAGCATTTAGGGCAATGAAGAAGTACGGGCAGCAGCAAGGAGACGCCATAAAAGATAAGCGATAACGTGCCCGGTGTGCATCGTGGTCTTCGCTTGTTTCATCTGCCACTCAGCTTGGCTGTTGCTAGGTACAAACTGGTGATAATTTATATGTGGGGTTTAACGCCACAAAACCATCATATGATTATTAGAGATGCTGTAGTGAATGGCTCCGGAAATTTTGACCACCTGGGTTTCTTTAACCGAAATCTGAGCATATGGGCCTACAGCGTTTTTGCCTCCATCGGAAATGCAGCCGCCACAGCCGGGAGTCGATACCGCGACCGGCGGGTCAGTAGCTGAGTACCTTATCCTCTAGACCTCTGCAGCAGGGCTCTAGGTACGAACGCCATCAATACTTTGTTGCGTATTGCATTTATCATTCAAGCCTTAACCTAACATTTCTGGCATTGTAGTGTTCGGCGCTGAGATCTTTTTGTGCTCTTCACATCACGCACAGCTTTCGTGGATGGCTTCACACGAAAGAAAACTGTTTTTAGTGTTTCGCAGCACGTATGCGAGAAAATTATTTCTTCACTCGATAATTCGAGTGACCGCTCGCGTTGTTAGGTTTTCTTTGCGTCGCTACATGCATTCGAATTCACTGCATGAGTGAGATTTTGTGAAAAGTGCAGCTATGCTCAGTATCGTTATCTGTGCCGTTCGCAAATCGCTTAAAGCTCTAGCGAGCCCAATAAGAGAGAAGTAGTGAATCTAGAAAAATGTATGTTAGGTAAAGCTAAGACGCAATCTTTGAGTAAACACTTGTGCCTCGTTAGCGCCTTGAATGACACCTAAAATTGCTTTATTTTTGCTTTGTTAACTGCCTGTGACTGTTTTTCACAAAATAGTGATGTAAAGTGTGTAGGAGAAAATTAGTGCGAGGGTGGGCAAGATAGCATAGCCAACATTTTTCTTTTCTTTTTTCGGTTCATGTCAAAGTCAAGTAATGAGGCAACTACTGCCGTGTCGCGCTTTGCACCGTATGTGTAGTTGTGTGCGTTTATTGCAGTTTTACTCTTCTGCGGGTCTCGTTATATTGTTGCCTATGTGTTTATTTCTTACTTGTAATTTGTAATCATGATATGGCAGCTGTATTTTCGCGTCTCGCAGTGCAATGAACATCTCTTGGTGCCTTTATGTATCAAACTTTAACAAAGGGGGCATGCACTTTCCAAGAATATAACATGAAAATGAAAGTTCTTGCTCCTCCAATGATTCTCATGTCTCAATTAAAATGTGTGCGTAGACACACATTGGCATCGTGTGCTTGCCGCTCTAGCAGTGGAGCTTGCACGAAGCTCATCGATGCATGCAAACGACGGGTTAAAAAAGTATAGCCACAGAGAAGAGCACGCGAGTAAAGGTGGTATCGGAGGCTGTATAATAGACCTCTACCGGGGCACGTCACAGCGTGACGTCATCGGTGCACGTGCAAGGCGGTGGTTGGCAAAACACTCCCGCTGGTGGCTGAGTCGGGTGCAGTCGCTCGGTGCTTAGGGCAACGTTCGTTGGCTTGGGGCAAGTTTTTTTTTTTCTGAGCGATTAATCTTCATCTCACAGTGGCAACATTAGCTGTAGTATGTGTCAGAGAACATCTAGGTGTGTGGTAAAGTGCGTGATGAAATATCTGCCACGCTGGCTAGCTGTTTATCTCGGAGAAGTGAAAACACGTGGCGGCCTGCGATTCATTTAATGATATGTGGGGTTCAACGTCCCAAACCCACCATATGATTATGAGAGACGCCGTAGTGGAGGGCTCCGGAAATTTCGACCACATGGGTTTCTTTAACGTGCACTCAAATCTGAGCACACGGGCCTACAACATTTCCGCATCCATTGGAAATGCAGCCGCCGCAGCCGGGATTTGATCCCGTGACCTGCGGGTCAGCAGCCGAGTACCTTAACGTGGCGGCCTGTGCGAGGAACAGCGGCATCTTCGAAAATGCGCAGTGTTGACTTTGTCGTGCAGCGTGCGTTGAAATGCATCGATAATATTGGTTGATCTTTACGAACGGTGAAACTGGGAATATTGTGCGTGGTGTGTGCAGTGTGAATAATGTTTGCAAAAACACTAGTATTCGTTGTGAGCCAGTTACAGTAACCGGTAGTCGATGGAACTTTGCGATATGACATTTTAGCCAAGGTAAAAATGCATTTGACGCGATCATCTGTGACTGGGTACATCTCAGCATATGCGCGGCGTGCAGAAAAATAAAAGTGCATGATCTCCCTGGTGATATATGACTGCGCATGAACTATAAGCATGTTGTAGCGTGGCAGAATCTGCATATACGCTTCACCACGACCATAACTCGTATTATCGGATACCTCATAAGTGTTAATGGAAACAGCGGAGATTTTCGTTTCGTATCTACTTTGTACTTTTACGGCTCGATCCTTATGAAGTGACAATGCGCGTTAGAAGTTTGTGTATAAGGCCTAAAAGAGCAATATAGGTATGAAAAAACGTTATAGGTGTAAAACTCAGCATGGTAACTGTGCCAGATAATACTATATATTATTAGGTTGTCAGATTTTACATCACATCATTTTTCACTGGGTTATTGAGAAATGCAGCGGCCGAATTTTACTTTAATTTTTACGAGGATATGTTAACCTCACCCTAACGCACGGAAGAAGTGCTTCTTTTCTTTTTTTTATCCATCTCCGATCACACGTTTGCGCAATGAGTGAGAATCTTATCCGCGACGTCAAGCACAGCAGCTCAAAACCACGCTGCCGCCAATGCTGCACCTCGTTTAAAACTGCATTGCGCATGTCACGATGGAAATTGAATAAGTTTACATCCATCTCATATAAATATTCCTCAAAGTGCCAGTCACCGTGTACATTCAAAACATTCGCTGTCGAAAAAGATCAGATTGTTTATAGCTGCCATCTACGTGGGTGAAACCCAGTGCGTGCTATAGTCGTGTCTCTCAGTACTCAAAATAGTTTTTCCATCCATCCATCTACGAAGAGCAAATTTCCACACTATGAACAGTGACCCTTCAGTGACCCCTTTCTTTTCAAAGCTGTGACTCTAGGACATAGTGATCCAGGACATAGTGGTCTCTAGGACATAGACTCTAGGACATAGTGGTCTTTGATCTATGAGGCTCCGAAGGTTCCCAACGACAATAAAGTTTTATACAATAATGACTAGAGGGGTATCTGGCGCTATTGTCTACGCGGGCTCCTTCAGCGCCGCTTGTACCCCCATGGGAATTATGGGAAGGAAGTACAAGCTTCGGATCCGCTTTGAATGGATTACATTCTTGAGATTCGCGATGCTTCTTTTGTGAGTGTAAAACAAAGTGATATGAACATTTGTTTGATTGAAACTTGCTTGATTTATTTGTATGCAGCTTTATTGCAAAATGTTTTTGTGACGAGGCGGCTAAAGTGAAACTTGGGCAAATTTAATCGTCACGGTTTGCTTCGCTCTGCCATTTTGTTCCAGATTTAGCATCAAGACTTAATAAATTATATTTTACAACACTTCAAAATAAGCATGCTTGCTTTTCTCCCAAAAGTACGCATTATGTAAGTATGGAAATAACAGTACAGCGTTGAGTGGGAAACACTTAACGTTTCGTCTTCTGCGATGCTAAGTGCGTCTGTCCAAGTGGTCTACTTCCAATGCACCTCTAGTTTGTTTTGAAGTCAAGTCAGTGGAGCGTGACGGTGCGTCTATACTTAGTTTCGTCATCGCTTTGCAGTCTATTTAAAGCGAGTTTAGGCAAGACGCGCTCGTGAAAAATAATGAACTCTATGCAATATCATGCACTGGCATGAGACGCTACATCTATGCAAAGCGTTGAGTGGGCGACGCTTCGTTTAAACTGTCAAATACGACTCGTAAGGCTTCAACATCACAGGAAATTTTAGACGTAGTGGTACTAAGCCTTTTTGAACAACAATGGCAATGCTTTAGTGATTTTCACCGCACTCCACTACACGTTCAGGGTGAAAAACGAGACTGAAACTGTATAAAAAAGTCTATAGACAGTGCGCTAGGTAACCCTATCGAATCCGAAGCCTTTACTTCCCATAATTCTCATGGAGGTACACTATCACAGCGCCAGATTCCTCTCTAGGTATTATTATACGAAACTCCGAGCCAACGACCATTTGTAGCGCTGCGAACCTAAATCAGCCGCAGAGGTCTATGGGAGTGTCTTCTCCTAACTCTTAACTCTTAATTCTTAACTATGGGAGTGTCGTCGCATACTCTGTGGACGAGTTTGCTCTGAGCTGGCTCTGTGGCGGTCATGGCATGAAGACAATGCAGAACGCGTGATAGCAGCGTTGATTAACACGGTTACAGGAACGCGGATGGCATTGGAAACGCATGTGGGATATTCTTTGGGCGCTTCCGCATGCGAACACGTCAGCGCCGCCACTCAATCAACATTTTAACAGTGCAGTGACGTCAGCGTAATTGTCGCGCTGCCTGTTTGCCAACTCAACACACACCTCCCACAGGCGTGTTCGTGCGCGTATGTCATCTTTCGGATAGGTTCTGTCGTTCCCATAGAGTTTCCCACAATACTTACTAGAGGGAACTCTGGCGCTAGTGTCTATGGGAGCTGCAACGCACCGCGATTCAGCGAGCATGGGAATGATGGGTAGTACACACCTTTGTCTAATATTCGTACTTCTGGCCTGCCTTTGGCTCCGTGTGTGTTCGTGTGGCTTGGAGCTGTTTTCTTACGAAACAAGTATTAGCAAGTGTCAGCGGTTGCGTTTCACCATTTTATTTTTTTAGACGTACTTTCCAAATTGGCTCACAAAGTTCAAAAGCGTTCAGTCTTTCTTTCAAAACAAAACCGAAACACAGCAATAAAGGAAGCCGCAAGTACGATTCGCCGCCCGCAAGTACGAAGACTAAGCAAGTGTGTGTACTACCCATCATTCCCATGGTCGCTGAACGATCGCAGCGC
Source organism: Rhipicephalus microplus (assembly GCF_043290135.1). Lineage (NCBI taxonomy): Eukaryota > Metazoa > Arthropoda > Arachnida > Ixodida > Ixodidae > Rhipicephalus > Rhipicephalus microplus. Next base: position 143,332,924 of record NC_134710.1, on the reverse strand, counting down.
CAGAATGCCCTCTGGTTAATTTTGAGAAACTCTATGGTCGTTTCACCTGCAGCATGGAAATTTTCACTCTCGAAGGCGGCAACGGTGCACACTCAGAACTCTGGTGCTGCTCGCTTTGCTTCCATCAAACATTCAAGATATATATAGGGACAGGTGGTCACCGGGGGCGCTCGCATCATGGCGGCAATAAAGTTACTGTATATGCTACCTTTAGGTAGCATATACAGTAACTCTAGGCGGCAACGCGGCGGTGATTGGATACGTCGTGCGCGGTCAAATTAAATGTGAGACATTGTAGCCACGCGGTGATATCACTTTTACTTGTGCGTGCGTGTGTAGTCTGCGTGATAAAGCTGATAGATTAATCGTGCCGCTCGACGTGAGTACTGCTCCTCGGCAAGATTAAACGTAGTGGGCGTACCCGATCTTCACCGCGGGCATCTGTTAAAACTGATTGACGCGTGAACTCGGATACAAACTCGTAATACTGAGAAGGCCCGAGTTCAACCGAAACTGTGATGGTGCCGGTGTGACTGTCAAGCGTTTCGTGCGTTGAACACAAGCGGCAGCTTCTTTGCATATAAAATAATTCGGTGAGCTTACACTCCTTGTGCAAGGCTGCAGCCATAGATGAACTTGTGATAACCTAGTTTCTTGCCGCTTTTTATATTGGTCGTCAATTCATGTGCGTAGTTGGCTTAGAAGTGAAAACTGCATTAGCTCTGTCTTAATTTTGATTGTACTCACTGACTGAGGCTTAACGACCATTACACTGAGCTGCCTTGTCTTCAAATTGATAAGGCTTCAAATAAAAGGCAATTATCTCGGACGCAATTAGCAAGACCATGATTAGTATATAGTTATTAAACGTTAGCTTGATTAGCAATATACTAATTGTCACCATATTAGTAAGGGTTAATTATCACGGTTTTACTAAACGTGCTTATTATTAACGTCACATTAATTAACACAGTTTAGGTTGCTCGTCAACTAGCACGCTTTAGTTAGCGCGGTTCTCGCTTTATATGGCTTCATCAGCACGGTCTTCTTAAGATGTGGCGTAATTACCTAAGCCTTACCACGACTTGACATAATTAGCCAGGTTATCGCATGTCCTTGCCTAACTAGCAAAGTATACCATCCAGCTAAAAATTCGGCAGGTCCCACGTACCTGGGAATTGACGTTATGCGAAGCATGTGAAGAGAAGGTAACCGTGTTGAAATTTTTTATTGAGCGACACGTCATGAAATATATGTGCAAATGTTGAACGCGCAGACGTATGTTGAAGAGTTACGGATGTTTAAATAACCAGTTGTTTGCACTTGCGCAACGATACCACCTAGAACATGCGTATTAGCAACACCAAAAGCTGATATGAAGTGCTGATGCTCCCGAGGATGCTAACCCTGCACACCGCTACATAAGTCAACTTCAGTGCAGGCAACTAACCACAATTGACGTTAACCCCGCGTGACGGTTGTATCAAAGGAGTACATGTGAAATGTTTATAAAATTGGGTAGGCAGCCTTCTGATTTATTGATTGATTTGTGGGGTTTAACGTCCCAAAACCACCATATGATTATGAGAGACGCCGTAGTGGAGGGCTCCGGAAATTTTGACCACCTGGGGTTCTTTAACGTGCACCCAAATCTGAGCACACGGGCCTACGACATTTCCGCCTCTATCGGAAATGCAGCCGCCGCAGCTGGGATTTGAACCCGCGACCTGCGGGTCAGCAGCCGAGTACCTTAGCCACTAGATCACCGCGGCGGGGCGTAGGCAGCCTTCTAACCACTATCGATGTTTCACGAAGATTAGCGCCTATTTGAAAAGTAGCTCCGATACCTGGCGTAGCTCTGTGGTAAAATTGTTCATTGCCATGCAGAATGCTTGGGTTCGATTGCAGCTGGGACCCTGACATTTATTCTTTGATTGATTTGTGGGGTTTAACGTCCCAAAACCACGCTATGATTATGAGAGACGCCGTAGTGGAGGGCTCCGGAAATTTCGACCACGACATTTATTCTTTGCATGCGGCGGGTCGATGCTACCGATGACGGATATTTCTTAACGGTCGCGCATTAAAATTGCCCCTTTGTGTTTACGTCTTTTTTGGGTAGACACTAAGTGTCGATCAATTGTGGCACATACCCGCATACCAGCGGCACATACCCTCCTGTTGGTATGTGCCACTGTCTGGTGGGGAGTGTTTGACGACGTACGCGACGGGATTGTGACATTATTCATGTCCTGACCACCGCGTCACATTCAAGCCATCTTACCCTACCATGCTAATTTTGGTTGACGCCAAGTTAAAGGGGTGACCACGAGAGCACCCAAACGAAAGCGGCTAGATAGATAGATAGATAGATAGATAGATAGATAGATAGATAGATAGATAGATAGATAGATAGATAGATAGATAGATAGATAGATAGATAGATAGATAGATAGATAGATAGATAGATAGATAGATAGATAGATAGATAGATAGATAGATAGATAGATAGATAGATAGATAGATAGATAGATAGATAGATAGATAGATAGATAGATAGATAGATAGATAGATAGATAGATAGATAGATAGATAGATAGATAGACAGACACACTCAAAGTCACCGAAGTTCACTAAGAAATCTTTCGCATTTAATAGCTAATTAGCCGGCCACACGTGCTCGGGTGCTAGCGGGCAATGACAACAAAGACGCGTACCGGCCGAGCAGCGCGCTAGAATGGACACGCTGACCATGATGATTAACACGTGGCCTCGGGTTTAGCTGCGGTTGTGATGTCGTCAGATGCTCGGCCATCACGAAAATGTTTTGACAATTTTATTGCATGGGTGCACTTCTGCACTCAGTAGAACGACAAACAAATTATAGAAGATGCCTCTGGTTTGAAAACACCGCCCAACTTAATCGACCGTCCTAAACATACGTATCTAAATATCCCGGCTGGTAAAATAATTTGATTTCAAAAATGAGGTACCATCCGTTCCATGGCCGATCGTCCGTGGTGGGTTGCGCCAGGACTATGAGGACCGACCGACCGACCGACCAATGAACCGTCTTTGGCTCGATGACTGCTTTCATCATAACCAATGAAACGCAGCGCGCTGACGTGTAGATTTGACCTTTTCGTTCTATTGGCTCGTTCATAAGGAGGTGTCGCCAGAACTCGGGAAGATCCCGAGTTTAGCGAAACTCTTGTGAAACTCAGTCGATCCTGCATATCGCCACAGGACTCAGTCACATATGAAGTGTCGTGCGTACTTTTAATCTGAACACAAAGGTTAATTTTTTTGACGAGAAATGCAGACATCCTTTTAAAAAGGTGAACTTCACCATTCTATTTCTTTTCGAAACATATGCTATATTTTGAGTGTCTCCAACATGTTTTTCTAGTACTGTGTCAAGCAGGCCATCATAACATATTTTGTCTGTGTTCTTTGAGTTTGCCATATTTCCGCAAGAAATACTGAAGTTCACAGCTTTATTCAATACTGCTCGTGCTAAAAACATGGTTGACATATAGGCATACTCGAGTAATTCATTACTTTCCCAATCACATCACTTAATCAGCTTGTTATTAACGCCATAGTAAGGAATGCATCACAAATTAATACTAAAAAATAAACAGTGTTTTTTGGTGCCATCTAGCTCAGTCGGCTATAAAATACCACAAGTAGGCAGTAAATATTTGTCAAAAAAATTAAACGAGTAAAACGAGTTTTGAACCTTAGAAAAAAGGTGGAACTCTTTGCAGCCATACTTGTGATTGTCGGGTAAAGGTTGGCCAAGTTGGCAGGGGATAGCCTACTTGTACTTATTGTACTTACCTACAGAGCAGAAACTTGGAGGATTACAAAGGGGGTTCAGCTTAAGGTGAGGACAACGCAGCGAGCAATGGAAAGGAAAATGATAGGTGTAACCCTGAGGGACAAGAAGAGTGCAAAGTGCATCAGGGAACGAATGGGTGTTAAGGACATTATAGTCAAAATCAAGAAATTAAGAAGAAGAAATGGTCATGGACAGGATATAGCGCAAAGGCAAGATAACCGCTGGTCATTAAAGATCACAGACTGGATTCCAAGATATATAAGGCAAGTGGGTGAGGGGAAACCATAAAGTGAGGTGGGTAGATGATATTAGGAAGTTTGCGGGTATAAGGTGGCAGTAGCAAGCACATGTTACTGGCGGAACATGGGAGACGCCTTTCTCCTGCAGTAGAAGTAGTAAGGCTGATAATGATGACCTGATTTGATTGATTGGTATGTGGGGTTTAACGTCCCAAAACCACCACATAATTATGAGAGACGCCGTTGTGGAGGACTCCGGAAATTTCGACCACCTGGGGTTCCTTAAGGTATACACCCAAATATGAGCACACAGGCCTACAGCATTTTCACCACCATCGTAAGGGCAGGCGCAGCAGCCAGGATTCGATCCCGTGAACTGCGGGTCAGCAGCCGAGTACCTTAGCCACTAATTGTTCATAAACTTCTATGTCAATTATACGAGTGTATACAGCGGAATTGATTGTATCCGCATGCATTTTGTGTATGTTTTTGAGTTGTTTCATTGATATTGCTTAGGTGTGAATTTTAACGAGAGTGACCTCTAATTCTTAAAATGTGTTATGTAAACTTCTTATGCTATTTATGTTTGAATTTTGTGTTTACAATTTCAGGTTGCTTGAAACCAATGTATTGAATATATGTATTGTTTGTTAGTGCTGATGTCTAAGCTTTGCACTGTCACGGACTGCGGAGGGACAAGGGCCTTTGTCAGGCTGTTCGCCTTTAGCCCTTTGCCCCTGCAGTGAGCTCTGTATCCGGCTTACTGTAAATAAAAATACTACTACTACTACTACTACTACTACTACTACTACTAGACCACAGTGGCGGGGCTGATGATGATGACCTACTTGTACTATTCCTCGCAGCATTCATACTTGTATTATTGCACCCTGCGTGCAGAAGAAGAAACACGCTCACGCTAGTAGTGTTCAACTTCGACTAAATCTGTGCACATTTTAAAAAACCACACTTTCATCTTAAGGGTGAAGCAATGAAAGTGATAGCATTAAATTAGAATTTTATACGAAGTTAAGGGGGAACGAGGGTCTTGAAAAAGTTTTTTATTTATTATCCTACTGCCATTAAAATCATCAAGCATGCGTACCATTGAATGGAGATTAAAATCTGCAAACACATTTCAAATTTCTCACTTGGAAGAAAAGTAATGACAAATTTTCACATTATAATTTGATGATTCCTTAACAGGTCGTTATGGTAACTTGCAATGAAAAGGTTATTTTTCAAGACTAACTACATGTTTCCTCTAAAACGTTCATCCCACAGGTTAAAGAAAACTAGATGTCAAAACGGCTATTTCTTTGATCAGAAATAATTTTTGAACTTGTAAAGTAAAAACGAGCTTCTTGTAATGAGCTGGTATTTATCATATAATTAAAATTTTATCAAGGTTGAGATAAAAAAAAGCTTTAGCTTGTAGTTCAAGTGCTGCGGAAAAGAATGGTACCAAGTTCTTTTTAGATATTATCACAGAAACTTGCTCAAAGCTTCTCTAAAGCAGATTCAGTTCACAAAAATAACAATGCCAAAAAATACGTTTCCAGTTTGAAAAACATTTGTAATATCATGTATTAATCTTCTAACAATAAGAAATGACAAATGACATTTTGTCATAATATAACATTTTTCCAAAACATACTTTCGAATATGAATTCCTGAAATGGCAATTTTTGAAAGTCAACATTCTTTACAATTTTGTCCTATTTGAAGACCGTCGTCCCCCCTCAAATCTAGCAACTAACTGATTTAGCATCCGATCTGACACAAGTTAACAAAATTCTGGCATAGGGCAGCCAGACTGCAGCAAAGAGTGGAGTAACTTTCATGCTGTATATCGCTTCGACGCAAACTGAGCTATGAGAACACAGCACGTACAATGCTATGAATTTTCCACTGATCCCCGTCATGACGCGGCGCGCGCTGCCACGGATAATCGCGTCCGGCAGTCAGGGTATGAAGTTTCTGCCTCCCGTTCCTCCTGCATGGGTCTTTGGATTGATGTAAGACGGCCGGCGTGGTTGCTCTGCGCTTCAAGGGCCCTTATGGCCCTTACACGCGCTTCCCGCACAGCAGCAACGCACGTGCCGAGACCCCTGCGGCACGCAAGCGGGGGACGAATAAGCCAATTGGCGATGTCCTTTCACCCTCCGCAGCGTCGCCGATTGGCTTATTTGTCCCCTGCTTGCGTGCGGCAGGTGTCCCGGCACGTGCGTAGCGGCTCTGCGGGAAGCGCGTGTAAGGGCCCTTAAACCTCATCCAGTATTTTTTTTTTTACAGCGAAAGCTGTTATGAGATATTAACTCGGGTAACGCGCAGCTGTCCGCCGCCGGTGTCCGCAACCACATCACGCGAAATTAGAAAAAAAAAACTAGCACCGATGAGACAGTGGGGCTCGAACACGGTTGCGCTCGGTGCTAGCCCAGCGTAACTCACTGTAGCGCATACTCACTTTAGGCATGATTCCTCGTCGTCAGCCACTGCATGAACAATTGGCAAGTGTTTCGCAAGTGTTTAGCGGATACCACGCTTCTCAGAAGAATGAGTAAAAATAGCATAGCGAATGCCGGCCTGCAATATAAAAAAAATGCTAATAGTAATGTTCTAGTGGGTATCAAGCAAGTGCGCTTGCAGTAGTTACCCGATGAGTGTTTTAAAAGGCTCTAAAAGGTCGCTCTTCAAGCTTTCGCCGTGACTGTGCTGCGCCTTCCACGCAGGCCTGGCGCTTTTTAACATTTCACGGAAACGTGCGCATTGAGTTCAGAATGCATTGAGTTCAGAATTGAGTTCACGATAAACAATGCCGGATACGGCAGCACTATGAGCTGTGGGCACTACACTAATTCCAAGAAGCAATCTCTTCTCCGCTCCGGGTCTTTCATAAATCTTCATAACTTCACCATTCCCAGTGACGTCAACATTCTTGCCTACTATGAATCTAGATCACCTGTTTGTATGCTCACTGGCACGAACTCTCAAAGTTCTTCCTTCTCGCGCAGTGTGGAAGAGCACATGGCCGGGAGGAGAGCCGAACCGAGAAATGGAGCATAGTGAAGGAAAATACAAATTTACATAGGGCAGAATTCACACCTGAAAAAAAAAATTGGCCTCTTCCTTGACCTTAAATCTTTTTTGTGGTATCTATGGTCTATTCCAGGTCACAGCGCAAAGTACGACAGCAGCAAGTCCAGCTCGTATACCAAAATCGGATTCTACATTCGCATCCGTTACAGCGGTGGAATTGTGCGTGGCGTCACGAGCATGGACAACGTGGGCATCGGTCCTGCCACCGTGACACAGTACAAGTTTGCCGAAATGAATCACGCAGATGGAAAGTTGTTCAAAAACGCTAAGTACGACGGTATTTTGGGCCTGGCGTATCCCAAGATTTCGCAGAATAACCAGCTACCACTGTTCGACGCCATGGTTAGACAAGGCGTTGTGCAACATGCCGTGTTCTCAATCTACATGAGCAAGGAGCCCAGCGAAGAAAATGGCGGAGAGATCTACTTCGGGGGCATCAATTCAGAGCGCTACACGGGCGACATTCATTACGTGAATGTTAACCAGCAGACGTATTGGCAGATCACTGTGGACAGGTTAGTCATCACTGCATATATCTCTGATAATTCATCGCATGGGTACACTATAGAAGCGGGGCTGTTAAAGTGTTGATGTACTGCATGTTTCCTATATAAAATTATGATTGGTATACACTGGTCGCTAACGCTACGGTTGTCGATACGATAGAACCCACTACTGAAGGAGATATCCACCTTGTACGACTACTCGTGCCATCCAACCGTCCGTCCATCTGTGAGTCCGTGCGTCCATTCGAGCATCCACCCATCCGTGCATCTCTGCGTTCGTACTTCATTCCGCGCGTCCACCTGTGCGTCTGTCCATTCGTCCGTCCATGCATCTGTATGTCCACCCGTCCGTCCGTCCATCTTCTCCAAGTACCGTCGTCACGCATTTTGTCATCATATGTTGATCATAAAGAAGTATCCAGCGGACATTAAAAGGACTAAACGAGAGGTGGCTACCTACTAATACTACGAAGACTACTACTACTACATACATCGCGGACGCATGACCCACGGCTTGAGGAGCTTCGCCCCTAAAACGTTCTGATGCATTGCGGCAATTCGACGATCGGTCCCTCTCTGTGCAGATGCTGCTGTAGCACGTCCTCGTCTTTCGTCGGTTCACAAGGCAGTCAAAGCCCTCACGTTTTTTGAGGACTACGGGCTTATGTGAACGTCTTCGACGTTTGCATAGTGCCACCACTGCATACGCGTCAGCCCATGTACTGACCATCTCCTCGGCACTTTTCATTCCCTCTCCTATCTCTCCCATCTTTATACTCCCCTTCCCCCAGCGTAGGGTAGCCAAACTGGCATGTGCCTCGTTAGCCTCCCTGCCTTCTCTCTTGTTATTCCTTCTCCCTCACTAATCAAATTGGCGAACAACTTCTAGTAAGGAAAGAAAAGTAGAATGTGATAAATGAGACGCAGACTGCACGTGCCGGGTCATAATGGTGATCATTTTCTACCTACGACACCCGGCCAATCTCGACCTTACAGCTCTGCTGTAAAAAATTAGGGCGAAAGACTTTAGTGGCTCATACACGTGGCGTCCGGCCATCCATCCGTACGTGGCCTGGAATGGTGCCAGCCCTGAAGGGTGACCCAGAGGAGTGAATTAAACTCCCTCCGCAATCATGTGATGGCACAGCGGCTCGCGCGGTAACGCTCCTTCGTCAGACGATTCGTTGCTGCAGTCGAGTTAGTTGGATGGCTCCCAAGTGGTCCGGCGTTGATTACAAAGCAAGCAGTTCTAACAACAGAAGAAGGTCGAGGACACCAAAAACGCAAGGCACAGTCAGCCAAATGGCCACATGCTTTCCAAGTTCACATTATATCATTTGTGAAACTTATAACAAAAAGTGATAAACCTATTGCTAAAGGCACGAACGCGCGCCGTACGATGACAGTGTGACTAGGTGATGAGGGGAAAATAACGAAAACTAAACACTCAATAGTTTTTTTGGAATACTGATAACGTTTATATATGCCAAAGTAAACTAGAAAGTTTCTTTACGGTTTATCTGACACTTGCCTAAATTGTTGATAACCCCATTTTTTTTTTTCGCGTCGAGCACCAAAGATGAGGGGATGTTTGCATGCAGCCTGCTACGTGGGCTTGTGTTTTGTTTGGCCGGTTGGGCTCACGTTGTTGTGGCGTTTGGGTATGCGTACCTTCCGTAGGTTATTTATTTGCTTATGCGCTGTTTACTTGCGTGGCACTTGAGAGAAGCTGAACTAGCTCACAGACTGTGTAGATAACGACTCATGCGACTGCAGACTGCGCTAGCTGGAGCATGGTTTGCGTGTGCTCACCTTTCATGACACTGAATGCGGCATGCTGAGCGAAAGAAACGTTGTAATAAGCGTTTAATTGGTTCTATCAAGGCTGCTGTCTCCTTCCAGTAGTTTTTCTCGACTGGACCACGATACTTTTTAATTATTGTGTTATTGTGCTAGTGAGTAATTGTATCATTCTTTTTTTAATCAACAAACTACTTTGGTTCTAATAAAAGAACCTCGCTTCCCAGATATTGTTTGATTATCGTCCTTCTCTCTCGCACACGCAATCAGCCAGCCATAAACATGCAATCAAATTGTGTAGTTATTCACTGCATGTCAAAGGTGAGCAATTAGAAAGATTCGATTTCGCGCCGTGTAGTGCAAATGCATGACGTCACTAGCATGTCTGGTAGTGACGTCGTAATTCATTATTTTTTTGCTCGCTGTTGTCCCCACGATATGATGTCGACGGTGGCAACAAGCCGCCAACTACTTGGTACATTACCTGTTTTTTGGAATTTACGCTACCAAATTACATATGTCTTCAGCTTTCGACGAACACACAGAGGAATTCTCAGAGTGCCCTTCAATTGTGGATGATTTCCACGAATTTTAATAAAGAGCCTCTTACATTGTGCTGGCCTTACTCGCCCTTCTGGTGCACGTCGTGACGCATGAACTGCCAACGTCTATAGTGCACATAATCTCGATTGGCCCGTATAAACAAAATGTCACATGTGAATTGTCTCTTACACTGCTCTGCCACGCAGCCGTCCACCCTTTCTTCCTTGTCTCGCACGCCTCTTGTGCGCAATCAACTGATTGTACTTCCTTTTGTGCCTTGGCGACTGCAAAAGCGGTTATATCAGCACGTAGTCGGCTACCATGAAATCTAGATTGGCTGAACGCTTAGTGCTTATCTTGTATTCATGTTTTGTTTTAAGAAATAAGAGGCGATGAAGAGGTATCGCTTCTACGAAGCGTAGCGAAGGCGAGCCACTCCCTCGACTTCGAATGCGGGGCGATGAGGGGCCCAGCGGTGTTGTGGCGTCCCTATAGCTTATTGGAATACCATGGCTGTGTCTTTTCTTTCCACTACATTTAAATTTTTCTTTTACGTTTCATTGCATTGACGCGGAGCTATTCTTCTGGATAGCATCGAAGTTGCAGGCACGAGACTCTGCATCGGTGGCTGAAATGCCGCGGTCGATTCTGGAACATCATTTCTTAGTGGGCCCAGAGGTGAAGTGCAAGAGCTAAACAGGGCTATTGGAGCTACACGAATTGGTCCGGGATACGTACGTACAAGCTGCACGGCTCTATTCAAACCTAGCTCTGTCTTGTGTGGGTGCAGCGAAATATTGTTTAGCACTTTTATTATTAACACGGAAGCGTTTTATGCTGGGGTGCCCCGTGACTTCACTGACGTACTTCCGTCACGGAAGTGACGTTGAATAGTATATACTGAGAGATTGCAGAAAAAAACAAACAAAGGCAAGCATTCGCAGTGCGGGATTGAACCAGCACCCGCTAGATTCTCAGCGCACGGCGGTAACTCCTACGCCACGGAGCGTATTTGTCTGGAGCGCTACAACGAGAAGCCACTTATATACACCATAGACTATTTGCTAGTCCTCAGAGCTTCAAAGCTTTAGTGCGTTTTTGTTATCAGTGTCGAGATGGGGCGACGGGCTCGCGTTAGGCCCGATATAAAGGCCGCCGCCTCCACGGAGCGTGGTCTCCCTTGCGCGCGCGCTTATCATACTCGTAATTCGGGAGAAGACTAAGGCCACTTCAAACACTGCCGTGTTTACGAAAGGCGCACGCTGCTGGCACACGACGCAGGAAGAATTGTGACAGTTGTTCGCACCTGCCCTGTATATACTTGGGCGCTCGTTTTGTGCGTCTTTCTTTTGTTTGAAGAGCACGCTTTAAATGTCGATCTGTGACAGTTCTTAGTCTGCGCTCGTCCTGTGTATGCTCATTTCGTGCGTGCTTTCTGCTTGAGGTGCGCGCTGCAAGTTTCGAGCAGCTTGCTGTTCTTCGTGTGACTTAACAATTCGTTGCTGTAGCATTCATTCCTTCGTGGCGAAACAATGCACAATAAACGCTCAACTATCTCTGTGATGACACGTTTCACTTTCATGTTATACCGATGCCTATAAAAAAGGATCAATCATGTTTTTTGTTTTATTTTAGTTGACTAGAACAAACGTCGGCACATAGTAACATCCGATAATTTTGAAAATAAATGAAAAATCAGTATATCATGCATAAGCCTTCGCAAAAGTGGGCCTGTTAACGGTATTTATTCAATATTTCACAATCTTAATATCGTGTAACGCAGTTTGCAAAAAAGAAAAGAAGTGCTTATTCACTGAATTACCTATACAGATATCAAAAGAGCTATAATAAACAGGGGCCCTTTTTTGGCATAGATCAAAGGCCTTTTTGTTATTGCATATAAAAAAACTTGAGATAATAACTCTATGCTTTTTGCCTTGACTATCACAATGTTGTCTATTATATTACTTGCAGTATGAAGTCGACTGCAACCGAGTACCCAACCTTCCAGCAATCACCTTTATGCTGAATTGGAAAACCTTTGCATTAGCAGGAGAGGAATACATTATAAAGGTGACCTGAATCTTGCTTCTTCATAACTACTATAAATAATTTACTAAGACAGCAGTTAAGGGCTCAAAATTTGGTTTCTCTTGTCTCCGGAACGTACATTCATACAATTGGTGCAACTGAGGTGGTCATCAATGACACTACGATGTGGTTTGTCATCATCCAAGCAAAACTGTGCAGCCGTAAAGGTTAGGCATTGCGAGAGCACGAAGCAAAATTAATTTTTTTTTTTTGTGGTTGCCCCTGAATTCCGAACGCATGCTAGTGAGGCAATGAGCCAAGAATACTACTCACTGAATAACAACCCTACTAACCACTAAGCAACACTTCTGGGCATAACGCAAAAGTTTACACCAATACTTGAGAATTTGTCAATGGCGACACTTGGCAGAGAACCATGTCGAAACCGTGCCTGACGTCATGTTAAAGAAAATTTAACATCAGCAAAATACAATACAGTGTACCCAATTGGGCATTCACTTCTACTTTTCGGGGGATACATTATACAATACTGCTGTGGTTGTAAGGAATTAACTCTTTAGTTTGGTGAATACCGTGCAGTGGATATGAATAATATAAAGTAAAAAAAAACACAATAAGGCAAGTTAGGTAGGTGGAAGCTGAAGCTGTCGCATTACACGTGACAGCAGCCGTAGTAACCGTGGAAATCTGAGGTGTTTCGTTCTTGTTGTTGTTCGAGATAAAAAGAATGGCCAATGTTACAAAAGGCAGCTCCCTAGAATTTTTTACCTTTTGCACATGCAACATGCCTTCTATGGTCTCATTGCCAGATCCCGATCGAGGGCGGAACTGTTCGATGCTTCACGCGCATCTCTGCAGAGGCTTCGGGGTCCCGCCTCTGGATCTTGGGTGCCGTGTTCACGCGCAAGTACTACACCGTTTTCGACAGGAACGAAAACCGCGTTGGATTCGCCACGGCAGCGTAGCTGAGTGCCATCGTCGCCAGTTTGGAAGAACAAGGAGGGCTGTGCCGTTTCAGCAGATACTAGGTGTTTCGTGAAAACAGTACACTAAATAAAAGCCTGAGCGTTACTTGTATACAGGGAAAGTTTGATATGCGAAAAATGTTCTCAATAAAGCTTCTTGCCGGATGAGCTCGTTCAGGCTTGAAAGGTCAATTATACACACCAACATAGTAAAAAATAACACGAACAAGCGCAAACTTTCAACTGGCTTAATTTTTATCGCTTGTCATACTTCGATATCTACGCATTTATACCCCGGAAAGTCCGAGTAAAGAAATTATCATAGAAAAAATCGGATATCTCGTTTGTTTGTTCTTGGGATACAACAGAACACATTTAGAACAGCAAGTTGCAGTGGTAGAGATGTTACATATAAAAATTACAATTTGTATCAAATATACAGTGAGCTTTCCAGAAAATATATTAGCGACACGCCACTGCCATGCTTAAGCCGCTATAATAATCAAAAACACAATTTCTTTCCTTGAAGAGGCAAAGTGTGATGCCACATTTAGAACAAATGATAGAACCGAGCTTATTCTCGATTGCCGCTTAGTTCCTGTGGTGATGTTGCGGGTTCATCACCAGTGGGTAATGCCCAACACCACCTTTCCTGACGTCATCATTGGTCTCCCTTAGTGAACTCTTCTCTTTTTAGGTAGCAGGTGATGGTAAGCTCAATGGACATCCCTTTTTGTGTCTTTCCACACAGCGTCAGGCACTGACAGCACAGCGATGAACACATGCAGCTGTGTGATTCCACGAGAGATAGACACGGATACGAAAGTTAGTATTTTAGATTTCTTTATTTATTTTGTGCACATACCACCCAGTGGCCCGAAAGTGACCTTCGTTCTTTTATTAACTGCTTAATTTAGAAGAAAAAAGTATCGAAGTTAGTTTGTACGGAGGGACCAATTTCATTCCTTGTTATTTTCAAAAGTTAACGACGACATAAAAACACAAATAATAAGGTGACAAAGACGATCTTTTTCTAATTATTGTACGTGTACTGAACAGTGAAATAGCATTGTTTAAACTTGGGTGCTGAAGCAAACTGTTTTTTTTTTTATGTCTGAACAGGTGACATTTTTTAAAGCTGCTATATTTGAGTTCTTTTTCTTCCTAAGATAAACTATCTAGCGTTTTATAACTTGGGGACCTATTACAACGTAATGTTTTCAATATTACCGGTCCATACTATAGCTGTACCTCAAACACATATTTTTATAAATGGCCTCAAACATTCAATCTTGTCGACAGTAAGCCCCATTAAAAATCAATACCTAAAAAACCCATCTTCAATTTTTCTTCAAATCTCACAAAAGATCCCTCGAAGATCACAGATAAAGAATATTTAAAAACATGTTACATTATTTTATTTGCAGCGACAATACTACCGGTAGAAGTTCCAGCTTTTTGAGGATGCACTTAGGCGATAAACACATGCGAAAGCGGACTAAAAATAAGAGTAGGCATGAACTTCTGAGTCCTTTCAACAAGACCAGATTTACAGAGGAAAAACAACAAAACCAGAGGTGCGTTGGAGGCAGACCACTTGCACAGACGCACCTATAGCGTCGCAGAAGATGAAACGATCAGCGTTTCTTCCTTAATGCGGCACTGTTATTTCCATAAATAGATAATGCCTACTTTCGAGAGAGAAACAAGCATGTTCGTTTTCAAGTGTAGTAAAAATTATTCATTAAATGTTGATGCCAAATCTGGAACGCAAGAGCAGAGCAATGCACACGCTGTTGGTTAAATTTGCCCAGGTTTCACTTTTGCCGCCTGGTCACAAAAAGTTTTTTCAACAACGTTTGCGTACAAACAAATGAAGCAAGTTTGAATTACACATAGGCTCATATAATATTGTTTTACGCTCGCAAAAGCACAAGTCTCAAGAACGTTATCCATCCGAAGCGGATCCGAAGCCTGTGCTTGCCGTAATTCCCATGGAGGTACGAGCGCCGCCGACGGAGCCTGCGTAGACACTAGCGCCAGATTCCCCTCTAGGAGGGGCTTCGCACTCGCAGCCCGTTTGATTGCGTTTGCCTGCACGGCGAGGCGCGCGCCTGTTCAAGGCATCCAAAGGTATAAAGTCTCTTGCGTGCGCCGGTGAGCCGGCTTGGGCTGGTTGGGGAGTGTAAAATATTTTTTTTCACAAAGCGGACAAATTAATAGGGGCGTGCAAATTATGCGAGAGCGCAAATTATGCGAGTAAATACGGTAGATGTGGTAAGTAAAGTGTCGTTCACACGGGCGACTGGCACCGGTCGCGTAATCGAGTGTCGCAAAGGGCCGCTTCCATCACAAAACGACTGCTTAGCCCTAAAGATCCCTAAACCACTTCCGATATTTCACTGCTCACATAAAAAGACCCTTAACCACTTTCGATATTCCACTTCCGATATAAAAAGCCCCTAAACACCTCCCGACACCAGATAATCAAGCAGCGTGTGACTGAGCCGAAGCAGTGACTGTGTGACCCAACAACCATTTTTCATAAACCTCTGTCGCGCAACTGGCGGTAATCACTGGTGTGAACAAGCCTTTAGTCGCTCACTAACTTCCGAACCGATCAGACGTGCAAGAAGAGGACGTTAGTTCATTTTGCGGGGTATTGGCGATGCCAGTAGACGTGGACAGGTCGCGAAGTATCGACTGGTGCAGGTCGCAAGCACGTGGGACCGCCGGCAGCCTTTGAGCCGCGTTTTTCTGGCCAGTCGCAAATGGCCACGTGACTATATATAGACGCAAGTATATATAGACGCAAGTATATATAGACGCAAGTATATATATATATATATATATAGACGCAAGTATAGACGCAAGTATGGACTCAAGTATATAGACGCAAGTATATAGACGCAAGTATAGACGCAAGTGTGAATCAACCTTAGAGGTCTCCAAGTTTTCGCGATCTTCTGTTGGCAACTTTTGGCGTAGCTGCTCGCAACTCTCGTTCAAGCCGCTCACTGGCAAAATGTCGAAATGTTCACTTAAAATATGGATGACGCATCGTCTGCCGGAATTCGTTCAGTAGGGAAATGTTCTGCGGAGTTCTTGGAACTGTTCTGCCGACGCGAACGACCGAGTACTTCCGCATGATTGGTGCTTTCTCCGACTATGCTTCACGAAAAGTTCTGTTTTGTGACTGCGCTCCAAAGTTCTTCGGAGGTGCGGGCGAATGCACTGCCATGAGTACAACATACTCTTAAAATGGGCTGCCGGGCTGTATGGAATACTACTTGTATTGTGATTGATGGGGCATATATTGAAATGGCACTACTCTCGATGGATTATATTATTACTGGGGTTTAACGTCCCAAACCCATCACAGGATTACGAGAGTCATGAAATTCACAAAAGTTACATTTACAATAATCGTCACATGAATGAATTGTATGGTTGTTGCAACCGAACAAGAACACTGGCAATTATATATATATATATATATATATATATATATATATATATATATATATATATATATATATATATATATATATATATATATAGATACAATAATAATGAGATCTAACAGACAATTATGCCAAGGAATGTATCGGGGAAGTTATTAAAACCAATGTAATCTAAATAAGAAGAAAGAAAAGTGGGTGAAGAAATAACTTGCCGTGAGAAGGAATCGAACCTACGACTTCCGATTAACGCGTTCGATGCTCTACCGCTAAGCTATCACGTCGGCTATTCCCCCAACCACTTTATTGGGTTGATATGTGAACACTCACACGTTTAAATTCACATATAAACCCAATAAAGTGGCTGAGGGAATAGCCGCGTGATAGCTTAGTGGTAGAACATCGAAAACGTTATTCGGAGGTCGTAGGTTCGATTCCTGCTCATGGCAAGTTATATTTTCGCCCACTTGTATTTCTTATTATTTACTTTACATTGATTCTAATAACTTCCCCGATACATTCCTTGGCATAATTGTCTGTTATACCTCATTATATTGTGTCCAAACACAGAAAAACGAGTCCTTAAGTATACACTTCTTTCCCATATATATATATATATATATATATATATATATATATATATATATATATATATATATATATATGGCAAGTTATCTTTTTACCCACTTTTATTTCTTCATATTTACATTAAAAGTCGGTCGAATAACTTCCCCAATACATTTCTTGGCATTATTGTCTGTTGGATCTCATTTTATTGTGTCAATGTCAAAACACGAAAAAATGAGCCTTTAAGTATACACTTCTTTCCATATATATATATAAATATATATATATATATATATATATATATATATATATATATATATATATAATTGTGTGTGTGTGGTGTGTGTGTTTGTTTGTTTGTGTGTGTGTGTGTGTGTGCGTGTGTGTGTGTGTGTGTGTGTGTGTGTGTGTGTGTGTGTGTGTGTGTGTGTGTGTGTGTGTGTGTGTGTGTGTGTGTGTGTGTGTGTGTGTGTGTGTGTGTGTGTGTGTGTGTGTGTGTGTGTGTGTGTGTGTGTGTGTGTGTGTGTGTGTGTGTGAATGTTCGGTTTTGTCATCACAGCAGAGTGTAGTCTTCTTCAGGCAAGCAAAACGTGTGCGTTCTGACACGCGCTGCTCAGGTCAGCGCGGCACGTGTCGGAAACAAGATTACAGGACCGCGCCACTGGCTGGCCTCACGTCGTCTCTAAAAAAACACAGCGTGGACGGGTCATGTCGCAAAACTCGACTTCTGAGCTACTCCTCTGAAATATGTATACCCGGGTGTAAGTATGCTCTCATCCCTCGCACTGAACTACAGAAGACTTTTGAGAGAGCAGAAATCCCTCCTTTTTAACACTTTCACAGACAGTAATTTACAGACAGTTCTCTGGAAAACTGCCTGTAAATTTGTCAAATAATACACCGCCATTTTAAGGCACTAAATATTTTAATGCAAAAAAGTCATTTAATACTCGCAGGTCGCGGGATTGAATCCCGGCTGCGGCGGCTGCATTTGCAATGCAGGCGAAAATACTGTAGGCCCGCGTGCTTAGATTTAGACGCACGTTAAAGATCCCCAGGTAGTCAAATTTTCCGGAGCCCTCCACTACGGCATCTCTCACAAGCATATGGTGGTTTTGAGACGTGAAGCCCGACATATCAATCAATAATCATCATCGTAAACCGGTCCACGCACAGTCACCACCGAAGCACTCGATACATACCATTAACAAGAGACGGTGAAACGTGTGACCCCTAATCAGTGTTTATCGCCCATGTGCTTCTTTTAGTTTAGGTGGACGAATTTGGAAGTAGTGGGATTCGCCCAATTTCTTCGGCACACACACACTATAGGAAAAAGAAAGGATAACCATGTATGGGCGATTTTCCGCACCTGGCTCTCTCATTCAATTCTAGATGGCGCCACAATGTCGTGGACGTTTCCCTACCATAGCCGTTTTTCTGCCGTGGCCTTCTGCAGCACTCTTCAAGGAGCACTTCACGTCGTTTGCTCATCGTCCCCGTAGCATCTGCGTGCAGCGAGTAAAAGCGAAGCGGACGCTATGTGAACGCCGAGCACACGACGCGACGCGGATGTTCAGCAGTGCTGTAGAATGCCACGGCAGAAAGATCGCCACGGTAGGGCAAGTCAACGTGGCGGCACCTATGGGTGCAGTTTCCTTTCGCCTCGATCTTATCATGTCATCGTCCTGCGCTGTGTGGCACATAAGTTCACAACGAACGTGTTTTTTTGCTTTGTATTTACGTCCTGGAGCTTCGAAAGCAATGCATTCGTCAATAATTTGTAGTGTTTTCTAGATTATTTCTTGAATTTTAGGAGACAAGGCACAGCAGGCATGGCTAAATAAACACAGCTAATCTTTTTAATAAAGAGAGTACATACTTGATGTCTTGTCCCCAGCGTGCGATGACACAAAGCGGTAGCTTATTTCATTACTTACTTATCGCTGTGACGACAGCGGGCGAGTAGCAAGTGTTAGTTGGGATCGGAGCAGGTGGTCGCGTCCGCACGGGTGCTGCCATGATGGCTTCTAAACCGGCTACCGGCGCATACGGCCATGGCCGCTTTGCTTGCAATTCATTCGCTTCGGCAACTGACTGGGAGAAGGCCGGTTCACGGTAACGTCATTAAACATGCGAGCGCGCACGTGCCGCTGCGCAAAATCGTCTATAGCATAGCATAGCATAGCATAGCACAGCATAGCATAGCATGGTGCAGCGTGGAGTGGAAAAGAGGGTGGTGATAGGGTTAAAGCACAGCCAAGCTAGAGCCAAATAAGTGCCCACCAGCTCTCTGTGACCGGGCCTTGCGTGAGGTCAGCAAAACATGTGGAGCACACTCAGATTCACTTATGGAATATGCCAGTGCGCTATGGACTCACTCGGACTCACGCTCACCAAAGTATCAGTCACCCGGGTTCGCTCAGACTCAGACTCACGTCTTCATGCGAATCTAAATGAGTCCGAGAGAGTCGACTCATGAGTCCACTAGCCTAGAATTATGTTTTTCAACCATGAGTTCAATGCTCTATAACACTAATATATCATGTAATCGGTGCGGTGCTCTTCTTGGCACCTTTTGATATAGTACGTTTGAGTAAGTAAACCAGTGAGCTCAGTTTTCTTCAAATAGATGATAACATAAAATATCTTTATGAAAAATGCTTTGGAAGACTTGGCAGGGAAAGGAGGGTCAAGGGTCTCTCTTATGTAATTTGCACCTCTGATCAATAAATATTGAAATGGTGTTTGAAATACACTGCTTTAGAATACCTGTGAGTAGACGAGTTCATAAACGTGAACCCAGGTTAGTCTGATCTTCAAGGTGAGTAGATATCACAAAAAGTGGGTAAAAAGAAGTGAAGCTCACTGAGACTCACTCAGCAAATATATTTCGTGCTTTGGACTCACTCGGATTTACACTCATAAAAAATATCTTCAACCGGACTCCGACTCAGACTCACACTCATTAAAATATTACTTACCCGGACTCACACATACACAGACTCGTGGCTCGATCTGACTCTGAATGAGTCTGAGTCGACTCATGAGTGAGTTCGCCGACCGAAGAACGCGACATATTTGTGTGTTTGCGTGTGTTTGTTTGTGTGTGTTTGTTAGTGTGTGCGTGCGTGTGTGTTTGTGTGGGTGCGCGCGTGCATGTGTTCATATATTCTTTTGTACACGTAAACAGTTAGAATTGTCACTGGACAAAGTTCATACATATTGAAAATAATGATAAAAAGTTAAAACTATAGCTTTAAGGTTTCTTATCTGTATGCGTATACAATAATCTCCGCTATATTTGAGTTTTCCGTTGGGGTGCTTGTTTTATGTACGTTGGGCCGATGATGGCTGGTTGTTTTTCCTTGAAGGTAACGTGAAGATGACTGGGAGACTGAAAAGATACGGGTCAGAAGACGTTAAAAACACCTTAGGTGGTGAGTACGTAAGTTGAGAAGATGCCCAAATGCGGCCACCTATGCGACTCTTCAGCGCCGCCGCTGTAGACGCTTGTGTTGCAGACGCCGATAAGAAACGTACTTCATAGCGGACAGACTCGAAGCTCAGAACAGTTACGGCTGTTTCTCCTGGCAAGTCGTCACAAGACAAGTCACCAACATGGAGCTCCAGACCACGGTTTTGCTGGTTTTCACTCTGATCGTCGGCTCTAGTGCCGAGTTCGCGTAAGTTAGCTTGAACTAATCGGTGATAGAATGAACTGACCATAGTTCGCATGCATATACTTTTAGTGCTAAAAATAGTGGAAAGAAGAGTGTCACGATGACACTCACATCGCTTCCGTTGTTGAGAGAGGTGCAGCTGTACCGTTGTACTTAGTATACTAATTAGCTTTTTTACACGCCTATAGTGTCAAAGCACCAATCGAAACAAATCTAAGAAAATACCGGATGAATTTTAGGCCTGCGCTGTTTACGGAGATTTATTGCAGATATTCTCGTTAAAGCGAAATCTCCAGGTCATTGTTGCCACTTCGTAACGTATTTAATTCATTTTTTTTATTTATGCTAGAAGTTGGAAACAGGAAAGAATTGATTATATGGCCAGTTACAGTGACATGGTTTCAGAAAAGCATGAAACATATCATAATACAGAGGCTTCAGCGTATCCGAAAATTTGGGGATCAGCCAGTGCTACTTGGCTTTTCTGTAGCCTGCAGATTCGCATCACATCAATCAGTTACTAACAGTGCGCTATTCTCGGAAGAGGCATAACGTGGCATAAGAAAACGATGGTTAAAAAAAAGACATGGTTATGCTGCGAGATGCGATTTGGATAACATTAAAGTAAAACTTGCACCCATCACTCAGCGTTTAACTAAAAGTGGATCCTACTGGTAATCAAAACTCTTTGTGGTATATTATCGGTCATAACGTACAGATGCCTGTTGCAAACCACGATGCTATCATGAGCCAAGCTGTAGTGAGCAATTTCGGGTACTCTTCGGCTCCCTGTTGTTCTTTATCGTGTGTCTAAATTCAAGCTTTGTTGCTTTTCGCTCCCATCAAAATGCCACCGCAAAGGCCGGGAATCAAACCCCCGTCCTCAAGCTGGACGGGTTTTTTTTGTCTTACATTTTTTGTCTTACATTTTGTCTTACATTTTGTCTGACATTTCATATTTCCTTTTTCTTTATTTTTTCCAGTCTCCAACTGGGATGGCACGACCCAAATGTGACCGAAATTCGTGGACGGGCTCTTGGTGATCCCATCCCGATAATACTCACCAATTACAACAATGTAAGACAAAAAATAGCAAGAATGTGGTTTTATCTATTTTTAATTATTTATGTACCTTCAAGACCTGAGGGAAATTCATGGGGGCGAGGGAGTATCGGCATACAGACATAAAACTATCATTAACAAAAAAGTTAAAACAAATTTGATAAAAACAAATAGATCGTGTCAATAATAAAAATCAGATAAAAGTAATTACAAGGACAAAGTGCACTAAAAAGTAAACGTAACAGAGGAATGAACGAGGCTGGATATTTCTCTCCTGAACAGAAGTAAAATGTTGAGTTATACCACGGGCTCAATAAAGCACTATTTAAGCACATGCGCATCTAAGGCACTTTTACGAATTCACTCAAACACCAATATGCCGCTTTAATTTGTGAGTGAATTCTTCGTGGTTATTTACCCAAACAGTATCGTTATGCAGTTGATTCCGATGATTAACATCAGGAAGTAATGATGAATACAAAAACAGGTTTGTTCGGGCGAATAAAAGTTCTAATTTGAATTCGTAATCCAGATGACCGAATATTTGATGGGCAGGTATAAAAGTGCAGACAGTCGCGTATCGTTATGATAGAGATTGTGAAAGAGAGACCGAAATGAGAACAGTCTGCGGGACTGCAAAGACAGTATACTTTCAAAGACTGTTTTATTTTACTTATGCTAGAAGTTGGATAGTGATTTTTTATTATGAAACTGGCACTTCCGTTTTGAAGAGACTTCCGTTTTGAAAATAAGCCAGGGGGGGGGCTGCATATTTGGGAAGCATAGTGAAGTTTAGAGCGGACTAAATGAAGCTAGAAGTTTAGTAGTAAATTGGTGAAATGTAGGTTACGTCTGATGAATCCCAGTGTCTTATAAGCGCTGCTAGTGATAAGGTCAATGGTTACGTTCCATGATAAGTCACTCGTTGAATGAACTTCCGAATACTTAAGGGACACCAAAGACAACTATCAAGTCGGCGTTGATTATTGAAATAGCAGTCCAGAAACCTCGTAGTGTTACTTTATTGCCAAGGAGGAGCTTATTTTGAAATAAGATCACGTTTTAGTGGTCCACAATGGGTTAGCGCACTTCAAATTACCCTCCTCAAGAAGCGGACTGACTCACGTCACTGTTGCCGTGCACAACGTTGCCCGACTTCATTGCGCGGTCACCGACACTAGTAGACAGAACGAACGCAGCGGAAGCCACACCAGCAACAACGGCCATTGATAAATTTCCTACCATTGGCTCCGAGATTGCAGACATGCTTTGGTTCAACTGCACTCCACTAGATGG
The DNA here is from genome assembly GCF_043290135.1 of Rhipicephalus microplus. Classification (NCBI taxonomy): domain Eukaryota; kingdom Metazoa; phylum Arthropoda; class Arachnida; order Ixodida; family Ixodidae; genus Rhipicephalus; species Rhipicephalus microplus. The sequence continues at coordinate 143,309,807 of NC_134710.1, read as the reverse complement.
CACGATCTGTCCTGGGGCACCAGCTTTTCTACACAAAAATTGAATTTTGCAACCGCTCACGCCATTCCCTATAGTGACGTCCGGCGGTTCTTTTTTCGATGAATCAAACAGAAACGAACAAGCAGCATTTTATTGCACCTCTTGATGCACACAGCGTTTTTATTCAGTGCAGCTAGATCAATTACTAGTGATTAATTATAGACAGTTCGTCTGACGTCATCGGTATCATTTTGAGAATGTCCTATTGTGGCGCATGTATTCTTGTGCATTTACATTAATTTCCCGGTAAATAGGGAACTGCTGTTGATAATATTGTCGTTTTAGATGTTGTCATACATGAGCTTTCAGTGTGAGCTAAATTGTTATTTAATTTTAGTGTCCCTTTAAAGTTGGATACACTGCCCCGCCGCGGGGGTCTAGTAGCTAAGGTACTCGGCTGCTGATCAGCAGGTCGCGGGATCGAATCCCGGCGTCGGCGGCTGCATTTCCGATGCAGGCGGGAAAGTTGTAGGCCCGTGTGCTCAGATTTGGGTGCCACTTCTGTCACTAATTATTATGTCCCAACTGATATTCAAATTATCTAAGTTAATACAGCTCAATGCCAATAATTGCGAACAATACAGCTGGCCCTACATTTATGCGTTGTGTGCACTTCCCGTCGTTCATTTTTTTTTTGTTTATCTCGCACAGATGCAGTTTTACGGAATCATTACAATTGGCACCCCACCACAATCCTTCAAGCTTCTAATGGACACCGGCTCCAGTAACTTCTGGGTGCCGTCGATTAATTGCGATCAGAGTATGGCCTGCCGTAAGTAACACACGCCCACAGTTACATTTAATTTCTGGCGCCCTTCTGAAATTTTATTGTCGGTCTCTTACCTTCGCGCAATCGCAGGTGACCATGCCAAGTACGACAGCAGCAAGTCCAGTACGTTCACCAAAAGCGGACGCTACATCCGGATTCGCTACAGCGGCGGCGTTGTGCGAGGTATCACCAGCATCGACAACGTGGGAGTCGGACCAGCTACCGTGACGCAGTACAAGTTCGCTGAGATGGACCACTCGGATGGCAAGCTTTTCAGGAACGCCAAGTACGACGGCATCTTCGGCCTCGCCTTCCTGAGTATCTCGCAAAACAACCAGCTGCCGCTGTTCGACGCAATGGTGAAACAGGGCGTTGTTCGACAGGCCGTCTTCTCGCTTTACCTGAGCAAGCAGCCCAGTGAGCAAAACGGCGGAGAGATCTACTTTGGAGGCATCAACGCGCAACGCCACACGGGTGCCATTCACTACGTGCCCGTCAGCCAGGCCGCTCACTGGCAGGTCGTCATGGACAAGTGAGTCCACTTAAATTGACTCGCTTCACATTGTTTGGCCGTTGATGCATAGTATGAGTCCATAGGTGAAGTCCCCGCTGTGCCACAACGTGATTTTCCGTCACTCTGTACTTTCGTAGCTCTCAAGGACATTTCAACAAAGGTGACTCTCGCACAATGCCATAATAGAAGATTGCTCTTTACATGCACTGGCCGATGTATTGTAGCAAATTGGGCTAGTTGGAACATACTCATCCCGATCAGCGTCTGATGTGACCTTGAGCTTTGTGTAGGTGTGCTTATCGTGATTAGGGCCGATGTATTTCTGTGCACGTAAAAATTTCAACGTTCTCTATAAACATTAGTCGTTAATGTACAGGGTGCCTTAGCTATCCAAGACCGAGATTTAAAAGAAGGAAAGGCTGCGCTACGTGGCAAGGACGTTGGGCATGTTGTGCCTTGTACACCAAAGTTCCCGCCGGGAGCTTTTTATTCGTTATATTTAATTATTTTATGATAATAAATTTCAAAACGCGTGAAGTGTCTACATAATTAACAAATAATAATTGAGTCATTGGTTGGCATGCTCAAGTGATTTGTAACTGCGACATTTTTAAGAACAGACTAATTCATGTCATTTATATCTGGCTGATGATGAAGCCCGGAAAAAATTGTGAAACTACTTCATGACTACGCCTGCAACCGGATGAGGAAGTGGCGTCCTCAAATAAGCTCATTGAAAGTAACTGTCTAGCCCGTCACGCATAGCCAGAGACAGCGTTCTGGATTTTGATAATTCTAAGAGAGCGTAAGGCCAAAACGAGCGCCAACAATATGTGCCACGAGTTTTCAGTGCCACTTGTAGGAAAAATTTGCCATCCATATATCATGGCTGGCTCATCCCGTCGGCAAAGGGGTTGGAGGGTTGTGCTGGCCGTGGAATAAATTGATCGATTGGCTTTTGTGGTGACAGTTGTAGTTTAAAAGTCAGGAGCCCTTGCCCTAGCGGTAACATGGGGACAAACGACGCTTGGTGAGTGCGTTCTTGACGAACTATCTTCTTGTTTATTCTTATTCTTCTTCTTTTTCTATTCCATTGAGCATTGCTCTTTTTTACTGTTTTTTTTAATTCACGTCGGAAATTGGGGCGTCATGCACGTACTTAGAAGAACAACACTTCAGTTGCTACAGGCAACAGCCACCGTGATACGCTCACATCCGGCAAAAATTAAATTTTCCAGCTTCAAATAAAAAGTCAGCTTGGTAGCCTCGATAAAAGATCATATTTCTGCATAAGAAACGGCAGATCGCCGACAAGCGCTTGATCCAATCGCGAGAGTATCAGTTACTTAACCGCGAAGCTGTTTTAGCTTGGCAAGACTCCGGGTGGGTCACACACAAAATTGGACCATAGAGAGAGAGAGAGAGAGAGAGAGAGAGAGGGAGGGAGGGGTAAAGGAAGGCAGGGAGGTTACCAGATATTGGCATCCGGTTTGCTACCCAGCACTGGGGGTGGGAAAATAGGGGGAAGAAAGTGGGGGTAAAAAAATGCACGCGTACTCATGAGAAAACACAAACGCATGCAGGAAGGGCGTTCTGGCTACAACCGTTCAGTCGCAAAAAGTTCAGTCAGCGCTTTCAGGGCCTTCTTCTGTGAGGTTGCATTTAGTCGATATTGTAAAATTTTTTTCTCCGACAGAAGTGTATATTCTAATTTGCTTAGTTCCTTGCGAAGGCTAAGTCATTGTTTACTATACTCTAAGCAGTCACAAATGTTATGTCGGATGGTTTCTTCGTTGCCACAGAAAGCGAGTATGTGCCAAGCAGCTTCTATCATAGCATAGCTATACATTGTACAGTATAGCAAAGGGGACTAATGTTGGAGTGAGAAGGAAGAAAAGTAGAAGGTTTAGAGGGTAAATCATAGCATAATGACCTACAATATAGCATAGCAAGAAATGGGAATGAAAATTATGTGCCAAGCAATGGCCATGCATAGTATAGTACAGTTTTGTACACGTTAGCGAAGAAAATTAACCGAATAAGTTGCTCGATACTTCAACAAAAAAGGAGCACGTTACCGACCTGCATTACCTAAAAAAAAGGTAACGCATCACCGTTACAGAAAAAAAAAATAAAACGTTACCTGTACCGTTACTCCATAATCATATAGTTTTTATCAATCTGTCTTTGCTGCAGGAACCCACGACCAGAATTTTGATACCGCAAGTTTATGTTTCGCACTAAACTATTAACCCAAACAAATATTATACTCAAAATGCTCATTTAACGAGAATTATTTGTACTAGTGTACTGGACCTTGGCAGTGTATAGGAGCTTAAGAATATCTGTAGAGTTACATGTGATGGCTTCTGACTCTGTTGCACAGGCTCAAGCTATTTTTCTCAATAGGACAATATACGCAATGTGAGATTCAATCATCCACGCTATCCACAAAGGGAACATCACTTAACTCTCAATAAATTATCAGTAATCGCCTTGTTCTAATACGAACAGGACCTACCTGTGAGCTCGTCAAAATCAGAACTGGGGTGATCCTTCGCCTCCGGAATGACCCGCTGCGCCCCAGTAAGCATTCATGGAGGCCTGCATTCGCGTTTTTTTTTTTTTTTTGACAAGGGGGGGTGGGGTCCACATTTGTCGTCTGGGTTTGGCCAGCGAAAATCATGAAGGGTGCCTTACGCACATGGACAGACTATATACGCGCAAAAAGTCCATTCTAACAGCGTGCCTCTACAAGCAAAGAACATGCGCAAACTTTCCCCGCCGTGGTGGTCTAGTGGCTAAGGTACTCGGCTGCTGACCCGCAGGTCGCGGGATTGAATCCCTGCTTCGGTGGCTGCATTTTCGATGGAGGGGAAAATGCTGTAGGCCCGTGTGCTCAGATTTGGGTGCACGTTAAAGAACCCCAGGTGGTCAAAATTTTCCGGAGACCTCCACTACGGCATCTCTCATAATCATATGGTGGTTTTGAGACGTTAAACCCCACATATCAATCAATCATTAATCAAGATCACTGAGCGCCTATATATAGTGTAACACCGCCGTCTACTCAGGTGATCTTCGAAAGTAATGGCAAGTCTAAGGCCAGAAGTATTTGTAATAGAGCTTATCTGAAATATGTGAGCAATATAGTAAATACGAGGGGTGGAGCTCCTTCAAAAGATTTATTTATTGTATTTTGCTGTAACGTAGTTTGTGTTAAGTAATTTTTTCAGTGCGTTCTCTCTGTCTATTACAGCATCGACGTCAAAGGTACAAAGCTCTGCGTCGGTGGATGCCCTACAGTGGTCGATTCTGGAACGTCGTTCCTCAGTGGACCCAGCGCTGATGTGGAAACTCTCAACAGGGTCATCGGTGCCACGAAAACAGCGGCTGGATACGTACGTACACAGCAGAAGCTGTGCCATGATAACGACAATGTGTCTGGATGCCAATTACGAGTGTTCGTGATGAGAATATTTGCTCCATGTTCTCATGAAATAAGGCGTCTTAAAGGGCCCCTAAACGACCTCTCAAAATACGAGGAACGACGGCGTTTTTTCTCTCCCGGAATTTCCTGTCTTTGCGGCACAATTTGCGACGCCAGTAGTTTGTTCACGCGTCGTCAGATTTTGCCTCGTTTCGCGTCACTATATTGCGTGGGATGAACTGATTTCACTTGGTTTTCTGCATTTGCGACTGTGCAAGTGGAGACAGCCGCCTGTAGTCGAGAAGCGCAAAATCCTGACTGGCTCTACGCTTAGTGCTGACATTCCACGTGTTTTGTGAAGGAATAGTTGGCGGGGAAGAGATAGTGCTTGTGGGGAAAGTCGTGAAGGGCGAGAAAGAAATTACTATCTCCTCCTTGAACTCGGTGTGGTTTAGGGACCCTTTAACATTTACACCATACAACTTTCTGCACGCAAATCACAGGCACATTTTTCACCCGTACGTGTGTGCCGGCCTATTAAGTATGCGAAATTTTGTCGCCACTAAACGTGTGTTATCGCTCCTGCAATGGAAACTTTGAAGTATAACGAATAATATTTATTTTCATGCGTACTCCGCTCATTTAAAATAAACCCGCATTCGCCTAATATCACAAAATAGGGCGAAATATTTTACTGAAGAGGCACACTGACTTGGTTAGTGCATAAAAGACTGTTCGTTGTTAATGATCCCTCCACATCAAAGTTGTCTATTCCTGTCCCATCTGCAGTTAGATGTCGGCCAACAATAAGTGATCATCATGAATTGTTAGCGGCAATGTAGCAGTTCATTCACAAACAGCTGTTAGCAAGAAAACTTAAGCTGGAAGTGAACTAGCGTTTTCAAACGTAGAAATTTTCTCATTACAAAACAGCTTAACAGATTGAAGTAAACTCTGCTGCGTTTTAGAAGAAACCTAACATTATCAACTACTGAAAAAGTAATATTGCACCTTCCCCCAAAGATTATTTTTTGAAAAACTTTGATAAGGTATTCATTATTCAAGTCAACTTTAGAACTTCATAACTGCTAAACGTGCTAAAAATACGCATGTTTAAAATATGTGCTAGTCGTTCGCTAAGACTATTTTTTGCCGCAAGGAAGGCCACTCGTATGCACGGGAAAACGAAGCAAAATGGTGTTTCAACGCGCGCCAACCACAGTCCAGAGCAAGCGCAATGCCAATCTATTTTTTACAAAAGCTGCTCCGGGACCGTGGCAATTTTCTTTTTTCGTCGCCTTCTTCTGGCATTGCCATGGCTCACTGGTTGCGTGCACAGTTATACGCATGCAGGGACTAAGGCATCCCGGAACGTCAAAAAGCAGCAGCTACCAGCCGATATATGCTCAGATGTGACTAGTAATGTTTTGCAACGGCCAATATAGGAAACAGAAAGAGGAGGTATAGGAAAGCTTAAGGTTAATTATAGACTACGCCCACTTGGCTACCCAACCCATGAGGAGCAGAATAATGGAGTAAAATAGAAGGATCGATCACTGAGCGAGTTAGTAATTTGTTACTACGAACTACGCGAAATAAACTGGGACAAGCAAGACACACGCACAAGCACATGCAGACTAGCAACTGAAACTTTATTGCAGAAAACACAAATATAAAGAACGGGAAAAAAAGAAAACCACGTCAATGATTATAGGTTGGCAGCTATAATCAATCTCTACTTTGTGCAATGTAACCGATGGCCTCACAACACACGTATTACCATACCTGTGAATGAAAAACGCTTCAACTACCTCTCGCGTTGTCCTATCTTTACGCCGAGACAACACCTTTCATTCACGCAGCAATGGGTGATGTTTGCAATCTCTACAGTTCAAGCACCAATTCAACGATGCCCTATGATCCATTAAACGATTATTTAAACACCTACCAATTTGGCTGATATACCACTTCCCACAAGACAAGGAAATGAGATACATAGCACAAGTTCCCTATACAACGAAGCCGACCTCGTGGTTACCTACATTATCACTCCACATTTAAAGACGATAGTCTTTTTTTATACTTGAACACAGAAATTTTAGTCTGTCTGTCTGTCACATGATTCCGTCTCGAGCACTGCACGAGCCCGGGTCGACCCAGAAGCCCAGGCCCGGCCGGGCCGTCGGAAGCATTTTCCGACAGGCCCGGGCTGGTCTCGGGCTTGAAAGTGCGGGCATGGGCCGGGCTCGGGCTGGAGGGCACGGGCCTGGGCCGTGCTTGAGGATGCAGGCTAGGCCAGACTGGGGCCCACTCATTGAAAAGCCTAAGTCGGGCATGACGACAGTTATAGCGCGAGAACAAAACGACGACACAGAGACAAGAAGGACACGAAAGACACGAGTACTAACTCCAACCTGATGTTGGAAGGTAGTGCTCGCGTCTTTCGTGTCCTTCTTGTCTCTGTGCCGTCGTTTTGTTCTCGCGCTACAACTGTCGTCATGCCATACCAACTAGCCCAAGCTGCCACACTTCTAAGTCGGGCCTTCGAGCACACCCGTACGTTATGCATTGCATGGCCTACGGCATACTGTGCCAAGCAGAAGTGACACGTGCAAAGAGCTGGCTCTTATATAAAGCTTAGAAAAAATAGAACATTTAAACTTCTTTTTTTTTTTCGCCACAAAAAACGTACAAGCATAGCTTCCGCGAGAGGAAAAATGAATTAAACAAAAAACCGCCCTTCATGCAATTTCCCCTTTACCATATTTTTGCGATTACACTCGATACTATTACGTTATCATAACGCTAACACTGAGTGTGTATATCTATACTGGTGCGTTTATGTATGCTACTGTATTCTCATTAATTCACCTGTATGTATATATATATATATATATATATATATATAAATAAATATATATATATATATATATATATATATATATATATATATATATATATATATATATATATATATATATATATATATATATATATATATATATATATATATATATATATATATATATATATATATATATATATATATATATATGTTTGTCATAAGGGCGGTATCATTACGAGGCACGGCGTAGTGGGGACTGGATAAATTTCGACTACCTGGAGTTTTTTTAAAGTGCACCTAAAGATGAGTACACGGCTGTTCTTGCATTTTGCCCCTATCAAAATGCGGCCGCCGCGGCCGTGGTGATCACACCCGCGTCCTCATTACTAACGGCGAGCAGCTTAACCACTGAGCTACCACCACGGTCAAAGCAACATTTCGATGCAAGTTTTCCATCCGATCACCGGCTACAAACTACAAAGCGCAAGACATTATTAACAATCATCATCAAAAACAAATATTCTTTAGCGGGCCCGGGCTGGTCCTGGTCATGAATACTCATGCCCCATGGATAAGTTTAGTAATAAACGCCAGGCCCCGGGCCGAACTCAGGCTTGGAACCACGGGCACGGGCCCACCTTGGGCGGGGGGTTCGGTTATGCACGCCCAGGCCCGGGCCGAAAAATCGGGCCCGTGCAGTGCTCTAATTCAGTCACCCAGCCAAAGTTTAAGCAGCTGCTGAACGCCCAGCCATCTTCGACTGGTGCCTGCGTTCACACTTGTGCAGATTGTCGATCAAAAATCAAATAGTGTTACGCAAAATCTGAGGCCCAACATCAATACGTAAGTATTCGGTGGTGTGTTTCTTAACTAGAAAATATATACGTAATTCTGAAAACCCCAGTGTTTCTTACGGTGCGCTGATAACGCTATGCACGAAAAAGCACTCTGCCGACGATACGGTGATGCCACCTGGCAGTGGCCCTGGGTTTTGCATAAGGCCATGTTTCCCGATGGCATTGCCGGGTGGCGACTCAGGCAGCGTTCCCTTTATTTTTTTTTAATGCCAGCCAGATGCGGCTGATTCAACATAGAGGAGGCACTGTCTGACACAATGCTGCAAAACATAAAATGGCCACTTGGCTGGCAGACGACTATCGTCTTTCGACGACATTTGCGGTGAAGCACACAGGCACGCGGCCATGTTTTTCCTTACCTCAACTTCCCTGCGCAGACGCGGCTCAACCTAACCCACGAAGAAAAGACCACCTTAACACCAAAGCAATTTCCCGCCTTTTTTCACATGGTGGAAGAGCGCAGGGAGATATGAAGTGCAGATAATGGGTGTATTTTCCTCACTGGTCACCCTCTTGTCAACGCCCTTCCTGTTTGAGTTATTGAATAAGCTTCTACTAAGAGAGGACAAAGTTCCTTATGGAAAATTTGATAGCCAAAGCCTGTTGAGCTGGTTCTGACATTTGGTGCAGGCCCGACTTGCGCAAAGCGTATTATAAACATGATGTGGCGTGATACTATTCTTCACTTGCTTGAAGGGACAGGATTGAAAGTCCAGAAAGGGTTTAACTGACCTAGGCGAATACAATAACATCAGTGCTTCTGTCCGATCTTGATTTTCAAATTAAAAAAACGAATACAATCTTTTGGGACCTCAAACGCAAATTTGAAACCCAGCCCCTTTTTCTTTTCAACACTTTAAGTACATTTACTTTTAGAAAACATCATACTTATTTTTCAACAAAAGCAAGAAAATCACAAACAAAACGCATTGCTACACACAACAAGCGCTCTTACAGGTCAGGATCAATCCTACTTAGGCGCACACTTCACTCAGAATAGGCACCACCCGCGAACCAATACATGTACCAAATTTCCCACGTATACACGCCACCCTCCCACTCAACCAGAATTGAGCTTAAATACATCGACAACGGCTGCAGGAACACCACTACGAAGACACCACAACCATTCTGGAACCTGTGTTCGTCATCTACTTCCTTTATTCAGTCTCTCACAATTTTTAACAAGGAGTCATGCTCCAACGAGTAGAACACTTGCTCCACATCTATTCTAAACGCAGACAAAGGTTTCAGGCCTTTTTTTCATTCACAAGTATGGTAATGTATGCGTTGCTAGGCCATTGGTTACGTTGTGCAAACTATAGGTCGATTATCCACGCTGCGAACCTCTAATCTTTCACGTGGTTTTTCTTTATTTCTTGTTCTTTGTATCTGTGCTTTCTTCAATAAATCTTCAGTTGATAGTCTGCGCTTGCTCGCTTTTCTTCCTTGTCCCTATTTATTTCACGCAGTTCTTCGTAGTAGAAAAGAGAGTGATAGAAACAGCGAAGGAAGATCACATTTCACAGCGCGCGCACAACTCCTTTTTCCCCTCCCCACACACACACGCAGTGCAGGGTTTCACAGGCGGTTGTTCAATTCTGTTGCCTTCAAGTACTGCAGGAGGGCTCGTGTGGCCTTCTAGGCTATTGTGCTGTGAGACAAGGCTCCTAATGTCTTTCCTGTAGTTGCCTCAAGGTACCCTGGCGAGTACGTAGATCTTGCTCAAACACGGTAAAGTGGCCAAAGACATTATCAATAGTCTCTACACAGTAGCAGTTATTGCACGTGATCACTCTGTCATGACAACGCTATTGCTAAGTGAGTTGGTAATCGCTGCAAAGACCCACAACCAATAAAATATGGACGGCTCTTGCGGGGTAGTGGACCAATGGCGTTCTACATTTGAATAACAAGGTGAGGATGGAAAAAGCGCTAGAAGGTAGCAACACTGGTTTTAATCTATTACCTAAACAACGCAGCGTGCTGATTGGGCACAAGCTTTCAGAATTACATTATGCTGACAATATTGTATCATCTGTGGACAGAAGAGATTACATACAGTGGCTGGCGGATACCTGTGGAAGTTAAGGTAAAACTTGGGACTAGGATTTAGTGTAACAAACTGGCGAATGACGGTATGAACGATCCCAATGATCGGCCTCGACGTGGTGGTCTAGTGGCTAAAGGTACTCAGCTGCTGAGCCGCAGGTCGCGGGATCGAATCCCACCTGCCATGGCTGCATTTTCGGTGGAGGCGAAAATGCTGTAAAGCCGTGTGCTCAGATTTGAGAGCACGTTAAAGAACCCCAGGTGATCAAAATTTCCGGAGCCCTCCACTACGGCATCTTTCATAATCATATCGTGGTTTTGGAACGTTAAACCCCACATAACAACAACAATCTCAATGATCAGGCTGTGTCCATGCAGGGTTAAGAAATACTGAAGGTAAGAGAATTCAATGACGCCGGATTATGAGTAAGTGATAGTGATAGGTACTTGGAGGTACAGAAAAAGATAGTCCGCAGCAGCGGGAAAGGGAAACGCTGCAATAATGAAGCACATAGCGTTATGTGTACACAACACGTACGAGGTGCTCCGACGTCTGTGGAAAGGTGTAATGGTTCCGGAAACTCAATGTGGTATGCATGAGGTCAGAGATTCAATCAGAAATAAATATGAGTCAAAGGACTGTGGGACGCCTCCCGCTGGGCGCTCCCGGGAAGACGACAAATTAGGCAGTAAAGGGCGCTATGGGATTGGCAAGCTTTGATGTGAGGGAAGCTGAGAGAAATGAGGTTCAAAGAGAGGCTAAAAATTATGAAAGAGAGCGGATGGGCCGAGATGTTCCCGTATTTATATACGAAGAGCGCTGATACTCATTGGAGAAAAAGAACTAAGAGGCTAATGGGTAAATATTCGGCTGTGAGTGATACTGCAACAAAGCGCGTTACGCAATAAGTACAAGAGGCGAGAAGGATTGCAGATGAAAAAAAAAATTGCTCTGAGTAAATAAAAAATAAGGAGAGAGGTATTTTAAGATAAATCAAAAGGAAGCGCTTCACTGTCTGAAGCAACGTCGAATTGCTTTAAAACGCCCGATTATGATTCGAGGTTAAGAAAAGAAGATAAACAATGCACGTGCTGGGGGGTAGATAAGGAAACCAAGAAGCATAGTCTGATTGAATGTGGAAATATTCACACAGGCGTACGCTTAGGCATAAGCCATCATGAAACGCTGAGTTTTAGGCACAGCAATGGAAAGCTGAACACGCCTACGGTATAAGAGACGGCTAGAATACTGGTGGCAGAAAACCAGAGAGGTAGGACAAGAAAAAATGGTGGGGAAAATAAGGACAAAATCACAGAAAGGTGAACCGAGTTGGCTGGGCTCAAAATGAAAGGAAAAGGGGCAGTGCTGGAACGAATACAAAATACGAGGTGACGACAGAACATGCGTTGTACTCAACTGAAGTTTTTATTGCAAATCGTCCCTTATACACAGCCAGCATCGTCACACAAAATGTCACAGAAGGCGCGAAGCGGGCAAGATAAAGATACTAGAGCGTACACAGCCGCTTAGAAAGACACACAACAATAAAAACTACATGTGATAGGTCACTTTGCTATATATGCACGCTATTCTCTCACTACATCATGATAAAACGACAAAAAAAACTAACAGAAGCGTTTCACACCTCCATATTAAAAGGCAAATGCGTCAGCCAGGCCTCTGTAACCTCTCACTTAAAGAATATGACTACCTTCGTCACATGTGTATAGCATAGTGACATGTCACATGTTATTGTGTGTCTTTCCATGAGGCTCTGTGACATTTTGTGTGACAATGCTGGCTGCATATTAGGGACACTCTTCAATAAAACCTCCAGTTATGAGTACATGCAGCGCATGTCACGTTGCCATCTTCTCCTTTGTGTTCGTTCCAGCACTGCCTCTTTTCATTTCATTATAAAAATAAGAACACTCTGCCGTAATAAAGCAGAGACCTAGGCTGTGAAGTTGTTTTTTTAATAGTAAGATTGATTCATTTGAAATAGCCAACGAAAAAAATTCTTTTTTTTAGTTTTGTCGAGCCTGGCGCCGCACATGTCACTGTTTCATTCCTTATAGTAAAAGGCAACTTTTTTGCTTTGCCTGTACAAATCTGCTACGGACATTAGGTGCTGTCTCCGACCTCCAAACTCTAGGCAGTACGTTCTGGAGCTCCTTACACTATAACAAGCTTCAGATCAAGGTTATTTGTAAGAATAGTGAGCGGGAGATGCAATTTGAAAACAGTGAACGCATATGTGTTTAAATGTAATGCGAGTAAAGTCTGTTACAACTTTAGTAAAAATGTGAGCTCCGCTCACTGAGCCTCACCTTTCCTGTTCTTGACTGTGAAAGGGTTTCGTGGCGGCTTGTTTCCGCTTGAACCTGAACTACTTTGTCTCGGCTAACGTAAATACTAAACATATTACGAATTTGAGGTTCACTATTATTACCTAAAATAGTACGGTTTGTTGAGAAGCTATATCGAAATACCTGGCAAACTTTACCGCCACGTTCTAGTTGCCGGCTTATAGTCAGCGACAAAAACGTCTGTATAAATGGGAAAGTCAACTATCTGAAACACCTATAAAAGCTTGACGTCGTAAAAATTTGTAAGTACAATTGGATGGAGCATTTTCTGCAACCATAATATAACGTATTTTAGCGTGCTCGTCTATCTCTATCTTGTCCTGCGCTTTGTGTGGGCTAAACTAAGTGATGATACGGATACATAGCAACTCGCCCAGCTATTAGTTTCACTGCAATAGATTTTATGCATTTTTTTTCAGTGGGAGGAGCAGGTATGTTTTTGTAAGCTGTAGCCGTGTATGTGAATGAGGTAATGAAAACAACTTTTAGTGCCCTTCAAAAGTAAGCTTCATGGTTTTGCTTCTTTCATTTCTGACGTTCGCAGTTTGAAGTAAACTGCGCCACCATTGCCAGCTTGCCACCAATCACCTTCAATTTGAACGGCAAGTCCTTCCCGCTCCAAGGAGAAGCCTACACGATCAGGGTTAGTGCCCAATGTTTAATTCGATTTCGTAAGCATATTGTGTTTATTTTTTCTTGAAAAGTGGAAAAGCTCTAAAGTCACATAATACTATAGACATTAACGACAGACTACCATGTCATTGATCCTGTTCTGACGCTCTGCCATTCTTCACAGATTCCGCTCACAACTGGCGGTGAGCAGTGCTTCACTCGCATCTCGGAGTCGGACGCATCTGGTACAAACCTCTGGATTTTGGGCGCCGTCTTCACGCAGACGTACTACACAGTGTTCGATAAGGTCCAGAACCGAGTTGGATTTGCCACAGCGGTCTAGACTGTAGTTTTTTCCACCCACATGAAAGGATGCGACCTTCGTAAGGCCGTCCAAACGATGGCTATTCGCTGCAATCGGGAATTTATTAAACTATCCTCACTGTTTCGAATGGCATCATTATTTTTCCAGCTTCACTATTCTATCGCGTTGCATACGATATGAAATAAATTGCACGATTTTCCAGAAGCGCAGGGATCGAAAAACTACTTCGTTGGGTATCGCTTGAAAAAAGTTTCGCCCGCTTTGAGACAAACACTCGGTTTCAAGGTGAACTGGCATTGTGGCAGGTACAATAAGAACCACCTATAGTCTTCAGTGCAATTATTTGAATGTACATGCAATTGCACCACGTGACAGCCTGCGTCAGAACGCCGTCTTCACAACCCCTAGCGACATCCTACAACATTAACAATAATCAAAGTTGAGCTGGCCCTGTCAAACGAAAACGAATAGAAAGTCTCACTTGCAAGAACACTGCAGCAATGTCGCATCTTTGTGAAATGCAATAAGAATGTTATTTTTTTTATTTCTTTTCACGTGGTGTGTGGATGATGCTACCCCTAGCGGCCAAGGTACCTTTCATTTACTTGATAGGTCGGAGTGACATCACTTTATACAGGTGACGCAGACGACATCATGTAATACCATACTGCATACTTACTCAGACGCGATATTTAAATCTGAGGTACTTCTTTGCAATTTTCAGCTGAAATCTATCTATCTATCTATCTATCTATCTATCTATCTATCTATCTATCTATCTATCTATCTATCTATCTATCTATCTATCTATCTATTCGTCTACGACTTCACGCCCAGGTGATCGTTTTGCTAACCTGATACATGTCAAAATCGGTATGGCACAGTATGAGTCTTTGAGGAACATGAATTGGGGTTCGTAACATGACAATCCTGGCACACATGTCATGTATGCCATGACTTAAATGAACCGCTAGTGGTGTGACCTCGGCTGTGTCATTAACTTAATGTTACCATAATCGGCATTACATGGCTTGTGCATGATGAATATAAATTACAGGTTGTGACGTGAGAACCATGGCATAGATTGCGGTTTCTAGTGAACGTGGACTAAAGGAAGGCACACGTCTGTGTGTTCATGTGCCTTCCTTTAGCCCGTGTTCCCTAGCGCTAAACTCTTCCAAGAATGCATTGATGTCTGATGCGATATGATTTAGATTACATAACATTTGTACTTTCGCGGTCTTTTCATTAACATGACATGCAAAAACAGCCATGGCATGAAATGAGTGTATGACGAACACAAATGAAAACTTATACCTCGCAAATCATGTCATGCAATTGGTTACATGATCTGGTCTCTGCTTTAATAAAAGCTTTGAAGCCGCATTTCAATCCTTAAGAAGTGTAACTAACGTTTCAATCTAAACAATTATCAAAGACATCTTTCATGTCAAATAATTATCAATGAAGCATAATCAATGTGATATAAATATTTAATTCATAGTTGAAACACGACTTTGTTTCACAACAACGCGTGGAACAATCGCCGTCCGATTTATGCAAAGCTAATACTTCAAACACGCACTCAATTACACTGAAGTTAGCACTTACTATCACAAGCACCAGACTTGGTAACACGATTTCGCTCAATTTTATCATTGCCAAAGTGGCTGACAGTACTACTCCTATTTTAAGCTCAAAAGAAGTGCTCGAAGAATAAAATAGACCACAGAGTACTTTAATCATTCTTAGTATTGTATGTACAGTATGGTCCATTGTTAAAGGGGACACTCGTATGCACATCATCAATATTCCTGGCCCTCTGAGAGCAAGTGGATTAAGAAACAATCTTCATGCAAGTCAATAGTCTGTCAAGAAGAGTCGGAACTTTTAGCCACCAGTAGTCTTATGCATATCCAAGCCGCTATGATTCCGTAAGATAGTGAAATGTAAACATGGTGCTCGCGCAGGTCTTCCCTTCAACAGTAGACCCGTCTGTACATCAGAGCATAACAGGAAACTAACTTAGAAGTGTGGCAGCTTAGGCTAGTTAGTATGGTATGACGATAGTCGTTTTGTTCTCGCGCTATAACTATTGTCAGGGGACTAACGCTTTCATTATATCTCCATGTTTCCCTCATGCCACTTGTTGTTAATCCTCACTGATGATAAGGAATGTAGCACTTAAGAACTTTAGAAGAATTGTAGTTCAGGCCAGCTGGTGATGCATATTTCGTAAAAATAAAGCGCAATAGACGGGATGAAAAGGTAAGACAGGCAGCACGAAAGGCTACTAACAACTGTAATTAAAAAGCATTGCCGTAGCTAGATACTATACTTATGAGCACGACACATTTGATAATAAGCAACAAAAAAACCAACCAACAAATAAACAGAGCCAGGCATGAGGTAAACCCCAGTAACAACACTAACATGTGACAGATGAATGGGCAAGATTGTCCGCCACCTCACAGCCTTCATCCAAGCCTCCATACTGCCTGTCATGCAAGCCACAGTAATTCGTTGTAGTTTGAGCAAAATTATGTTCTGTAACGGCAGAAAAAAATATGAAAGAAAACTAACACAAAAATAACATATTACATTTCTGTAATTACTCAGCTACTTTATGAGGTAGTAATTGATCGCTGCAAATGAGGTTACAGCACGACATAAATGAAGCGCACAGCGAGCCCCTGGCGGTGCGATCTCTGCCACTGCGCATGCGTCGTAACTCGAGCCGCCGTTCGCGTTCGCCCCCCCCCCCCCCTCCCGCAGAAAATTCGAAATGGCGTGCGGCGAACGCAGCCCACGAGGCCCACAAAGTGCTGTGTGTAGCTTCCATGCATTTGGGTTTGCGGTCCTGGTGAAAGTCCCTAGACTTTTTCTTAGGGGGAGCCAACGCAATTCTAAAGCTCATATGGCGCCCGCAACTAAAGCAACGCCCGCAACATTTGCGAGCGTTATTCCAAACCTCCATATGTCTCGTATTTATATTACACCGCTCTCGCGATATATCCAATCACAGCCGCGTTGCCGACTTTTTTTCATGGACTTTATTGCCGACTAAAGTCCCTAGATGAAACAAGTTTCATCTGGGGACCTTATTGCCGACAAGATGCGAGCGCCCTTGGTGAGCACCTGTCCTTACATTTATCCGCAATACTTGATAGAAGCGAAACGAACAGTACGAGAGTACTGCGTGTGCACCCTTGCTGCATACGAGGGTGGAAATTTTCATGCTGCAGGTGGAACGAAAGAACCTGTGTGAAAGAGGACATACGCTCACGAACATGCCTGTGGGAGGCGCATGTTGAGCTGGCAAAAATACTGCACGACAATCATGCTGACGTCGCTGCACTGCTAAAATGTTGAGTGAGTGGCGGCGCTGGCGTGCACGCACGCGGTTTTTCTTTGAGAACTGTCGCAAATGTCCTACATGCGTTTCCAACTCCACACGCGTTCGTGTAGCCATTTTGATCAACGCTGCTATCAAGCGCTCTGCAATGTCTTCATGCCCCGACCACCTCAAGCGAGCTTGGAGCAAACTCGGCTGTCCCTTAAGCTCGGGTCATCCTGCATATGCACTCCTGCTAGGCTGTGAGGTGGTATTCTACATTGCTAAGAAAGTTCAACAAAAACCTCTACTTAGAAATAGCGCCGCAGCCAAGAATGAAATGACGAAATTCAGTTAGAATGCAGAAGCCGGATCATTCCCAATAGCATATTTACTTAAAACCAGTGATAAAGAAATTGTTAAAAAAAGAGGTCTAGAGAGCAGCTTCACTGGCGACCACTTGGTGGTAATGCACTTCCTCACCCCAGCAGGATTGCCCACCCTGATGCAGTACTTGGCCACTACCTCCAATGACTAAGGCAATTAACCCTTTGCCCTAAATGTCCAGCGACTGCGAGACAACTGCCCAAGGCGGCGGTGAGACCTGTGACGCAGCGGAGGGTGCTAAGAATCTCTGGGTGCGGACAGGCTGGAATCTGATACTGGCTACGTTCAACGCTAGAACGCTATCTAGTGAGGCTAGTCTAGCTGTGCTATTCGAGGTATTAGAGGGTGTGAAATGGGATATAGTATATAGGGCTAAGCAAAGTTAGGAGTACATGTGAGGTTTATACAGTGCTGAAGTAAAAACACGTTTTATGCAACCGTGGATTTGTTGACAGAAAATACAAAGGGGTGGGGTTCCTTCTACACAAAAATATCGCTAGCAATATAGAGAAATACTATAGCATCTGCAGAGGGTTGCTAGTATCATAAGTAAGTTTAACAAAAGGTAGAATATGAAGGTGGTACAGGCCAACGCGCCTACATCGAGCCATGATGATAATTTGGTTGAACACTTTTATGAAGACGTAGGTTCAGCCAATAATAAAGCATATAAAGACACAGCATACTATTCTGATGGGTGACTTTAATGCCAAAGTGGACAAGAAACAGGCTGGAGACCATACAGTTGCGAAATATGGCATCGGCTCTAGAAATTCCAGAGGGTAGTTATTAGTGGAGTTCGCAAAACGTTATTATTTACGCATCTTAAATACCCTTTTCAGAAAACTGGCTCCCGTAAATGGACACAAGGAAGTTCTAATGGCGAAACTAAAAATGAAATAGACATCATTCTGTGTGCCCACCCAGGCATTGTACAGGATGTAGAAGTAGTTGGTGAGATCTGATGCAGTAACCATGACTAGTAAGCGCTCGTATTCGCCTAGATTTAAAAAGACAAAAGCATAAGCAAAATAAAAAACTGTGAGAGGGAAAGTACAGGAATTCAGAGTTTTGCTTCAGAATAGATTCGAGGCTCTAAACGAGATAACCAACGTTAGCGTTGACACAATGAACAATAATCTTACTAGTATCATCAAAGAGTGCGCAATAGAAGTCGGAGGTACGGTCACTAGACAGGACACTGGTAAACTATCTGAGGAGACAAAAAACCTGATTAAGAGACGACAAACCATGAAAGCCTCAAATGTAACCGACAATACCGAGTTAGTGAAGCTTGCGAAGTTAATCAATAAACGCAAGGAAGCCGACACCAGAAGGTGTAACATGTAGAGAAGAGAGCAGGCTGTAAAAAACGGCAGAAGCCTATAACAGCTGCGAAGGCTAACCTTTGCATAGGCGAAATGGAATGCATGCATTAGGCACAAGGAAAGCAATGCCATAATTAATATGGAAAGGATAGTTGAGGTGGTGGAGGAGTTCTGCAGAAAGCTGTTCAGAATCCGAAAGAACCAGGATGATATCGTAAGAAGCAATAATAGCCTGGAGGAATTCGACATCCTAGAGGTAAGGGCACGGGAAGTAAGGAAAGCCCTACAAGGAATGCAAAATGCAAAGCCGCTGGTGATAATAAGGTAAAAACGGACCTGCTGAAATATGGCGGAAAAACTGTGATATAAAAATACTGGCCACCTTATATACGAAGTGTCTCTTGACGGCAAGGGCACCAGAACCATGGAATAATGCTAACATCATTTTAATTCATAAGAAACGAGAGGTCAAGAACTTGAAAATTACAGGCCAATCACCTTACTATCCGTTCTTTACAAACGCTTTACAAAAATAATAGCTAATAGAATTAAGGCGACATTAGAGTTCAATCAACCACAGGACCAAGCAGGATTTCGTACAGGCTACTCCACAGTAGACCATATTTCTACTATCATTCGGGTAGTAGAGAAATACGTGGAATCCAACCAACTCCTCAACATAGCTTTCATAGATTACTAAAAGTCGTTTGGCTCAGTCAAGAAATCAGAAGTAATGCAGGCACTACGGAATGAGGGCATCGGCGAACCCGACATAAGCATAATGGAAGAAATCTACAGTGGATCCTCAGCCACCATAGTTTTTCATAGAGAAAGCGACAAATTCCCAATAAAGAAGAGTCTAAGGCAGTGTTTCGGAATGGCCACTCCGGAATTGGAATGACTCCGGATTCATTCAACATTTTCGCGACGCCGAAATGGGGAAAGCGCGTGGAGGATTGGAATGGGGATGGAATTGCGCGCCTTTGGCACGAAATAGAACGGGAATGGAATGACGTCTTTTTTTTTTTTCAAAAATAGAGCACGTTTTCGTCTATGCGCTATTTTCTAACGTCAAACATTTGTAACTGAGAGCCTCGATTTAACCATAAAGCAGTATTTTTTATTGGCTTGGCTGATTACAAGGATGTTATATTTATAAGGACAGCACCTACTGCACTTCTCACCTTTTGCCAGCAGCTCCTGTTTGAGAAGCGCTACGCATAGGTAGACGGCAATTGTTTTCTCCGATTTTTTTTCCTGTTTGGATCCACCCGTTGAAGTAGCCGTCAGTCAATTTTCGTGTTTTGAAAACTGACCAACGAAGCGCCAATCTAGCTCATATTATATTGTTGTAGAATTTCAAGGAATAAAACCAGAATAAAGCTTTTTTTTACCATGCACTGCTAGCGACCTTTATTCCAGCATTTAAAAAAGACGAGGGCACCTAGGCACTTTTTATGGCGTAATTATTGCCAAAAAACTAGTGACCAATTTGCGGACGTCATGTTGTTGTACCCATATTTTATTTTGAGCCGGTAAAAGTAAAATTAAGGTGTACGGCCTTTTTTTTAAGTTCCGAAAGCTGCTATAGCGACCGCAGCTGCCCCAGCCCGGCAGACCAGGCGTTGCTGAGTCTCGAACTGAGAGATGGTCAGCCCGCACGCCCATTGCTCCGGGCTGCGATTATTTCGCTATTAGCGCTATCCTTTTTTACCTTTGCATCTTTTCTTTGCTCGGTCGCTGCAACTTGGCCCGTACCTATGTTCGCATCGCCTACCAAGAAGAGCCTTGAGGAGGAACACATTTTTCTACACCATCATTGCTACTACTTTAATATCGTTACAAGCCGCGACGAATAAGAAGGAATGCTCTATTGAGGTGATAAAGACGACAATTGCAATAGCGCTCGTGTTGTTGTTCGTGTGCCCCCATCTTGGCTGAAGGACTCTCCGTGTACATTGTAAATACGTCTTTTTTCTTCTTTCTTAATTTCGGATGTTGAAGCGATAGCGTTAAAGAGCTCGTTTCGCAGAAATACCGGCGTCGGTGTCAGTGGCCGTGAGCGAAAAACCATCATCATGTGCGTGACCGAAAAGTCGAGAAAGATGTAAATAAAATACTAAAATTCGACCGACCCCACGTACCTTGGGTATCGACGTTATGCGAATCATACGGAGAGATGGTGAACATCTTGTATAATGTATTGATTGAGCGACACATCATGAAATAACGCCAAATACATGAGTTTCCTTAACACAGGTGCACGTATAAAACTGGGACCGCTTATTTCTCTCCCATAGTAAAGTACATTGCTCTAAATTGTCGAACAATTGTAAAGAAAATCTTCTACGCAGATATATACGTTGAAGAGTTTCAGATGTTTATATAACCACTTGTTTGGCACTTGAACAAAGATGTCAACAGGAACATGTGTATTAGAAACACAAGAAAAAAAGTAAGCCTGTCTGAAGCGCTAGTGCTCGTGAGGATGGTAGCCCTGGACATTGCTGCATGAATCAACTTCAGCGAATGGCATCTTACTACGAGAATCGACGTCAACTCGACGTGACAGCTGTATCATAGGAGTATGTATGCA
This sequence comes from Rhipicephalus microplus, assembly GCF_043290135.1. Classification (NCBI taxonomy): domain Eukaryota; kingdom Metazoa; phylum Arthropoda; class Arachnida; order Ixodida; family Ixodidae; genus Rhipicephalus; species Rhipicephalus microplus. The sequence goes on along the minus strand of NC_134710.1, from coordinate 143,288,349 downwards.
ATGTTTATGAAATTGCATATCCAACACTGCAAACGTCAGTTGCGCAAACACAACTGACGTTTCATAACCATTGGGGTCGATTTGAAAAGTAGTTCCGAGACCTCGCGCGGCTGTGTGGTAGAATAATTGATTGCCACGCAGAATGTTGGAGTTTGATTCTTGCTGGGACCATGACATTTATTCTTTGCATTCGTCGGGTCAACAATACCGATGTCAGGTTTTTCTTAGCGCTTACGCGTTAAAATTGTTCATGTGTGTTCTCATCGTTTCTGTACTAAGCCTCAATCACATATGGCACATACCCGGCCATGTGGCACATACCCGAGGAATTGAAAGGAATGGAATTGTGGCATTGTTGAAACTCACCTGAATGACATTGGAATGGGATGGAGGAGCTCATTCCGCAACACATGTGTAAGTCAGGGAGACATGATCTCTCCAATGCTGTTCACCGCGTGTTTACATGAGGTTTTGAGGGTCCAAGGATGGAAAGAAATAGGAACAAAAGTTAATGGAGAGTATCTTAGTATATAGCATTCAATTTCTTGATGACATTGCCTTGTTGAGTAACGCGGGGGACGAATTACAGCTCATTATTTCTGAACTCAACACGAAAGGAAAAAAGTAGATCTGAAAATAATATGCAGAAAACTAAAGTAACTTCAACAGCCTCGGCAGAAAACAACGTTTTGCAATAGGTGTAAAGACACTGGAAATTGTTGAGGAATATGTCTACTCAGTACAAGTAGTAACCGAGGAGCCGAACCTTGAGAGTGAAATAAGTATGAAAATAAGAATCGAGTGAGTCTCATTCTGCCAGCATTCTCTAATCATGAATCTTAATCTGCCACTAACCCGCAAGAAGAAGGTATATAACAGCTGCATCTTGTGGTACCTACCTACAGAGCAGAAGCCTGGGGGCTTACAAAGAGGATTAAGCTTAAATTGAGGACGACGCAGCGAGCAATGAAAAAGAAAATGATAGGTGTAACCTTAAGAGACAAGAAGAGAGCAGAGTGGATCAGGGAACAAACCGGGGTTAAGGATATCGTAGTTGAAATCAAGAAAAATAAATGGACATGGGCCGGACACGTAGCACGTAGGCAGGATAAGCGTTGGTCATCAAGGGTAACCGACTGAATTCCCACGGAAGGCAAGAGCACGAAGGGGAGACAAAAACTTTGGTGGACCGATGAGATTAAAAATTAAGACGTTCGCAGATATAACGTGGCAGCAGAAAGTACAAGACCAGTTTGATTTGCGGATCATGGGAGAAGCCTTTGCCCTGCAATGGGAATAATCAGGCTGATGAAGAGGATTTTAAAAATACGGTTTCACCATGCGCATGTTATCAAACTAGACGTAATCTAGTTAACCTCCTTCTTACCTTATATTCCTTCTCTCTTTACCATTTTCAGGTATATTGCATCATCATCATCATCATCATCATCATCATCATCATCATCATCATCATAGTGAATACGCCCATTGCAGGGTAAAGGCCTCTCCCATGATCCGACAATCAACCCGGTCTTGAGCTTTCCGGGCCCACCTAACTTTTCTGCTTTCTGTGTCCAGTTCAGTAATCATGAGGCGTAATTCGTCCTCTGTGTTACTATGTCTTCTCAAATGCCTGAAGACTTCAGCATGATTAATTTATATACCAACACATTCGCTCTGAGAGCATGTATTGCGGTCATCTACTTAAATTCAAAATAAGTAACTGGGGAAAAAGAAACAGACTTGAGGTTTCGATCTGGTGGCGTTACGTCTTATACGGTGCGCATGCGCAGTTACCACTCGGAAGCCTTTTAAAGCAAGAAAAGTAGAAACTTTTAGCGACTGCTTGTTCAACTTTACAGTATTTCAAAATGTCGAATGTGTTTGGAAGCATCCAATACGAGACGGGATGGTCGATACTCAATATTTAGAGCTTGCGCATACAGGTACCTTATCAAACAATACATGCACGAAAAAACGCCGACAGCATCTCCAGTTGCACACGTAAAGACAAAGGCTTGTTTTTCCCATTGAATCATTTGCTATTCTTGCAAAAAATAATAAGCAAATCGCTGAATCAGATAATGCCATCCTGGCCGATAACGATAGCATTACGAACGTCGTCACATAGAATATTGGCAATAATATTTTTTGATCATATAAACTCAGTATTATTCCATCGCTCGCATTAACTTTTACCAACGTAAAATTTTCGCATTAATTGCCCGTTCAGCGTAAGTTTTGCAGTCCTAAAGCAATGAAGCTTGTATTGAATATAGGTATTTATTTTCATGAAAGTCATCAGCATTCTTGCTCAGGTCAACGGAACTGATGCACAATGAGAATGTAATCAACACTGCGAAGGCTTCAATGTCTTGTTGCTAAAGATGGTCGTAAAAATGACACCTATCTACAGCAACTACACTTTGATTGCTATAGAATGAAAGAATGTTAATTTAATCCTACGTACGTACATCCTATAAAAAGCTAATTTGGTCAAAATGGTTCAGCGATATACGCACAGGGTACTATGCTTTTTTTTCTTGAGGGGGAAAAGGGGAAGATTCACAAAACAATGTAGCAAATCAGACATGATAAGACCATCTAGTAGTAGTTGCTATGTCCCGATGCTCTAAAAAACGCACTGTTTGGATAAGAGGTTGTGTGCAGTTAACGCTAAGATTATTATTTCATTAAACGCATAAAATTTGCCTCTTTATGAGTCTGAAGACGATTGCCCGATATCCACTCGATATCGCAGAGCCATTGTTTTGTTGATGTCGACCGCCAGAAAAAACAAATGCAAATCATCCACAGGGCGGTGAATTTATAGAGAACAAGCAAAATAACGCGCGACGCTGATGCTGCAGTCGACGGTGTTTTGTTTCATTCCGATAAGACGCCTAATAAAGCACGAACCATTGGCACCATCGAGCAGTTGTAGCGGCCCTTGCAGCGGAGTTTCCGCCACAATGTCCACCCCGGTGTCGTCCCAGGCCACGCTCCTGTTACTTTGCACGCTGATCAGTGGCTCTCTTGGACAGCTGAGGTGAGTAGTTTGCGCAGGCCACAATGCGGCCATCAACCGAGTTGTACTACGAGTTGTTATTTTATTGCTCTGCAAAAAGCTTAAAGGTATCGCCTTCTATCGTACTGCCAAAATTGTTAACGCTCTACAATGTATAAATTGTAATAGGCAAAATTTCTAACAGAGCTCCCACGCTGTTCCCAGGGAGCAAAACGGCCGACTGAAGTTTGAAGAGTGAAAAAAAAATGGGTCGGAATAAACATTAAGTTCGAGAGAAAATAAACGTCCTCATTTCGAAAACAGGACAGGCGTCTTTTGTCCTGGGTGCCTTGATCTCGGGCAGAGTCCGGGGTCCTGATGACCATGGTCTTAGCTTATCCTCAAGGTTGGAGCTGCCCCAAGATATCTTCCAAATGTCGTTGCCGTGGTGTATATAGATACGTATACATATACGGTGAGCGACGCCGACGCCCACATCAGCGCCGGCGGCAAAATCCAGCCGAGAGTGTCCATATCATTGCTATCGCAATAATAACTATATGCAAACGATCAAAACACATATATATTTCTATCTGCCGGCAATCGTGCGTTGGTAGGCGCAGCCTGATGCATCATCGCATTGCGCACCCTAGACGCACAGTGCCTCAACTGACAATCACATGACGCGACAAAGTGGTGCAGTCATGCCACAGCCTCAAGCAAATGAAGTTTGTATTGCTTGCTGCTTAACATTGGTAAATGAAGCCTAAGCCATACCAGCACACTACTAATAAATCATTGTGACGTGTCTCTGATATGTTAGCCCATACATTCATCTGTTAAGTTAAAACAAATATGCACTACCCTTCAAAGCTGCCAGCACTGCTGTGAGGAGCGTGTGATACACGGAAATGCGTGATTTGTTTTTTTTTTTTTTTTGGCGTGCGCTAACGAAACTCGGCCGGCGAAAACTCTTTCGAAGCCTACAACTGCACCCCTCAAAGCATAATGAGAGGGAGCGAAGCACGGCGTACAAAGGCAGAAAGGAGGAGATATTCAATGAAAAAGAAATAAAGAAAAAGAAAGAAAACAAAAAGGGGTAAAAAAGAAACAAGAAAAAAAGAAAAAGAAAGAAAAGAAAAAGTAAGAAAGAAAGGAAGAATGAAAGAAACGAAAAAAGAAAGAAAGAAAAGAAAGAAAGCAAGAAAAATAAGAAAGAAAAGAAAAAGAAAAATAAGAAAGAAAAGAAAAAGAAAAAAAAAGAAAGAAAGAAAAGAAAAAAAAAGAAAAAACTAAAAAAGAAAGAAGAGTGAAAGAAATAAATAAAGAAAGAATGCAAGAAAGAAAGAAAGAAAGAAAGAAAGAAAGAAAGAAAGAAAGAAAGAAAGAAAGAAAGAAAGAAAGAAAGAAAGAAAGAAACTGAGACGAAAAGTACGTGGACCAAAAACACAGGGAAGATTAAAAAGGATAGAAAGAGAAGAATAAAGAAACATAAAATTGGCAGAACTTAAATTGGCAAAGTGCCCGTCAGCTCCGCTGTCTCTTTAGCAATGCGCCATCGGTGTAAGCTACGGTAATTATTTTTTATTTGCATGTACCGCCATCTTACACAGTAAGATGGCAGTATAGGCCGTATATTGCTAGAGCTACTGTATACGGCTTCTGTGGGAATATGCAATAACTCTAGATATTGCAGAAGTGAGTACTTTTTTCCTGCTTTCCGTTCCAAGTTTCCACATTCAAACATCTCAACCCCGTTATAAGGTGTCTAAAAAATTAACCAGCTTCGTATATTCGTTGGAAGAATATTTACCATTGCACAAGTGGCGAACACAGCCGACAGCACACTCCACATAAGCTGTGGGCACAGGGAATAAATATCACGTTTAGCAACATAATATTTCAATATATATATTGTCATAGCTATGCGAAATGATTCCGTTGTACAGGAACATAGATACGCAATCTCACTCATCGGTCGACTCGCTCAGACTCAGACTGAGCCATGAGTTCGAGTGAGTCCAAGGAAGTGATGTTCGGTTGAAAAAATTGTAGTGAACCTGAGTTTGAGTGATTCCGCGCCAAGAAATTTTCGGTGAGTGTGTGTGAGAGTTAGTTCGAAAGGAAAATATATTTCATGAGTGAGTTCCATATTTTTTGCTGACCGATGTACAGGAACTTGAAAATGTTTTTTTTTTCTACAGCAAGAGCATTTATTCATTTCGTATTCTTTTCAGCATCCAACTGGGATTGAATTTGCGTAATGTCACCGAGCTCAAGCTTGCACGAGCACCTGGCGACCCCATTCCTGTGGTCCTGAACAATTACCAGAACGTAAGACTTTCATACAAAGTCGCTAACGGCAGGGTCAGTTACGAAGCCACGCAATTATGTCTCATTTCATTCAAGACATCTAGTATATTCTTGAAACAAACCTTGTACAAAGAAATCTCCAAATTTTGATTACAACAATCGTGCCTCGCTCTCAATGTAAAGTCAATCTATCGTGATGAAAATATTTCATGACTTCATCAGTGTTGCAGTACCATAACAGACTGGTAAGCTTGTAACTTGCGCGTAAGCCTTTCGTTGCACTGAAATCAAAGAGCACCGTAAGACCTGGCTGTGAATCGATGCTGGGCTTCTCATATGAATATACGCAAATGTATAATGTTTCACAATTTCTGCCCTCGCACAAGCATGTTTCCTAAATTGTCCAAGTCATGAGATGCATACTGTATTGAATGAGCTGCTGCAGCAGCTCACTTTCTTATTATGCCTATCATCATCATCGTCATCAGCAGCAGCAGCAGCCTGACTACGCCCACTGCAGGACAAAGGCTTCTTTCTCCAAGGTTCCGCCAGTCCACTCGCTCCTGTGCTTGCAACTACCATTGTACACCAGCAAACTTCCTATTCCCATCTGCCCACCTAACTTTCTGTCTCCCCCTCATACCCTTGCCTTTTCTGGGAATCCAGTCAGCTACCCTTAATGACAAACCATTATCCTGCCTATGCGCTACGTGCCTGGCCCACGTCTATTTATACTTCTAGATTTCAACTATATATGATATACTTTAACCCGGTTCGTTCCCAGAGCCACTTTGCTCTCTTTTTGTCTCTGAGAACTACACCTATCATTTTCCTTTCCGTCGCTCGCTGCATCATCCTCACCTTAAACTGAATCCTCTTTGTAAGCCTCCAGGTTTCCACTCTGTAGGTAAGTACAGGCAAGATGCAGTTGTTATATACCTTCCACTTGAGGGATAGTGCCAGTCTACGAGTCATTATTTGAGAACCGTGCTTGCTGAATGCGCTCCACCCCATTCTTCTAGTTACTTCAGTCTCGTGGTTCGGATCCACGGTTACTACCTGTCCTATAGGTAGACGTGCTCTTTTACAACTTCAAGTGTATGGCTACCTATCTCGAAGCGCTGTCCTCTTCTGAGGTTGTTGTGCACTACTTTCGTTTTCTGTAGATCAACTTTAGGACCTACATATCTGCTCTCCTTGTCTAATTCAGTATTCAGGAGTTGCTATTCGCCCCCTTGGTTACTCAGCAACGCAATTTTATCGGTGAAGCGTTGCTTAATAAGGTACTCTCCATTAACTCTTATCCCTAACTTTCCATTCTAGGCCTCATTCATTCATACATAAATCACGTGATAAAAATGCTCAGGATACACCCAACCACTATACAAAGCCTTTATAGATTACGAGAAGGCATATGATTCAGTAGAGATATCAGCTATCATGCAGACACTGCGGAATCAGGGTGTGTACGAAACATATATAAACATCCTGGAAGAAATCTACAGTGGATCAACTGCCACCATAGTGTACCATAAATCAAGCCACAGCATACCAATAAAGAAGGGTGTAAGACAAAGAGATACAATATCCCCAATGCTATTTACTGCGTGCTTATGCCTATATTATATCCTAACGACACAACCTTATACCGTTGCTCGAGGGCCCTAATGTCTTACTGCTCTTTGCTTAGGTAAACACAGCAGCTCTTGATTTGATTGATTGATATGTGGGGTTTAACGTCCCAAAACCACCATATGATTATGAGAGACGCCGTAGTGGAGGACTCCGGAAATTTCGACCACCTGGGGTTCTTTAACGTGCACCCAAATCTGAGCACACGGGCCTACAACATTTCTGCCTCCATCAGAAATGCAGCCACCGCAGCCGGGATTCGAACCCGTGATCTGTGGGTCAGCAGCCGAGTACCTTAGCCACTAGACCACCACGGCGGGGCAGCAGCTCTTAGCAAGTGACCAGAAATACATCTTATGTTCCAACCACCTATATCAAGTCGTGCATCAAATCAATTCGTTTCCCCTTCTTTTACTACATGCACAGTTTATGATCAGAAAATTCTCGCTCGAACAATGCAAGAAACTTCAACTGAGTATAGTCACCGTAGTCGATCCGCGCCGACTGCATAGCATGTTCAAATTCTTCTCATCATCTCACTTGAATTACTACGCGCTGCATTATAACGCCATTGTCAAAGCGAATCGATTTTGGTAATCTAAACGCAATTTCGCTTGAAGACAGCCGTTACTATCTGGGAATCCACCAGTTGAACGTGTTCGTTGGTTTAGCCTCCCGAAATTCGCAGCATACCACTTGGAGGTGTCCCTGGGCTGACGTACGTGCAACGATGTGCAGCAGCTGGAGGAAGGCACTCATGCATGCTTCTTCGGAAAACTCTAAACAATATGTGGTAGTTCCACGGAACTCTTAAGTGGATCAACAATTAAGAAGTAGAAAGTAAGCTTATCATTAGATCGTCAAGAGTCTTAAATAATGACAAAGTCTCCGCGTCTATACAGCTTTATTGACAAGTATAGCGAGCTACAGGTTGCTGTTTACTATTATTAAACATCAGGGAATCAAAATGCCACATCAATTAGGACTTCCTTCTTTTTTAACTTTCCCAAACAGATGCAGTACTACGGAGTCCTGACTATCGGCACTCCTCCTCAAACGTTCAAGCTCTTCATGGACACGGGATCCAGCAACTTCTGGGTGCCGTCGGCAAAATGCGATGACAGCATGGCCTGCCGTAAGTATATGCGCTGGTCATCTATATAACATCGTGTGTATTCATATTTAGCATCAGTTATGTACGAAGCAAAGGACGATGTCAGGCGTTCTTATTTGTACTTGCATGTTCACAGGTGACCACGCAAAGTACGACAGCACCAAGTCCAGCACGTACACCAAAAACGGACGGTCCATCCGGATTCGCTACAGTGGTGGCATCGTTCGGGGTTTTACTAGCATTGACAACGTGGGCATCGGGCCGGCCACTGTTCAGCAGTACAAGTTCGCCGAGATGGATCACTCGGACGGCAAGCTGTTCAAGAACGCCAAGTACGACGGCATCTTCGGCTTGGCCTTCCCGAGCATCTCACAAAACAACCAGCTGCCACTGTTCGACGCAATGGTGAAACAGGGCGTTGTTCGACAAGCCGTGTTCTCGCTTCACCTGAGCAAGCAGCCCAGCGAGCAAAATGGCGGAGAAATCTATTTCGGAGGCATCAACACAAGACGCTACACGGGCGACGTACATTATGTTGCCGTCAACAAGGCCGGTCACTGGCAGATCACCATGGACAAGTCAGTTGTCTTTCCAACTATTTCAGTAGCAAATACGGTCGGGACGAGTGGGCCAGCGGTGCAGTATGCTTTTGTTGGCAGAGCTGAGACTCACGGCTTCCGGTCAAGTTTGCATATTCTAGAAAAATGGGTTCTGTTGTCCCTAGTATAAATGTTGGCGCCTTTTTTTACATCGTAGGGGGTAGTGACGTTTTTTTTCTACCACAAACGTGTGACTTCAACAGATAACACATAGTTGGAATGCTCTATGGATGAGTGGGGAGAGAATCTTGCTACCCAATTGCGACTGAGTGGTTCGTGACTTGAATAGGCTGGCATCAAGCCACAAGCACGCCGTATAGAGCAGGAATGGCACATTGCAGGCACATGTCCGAAATAGCATAACTAGAAATTGCATCACTGCTCGAACCTACCTAAAATATCGCTATGCGTATTAATGCGGTAACCTTCGCTCAGCGCACAAAACGACTTGCAGGGAAGGTTCTCTTTCATCAGGCCCAAAAACCTACGAAATATAATTTAGTCAAATAGGATGAAGCTAAATTAGGTGCGACGTGTTCACTTTCCGCGCTTTCCTTATGCACTATGAATTACTTCAACCTCTGTTCAACAGCATGGACGTCAAAGGCACGAAGCTCTGCATTGGCGGCTGCAATGCCGTCGTCGATTCCGGGACATCATTCGTCAGCGGGCCCCCAAAAGACGTGGAAACTCTTCACAAAGTTATCGGTGCCAAGCGCACGGGTCCTGGATATGTACGTATCAAGTATTTGCTTCATCTAGCCTCTATAAGTTCGTTCTGTATATACCTCCTGCGATCTAAATAGCTGCGAACCTAATGTCCGGAACCCACCACACGAACACCGCATACTCTCGCGCTAGTTAAAACGGCCTCCTGGACGTTGATTTACCATAGATGTGCAGGATTCTACATTCAGGGAAAAATGCGAGTTGCGGCGTTGTGTATAAAGGCGAGGGGGCACGTTTTACTGCTGCGCCCTCCACTGAAAGGAAATGAGCCCCAGAATAGAGGATACAAGAAGGAAAATCATAGATGGCATGTTTCTCACAAAAGCCTGCAATTGGTCTCCGGTTTGCCGGCATCAAACTGGGAAGTAAACATTTCTTACAGAAGCATATGTAAAAACATCGCCTGATGACCACGTCATGTACCTGAACTGCAATGTTACAAAAAAAAAGACTTTAGATTCGTTTGTCTCCTTGCGACAATGCGAAACGAGTCAGTCATTCTGCCACAATAATCGAGAACTTTAGGATAATCGTGATAAACAAGCTTTGAAAGTAGGAATCATGTTTCCACAGGTTGTTTATCGCGATTATAGTATGTCAACATTCTACAGAGAGCTTTGTATGTTTGACCTTCGCATATGGTAATTTACCGTCTCTATGCTTTTAACTATTCTAGTATGAGGTAGACTGCAACGAGATTTCAAAGCTGCCACCAATCACCTTCAATCTGAATGGGAAGGCCTTTCCGCTCAAAGGAGAAGACTACACTATCAAGGTAAGCAGGCATCCATCTTAATTCTTCATCAAAAACTCGATTAACTTGAAGCCCCTGACGTGCCTTACTAAAACTCAATGGCAGAAATTAGGCCCTTTACCACCAGATCTTCCAGCCGTTCTAGCATGCTGTTCTTTCTTTCCAGATCCCAGTGCAAGGCGGCGTGCAATGCTTCACCAGAATCTCAGAGGAGGAAAGATCAGAACTCTGGATCCTCGGTGCCTTATTCACGCAGAGTTACTACACCGTGTTCGACAGGAGCCAAAATCGCGTCGGTTTTGCCACTGCGGTCTAGTGGCTCGTCTTCCTTCACGCCTTCAGCCATGGCATGAAGCGTCGCTGTACAGCATGCTTGAAGAAACATGAGTCGTCAACCAATAAAAACGTCGTCTTGTAGGCTAACAAGTTGTACCGTTGTCTGTAGATACGGGTCTCATAAGGAAGAAAAATAGGAAAAGAACGGTAGGGCGGTTAACCAGCCTACAGGCAGCCGGTTTGCTACCCTGCGCATGGGAGGGGGATGGGCGAGATGAAAGATAGAGAGCAGAGAGGGAACGAGTCTCATAAGTCGCCAACTATAGGTCTATGCGTTTGCATGGGTGCGATCGATTGCGTTGGGCGATCGACTCCACTGGGCTGTAACTTCGTTGTGACGCAGTGCGCAAAGGTTAAGAATCGACCATGCTACGACCCGACCGATTCCTCTTTACGTAAGGTGAAGCGCGTACCAGGGCTGGGCAGAGATACTTCGAAATCGTAACACAATACAATACATATACTCGGCAAAGAAGTACTTGAAATACTCATAAAATATCCTTTCGGAATTATTGTATCTAGTATGATAATTCGCGATGGTCTTTTAAGACACTTAGATACATTTGCGAATTTGCTATAATTGATTCTATAATAAAGCAGCAAAGGCAGAAGTTTCGACTTGAAAATTTTTAACTGTGACCAACTTTGTTCAATTTCAATGAACTATCTGATCGTATTCCCGAAGCTCCATCTTTTCTTACTGAAAGCATACTACTTCCCTTTCGAAACCGCTTATTAATTTTTTTCGGCTGCTCAGCATGACTGCTTTTTATACGCTTGGCTGTCAGTGGTATTTGCTTGGCCTTATTGCGTCTGGCGGGTGTCGCTGTTGAACTTGGCGACCAGCTAGCGGGTTGTCATCCGCTTGCAAGATGTCAACTAAGAAGCCAACAAATACCGCTTAGCAGTCTTACCTTGTCCGCAATGCATAGTACCGTTCTCATAGTACCGCATCACCCGACAAGTGAGGAACATCAACAACGCTGGTAGCGTATTTGTTGCGACGCATCGTGTGAAGACATTAGCTACACAGT